>NC_080539.1:276731540-277331540 GCF_028640845.1 Ahaetulla prasina | reverse complement strand
CCAGATATTCCTAACCACAAATGATATTGCAAGTCACACAGCTTTAGAAAGAACATACTCAAAGATTCCTGCCTGGAAACAATCAACAAGTTATGTAAAGAACAAACCTTCCAGTTCTTTAGTAGCATCCATTAATATAACTGTAACATCTGCTCGGCAAGTTTCAGTTGTACCTTTCACTAAAATGAAGTCTAAAGATTTCTCAGAATTTAACATACCGTTATCTTCCATAGAAACATATTCACCTTCTTTTCAAAACCAAAGTACCTTGTCACAGATTGCAGAAATGCCATTATTACAATCAGACCGAAACATATATGCATCTCAAAGTTTTCTGAAAAATTTCACAGTTGGGAATACAAATTTCACTTCAGGTTATCAAAAGCAGTCCTATTCTACATCTAAAGATTTCACAGCTACTAACACTCAAACATCTAATCTGGATACATTTTCTACAACTTTGTCAACACATTCATGGCTGTCTACTGACAAATTGTACAGGACACCCAAACCTCAGACAAGTAACTCTGAAAAGTTGTTTGCCTCAACAAACATGTTTTACACCTCACTTCCATTTTCATCGGCTTCTCAGTTCATTGCTAAGTTAACTATTCCAGTAAATAATGAAGTTAGTACAATTAGTAATAAAAAAGCTCCCCCTAAATCAATTGTAAACTCAGTGCCAACGTTAAATGTTACAGAAGAATATTCGATCGTAAGAAAAACAACAGACTTTGTAAATAACTTTAACTCAGAAACACATAATCAATTGAGTAAACCATCTACAGCATTAACTACTAGAATGTTGCAAACAAACAATAAAAATAATGCCCAAGGTACAGTTATAATACCTAATGAGATCACCACAATCACTCCATTGCAAACACATACCACTTTTGCAGCTATCATAACTTCTACCCATGCATCACAAACGCAGCTAACTTCTTTGTTGCCAACAACCAACTTTACTCATTCTGTCATTACAGTGTTACCGTCTGTGTCTCCTGGTGTATTATCATCTCTAGCAACTTCAGAAGCAACACCAGTTACAGGAAAATCAGCTCCAACATCACCAATGCTGACTTCATCCTTGTTCTCACTGAGCACTGACAATTCACCATCTGTGATGGCATTAAGCACGTTAAAGTCAACATTAGCAAAAAATAACACTGTCACAAAAATGGCACCAACTTTAAGCCCAGTAGTAATACATGCAAATTTTCCAGTTGTATCAAGGGATGGTTCTGTAATACCTGAATATATCACTAGTTCATCCCCAATTCAGAAATTTAGTACAGCTTCAGTACCCACAACACATGCACCAAGACAAACTGAAACATTACTTGACACCAAGAAAGCCACAAGCCCAGACATCAGTAAAACATCAACTGCATACCCATTAACAATGACAGCAGCTTTGACATCTATTACAGCATCAGCGAAAACAGCTAGACTTCTCCCTACATCTGCTGAAAATGCTTCTGTTGCTGCTACTGAATCAGCTTTTGTTAATGTGACAACAGTTCTCCCTCTGGAATGCCAGCTGTCCAGAAACCTGCTCGTTAAGACAGGTATGAATATGTGTACATTTGGATGCTAGATATTGATATTGATTTTGATTATGAAAATGTAATAATTAATTTCAAAGTTTTTTTAAAAAATTAGCATAGTAAGTGAAAATAATAGGTGGATAGATAGTATTTTTTAATCTTTTTTTTTACACAGCATAGCTCAAAGTTCTTATAGCACAGTTCTAAAACTAGTGGTGCTTCCATTAATGCTGAATGGCTGAAAAGTCTGCTTAATCTCAAGGCCAAGAGTTAACTAGTACAGTGTCCCCAACCTTTTGGGCACCAGGGACTGTTTCCTTGGAGAGAGTTTTTTCCATGGACCAGAGGAGTCGTGGTTTCACAGGCTGCCGGCATCCCGTGGATAGGACTTTGCTTGTTTGCATGGACCAGTTTCTGGCATGCTGTGGACTAGTGCCGGTCCATGGACCGGGGGTTGGGGACTTCTGATCTAGTAGATTGAGAATCTTGGTGTATTACATACATGGGCACCATTTGATGGTTAAGGGACAAAGTTTGATGCCAAGGACTTCAAGGTAGGGTAACTCCATATTATGTGCACAGGAAGGGCTAGGTTTGGGGAGATCTTTTTCTAATTCTGATATTCTTGTTATAAAGATTCCCATACAATTTTCTTTAATTTCTTACCTCAAAATAGCAGGAAACTCCTTTCAGATTTTAGCAGTTTTGCACTCCACATGTTTCCCAGTTGTATAAGATAGAAAGGGAACTGTCCAACAGAGATTTTACAAACATACATGGGATAATGTGCTGGTTTATTCATCAAGCTTAAGACCTATATAGCTGATGTTACTGCCTCATTCCAACCATCAACTTTCTTTTAGCTGACACTAGACTTGGAATCATATTGATAAGGATTCAAAGACATAGGTCTTTAATAAGTAAGGTATTACAAGAATTATAGAACCGGTTAAGAATGGGTTTCAGCTCAGTATAAAATATAAACCCCATTGTTAATAAATTCAATATTTATTATTTCTGACTCTTTCCCCCACCCATGTATTGTTGGTGGCTTGAGATCTCCTTCTTCAAGGAGCAGTTTTCACCTGTCCTCTTAACTTTAGTCTGTTTGGTTCTGATCTTGCCAGAAGTCTAATACCTTCCTAATGTATAAGCTTATTAGGAAGATCCTAATTTGAACTGTATGAGAAGCATGCCTTCCCATGATTATGGGTAGGATTTGGGAATTGGGAACATTGTGTTTCTAGATGGGAAATTGTGTCTTTGATTCTAGGCTTCTGTTTGAACATACTATTACCTCTGTTCCTGTGGATAATCTATGCCTGGAGATAAAGGATGGGACCAGCTAGGGAACATTGATTTCCTGAACCTCCGGATTCCACAAATGGCATTTTCTAAGGTGCTGGCAATATCAAGATCTGCTTAATTCCCTTGTATTGTCCTCTTCTTCCTCCAAGGCAGTCTTTCTCAAGCTGGCTCCTAGATTTCTGAGAGTTGCAGTACATTTGGAGAGTTCCAGAATAGGAGAGGTTGTTCTGAGGTCATACCACCAGATATTCTATTCAGGAGAGCATTTGATGAAATGGATCCAGAACAATTACAAAATTGGAATCATGTATTAAAGCCAATTTTATTAAAGGGCCAAAATAAGGAGAGAAGACTTTGTCATCAAGTAGCAAATTTGGAAACTTTATGAGAAGCTGCAGATTCTTCTAGGACAGAAATATTGCTCTAAGAAACGTTTATCAATAAGGATTTCTAATTATTTAATTATGATGACATAGTTGCTTTTGTTGATTTAAAAGATTAACAATTAATGGTCTTTGACTGTAAATAATAATCTTTACCTGAGTTCAAGTTTACAGTACTGAATGTAAATTCCCTTGCAGAATTCAGTTTGTTTATAAATTATATGGCCAGGCATTGTGATTTGGAAAAAAATATAGAGAAAGTGAACAAAGGATACTTGTAAATAAATACACATCTTTACATTCTAGTATTGTTTCTGAATACAAGAAGACTGCTGCTGAGTGGCTCCTTGAAACAAAATGTCACTAAAGGTCTCACCCTGGCATTGCGTCAAGCTTTCAATCAAAATGTCAATGCACAAGTAAGCAAGTTTGGTGTCTGTTTTATAATCAGATTAAGGACACAAGCTAAGGGTTATTTTTTTTTTAACATCTTTGTGAAAATGTATAGAATTGGCAGAATTGTTGTGAATTACAAATACGAAAGCAAACTATTTTTATTTACCAGTTTCTTTTAGGATATACTTCCTTGGTTTTAGGCAGAGAAGAGCAGGAGCTTTGATCATTAAGATTGAAAAATCTGGGCATTTTGCAATGAGCAATTTCTGGTTGGAAATGCAGTGTCCGGAATGGAACATGCAACTTATTCCAGTGGAATGGGACTTCTATTATTTTAGATATATTTTTAGCTAACAATTAACCAGTGGAATGGCTTGCCTTCAGAATTTGTGATTGCTCCATCACTGGAGGCTTTTAAGAAGAGATTGGACAGTTATTTGTCTGAAATGATGTAGGGTCTCCTGCTTGAATATGGAGTTGGGCCAGAAAACCTCCAAGGTCTCTTCTAACTTTGTTCTTCAGTTAAGGTCAGTTAATTTGTAGAAGAGGCAATAGATCTATCTGAAAAAGGGGACCAACATACAAAATTTACTTCCAGAATGTTTAAGGAGATACAATAGAGAGCTATTACTGTTATTAAGATGTTCTCTGGTTTACATAATACTTTGGTTTCTACAACTTTAGTATCCCTTCCATTGTTGTTTTTCCTTTATTCCAAAAGAATAGTGGCTTGTATGGATTTGTAAATTGCATAGTTAGTATTCCATTCCAATGTTCCAGTGTCTTGAAAGGCAAGCTCTTAATTCATATTTGATATAGTATAACATAGAACCAAGAAACGTAACATATGTATTTTGCTATAACAGCTTGTATTTTTCCAAGACACTGTAACTGGTGTAGAGTTTAGTAAAGACTAATGAATACTAAATTAGTCAACAAAGAGAATAATCCATTTGAAGTAAATCAGGTCACCTAAGGTCAAGTGCTTTTCACTTTATGTTTATTCTTCAGTGAGTCGGTTAATCTAACAAAACATTTTTAATTATTCATAATTTTATTGAAAGGGAAGTTTTGTCTTGATCATTTCTTTGAGATGAACAGTTTAATCTTTTTAGTTCCTTGAACAGAAGAGTCATCCAGTTCACTTAGTGACCTGAATCAAAACTCTTAATTGTAAAGAATATGAAATGCATATTTATCTCTTTTATTTTTCAGATAGAAATTCTGGAACAATCAAACAATGTGACAGTTGGTTACTATGTTACTCAGGACAGACTCGTTTTCATACCTGCTGTGGTTATTGAAATGCTAATTGCTTATGGTGTTACTAATGCCACTTTAGATATTAGGAAACATGTGCCAAATCTTCATTCTGTTGCTGTCTTAGCCTTGCCATGGAACCCATTGCCAGCTTATCATTTTCAGCTGAAAACAGGTAAATTTTCTCTGATGTACAATCTCAAAGGTAATAGGGTTATATCTGTTAGTACAGCTACAAATTTCAGTATTAGAACAGGAAGTAAAAAGGTCTTTGTACCCAAGGTTCTTCTAAATTGGAGTGGGGAACTGAACTTGGCCCCAAAGACACTGTGCTCCAGTAATCAAAATGTATTAGAAGTGGGTATTCCTCCCTTCCCTGTTCAAAGCTTGTTCTTCTGTCAGATACTAGTTGAGAACAATTGGGTCAATATGCCCCTTGAAAATTAAGAGAGTGGCATTTAATTAGATAAAATTAGCTATTTTAATTGTAACAATGAATTAGCTAATAGAATTGCTTAAATCTGTTTTAAACTACTAGGTCTGAAGCAACAAAGCACACTTTTTATATGTGTTACAACATTTGATTTTTGTTATTCCTTTAACTGTATCACTCTATTTTCCTGTTCTTTAAAAAAGCTTTTAACACTCTTCAAAAAGGTTCACAGAATGGTTAACAAATACCACTATTAAAAGTATCTGTTCTACATTTATCATCTAAAAACATGACACAGAAAGCAAAAGAGTTAAAGAGGAAGGAGGGAAAAAATCCAAACAATGGTACTGGTTGTATCTATCATAATTAGTTGGATTGGAATTGATTTACTTAAAACAGAAACATAATGCTTCATATTACTAGTATTACTAAGGTTATGACAACCATTGGGAGTGGAATTGCCATCGCTAAGAGATGTGGTTATAAAGTGTGATATCACATGATGACATCACATAGCAACAGCAATCCCAGGCAGCCCTGGTTGCCATTGTAACTTCAAGACATACAAGTCATTAAGCAGGGAGAGGCAGGATTCTCAGGTAAAGAGCATGGGGGTTGTCGTGTCCCACTCCTCCGCTGACGAACGGGTCAGGGAAATCCGAATCAGGCTTGCCTCTGCAGCTCTGCCCAAAGTCCTAGCAAAGTCCTCAGAGCAGGCAGGAGACCGGTAAGTGACTTCAGCAAGATAAGTTCGACTTTGCCTGACTCAGAGACTGCCAGAAAGCAGATCCTTTATATAGGCCATGGGGTGTGGCTCCATGACTCAGCACTCATTAAGGCCTGCCCCTCCCTTCCTTCTGTTGCCTCCGCCTATCCAATCTTCTGATGCGAGGGTCACTCCAATCAGCTGTTGGAAGTAAACTTTCCTCAGGCTCACATGCTGTGGAGGAGGGGGAGGGGTCTAGCTGCTCCGTTTGCCTGGGCATGGAGCCAGGGCTGGGGCCGGGGGATGCTCCCTCCTCTGCAGCCTACTTGGGCATGGAGCCAGGGCTGGGACCGGGAGGTGCCCCCTCCTCTGCAGCTTGTCTGGGCATGGAGCCAGGACTGGGGCCGGGAGGCATACATTCCTCCGTGTTCGGGAGCAGATAAGCAGACCCCGGCTGCAGTGAGAGCGGACAAGACACAACAGGGGTGCTGTGGGGGATGGTTGACACAGGTTGCATGCAAGTTGTGAAAGGGCGGGCATAGGCTGTGTGTAAGTCAGGGAAGGCTGAAGGAGGACCGGCAGAGGCTGTGGGCTGATGGGGAGTACTGCAGGCTGGACAAAAAGTGGGAGCAACTTGTGACTTTCTCTGCTGGCTTCTCCATTGACTTTACTTGTGGAGAGCCAGAAGGGAAGTTTGCAAATGGTGATTATGTGACACAGATTCCTGTGACTTTGTAATCACAAACTGGGCACTTGAGTACTTGGACCATGATCATGTGATTGTGGGGCTGCTGCCGCAGCCAGGATTTTGAGGACTGGCCACGGCAGCATTTATTCAGTACTGCCATAATTTCAAACAGTCACTGAACAAATGATTGTTAAGCAAGATATACTTGTACTATATATTTAATGCTCCATTTTCATGCCATAGAATGAAATCTTGTGCAGTGAATTTTGTTCCATTAATTTAGAGGTAAGTTTTGAATTCAGTGGGCTTAATCCTGATCAGTGTGAATGTGGCTGACCTTGTCTGGGCTTGAAGTTAAGCTGGGAGAGCTCCATAAAATGTCAGGCTGGGTAGGGTAGTAAAATCCTAGGAAATCCTAGAAGAAAGAAATGGCCAACCACTTCAGTACTGTTGCAAGAAGACTACCTGATTGTATTGATGAAGTCATCAGGATAAAGTCATCTTAATAAAAAGACTTCAATGGAAAATGGATGCGTTGGACGTTATTTCAGGGGACATATTACTTGGAAGCTTGACAAAAGGTTTGACTTGAAGAGACTTTGTTCTTCAAGATATGTGTAGAGTTGCAAGTTTTAACAAGGCAGAGAATATATATTCACTAAATGCAGTGGCTCTTGTTCATCTAGAATTACAGTTTGTGGATGAATCAGACAACATACAATCATGCAGATTTGTTCAGACAATGGAACAAAGATTGCAGAGGGCGTTTCAAGATGCTGAGAAGAAGGTCTTGAATACCACTAGCAAATTAAATGTTCAGGTAAAAATTCTTATCTTTATCAAATTATTACTCAGTACAACAGGTGAAGATTCTTTCAAGGTCTTATTTTTATCATATTGTTGTCAGTATAGTTGAAAGGCCGATATAAATATATTTTATTATTACCATTTATTAAGAGAAAATTCCTGATTCATATGATGGCAATTGTAATTTATTATTCATTTATTTTATTAACATCCGTTTATTGTCATTATTCATTTATTTAATAGGTTTATATGCTGCCCTTTTTTTTTTGTACAGGAGCTCTTTCTACCTATTTTGGTCTGAGAGAGTATGACCAGCCCAGTAAGTTATCCCAGTGAGATTTCATGGTTGAGAGTGGACCAGACTCTAAGTCTCCCTATTTCTTGGCTAATACCTAAACCACTGCATATATGCATGGAATCTTACTTCCATGTTTATATAAACATATACAAGGGCAGCTATTCTTACAAAATTGCATTTCATTTCTATAATCTCTCATACTTCTCCGTTCAATATGCCACTTTCTTTGGAGCCAAAGGAATACTGTTGGTGGATTTCAAGGAATACTGTGTGTGTCTGCTCTGACAAACAGAATTTGAGATGTTGAGGTGGACTTTGTATTAAAAAAAGGATTGAGAAATTTGTTTATCCTCTCTGCAATTATTTATCTGCTAAGCAGTTTGCATGAATGAATGTTGATGATGGATTGGATGCCTGGTTTTTCTTGGTTTTCTTTTGTTCGTGTTTATTACTTTCAGCCTCCCAGGGTTGTGTTCTACAAGATGGGTGGCTATATAAATGTTTTAAATGAATGAATGAATGAGTGAATGAATGAATGAGTTAGCTAGCTGTTGTAGGACTCCCATGCACAGTAATTAGCAACGACAGGATTCATCTCAAACAGGACCAAAATCCTGTTCAGTATCTGCAAAACCAATTGAATTGTGTTAACTGGCCAGTTCACAAAGCAGAAGGCACCAGTTAAAGTGAATACAGTCTGGTTCCACATTTAAAAGCAGTTAAATTGTATGAATAATGGATCTTAACCAGAGGTGGTATTCAGCAGTTTCTGACCAGTTCTGGAGAACCGGTAGTGGAAATTTTGAGTAGTTTGGAGAACCAGTAAATACCATCTCTGTCTGGCCCCTCCCCCATCTATTTTCTGCCTCTCAAGTCCCAGCTGATTGGGAGGAAATGGGGATTTTGCAGTATCCTTCCCCTGGAGTGGGGAGGGAATGGAGATTTTACAGCATCCTTCTCCTGCCATGCCCACCAAGCCATGCTATGCCCACAGAACCGATAGTAAAAAAAATTGAATCCCACCATTGATCTTAACCGCTTATTTGTAGTTATTATTGAAAGATTACTTAAGAATATAAGTGGTAAAACTTACTGGCTGCATTTCTCAGATGCTGTAAAACTAAACCAGTTACTTTTATTTTATGGATATTGGAATCTTTTAAAAGCTATAACTAACTAAAAGATATGTGCCATCATAATTCTTTTTTCCCCTAAAACCACCTACTGATTGCTGAAGGAATCTTACATCAATGTGTGTTACTAAATGGAGCAATGACAGAATTCAATAATCATTTCAAACATTTTTCCAAGTTTTATATTCAGTTAATTATATACTCACTTCCAGATATGTAGTCATATTCTATATAGTGAGTGGTAAAAATCAAAATAAAGTTTGATAGGATCCTTTCTAGTTGACTAGTCATGCCAGAAATCCACAGGGACATGCCAAAGGAAAGAAGTGTCAAAAATTTGGCTTGATAAGCTTGACTGGCAGAAGTGAACTGTTTACTTTGTGTAGAAAGAGTATGAATCATATACAGTAATTACTTTATGAAAAAAATCTTGAATTCAGAACAAGAAATTATTTATTTGGCATCTGAATAATTTTTATGTGAGCAAACTGATCTATATTATTATCAGTTTGAACTTTTAACACCTTTTAGTATCATATAAATATGTTCCTTTTTTAATATAATTTAATGGGTCTTAGAACAATATACGCTCAAAGCAGATAGAACAAGAGGCCATCAATGAACAAGAGTGATAGGAGTGATTGGATCTGATACCTGTATATTCCCTCCCTTATGATATTTTTGTCTTCATCAGTACAGAATCTCGTAATATCATCTTCCTATCATAGATGAGATCTTTATCTCATTGTATTAAATCTGTTTTGAGTTTTCTTACATTTAGAATGTGCCTGTAAGCAAAAATTTGTTTGCATGATGCACAGCATATTTTGGGGGCTTTTTTTAAACTAATAGAGATGAGGAAGAGTTATGTGTGCTCTTTTGCTTCTTCTTTGAGCATCAAGAAAGGATGGCAGTCTTGTCTGCCCCAGATGTTTGCTGCAGGTCTGTGCAATTAGACTTGCATAATATGCACTGAAAGCATGTGGTAAACTTTGTGGGCATAACGTTACTTTGTTGAAAATGGCATTACCATGAAGACAAGACACATTTCCCATTTGAACTTCCTCCACTCCCTATTTGTTTTAATGGAAGACACCTGAATGAAATATTGTCTCCCCCATGCATGGAACATGCCATTTTTACTTCTCCTGCTTGTTCCCTCTCCCGTTTCCCCCCAGCTCTACTTTCCATAGTATACAATTGGTTTTAATTTATATAGTTGATAGCCCTGCATATTAGATGGGTGGGCAAAACTATAAGAACAAATGAGATTTGAATGTTTTGAATGCTCAGCTCTTAAAAGTTAAAAATGGAGCAGAATCAAACATAACAACAGAAATGTTACCATTTTCTTTCATATATAGAGGCAAATGGCCCATCATTATATATATAAAGAATGTGTTTCCAAGATGAATTTTTGTTTGTGAAATAGAAATATTCTTTTCTACTGCCTCTTGGGTTGGTTGCATTGTTTATCTAAAGAGTGGAAATACATGGGCGCATGTGTCTTTTATAGTAATAGCATGATTAACATTTACCTTTGATCTTTGCACTAATGTAATAATACATGGAAAGAGCAATAAATCAAAATGAATTTATCCACTCTCTCCCTATTGCAATTGTTTTATTTTTTCAGATCCTGAACACATCAAATGTGTCTCAGGCTGTCACTCTGTTTTACGTGGTGAGAAATGAAAGTACAGTCTTAAATGGCACAGTTTCAAGCAACCTTCTTAATCAGCTTTCAGCAGAACTGGTGGGATTCTATCTTACTTTCCCACCATTAACTATTGCTGAAGGTAAGTCGTCTTTATATTACTCCCTATTTTATTGTTCTATTTTTATTTTATTAAAAAAAGTTAAAATACACATTCAAAAAAATTCAAAAGTTTATTTTTAAAAAAAGAAAGCAGAAAACATAAAACAAACAAAACATTAAAATGCATTGGAAAAAAAACCTAACACATATACACATATTATCCTTCCTAGTTGAATACAGATTAATATATTACAACAATATTAGTTTCTCACCCCTTATGAAACAGCCCCCCCCATTTTTAAACTACTAAATCTATTTGCAAGTTATTAGCCTGTCATCCATATACTATATTAATGACCAAATAGTTAACAACAACAACAACAACAATAAAAAAGGTAAAATTAAAATTTCAAAGCCCTCTCTTTGGAACTGTTATTGTAATCCAGGGATCCTGAATCTGTTGGGAACCGGGCCACCAAAATGGTGGGTGACAGGGGTGGGTTCTAATTTTTTTTACTACCGGTTCTGTGGGCGTGGCTTATTTTGTGGGCATGGCTTGATGGTCATGTGACAATGGGTGTAGCTTGATGGTCATATGACTGGGTAGGCGTGGCCAACTCAATGTCTCTCATGTCAAGGGGTACCTCACCTGGCCCCTCCCCGCCCAGCCATTCCTTGTCATACCCAGCCTCAACGTATCTATAGTTCTGCAAAAATGTTGTTCACCTTTTTTCAACTTTATTATCTACATACTATAGATCAGGGGTCTCCAAACTTGGCCACTTTAAGACTTATGGACTTCAACTCCCAGAATTCCTCAGCCAGCTTTGCTGTCTTAAAGTGGCCAAGGTTAGAGACCTCTGCTATAGATGTACTTTCATGGACCACTGAAAGGAGGAAATGGCTCACATGCTTTGCCCAAGAGTGTGATAGGCAACAGTCTTTTAAGGGGCTGCTAGAAAGAAGGGAGGGGAGTATTTTTCAAAGCACCAGAAGGCAAAACAAGAAGCAATGGATGGAAACTCAACAAAGAGAGAAGCAACTTAAAACTAAGGACAAACTTCCTGACAGTGTGAACCTATATAGGTTTCAGTCATAATTTCACATATAAAATAGCCATTCATGTAATACAACCTGCATATTGTTCAAAAAATCATTAGTATTATGGCTGATGTTTGCCAGCAAGCCTAAAATCCCCATTCCCTCCCCACTCCAGGGGAAGGTTACTTCAAAATCCCCATTTCCTCCCCACCCCACTAATCTCTTCTGGGAAGGAATCAAACTCCTCTCTCTTCATTTCCCAAATAAAATATCCCAGATAATTAAGGAATAATCAAGCTGCTAGCAAGGAACCTGCCTGGAATTCCATATTCCTGCCAGCTGCATAAAGGAAACTTTGTAAGCAGAAAACAGCTTCAGATAATATAAAGTGGAAGCCGGAAGTTCGGCTCCATTTACAAGCAGGCAGAAAACTCACTCAAGACCGGATACTTCACAATGGAAATCGCCCAAACCTTTTTAGAAACACAAAGCCCATGTTGCACAAACCCCAAAACTTCAAAAACATCGAACCATATAAGAATTCCTCCTCTTATCCAATTTGTTGTTCAGCTGACCCAGAAAGGAGCTTCCAGCTCTGTCAATTTAAAATGACAGCATTTCCCCCCCTCCTTCTTCTTTGCCAAGTGATCTCCTGGCTGAGAAGCCAGTTCGGAGGCTTCTTGGCTTCTCAATTTAAAGGGACGGTGTCTTGGGTTTTTTTTCCCTCTTCTTCGACAAGTGAGTCTTAATTTTTTCCTTCTAGCCGATCAGCTGGGAGTTGGGAGGCAGCAATAGGTTGGGGGTGGGGCCAGGCAGAATTTTTACTACCGGTTCACCAAACTACTCAAAATGTTTACTACTGGTTCTTGCGAACTGGGGAGAATCGGTAGCAACCCACTACGGGTAGGTTAACATGTGAAACTTCATTTGTGGATGTGTGGGAATTAGGTTGTGCGCACTGCCGCCCATCCATGGAACCAAAAAGGGACCCCCTGTTGTAATTAACTCGTAGAAAATTTACCAAGGCATCTATCTCAAGTTGGCCCAAAAGATAACAGTCATCCATTCCGGATCAAATATCTATGTTCTTCACATTGTCCTAATACTTGGTAATCATTCATATCAAATGAGGTTTCAGGAGGTGATAATGAGGTTGTTGGTCTTGGCTAATCCCATAAAGCCAAGGAGGGTAGGACTTCATTTGTTTTTCAGATAATAACAAAAAATAGTAGAGCTGCAGGCTAGATTTTTAAAAAGGTGTTCTGGGGAAAGGAGCAATTCATATTCATATGCTGCCATGACATGGATATGGAGAGAATCAAAAAAATCACTGGGAGTTCAGCTCAAGAACATATTTAATAATAACTGATAGGCTATTTGGAAATATTTAGTATTTAAGAACCATTGATTTAATTTGCTTCAGATAACAAATGTTAGTTTACTTTGCCAACCATCTTTCCTTAAAAGGGAATATGGGGAAAACCTCTGTTTATAATGCATCTGAAAAGAAATACTGAAGGGGCTTAATAAAATTAAGTAGTACCAGTTCCCCAGACTACTTTCCAAAGTATATTATGAGGTCATGAAATGATTAGTGACTTTGCTGGCAACCAAATTTTTATAAACATTGAACAATAGATTTAAAAGAACAATAAAAGTAAAGGTAAAGGTTCCCCACGCACATATGTGCTAGTCGTTCCCGACTCTAGGGGGTAGTGCTCATCTCCGTTTCAAAGCCGAAGAGCCAGCGCTGTCCGAAGACGTCTCTGTGGTCATGTGCCAGCATGACTAAACGCCAAAGGCACACGAAATGCTGTTATCTTCCCACCAAAGGTGACCCCTATTTTTTCTACTTGCATTTTTTACATGCTTTCAAACTGCTAGGTTGGCAGAAACTGGGACAAGTAATGGGAGCTCATCCCATTATGCGGCGCTAGGGATTCGAACCGCTGAACTGCCGACCTTTCGATTGACAAGCTCAGCGTATTAGCCACTGAGCCACCGCGTCCCTCAAAAGAACAATATGCATAGTCTAATCAAGTGACTTACTTCGTTACAAAATATACTTTGAGTTGAATCCATTTCTGTTCATTTGTTGATGGAACAAATTTTTCCTACTCTTTCAACATTATATACACCAAGAGGGGTTTTATCTTAAACTTGGCACTGAGAAAGAATCTTTCAGAAATTATACCTTTTCATGTTTCTTTTCATTATATTGCAGCCGTCTTCTGTTCTTTCACATAATTACTTTTTTTTGCTTTTTTGCTGTGTTGTCTCATAAATCTGAAGAGCATGAAAGGTTCATGATTTCTCTTCTGTAAATATCAATCTAGAAAGAGCTTATTAATTTGCTACTGCATAATTTTAATTTATTGGTAAAGGCACGGAGCATTTTCATACTGTCATTTCCCTTTAGGCTGTAAAATCTCCTTCATACATGATTTAAAAAGTCATAAATAGAATAAAATTGCAGCAATGAAATTTACTTTTGATAATTGATTGCTCAAAAAAATATGTTTCTCCTTATATGGCATATGTGTATGTCGGCACATCATTATACCTGTCTTTTAAATTAAAATGCTGTTAATGTTGTATTAATGAATGAATTAGCATTTATTTTGGATTATCTGTATGGATATGTATTGTTATATATAGTTATGGGTCTGTTGACTGTGCACATCAGCTTTAACCAATCCAGTTTGCAATTTTCATCTTCCCCAGCATGGCCAAAACATGTGGGTGGTACCAATTTGGAAAATTGCATATTGTTTGTATTATAATCTGCCCCCAATCTTGAAGAGCTCTTTGTGCTCTTCAGTTGCTTCTGAAGGAGAAAACTCCCAACTCCAAAAGATTCCTTTAAGAAGAAAGCCAATTTAAGAGAAGGAAACTATTTTCCTGATTGGCCTCTGGACATGATTTCCCCTGACTTCTGTTGTCTCTGCCCACATCTGGATGAATAGGCTAGCTAACTTTTTTGTAACCCTTTGAACTGGTTTTGAAGTGGATTTTTCCCACCTTCACCATAATCACATCTTAGTTGTCTTTTATTTTTTACAGTTACCCAAAACCCTATTAGCAAATTCTGAAGGGAATTATGACTTCAGTTTAAATGTCAGATAGGAGTAGCAATAAATTACATGTGGGGCTTGATTTCCAAAGAACACCAACTCATATATATATTTTCAATATATATTTTCTCTGGTGCACAATTTATAATGTAACCTTATAAAACTTATTTGGAAAGTATAGATGATCTGTGTGATTTTCCCTTTGTATATGAGCTTGACGATCTGATTCTGGAGCTTATTGAGACATTTAGAAATAAGGAATACTTGCATGCAGGGATTCCTGGTAAGAAAACAAAACTGACATTTTGCAGAATAAACTTTTGGCACAGCCACAAGAAAAAAAGACAATTTGGAAAATGTGAAGCTAGTTGAGTATTTGATTGCTTTGTTTCCTGTTTTATTTTAAAGCACTGGAATATCCAAATCTCGATACTTCAGAAGCAACTAGAGATTACTGGGTGATTACAGGTAAAGAGTTATTTTTTTTAAGACAGCATTTTCCTAATGAGAGAATCCTGACATTGTGAGGTTGACATTGTTAAAATGAGTGTGATATCTGCATTTTTAGGTGACTTCGTAAAGTATTAAATAGTCTGAGACTTCTTCAAATTATTGCCTTATTCAGTTAGTTCTTTGAAAAAAACAACTATGAATTTCAAATCCAAAAGGTTTACAAGTTTCATGACCCTTAACAAAAATAACGAGGTATACAAAGTGTTGATTTATAAATACCTACTGGCCATATATACATCTGGCTGTCTCATAGCAACATACTTGCACTGTTCCTCTCAGCATGCATATAAGAAGGGTTGATTTTCTCCTGCTAGCTCTCCTTTTTCAACAACCTGCCCCCTACATACCAAACAATTCTACCAGTGAGATTAATTTCCTAATAAAATCCAATTTTTCTAAAGGAATAAAAGACACATTCTTGGAAAAATGCAAGTGGAGTTTATTTTTTTCCCCATTTCGTTTTTGCTAAATCCTAGAACACAGTAGTTAAAACATGAACATTCTTAGTATGGATGGTTAACTATGCAAGTTGCATATTTTCTCTGCTTCAGAAAGTAAGAATATGGAACAGTAATTTTTTCTGCAATGCAACTGTGCTACGGCACAATTCATTCATGTTGCAGTTTTTTTGGAGAAAGGTGGAACTTTCTAAATCTGCAGGTTTTGTACAGCTGTGCTTTGGTTTAAATTACTTCCACAGAGAACATTTATCTCCTGAATTGAAACAAATACTTTGTTATGTAGTTGATTACTTCCAATTTGTTTGGGCTGCAGCATAAGTAGAAACCAGTAATTTCTTGGAGGGACAAATATTTCTTGTGTTTCTGTGATTCCCAGTGTAAATCTAATGGAATCCCTGTTCTCCATTTCTCAATAAATAAGCTACAGCTGTGTTTCTCTGGTCTTTTAAAGATTTTTTTTCTTTTTTGTCACTTTCAAGTGTTGTGTGTTTTTTTTAATGTACAATATTCAATATAGCATAGGAAATGTTCATGTGTGCAGGTACTGTTTGTTATTTCACAGTGACCTTTAACAATTGTGATTACTCAAGAGAACATTTTGTCCATATTTATATGATCATTTTTAACATGGCAATTCATTTTTTATTGTAATTGTCATCTGTTCATAATTTATAAGGGTGGTCTTCACATGAAAATCAATATTTAAAACATATATTTAACAATAATCAAAGTAAAACGATGCTAATAAAACAACTATTTAACCTTTTAGAGTACAAGTGTAAAAATATATAAGCTTCTAATTGTCAGTCCTGGAAGCCATCTTTTACTTTGGATCTTTCAGGGCTACCACATTTAGTGCTGTGGAAAACTGGGAGGGGGAATTGTGTGGAGTTGGGGAGATATCTAGCCATAATAACATTCTTTTCTCTGAGAGTCAAGGACATCCTGCTCTGTACCTGGAGTGGTGTGACTGGGAGGCATCTCCAGTTGGGACGGTGCATTGATTGGACCATATGATGGACATGTGGGTGCTGGGGCAGGGACTTGGACTTTCTTTTGGGTGGGAAAAACCTGGAAGCTTTCAGATTCGGGTTTTCCCAGATGTGCCAGTATGACATCTCTAATAAAATGGAACTTTGAGGAACTTCTAGCCTTCGAGTCTTCTTTCGTTGGAGGTATTACTTGGAACCCTGACACTAATAATAAGAACAGCTATAAAATGGTATAAACTAATGTCCACAATAGGATTTGTGGAATGTGCTTCCAAGTCATTTTTCAAGAAAAACATTTTACAAATACGTTGCAGGATTAAGATATATTTTAACAACCAATTAAAGGTCACACAGTACTTGTACACATGTACAAGCCCTATGCTGGATTGAATATTGTACATAAAAAAACCCACAGAACCCTTGAAAGTGTTGAAAGAAAAACATTTTTAAGCATATATGTTTATATATCTAGCTCACTGCTGCAGTATGTATTTTCCTTCTATTTTTGTAGTTTTACTGGGAGTTGACATTACATTGCTGGGGGTGAATAACCAAAGTTTTGCAAGACTCATGGAGCAACGTTTAGCACCACTGTTCATGATGTCTCATCAACAAGAAAGACGATTTAAACGAGCCACTACTATTGGCAGCTTTACTGTGCAGGTAGAGACAAGAATTAAAGACAATTCTTAAGTTTCTCCCTCTTTTGCAGTATTTTGGGAAATATCAACCAGAAACTTCATATTCTGGTGAAGATTATGGGAAATTAAGGTTTTTCTGTTCATTTTTATTACAAATTTTGGTAGGTTAAAATTAGAACAACTCACAGTTGTTTTTCTTCAGCTCTTTGTTTGAAAATGAGACATGTGAAAATATTTCAGGTTTTAGATAGATAGATACAGATTGATCTATCTATCTATCTATCTATCTATCTATCTATCTATCTATCTATCTATCTATCTATCTATCTATCTATCTATCTATCTATCTCTGTTCTACTGAATGTTTGGTTGCTAATGGGAGAGATTTTTATACCAAAGTTTTCTGTTTTATGTAGGTAATATGAAATATTGTAGCAAATACATTAATGTACCTATAGCACACATGAATAAAGGTATTCCAGGTTTGGGGGAGGACTTTCCCCAATTACTGTTCCCCTCCATTAGTTAGTTATCTGATTTGTACATGGTTGCATAAAAAGAAAATCTAAGAGCAAGATTTTGTTATTTGGTGTGTGAACCTAGGTGTCTGATCCAATGAGGGTTGCGAAGCGTTCCTACGTTTCCTCCCTCATTGCGTCGGCAGATAACCGCCCGGCCGCCCTGTTTCGGGTGACCCGCTCTCTCCTTCAACAGGAGGGGCGGGAGGACCCCCTACAAGGGCGTGCCGAGGAGTTTAACGGTTATCTATACGACAAAATCGTTCAGCTTCGGGACGGATTGGATCAAAATTGGGTAGATCCAGGCGAGGGTTCTGAGGCCCGTCTTGTTGAGGTGGTTTGGGATGACTTTGATCCTGTGACTCCCGAGGACATGGACAGGTTGCTGGGTAGGCTGAACGCCACCACATGTTTACTGGATCCGTGTCCCTCCTGGTTAGTACTGGCTACTCAGGAGGTGACGCGAGGCTGGCTCCAGGGGATTACAAATGCTTCTTTGCGGGAGGGGGTCTTTCCCGCGGCCTTGAAAGAGGCAGTGGTGAGACCCTCCTCAAGCCTTCCCTGGACCCAGCTGTTTTAGGGAACTACCGGCCAGTCTCCAATCTTCGCTTCACGGCGAAGGTTGTTGAGAGTGTGGTGGCATGTCAGCTACCCCAGTACCTGGATGAAGCTGTCTATCTAGACCCGTTCCAGTCCGGCTTCCGGCCCCGATACAATCTGGAGACAGCTTTGGTCGCACTGGTGGATGATCTCTGGAGGCCAGGGATAGGGGTTATTCCTCTGCCCTGGTCCTATTAGATCTCTCAGCGGCTTTTGATACCATCGACCATGGTATCCTGCTGCGCCGGTTGGAGGGGTTGGGAGTGGGAGGCACCGTTTATCGGTGGTTCTCCTCCTACCTCTCTGATCGGACGCAGACGGTGTTGACAGGGGGGCAGAGATCGACTCCAAGGTGCCTCATGTGTGGGGTGCCGCAGGGGTCGATTCTCTCACCCCTCCTGTTCAACATCTATATGAAGCCGCTGGGTGAGATCATCAGTGGCTTTGGGGTGAGATATCAACTGTACGCTGATGATACCCAGCTGTACTTTTCCACCCCGGGCCACCCCAGTGAAGCTGTCGAAGTGCTGTCCCGGTGTCTGGAGGCCGTACGGGTCTGGATGGGGAGGAACAGGCTCAAACTTAATCCCTCCAAGACGGAGTGGCTGTGGA
Organism: Ahaetulla prasina; assembly: GCF_028640845.1. Lineage (NCBI taxonomy): Eukaryota > Metazoa > Chordata > Lepidosauria > Squamata > Colubridae > Ahaetulla > Ahaetulla prasina. The sequence continues at coordinate 277,312,367 of NC_080539.1, read as the reverse complement.
TGCCGGCACCTCGGTACAGTCAGCTGCAGATGCGGCTGTCTGTCGGGGGTGAATCATTGGCCCCGATGGAGAAGGTACGCAACTTGGGCGTGCTCCTGGATGGTCGGTTGTCCTTTGAAGACCATTTGGCAACCGTCTCCAGGAGAGCATTTTACCAGGTTCGCCTGATCCGCCAGTTGCATCCCTTCCTGGACCGGGATGCCTTATGCACAGTCACTCATGCTCTCGTTACCTCTCGCCTGGACTACTGCAATGCTCTCTACATGGGGCTCCCCTTGAAGAGCACCCGGAGACTTCAGCTAGTTCAGAACGCGGCTGCGCGGGTTATTGAGGGAGCGTCTCGGAGCTCCCATATAACACCTATCCTCGCAGACTGCACTGGCTACCTGTTGTTTTCGGGTGCGCTTCAAGGTATTGGTTACCACCTTTAAAGCGCTCCATGGCTTAGGACCGGGCTATCTACGGGACCGTCTACTGCGGCTTCTATCTCCCATCGTCCGATGCGTTCCCACAGAGAGGGACTCCTCAGGGTGCCGTCAGCCAAACAGTGTCGACTGGCGGCCCCAGGAGGGCCTTCTCTGTGGGGCTCACCCTGTGGAACGAACTTCCCTCGGACTTCGACAATTACCTGACCTTAGGACCTTTCGCCGCGAACTTAAAACTTATTTATTCCGTATGGCTGGACTAGCCTGATTCTTATTTTTATTGGATGGGTTTTTAAAATTCTGTGATTTTATGGGGAAGTACGTTTTTAATATTTTGGGCATTTAAATTAGTTTTTTAAGGGATGTTTTTAATTATTGTATGTATGTATATTTTATCTGCCTGTTCACCGCCCTGAGTCCTTCGGGAGAAGGGCGGTATACAAATTAAAATATTATTATTATTTATTATTATTATTATTTTGATTGGAGCAGACTTTATGAATCACCAAGAAGCTGGAATCACTCAGATTAATTTAGTACCTAGAAACTGAAATACAAGAGGAATGCAAATAAATTTGTGAACATAGATCAAGTGACTTTCATAAATAACAAGACAACAGTGAAAGTTCTGCTTATCCTGACAAGTGAAAAGACTAAGCCTACAGTGCAAATCCTGGCGTTTAGTAGATTTATACTCCTATGTCAGGAGTATAAAGTATAAAGAGTATAAATGATAGAAGACAAATTTTGTATGTTTATTTTTGGTTCATCCATTTGTCTCAATAAATGAACTAATCTAGCCAGGTTTTGTTTGTGAGCTTTCTGCCAAGGAAATCAATTCCTGAACAAAGAGTTAGTGTCTGGAATACTGAGATTTGTAGCTAGCCCTGTCTATGTATAACTTGTCAGTATGGGATACAAACAAGTTCCCAGTGGTATTTCTGAACTAAATAACTTCCTTCTGAATATTCATGAATATTGCAGATTTAATTGAAAATTTAATTTAAATTTACAAGCCTATTTACAAATTAATGTTGTCTTTTGCAGGATATAGACATGAACATATTAACATTACAGATGTAATTGCTTTCTATGATCTTTATTTGTGTGTGTGTGTTTTTAAGATGGTAAAAATGCAGCGAATTCCAGGTCCCCGGGAGCCTGCTGAATTGACTTACTATACTTTATACAATGGGAAACCTTTGTTGGGCACAATAGCTGCTAAACGTTTGACTACGGTTGATTCACAAAGGATGGCCTTGACCCTAGGATATGTTGTTCAAGTACAAGCTGATCGTAAGAAATATTTTCTTTGCTTCCCCCTTCCTCTTTTAGATGTCTAATTATAATTCTTATGATTGTTATGAAAATGTAAGAAAAACCTTCTAGTGCCCAGGCTTATTAAAAATGTTATCTTCTGTAGTTGCTTATTAGTTGCTTTTTTCTCTTTGAATACTATATCACATTCTTTAGAACAATATCATATGGAAGAGCTTTTTGATAATGTAGGATGTATGCATAAATACGTATGTGATTATATTATTTGTGAGATTATAATTTACACTGACCCTTTGGTTTATAGGAAGTGTAAACATGCCATAATGATAGCCTAGGTGAAGAATTAACAGAAATCTTAGATTCAGTATGTTTCAATGCAGTAAATGTGACATGGACTGTACAAATATATTAGTCTTAGTTTTGGATTGCACAGTGTACTTTCAACCTGTTTAGTGACTTCTTGCCTGCTGCCTGTGTTGGGATTTTTGTTTTAGATTCATCTAATTTTTAAGAAATTGATAGATGAGAAGCTGCATGCTGTCATAGTTGGTAATAAAAGATATATGGTTTATATAACAACAACATTCCATATCCTGGTCATTTCTTAGAAGTCAGCTTGTGTGTTTGGATTGTCAACCTCTTGTCTTACTGAAGCAAGAGATGAATGATTTTGAGAACCTATATATCTTCTTTGCTCTTTCCTTTATTTAAGCAAGCAAGAAAGCAAGCAACCTATATCTACCCTAGATTTTTCTGTAACTTTTTGTTATGCACAAAGTGAAATGGTGTAATGAATGGTTAAGATAAACTAGAGTGTGAAATTGTTTGAATTTGATATCTTGTCTTTGCTTATTTGGAAACTGTGAGGAGTATATAGATAACTGAATAACCTATTACAGTACTTGCTGGTATAAAGGAGGATAAAGTGGCTGAATAAAACAGATCAATATCTGAGCTTGTTAAGCTAAGATTCTAATACTCTGAAATAGGTCAACGTATCTTCTCCAGAGCAAGGTGTTTTTAAATTACAGTTAAGCATTGGTTGTTTATCTATAGTTTTGCAAGACTGAAATTATGTTTATTAATTGTAGAAAAAGAAAGAAGTGTATGATAAATTATTCTAACATTGCAGATAATTTCTATGTTTATTTCCACATATTACAATGTATTCTAGATTGCAGAATATAATGTATTCTGGAATGCATTCAGTTAGTATTGTAGAGTTTGTACCAGGAAAAATAATAAACTCCGACACAAATGAGAATTAAATAATTGCTCACTAATATGTTCTCACATTGGACCCAGTAGAAATGGGAACTGCTTTATATAAAATAGACTATTGAGCTAAGTATTATTTATGCAGACAGATAATAGCTCACCCAAACTCCTTTTGCATACCTGTGTATTGATTTTTTTTTTACAGTAGTGTTAGCGCTTGGCTAAACTACATATGTTTGGTACTTTTTATGTATTTATGTATTTTTATGTAATTAGGACTATTATATTTTCAGAGGTTTGGAGCTGGTTTTCATAATAGTTGAAAACAGTAAGGTAATAAAAAAATAGAAAACTAATATGTTCTACCATCTCTATAGACGTTAAGTGCAGGTAAAACCCATTTCAAATCAATTGGGGAATAGAAATATTGTGAGAACATCTGCATATAATAGTTTAGCGTTTTTTTAGTTTACGACTATTGATTTCAGAGTACATAGGGAAGCTGAATAAACGGAAAAAATATGCATCCTTGTTTCATAGATCACTGAGTAAAGAAATCCCTTAGTTCTGTGAGCCTTAATCTCAGCTAGTGATTAACAGATTAAAAGAGTTGGAAGGAACCTTGTAGGTCATCTAGTCCAACCCCCCCCCCCCCAAGCCAGGAGACCCTTCACCATTTCTGACAAATGGCAGTCCAATCTCTCTCTTTTTTTTTTTGCATTTATATCCCGCCCTTCTCCGAAGACTCAGGGCGGCTTACACTGTGTTAAGCAATAGTCTTCATCCATTTGTATATTATATACAAAGTCAACTTATTGCCCCCAACAATCTGGGTCCTCATTTTACCTACCTTATAAAGGATGGAAGGCTGAGTCAACCTTGGGCCTGGTGGGACTTGAACCTGCAATAATTGCAAGCAGCTGCTTTTAATAACAGGCCTCCAGTGATGAAGCTCCCACAACTTTCAAAGGCAAGCTGTTCCATTTGTTGATTGTTCTCACTGTCAGAAAATTTCTTCTTATTTCTAGGTTGAATCTCTCCTTGATCAGTTTCTGTCCATTATTCATTTTCTGACCTTCAGGTGCCTTTGAAAATAGCTTGATCCCTTTCTCTCTGTGGCAGCCCCTCAAATATTGAAACACTGCTATCATGTCTCCCCTGGTCCTTCTCTTCACTAGACTAGTCGTGCCCAGTTCCTGTAAATGTTCTTCATATGTTTTAGTCTCCAGTCCCCTAATCATCCTGGTTGCTCTTCTCTGCACTTTTTCTAGAGTCTCAACATTTTTTCCATAGTGTGGTGACCAAAACTGGATGTGGTACTCCAAGTGTGGTCTTGCTAAGGCTTTCTAGATTGGTATTAGTACCTCACTTGATCTTGATTGCATCCCTCTGTTAATGCAGTTTAGGATTGCATTGGCTTTTTTGGCTGCTGCTGCACACTGCTGGTTCATATTTAGCTGGATGTCCATTAAGACTCCAAGATCTCTCTCACAGCTAATACTATTAAGCCTAGTTTCAGTCTATATGTGTACTTTCGTTTTTTCTTGCCTAAGTGTAAGATTTTACTTTTCTCTACATTGAATTTCATTCTGTTAGATAAGGCCCAGTGTTCAAGCCTGTCAAGATCCATCTGGATCTTGAACCTATCTTCTATTTTGTTATTATTCCTGCCAGTTTAGTATCATCTGCAAATTTCCTAAGTTCCCCTTCTATTCCCTCATCTAAATCGTTTATGAAGATATTGAAAAATACTGGGCCTAAGATGGAACCTTGTGGTACCCGACTGCTTACTTCCTTCCATGTAGACGTAGACCTATTGAGGACTACTCATTGAATTCAGTTTGTCTGCCAGTTACCAATCCATCTGGTGGTGATGCTATCAGTCCCACTTTTTTCTAGCTTACCATGAAGTAGGTTGTGGTCTGCTTTGTCAAATGCTTTGCTGAAGTCTAAGTACTGTATTTTTTGGACTATAAGATGCTCTGGACTATAAGACACACCTAGCTTTTGGGGAGGAAAACAAGGAAAAAAAATCTTGCCTCTGCCTCCCTCCAGCATCCATCCGGTATTCATCTGGCCTGTTCGCTATGACCTGTTCCCTGTGACCAGTTTGCCGCAGCCCGTTCACCGCGGCCCATTTGCCACAGCCCATTTGCCACCGCTGTCATCTGTTCACTGTGGCCTATTTGCCGCAGCCCATTTGGTATGGCCCACTCGACCACTTTAGTTCAAAAAGAAGCCCAAAGGTATGTTTTGAATATCAGTGTACAATATTCCCCATTTTTAGGTGCTAAGACCAGTTTCAGACTGGTTGCTTATTTGTCAAATATCTTCATGTCGAAGCAGCAGTGACTGCTACTCTGGGCAGAATTAATACGATGCCATAAATGATTTTATTTAAATGAATAATGATAAATTATCATTAAAATTATTAACGATTAATGATTTAATCATTAAAAATTAATGAATAGATCATTAATTTAATAAATCATTACATTAATGATTTAATGAATTTACAACAGCAGAGAGATTTTAATTTTAAAATTACATTAGATTGATAGCCTTTAACAATCGAAGACTCATGCACGCATTCTTGTAATATATTCTAGATTTATAACCTGGTAGTCCTATGCTGGTTTTTTTGTATAAATGTCTAAATAAAACTGATGCTGTTGAATATAATTGTGTGTGAGGGGCAATCTATTTCTTCGCGATAGAGCATAGTTGGTATGCTTAGGGAAAACCTCCTGTCAGAGATTTTCAGTTGACATAGGAGAAATAGAAATTTTTTTTTTTGACTGAACAAATAGACTAGCCTTTTCTAAACTGACATTCCCCTGATGCATTGTGAGACTAGCACCAAGAATTTATAGTCCCAGTTCATCTGGAAGAATTTTAGATTGGAGAAGGCTAGAAAAAAAATTTATTCAGTCAAGTGGATCATTGCTCTGATTCATTACAGGTAAACGTTATAAGTTTATTTCTTTCCTTTTCTCTTAATGTATGCAGCTGTAGTTAAAAACCCACCCAACAATTTATGGATCATTGCAGCAGTGTTGGCTCCCATAGCAGTCGTTACGGTCATCATCCTTATCATCACAGCTGTGCTATGCAGGAAGAACAAAAATGACTTCAAGACAGACACCATGATGAACTTGCCACAAAGAGCCAAGGTAGGCTATTTTCATCCTGGGCTCAGGCATATGAATTTGTTTCTTCAGACTTATGTTCTTCATCCATGTGTGCAAGATGAGTTAATTGTGCTGTGTTTAGACAAGTTTTACGAAGGCATTAATCTGTGTTCAAAGACAGATTGAAACCATCCCTACTGACAGGAACTAGCAGGATTGAGATCTGAAAAGGCACCACTTGTTTTTGGTAATTGGGTGAAAATGAAGTAAATATAGGCTTGTTCAGTCTCCCTGATTCATAGTAAGAACTCTATATTTTATCCTGTGTCCTTTCATTCCAAATAAAAGAGAAAGGTATTTTTTACTTAATTTCCATGTCATTAGAACTGGAAGCAGTGCTAAACTTCAGAGTTCCTCAACTCACCCCACTCCCCACCAGTGGTCACTCAGAGAATTGCAAGTAATAAGCGATATCACATGGACTTGTATGTCAAGACTATTAAGTCTCATTAAAACACCTTTTCATTCTGTTTTTTTTTTACTTTACAAGTGAATTTTGTAATAAGGAGATAGGCATGTACATGGCATCAGATACTTGTTTTATTTATTTCTGCATCAAAATTACGGTTGAGTAAGTTAGTTTCATTTACTGACCAGAAGCAAAGCGTATTTTGTTTTTGTGGGAAGGATGATGCTATTACTTCGGTATTTAAAACTATAAAGGCTGGAAAAAAATTTTTGTGTGTGTAATTAAGTAAACATATAGATGCTATCCAACATACATGATTCAGATTCCATCACCCACAAAATATCATGTGGTGACTTGTCAACTTTCTTTGCCTTTCTAGTTCCCTAAAACTGCATGTTATTCAATTGGAGTAACCTAAAAATATATTAATATCTATGTTCTACAATCTAAAACTATAAATAAACCCAGAATATTAGGATAGCATGGTTGCAAAGAAATATAGACATTTATTCATTTATTGAGTCAGCATGTCAAACCAAGCTGGTTCCATCATTCCAAAATCATGGAGAAAATCTGCTGTTCAATATCTAGATTCATATTGTGGATTTCAGATTCTGAAGGAAGTGCTTTTTAATATCTGTCTTAATTGAATTTAGGGCAGTTGGTCTCCTTTTCCTAAAAAAATCTTCAATAGTTATTAAAATAATTTAATGTCATAATAAAGTCATTATTCTGTCATAATAATAATTCTGTCATAATAATACAATTACATTTGTATAATACAAAGATTGAGGTTAAAATATGACTGCAGTTTTTATTTTATTTTAATAAAGAAATAGTAGAACTATTTAGTAGAAGACAAAATAGCTTAATTAGATTGAGACTATTTTTAGTTATTACTATCTTAAGTAATTGTTATAAAGTTTCAGAAACATGACATTTGAACAAATGCTGGGGAAATCAGTAATTCCCTTCTCCCTCAACATATTGTGACTTTACAGTGATATACAGTGATCTATTTAATATTATCTTTTGAGTATCAAAATATATTGTAATTGGAGGATGTAAGAGCTTTGACCCCCTTCATGGATTACTGCCTTGTTGTGGCAAAGGGGCTTGCGTAGCTCAATGAAGCTATGAGCTATGCCATGCAGGGACACCCAAGACGGACAGATCATAGCAGAGAGTTCTGACAAAACATGATCCACTAAAGAAGGAAATGGCAACCCACTCCAGTATCTTTGCCATGAAAACCCCATGGACAGTACCAAAAGGAAAAAAGATATGACCCCGGAAGATGAGCCCCTCAGGTTGGAAGGTGTCCAATATGCTACTTGGGAAGGCAGAGGGCTAGTACTAGTAACGCCAGAAAGAGTGAAGCGACTGGGCCAAAGCAGAAAGGATGCTCAGCTGTGGATGCATCTAGTGGTGAAAGGAAAGTCCGATGCTGTGAAGATTTTTTTCTCCATAGGAACCTGGAATGTAAGATCCATGAATCAAAGGAAGCTGGACGTGGTTAAACAAGAGATGACAAGATTGAACATCAGCATCTTAGGAATCAGTGAACTAAAATGGACAGGAATGGGTGAATTTAATTCAGATGACCATCAGGTATACTACTGCAGGAAGAATCCATCAGAAGAAATGGAGTAGCCTTCATAATTAATAAAAGAGTAGGAAAAGCAATACTGGGATACAATCCCCAAAATGACAGAATGATCTCGGTTCGAATCCAAGGCAAACCATTCAATATCACAGTAATCCAAATCTATGCCCCCAACCACTGGTGCTGAAAAGGATTAAATTGATTGATTCTATGAAGTCCTATAGCACCTTATAGAATTAACACCAAAAATGATGTTCTTATCGTCATGGGGGATTGGAATGCTAAAGTAGGAAGCCAAAAGATAACTGGAATAACAGGCAAGTTTGGCCTTGGAGTACAAAATGAAGCAGGACACAGGCTGATAGAATTCTGTCAAGATAATACGATGGTCATGACAAACACTCTTTTCCAACAACCTAAGAGACAACTCTACACATGGACATCACCAGATGGTCAACACAGAAATGAGATTGACTATGTGCTCTGCAACCAAAGATGGAGACGCTCTATACAGTCAGTAAAAACAAGACCAGGAGCTGACTGTGGCTCAGATCATGAGCTTCTCATTGCAAAATTTAGGCTTAAATTGAAGAAAGTAGGAAAAAGCACTAGGACACTCAGGTATGAACTAAATCATATCCCTGATGAATATACAGTAGAGGTGACAAATAGATTTAAGGAATTAGATCTGAAAGAGTGCCTGTAGAACTATGGATGGAGGTTCGCAACTTTGTACAAGAGGTAGCAACTAAAACCATCCCAAAGAAAAAGAAATGCAAGAAAGCAAAATTGCTGTCTGAGGAAGCTTTCCAAATAGCTGAGTAAAGAAGGGAAGCGAAAGGCAAAGGAGAAAGAGAAAGATGCACCCAACTGAATGCAGAATTCCAGAGAGTAGCTAGAAGAGATAAGAATGCCTTCTTAAATGAACAGTGCAAAGAAATAGAAGAAAACAGTAAAATAGGAAGGACCGGAGATCTCTTCAAGAAAATTGGAGATATGAAGGGAATGTTTCATGCAAAGATGGGCATGATAAAGGACCAAAATGGCAGGGACCTAACAGAGGCAGAAGAGATTAAGAAGAGGTGGCAAAATTACACAGAAGAACTATACAAGAACAAACTTAACATCCCTGATAACCATGATGGGGTGGTCACTGACCTCGAGCCAGACATCCTAGAATGTGAAGTCAAATGGGCTTTAGGAAATCTGAGCAACAACAAAGCTAGTGGAGGTGACAGTATTCCAGCTGAGCTATTCAAAATCTTAAAAGATGATGCAGTAAAAGTGCTACACTCAATTTGCCAGCAAATTTGGAAAACTCAGCAATGGCCATAGGATTGGAAAAGGTCAGTTTACATTCCAATTCCAGAGAAAGGCAATGCCAAAGAATATTCAAACTATCGCACCATTACACTCATTTCACATGCCAGTAAGGTTATGCTTAAAATCCTACAAGCTAGGCTCCAGCAGTATGTGGATCGAGAACTACCAGAAGTACAGGCAGTGTTTCGAAGAGGCAGAGGAACTAGAGATCAAATTGCTAACATACGCTGGATCATGGAGAAAGCTAGGGAGTTCCAGAAAAACATTTACTTCCACTTCATTGACTATGCTAAAGCCTTTGAATGTGTAGATCACAACAAATTGAGGCAAATTCTTAAAGAGATGGGATTACCAGACCATCTTATTTGTCTTTTGGGAAACCTATATGCAGGTCAAGAAGCAATAGTGAGAACTGGACACGGATGCACTGATTGGTTCAAAATTGGGAAAGGAGTCCGGCAAAGCTGCATACTGTCGCCCTGTCTATTTAACTTATATGCAGAGCACATCATGAGAAAGGTGGGGCTAGATGAATCAAAAGTTAAAATTAAATTGCCAGGAGAAACATCAACAACCTCAGATATTGTTCTGTTTCCCTTCCCCCAATACTCCCAGCAAAGAGTCCGTCAGAGGCCTTCCTTTTTTTCCCCTTTTATTTACATAGATACATGTCCTGGCCACGTCTACCCACGGGCCTGCCAAGTTTCTGGAGATAACGAGGAAATTATAGATAAGGCCAGAATTACTCACGAATATATTCTTCCCTCCATGAATTAGCTCGCGCCAAATTCATTGCTTTGTCCAAGACAAAAAACCAGGAAGTCCCGCCTCCTATTTATAGTCTCTGCAGATGTCACTGCATGAAAATTATGACTTGGCTTTGTCCCAACTCTTCCGCTGCTGCGCACGCCGATCAAGCCTTCGTAATCTTGCGTCCCTCCAAAACTGTTCTTGGGGCGTTGCCAAATCAGAAGAAGGCCCGGGAGAATCAGGCCTTGCCGGCCCCTCCCTTTGAGTGGGTGCCAGGAGGAGAGGGCTCAAGAGAAGCAGGGCTTGCCAGGTCTTCTCCTCATTTTCTGAATCATCCGAGTCCAGGAGTCTGGGTCCAGGAACCTGGGTCACAACACTATCCTCACCGCAGGGCCCTTCCCCGGGCTGACGATCGGGATGCGGTCGGGCTGGGTTCTGCTCATGGAAGGCCTGCACCAGGTCAGGGGCATGAACGTCGGAGGCATCTACCCAGGAGAAATCAGTCCCGTATCCCTTCCACGCGATCAAATATTGGAAACGACCCTTTAGCCAGCGAGAGTCTCGTACACTGTGGACTTCGTATTCCTCCGACCCGTCCTCGGCGACAGTGACGGGTGCTGTTGGGCACCGAAGGGGACTCGGTGTGGCCTCAGGAACCAGAAGGGACCGGTGAAAAACGGGGTGGATCCGCATGGATCGTGGCAGGGTCAGTCGGTAGGCTACCAGGTTGATGACTGCCTCGACAGGGAACGGGCCGATGAATCGGTGGTCCAACTTCTTTACCGGCCGGTCGGACGGGAGGTGTTTGGTGGAGAGCCACACCCGGTCTCCAACTGCCAGCGGGGGCGTTGCCCGTCGGGAGCGGTCAGCGGACCGTTTGTAGTCCTCCTTGCCCGATTCAGCTGCTGACGTACCAACTGTTGGACCGCATGCAATTCCGTCAGGAAGGTCTGCGTTCGGGAACAGGAGAGTCCGGTGGTGCCAGAGGGAAGAGCGCGGATGGTACCCACATTGGCAAAGAACGGGTCATCTGAGTAGAGGTGTGCTGAGAGTTGTTAAAAGCAAACTCCGCCAGAGACAGGTAGTCGGCCCAGTTGTCCTGTTGCTGGTTGATGAAGCAACGGAGATACTGTTCCAGTATACCGATGACCTTCTCTGTACCCCCGTCGGTCTCCGGATGGTGCGATGACGACAGACATACCTGCACCTCCAACGCGGCCATCAGGCTCTTCCAGAAGCGGGCTGTGAACTGAACTCCGCGGTCCGAAACCACGCTGTCCGGTAGACCATGGAGGCGGAAGATGTGCTGCAGAAAGAGACGGGCCATTTTTGCGGCTGTGGGCAGTCCGCGGCATGGGATGAAGTGTGCCATCTTGGTGAGCATGTCCACCACCACCAGCACCGTGGTGAACCCAGAGGACGGCGGCAGGTCTGTCAGGAAATCCATAGAGATCGCCCCCCAGGGTCTGTCGGGTGTCGGCAAGGGTTGGAGGAGCCCGGGAGGGGCCCCCGTGGCGGTCTTGGCTTGCCGGCACGGTACGCAGGATGTCACGTAGGCATGTATATCATGCCGCACTCGGGGCCACCAAAAGGTCCGTGTCACCAGGTGGAGGGTCTTGAAGAACCCAAAATGTCCTGCTGCAGGGTTGTCGTGGCACTGGGTCATGACGAGGGCTCGGAGTGGTCCTGTGGGCACATATAATCGCCCAAACTTGAGTAAGTCCTCCTCCAAGGTCCAAGGAGACGTGGGGCCCACCTCCGCCTCCTTTGCTGCGACCAGGCGTCCTGGCGCTGCGCCTCGCACCTGGGCCCGCAAGTCCACTGGCTCCGTGCTGCGCCAAGGCTTCTGCCGCAGCACTGTCCGTGGAGGAAGGGGTCCTTGGCGCAGAGGTACTCTGGCTTGGACAGGGCATCCGCCTCGGTTGTGACCGCTGGGAATGTAGGTCACGCGAAGTTGAATCGGGCAAAACAACGACCACCGGATCTGCCGCTGGTTTAACTTCCGAGCTGTGGTGAGGTGCTCGAGATTCCGATGGTCCGCTCGACCTCCACCTGATGTCGGGCCCTCCAGATGGTGTCGCCAAGCCTCGAATGCAGCCTTGATAGCCAGCAACTCTTTTTCCCAGATAGTGTAGTTGCGCTCGGAAGGTTGAGTTTCCGGGAGTAGTAAGCGCAGGGAAAAGTGTGCCACCATTCGCCGGAGCCTGTAGCAGCACCGCCCCAGAGCCACATTGACGCGTCCGTTTCCACCACAAAAGGCCGGAGCGGGTCGGGATGCCTCAGGACGGGTTCCGTGACGAAGGCTTTCTTGAGGGCTGTGAATGCTTCTTGCTGCGGGGACCCCACCGAATGCAACCTTCTTCCTGAGGAGCTGGGTAAGTGGAGTTGTCAGTGTGGCGAAGCCGGGATGAAGGTCCGGTAGTAGTTGGCGAAGCCCAGTAGGCGCTGAACATCCTTCACCCGACGAGGGCTTCCCAGCTACACAAAGCTTCTACTTTACATGGGTCCATGGCTATGCCCTCGGGCGAGATGATATGCCCGAGGAATTCTATGGAAGTCCGGAAGAAGACGCATTTCTCCAGCTTCGCATTGAGTTGTTGCTCCCGCAAGCGTTGCAGAACCAGACTGACGTGTCGAAGGTGGCTTTCCCTGGACCGGGAGTAAATCAGGATGTCGTCGAGGTAGATAACCACGAAACGATCCAACATGTCTCGGAACACGTCGTTCATGAAGTGCTGAAAAACGGCGGGAGCATTGGTCAACCCAAATGGCATGACAGTGTATTCGTAGTGTCCGTATCGGGTGCCGAACGCCGTCTTCCATTCGTCTCCTTCTCGTATCTGCACCAGGTTGTAGGCCCCCCGGAGATCGAGCTTGGTGAAGATCGTGGCCTCCCGCAACCTTTCCAGTAGCTCCGGGATGAGCGGCAGGGGGTAGCGATTCCGCACCGTAATGGCGTTTAGCCGGCGGTAATCACAGCATAGGCGCAAGTCCCCTGTCTTCTTCTTCACAAAGAGGACCGGGGCCGAGAGAGGGGACTTTGAAGGCCGGATGAACCCTCGGGACAGGTTTTTGTCCAGGAAGTCCCTGAGGGCGGCCAACTCGGGCTCCGACATGGAATACAGGCGTCCCACAGGCAGTGGTGCGTTGGGCAGAAGGTCCACGGGCAATCGTGGGGCCGATGCGGGTGGTCGGTCCGCCTCCTTCTCGCTGAACACGTCGGCGAAGCCCGTCAGCTCAGGAGGCAAGGTGATGGCAGCGGTGGGGACGTTCTGGCCGGCACAGGTGTGGCGGATGTGATCGACGCACTGCAGACTCGGGAAAGAGATGGCGTTCGCGACCAGGCCACCTGAGGATCGTGGGTCCAAGCCAGGCCAACCCAAGGACCAAGGGAAAATGAAGGTCCGCCGTGACATAAAACTGGATCGCCTCCTCATGGTCCCCAATAGCCAGGCGCAAAGGCTGGGTGGCGAATTTAATGGGGCCGGACACCAGTTCTCGCCCATCAATTGTCTCTACCCGCATCGGAGGGTCCACGGAACCACGGGACCGCAAACTGGGTCACAAAGGCCTGGTCCATAAAGTTTGTTGTGGCCCTGAGTCCACCAGCGCATGCGCCTGGAGCCCGTCCGACTGGTTCCCCAACCATATCCGTGTGTCCAGAATCAGATGCCGAGGGGCCCAGAGTCTACTTCCGCAACGCCCAGTGGGGGCTTAGTACGTGCCCGACCTAGGGTTTCCCGAGGTCGGGCCTGCCCGCTTCCGATTGGTCACGCTGTGATTCGGGGACCGGCGTCGTGCCCCACTTCGCTTTCTGGGGCAAGAAGCGGTAGTGGCGGGCTCCCCACAGTACAGGCACAATCCCCTTGGCGCCTCTGGTTCCGCTCCTGGGCTGTTAGGCGAGGTCTGGCCGCTCCCAACTCCATGGGCTCTTCCGCAGCGGTTACAAAACGTGGGCGACCCTGGGTGCTGGTGGTGCAGGAAGTGGGGTGCAGATGTCGACGGAGGGTCCCGGGGTGCGACGGACGGTCGCCGTTGCAGACGGGCATCGAGGCGGAGACAAAGGGCACCAAGTTGTCGAGGGTCCGCGGCGCCCACGCTGGCCAGCTCGTCTTGCAATTCCTCTGAGAGTCCCTCCTGAACGCGCCCACCAGCGCTGCATCATTCCAGTCAGAGTCCTGGCACAAAAGACGAAATTCGGCGATGTACTCCTGCAGGGGCGTTTCCTTGACGGAGTTCCTTAAGGCGCCTGGTTGCCGTCAGCATTCGAACGGGTCCTCATACATGGTGCGAGGTGCTGCCAAAACGCTGTTGGTCCGCCAGCAGGGGCTGTCCTGGAGCAAGAGGGCGTGGCCCATCGAGCAGCCGAGCCGGAAAGAAGGTTAATCACGAAGGCCACCTTAGCCCGGTCGCCTGGGAAATCCTCTGGCCTCATAGCCATGTAGAGCTGGCACTGTCCCAAGAAGGTCGGGAACATCTCAGGCTGCCCAGAAAACTTATCCGCACGGTTATCGGGCACTGCGGCGAGGAGGAGGAGTGGGAGGATGGGGGCTGCAGGCACATTCCTGGCAGCAAGTTGGCCTGCCAAGTGAGCCACTTGCTGCTGGAGCTGTTGATTAGCCGCGTGTAGCTGCTCTAACTGCTGCTGTACCTGCTGCTGATCCATCTTTGGTGGAAGATGTTTTAGTCGGGTCTTGGACAAAATGTTCTGTTTCCCTTCCCCCAATACTCCCAGCAAAGAGTCCGTCAGAGGCCTTCCTTTTTTTTCCCTTTTATTTACATAGATACATGTCCTGGCCACGTCTACCCACGGGCCTGCCAAGTTTCTGGAGATAACGAGGAAATTATAGATAAGGCCAGAATTACTCACGAATATATTCTTCCCTCCATGAATTAGCTCACGCCAAATTCATTGCTTTGTCCAAGACAAAAAACCAGGAAGTCCCGCCTCCTATTTATAGTCTCTGCAGATGTCACTGCATGACAATTATGACTTGGCTTTGTCCCAACTCTTCCGCTTCACGCCGATCAAGCCTTCGTAATCTTGCGTCCCTCCAAAACTGTTCTTGGGGCGTTGCCAAATCAGAAGAAGGCCCGGGAGAATCAGGCCTTGCCGGCCCCTCCCTTTGAGTGGGTGCCAGGGAGGGAGAGGGCTCAAGAGAAGCAGGGCTTGCCAGGTCTTCTCCCTCATTTTCTGAATCATCCGAGTCCAGGAGTCTGGGTCCAGGAACCTGGGTCACAACAGATATGCAGATGATACCACTTTAATGGCAGAAAGTGAAGAGGAGCTAAAGAGCCTCTTGATGTGGGTGAAGAAGGAGAATACAAAAGTTTACATTAAAAAAACTAAAATCATGGCATCCGGCCCTCTCAATTCCTGGCAAATAGATGGGGAAGAAATAAAGGTAGTGACGGATTTTATTTTCCTGGGATCCAAGATCACTGCAGATGGGGACTGCAGGCAAGAAATTAAAAGATGCTTGCTCCTGGGGAGGAAAGCTATGGCAAATGTAGACATCATTCTAAAAAGCAGAGACATCACCCTGTGAACAGAAGTGTGTATAGTCAAGGCTATGGTTTTCCCAGCTGCAATGTATGGCTGTGAAATTTGGACCATAAGAAAGGCTGAGCGCCAAAGAATTGAGGCTTTTGAAGTGTGGTGCTGGAGAAGACTCCTATGAGTCCCTTGGACTGTAAGGCGATCAAACCTGTCAGTCCTAGAGGAGATCAACCCTGACTGCTCTTTAGAAGGCCAGATCCTGAAGATAAAACTCAAATACTTTGGCCACCTAATAAGAAGGAAGGACTCACTGGAGAAGAACCTAATGTTGGGAAAGATTGAGGGCAAAAGAAGAAGGGGACGACAGGTGGCTGGATGGAGTCACTGAAGCAGTAGGCATGAGCTTAAATGGACTCCAGAGGGTGGTAGAGGGCAGGAAGACCTGGAGGAACATTGTCCATGTGGTCGCGATGGGTTGGACATGACTTTGCAACTAACAAGAACAACAAGAGCTTTGACAAATTGAGAGACCCAGATAAGATTATAATTAGATAAATTGCAGCTCTCTTCTCCAGTGTGAATTAGTTATGGCTCCCCTTTTGCTTTAAAACTCAGAAGCAACTGTATTTATGTATGGGAGTAAAATTTAGATTATGTTGGGAATACTTTAACTTTATTATTCCCGAATGACATTGCCCTACAGGCTGACCCTGCAGTAACTCTGAAGAGAGGGAATCCTTTCATTCAGGAAAATGGCTCCCATCTGAAGCATTTTCTTATAGATTCCTCTGCTGTAGTACTAATTAATTTTGAATAATTTTTTTTTCAATTTAACCTCATTGAACATTGACTTCTTG
Organism: Ahaetulla prasina; assembly: GCF_028640845.1. NCBI lineage: Eukaryota > Metazoa > Chordata > Lepidosauria > Squamata > Colubridae > Ahaetulla > Ahaetulla prasina. The sequence continues at coordinate 277,295,810 of NC_080539.1, read as the reverse complement.
TCATAAAAGGAAAGTAGCAATTGTTAAACATAAAAGATTACAGTGTATATGGTTGTTAATAATAGTGCATACCATATTTAAATATGCTATTTAAAAAAAAGATGCCTGACACTTCTTCTGGGTGAAAAATCAGATTTGCAAGAGGGTTACTGTATTGATTTAAAATCCTGTTTACTGCTGCTTATATTTTGAATATGGCTGTTAAGAACATTTTGGTGCATTATTTTTAAGAATGAGCAATCCAAGTTTGTGATGAGAAATCTCAGTATTTTTTGTTGCTTGCAAAATATGTGTCTGTGTCTGTTTTCCTTGCCCGGCTTGTTCTGATTTCAGGTCTCGGAGGGGAACACAGCGCATAGAGCTGAATAATCAGTCCTGTATTCCTGCTGCTAGCAGCATTCTGTACACAGCAGCTCTTTGCACAGAAGACCTGCCTGCTGGACCATTTCATAAAAACCCTCCCTCAGTGAATGGATCTAAGCAGTTCATTAAACCTTCAGATTAAACACTGCAGTGCATGGCGACCAAGAGGAGAAAGGTTTTGCTGCACCTCTGAGACTGCACTGTAGGAAGAGTTCCTTAAAGGAATCCAGACAAATGACTTGTCATTTGAGAGAGATCAGTGGCTTTTTGAAAAAGAGTGCAGCATCTTGAGAGTACTTTCATTTTTTTACCATCTTCATTGATTTTGCTTCAAATGACTTAACTACAACATGGGGAAAACAGAGGGTTTTTTCCCCCCTTCCCCACAGAAGAATCAGTGCATATATGCATTTCTCTTCTTTTTATATTTGTTGAAAATGAGCATAGCCAAGTTTAGTTTTTACCTGATGCAACCTGAATATGATAAAAGACTGAATTATTTAATCTGAGTGCACTGGAACTCTTTTTATTTTTAATCTTTTGACTCCATTACTATAACAGTGCAGTGCACCCTTTGTTCCTTTTAATTAATAGCATCCATTTGCAGCTAATGGTTTTAAATTTGAAACCTGAAAGGAAATGCCTTACTTTCTGCCAAGTCAATAAACTTATTCCAGTTTTCAATATAAAACCAAGGAAAGCCCCATTTCAAAATGATCAGATAGAAATGGCTGCAACAGTTGGAAGTTGGAATGAAATTAAGAAGGGGAGGGGGAGCAGCTTCTTTTGAAACAAGAAATAGAGCTGTTCCAGCCAATTAATAATTTATCTACCAGTCCATTAGCCTCTTCCCACATCCTGCTGTGCTGCCTCATTGTGGTAGGAAAGGGATGTTCCTGGGATGAATGAACAAGATGATTCCAACAGGGTCACCCAAAGGGCGAAGTTCCTACTAGTTTTGCAGCTAAAGGAAGGAGACATCTATTTGGGCAGCAGCAATATAGGAAGTTGCTGGAGGTGGGTTAACACTTTAAGCATATTTTCATATTGTGTGGAAAAAAAGTAAAGGTAAAGGTTCCCCTCGAACATACGTGCTAGTCATTCGCGACTCTAAGGGGCGGTGCTCATCTCTGTTTCAAAGCTGAAGAGCTTTGAAACGCTGTCTGAAGATGTCTCTGTGGTCATGGGGCTCACATGACTAAACACCAAAGGTGGTCCCTATTTTTCTACTTGCATTTTTTACATGCTTTCGAACTGCTAGTTTGGCAGAAGCTGGAACAAGTAACAGGAGCTCACCCCATTATGCGGCACTAGGGATTCAGACCACTGAACTGCCGACCTTTCCATCGACAAGCTCAGCGTCTTAGCCACTGAGTGGCCACTGAGCCACCACGTCCCTGTATTGTGTAAAGGCCATGGTAAAAAACACTGCTTTGTTTTACCAAGGAAACCACATGGATAGATAAGAAAAAGTAACTGATAACATCAAGTCAGATAATGAGTCCCTCAAGTTGGATAGCTGTCAATATGCTATTGAGGAAGAGCTGAGGATCTTTCAGAGTACAAATAGTGTTTATAAGGCAGTGAGATTAAAGCCTTTGGGATGTATTTATTTTTTTTGCTGATGATGTTGGCATGCAGGAAAAGAAAAGTAAAAGCTGCAAAAAAGAATAATAGTGGAAAACAAGAAGCACTAACACTGAAAAGCTCAACATAGTGAAAAATGAAATGAAAGAACTAACATTGATATTTTAGACATCAGCGTGAAACTGACGGAAATTAGGTGCTTTCAGTCAGAAGATCACACTGTTGCTACACAGGGCAGAAAAAACAAAGAAGGAACAATATAGTTTCATGGTTAAAAAGGATGTAGCTGTAGCAGTTCTTGGGTATAATGCAGTTGGTATAATATCTATTAGATTTCATGGACAATTTTTTAATATGACCCTTATCTGAGTTTGTGCTTCAACTACTGATGCAGATGAAGAGGAAAGTTGAGTTTTATGGTCATGTTCAATTTAAAAGCTGAACAAGATGTGCCGCTTGTGATTGGAGATAGGAATGCCAAAATTGGAAACAGCATAGAGGAAAATGTAGTTGGACAGTATGGCCTAGAAAACAGAAATGAAGTGGAATGATTTAATACTTTCTGCCAATCCAGTGATTTCTTCAAAAGACTAATGCAGTCTTTTAGCAAGCAAAAGTTGCTTATGTATATGGACATCAGCAGATGGAGTACACAAAACTCAAATTGACTTTATTACTAGCACATGGAAGTGAAAGAGCTCAGTTATAACAGCAAAGATGTGGCTAAAGCTAACTGTAAAGATATAGATGTAAATTGACAGAGGAAGAAAAAAGGAAGTCTACTAAAAGATTTCCAAACTCAGAAAGACATTTTTATCTGAAATTACTATGCTGAGGTATTTCAATGAAGAGATAGCAACAAATTCAAAGAAGATAAAGGAAAGATTCAAAGAAAGAGTACCAGACACTGAAATTCTATACCCATATCCAAGATTAGTGTCGCTTTATAAAACTCTGGTAAGACCACACCAGGAATACTGCAACCAATTTTGGCCACCATACTATCAAAAAAAGATGTTGAGACTTTGGAAAAAGTTCAAAGAAGAGCAGCTAAGATGATAAAAGGCCTGGAGACTAAACCATATGAAGAACGGCTGCAAGTTTTGGGTTTGGCTAGTTTAGAGAAAAAAATGACTAGGGGTGACATGATAGCAGTATTTCAGTATTTGAAGGGCTGCCACAAAGAAGAGGAAATCAAATTATTCTTCAAAACACCAGAGGGCAGGACAAGAAACAATGGTTGGAAATTAATCAAAGAGAGAAGCAATCTGGAATGAAGAAGAAACTTCCTAACAATGAGGACAATTACCGTATATACTCGAGTATAAGCCGAGTTTTTCAGCACATTTTTTGTGCTGAAAAACGTCCCCTCGGCTTATACTCGGGTCTATACGGCTTATACTCAAGTTTTTTTTTTTTTAAGCCCCTCGGCTTATACTCGAGTATATACGGCTTATACTCGAGGTTTTTTTTTTTCTTTTTTTCACATTTTACCGGACTGAAGCCCTGCCGGTGCAGTGAGAGGGCGGGGCGGGGGAGCCGCCAGCCTTCTCAGCTGAGGGAGGGAGGGTTTCCCCAACCGGTAGGTGCCTCATTTCCCACCCTCGGCTTATACTCGAGTCCCCAGTTTACCCCAGTTTTTGGGGTAAAATTGGGGACCTCGGCTTATACTCGGATCGGCTTATATTCGAGTATATACGGTAACCAATGGAACAGCTGGCCTTAAGAAATCATGGTGCTCCATCACTGGAGATTTTTAAGAAGAAACTAGACAGTCACTTGTCTGAAATAGAATAGGTTCTTCTGCTTGAGCAGGGGGCTGGACTAGAAGACCTCCAAGGTCCCTTCCAGAATCCTATCCTATCCTGTCCTGTCCTGTCCTGTCCTGTCCTACCCTACCCTACCCTACCCTACCCTACCCTACCCTACCCTACCCTACCCTACCCTATCCTATCCTATCCTATCCTATCCTATCCTATCCTATCCTATCCTATCCTATCCTATCCTATCCTATCCTATCCTATCCTATCTCTTAGATTGTATTTTCTACTAGCACAAACCTCTGATACTAGAAGATGAAATTAGATCAGCACTCTGATCATTATCAGGTGAGAAGGTTACAGGACTTAATGGAATACAGATAGTCCTTGACTTATGGCCACAATTGAGCCCAAAATTTATGTTGCTAAGTGAGACATTTGTTAAGTGAATTTTGCCCCATTTTACAACCTTTCTTGTCACAGTTGTTAAGTAAATCAGTGCAGCTAAGTTAGTAACACCTTTGTTAAGTGAATCTGGTTTCCCCATTGACTGGTTGTCAGAAGGTCACAAAAGTTGATCACATGACCCCAAATACCATTATAAATATGAACCAGTCGCCAAGAGTTTGAATTTTGATCACATGACTGTGAGATCCACAATAGTTATGAGTATGAAAAATGGTCATAAGTCACTTTTTCCAATGCCTTTACGGTATTATCTGGAATGATTCATTTAACAACTGTGGCAAGAAAGGTTTTAAAATGGGACAAAACTCATTTAACAACTGTCTTGCTTAGCAAGAAAATGTTGGGGCTCAATAGTGGTCATAAGTTGAGGTCTATTGTATTGTTTCTGTGATACAACACCAACTTGATGGAACATAACTGATCAGCAGTTTGAATCAAGCAAGTGCTGGTGATAGTCCCTCTAAGCAAATTTAATGTGAGGGTTACTCAGGCCAATTCTTCTGCATGGTTCAAATTGCTGTTAGGTATCTAGCTCTGAGTTGGGTAGTTTCAATTCTAATCAAATTTCTATATTTCCATAGCAATAAAGCCCTTTCAGAATCTTCACTACTTTGGTGAATGTGTACGTAGAGATTTGCAAACTGAGAACTTTTTGACACACATTGCATCCTGATTATAAATCTGTATACCAGAAAATGGTAATGTAAAGCTAGTTCACAGTTGGAGTCTCTACAGTTTTATAGCCCGTGTAGATCTTAATGTTGAGCCAAAGATCAGACCAAATGGGATTAATGAATTTGGAGGAATAGGAGGAAAGGGAACTCTCCCTATACAATTTCTACATAAGCAGCGGGTCCCTATCCTAGAGAATTCACAGTTCCTGTTTATCTGCAGGTAGAGGTATGACCAGAAATTATGATTAGTGTGTCAGTTGTAGCTCTACCTGAGGCGAGAGGCCTCATCTACAGTACCGTATTTTTCAGAGTATAAGACGCACTGGAGTATAAGACGCACCTTAGTTTTTGGGGAGGAAAATAAGAAAAAAGCTGATTGGCAGGTGAATTGGCCTCCCAGAGTACCCCCAATCAGCTGTTCCCAGAGCAACAGGTTCCTTGGTTGTGAGCTCTGTGCCTTGCTTTTTTTGGCTTTTTTTCCCTGCCTCTGAAACTCCATTTCAGAAAAAATGTTTTCCTGCCTCTGAAAGCCTCCAAAACAGAACTTCAGAAAAAAAGCCTCTGAAGCTCTGTTTGGGAGCTTCTTTTCTGAAGCTCTATTTGATGGCTTTTTTTCTGAAGTTCTGTTTGGGACTTTTTTTCTGAAGCTCCGTTTGGGGCTTTTTTTCTAAGGTCCGTTTCTGATGCCTCTGAAACCTCCATTTGCCGTTTCTGATGCCTCTGAAACCTCCATTTGAGAAGCTGGGCGGGGCTACATTCAGAGTATAAGACACACCCAGATTTTCACCCTTTTTTGAGGGGGGGGAAGGTAAGTCTTATACTCCAAAAAATACGGTTGTTGTATTACCACCTATTTTAACTATTGAAATGAACTTTACATTAAGCTGCCCTTAAAATATATTCTTGCAACCGGTCCAGAATCTGCAACTGGTCCACAATGCAGAGGCCTACATGTTTATTGGTGTTTATGACTGGGAATGTAATAACATTGTTTTTGCAGGCTATGCATAGGCTATTAGTTAGTTTCCAGGTAAAATTTAAGATGCTGATATTGATGTACATATTCATTTATGACTTGTATCTGGATACTTTCAGGTCCATATGCTCCAACTATCATCAGCCCACCAATTGGAACAGCTAGGGAGAAACTTCCTTGAATCTCACATTTCTAAGAGGTTTACATGACTAAGATTAGTTAGTGCTTCTTTTTTATGGAAGTGATGAGCTGTACACCAGGCATCTGGTGGAGATCAGGTTGGCATTCTTGTCAGTTTTTCTGAAAATTAAAAAAGGTTATTTGGAGGACTTACTTTGAACCTATGTGAGATTGATTGGGTTACCATCCTATTTGGTCTTTTTGCTTTGAAAGGTTTTAAATCATCATGGATGTTTTAATTTTTGTTTATATAACTTCTAAGCTGCCAAGAGTTGTTTGATTACAGCAGGGTAGAAGTAAAATAAAATTAAAAAATCATGTATGATAACATTTTGATAATTAATTGATTATTGACTTGACATGTCTTGTTTATATTTTTAAAAGGTAAAACATGTTATGTCTGTTAAGAATTGAGAAAGGATGAGAAACTTTGCCTGTACTGTTATATTTTTCTTTTAAAAAATAAAGAATTGAAAAGTATAGATACAGATGATAGGTGCATGGGTGATTTGTGTATAGGTGCTTCCAACTGTTTCTTTCAATAAAGTAATGAATAATTTCAGGTTGCAGGAAAAGTAAAGTTTTTATGAATCGATTTTTTTGAACATTGAGATGTCCAGCATTTTTTAAAAGGATGTTTGGGTTCAGAAGAGAAGTTGTACTTGTGATAAAAAATAATTTGAAACCATTGCTGATTTCATTCACCATAGAAACATCAGATTCAAAGCTTATTGGCGCTATAAGCATTTATTAAGCAGAAGAGCTGTAGTGGCGCAGTGGTTAAAATGCAATATTGCAGGCTAATTTTGCTGACTATCAGCAATTCGATCCTGACCAGCTCAAGGTTGACTCTGCCTTCCATCCTTCTGAGGTCGGTAAAATGAGAACCCAGATTGTTGGGGGCAATATGACTCTGTAAACCGCTTAGAGAGGGGCTGTAAAGCACTGAGAAGCAGTATATAAGTCTAAGTACTATTGCTGTTGCTAATTGTTAAGACTGAAGAAGAAGAGATGGTGCTAATAATATTTCTATTCCTCCTAGGATTTTATTCGGTAAAATAGTAATGGATGTTTTCCTGTTTTTTCCCCCCTGGTTTATTTTGTGTCACACAGAAATAGGGATTTTCTATTGTGGTTAAGTAATCTTACCCATGTACAGTATGAATGTATGAGAAGTTTCAAAGGTGCTAATACTTACAGTTGAGTTTCTGTAGAAATAAATTGTTTTTATATTCTAAAGTTTATATACAGACACATATTATACACAAACTGACTGTACAGATTCATAGTATTATTTCAGTTGATTTTTGTTCCACAATTGGAATGTTAGGGGATTGTAGATCTACATCAAAATCAGCTTTCTGCTTTCTTTTTCAGAACTAGTTCCAGGATTACCCTATTTTACTGCTGCAAACACAGCTACTTATCCTGGTCCAACCATATTAATTAGTAATGAAAAGGGGAGAGGTTTCCCACTAAAATTATATATCTTTATAGTTTTGGCATATATAGTAACTGGTTGTTAAGGAACCAGTGCCAATTTTTTTTCATTTCAATCCCAAATATATGGCAATATATTTGGACATTGGATGTTATAATTCTACCCCTTGGACCTACTTTACACGCATTTTGTGAAACTGTCCTGCTACCCAAGAATATCTCTCTATGATACCAAAGGGAAAGCCATAAAACTTAAGCTAAGTACCTAAATTATGCTCAAATTTAAGATGTGTGATAGTTACAGATGAATATTTGATCTGAAAAAATTGAAATAAGAATTCTGTTTCCATTTGTTTTAAACCATGTGTTACAAATTGTAAAGGTTCAGTTTAAACTATTATTTTAGAACTGGTGTACTTGTGTAATATTTAATGCATCTGTTATGTAATTTATTGTCATAAGAATAGTTAATATTTACATGAAGCAGATGGTATTGTGGATAACAGACAATTGTGTCCTACTGGTAAAGTTTAAAAATGGATATGTTCCAAGATGTAGTTAAAAAGTGTGAAATACTGGTTTATATTTTGTAGTTTATAAGATTAATATTTCAAAACAAGTAATTTTTGCAAGGTCAAAAGTGAGTTTTCTCTTTTCTACTTGTCTGAATCTTTTTATTGATTTCAGTCCAGTAAGTCAGTAGTCTGTTTAGAAGTAAAATTGTGCCAGATTTAATATCATCCTGTGATGCTTTTAAAATGGTCACTTGTTGCCATTGTTTTTCTCTTCTCTTCTCTTCTCTTCTCTTCTCTTCTCTTCTCTTCTCTTCTCTTCTCTTCTCTTCTCTTCTCTTCTCTCCTCTCCTCTCCTCTCCTCTCCTCTCCTCTCCTCTCCTCTCCTCTCCTCTCCTCTCCTCTTCTCTTTTTCTTTTTCTTTTCTTACCACCACTGTTCTTGGAATCTCTTGCCTTTGTTGCCATTTAACTGCAACTCATATGAGGATATTAGGGTTGCTAAGAAATTGAATCACATCAGTCACACCAGCCACAAATGGAGGCATGAAATTGGGGTAATCTTACTTTGTTTAAACAGCAGATGTTCTGTTTTGTGGAAAACATATAGTTTTAAGTTCAGCCTTAAAATACTTAAAAATGAATACCAATTCATTTCAAAAGCACATTTTTTATCACTTTTAGTTACATGCAATGTATATCATTGAGTCTCCCACTTTTTTTTCCAGCCAGTTCAAGGTTTTGACTACGCCAAGCAACATTTAGGCCAACAAGGGACTGAAGATGATGTTTTGCCTGTCACCCAAGAGACCGTAGTTTTGCCTGTTCCTGTGAGAGATGCTCCTGCATCCCAGGAAAGGGAAATCGTTCAGGATGGGAGCACAGCAAAAACTGCCAAGTCCAATGACACAAGAAAGAGGTGAGCAATATCAGCAGAAAGACTAGGGCTTAGATGGTTGACAGATTTTTGTCATTCTTTCTGTGCTTACAATTTCAGTCTTTTCACACACAAAAAAATCTGCTCAAACTTCTGTGGTACAACATAGTTTTGAATGCTTAGATTCTAAAAAAAAAAGATATCTAGAAAAATAATGCATTGTTACAATATCTCTGTGTGTGAGACCTAATCAACCTGTTCAATCTGAATGGAATTATAGTGCTTTAAAGCAGGGATCTCCAACCTTGGCAACTTTAAGCCTGGAGGACTTCAATTCCCAGAATTCCCCAGCCAGCACCAGTTGTGGAACCAATTGGTTCCACAATACGGAAATCCTTTTTTCATTTCACATTGATGCATGAGATCCAAAGCCTTCTGAGCAAAGACAAGTTGGCAGTTGCTACTCAATTTCTGTTCTTTGCAGAAATTACTACCTTAATATTCATAGAACTTTAATTAGTTCACATTATAACTGCAATTTAACTGCTAAATTGCTCTTTGGAATGGAGTATATAATTCCATGGCTAATATCCTGGCACAGTTTTATATATGGACTAGGTTTGTTTTTAAAACCCAAACGGGATTGTGCCCTTTAAGAATTGATTTCCCTCCCTCTGACAAGTCTTTCAGTATGTCAGGGATAGGGAACTTGTAGATCTCGGATATTGCTGAAGTACATCTCCCAGCATGATTGATGCTGTAGCATGAAAAACCATGCATAACAGACCTCAAAATGTTAACACGTGTATCATGACCCTATTGTGCAGTGGTTCTGAAGTTAAAATCTAGAATCTGATAGCATTATGTATTGTGACAATAATGTAATTTTGTCTTGGGCATGAACAATTGGAATTCAAACAATTTGAACATCGGCATGCTCTGTTTTGCATCCAAACAGTTGCTTCTAATTCAGAAATGGCTGTTTTAACCATTTTCAAAGTATTTCGGAGCTTAAAACAATCTGTATAACATGTATAAGAAAGTAAAAATAGTCTATATGGAAGAACCAGTCCAATGCATATCTATCATTTATACAAGCAACAAATTAAAATTCCTGACTTAACTGGGTTACTTTGAATGACGGAAGTATATTCCTCACAGAACGTATTTGCACATTCTTTGTCCAAATTATATATAGATCACGCTGTATAGTTTACCATAGAGTCTGAACCTAAAGGCTATTAATAACACAACAAAATCCAGATATTTAAACCATGCAGTTTTGGAAGCCGGAAACTAGAAAGAATACCTTAAGACGGAAGATTGTTAGGTCTATCTTACTGTTTACATTTGGATACAGTTAACAAAGGACTACTCTCATGCATGTACACAAATACAACACAGTATACCTTGGAACAAGTTATATATATTTTAAGGTTATGAGAGAGCTTAGTTTCCTTAGTTTTTTCCACTGGGAAATTCACTGTATTTTGTTTTTAACCCCAGTTACAACCTTTCAGAACAAGGGCAGACAATAGTCAGAGTAATACCTCATAAAACTTAAATGGTGGTGAGTTGTCACTTGATATTTCTTTGAAGCATCTCAGCTTCAGAGATAAATATATACCATTCTATGCTTGCCTTAGAATTGTTCACTTGTCTTGTGCACAGTAACATAGAAGAGATCACAAATTTTGACTTCATCTCCAGCTAATTATTTTGCTGTTACGCTTACAACTATTCATTCTTTGCTGTTATACTTAGACCTGGACGTTGGATGAACTGTTCCAAGTAAGGATGAATGAAATAAATTCTATTCAAAATAGAGTTAATAATCATGGCTAGTTTTAATAAGGCATAGGGAATTTGATGTTTGGTTTATGGCTATTTATAAAATGTAAGCAGATCGTTCCCATTTTCTTGCAGATTTGACTGTTAAACCAGCTGTGATCTGCTGTTTGCTTTACTGTTTTAAAATGTGTGCGTAATATTTACACAGGCTATGAACAGGGATATGAATCCACATCTGAATATCTTAGTTATACATTCACAAAAGGAAATCTTGCAGTGGTTTTTAAAAAAAAGCTTTCTCCATCTTTCCAGAGACTACTAAACGTTTTAGATTATTATAGTGTCCTTTATCCTAGTGCTGTTTTTGAAATATGGCTAAAGATGAATTCCCTACCAGAAAATACTGTTTATTTCTGTTCTGGTTTTATAAAAAGCTGTGGAATGAGTCTGTAGCAATATGCTAAACCAATATTACAATAAAGATGCATGTATTGACAATTATTTATTTAATGGCCTCTATGTGAGGGGGAAAAAAGCCTCTTTTTTTGGGGTCTTCTTTTGTCGCAAGATTTTCCCTTTATTATTGTGAGCTTATAAAGAAAACAATAGCCACAAATAAAGATTGTTCTGACTTCTGGTTGTTATAACAACACCCACCCCCCCCGGAAATACTATGGATGCCTTCCTGCTGTTTTTATGTGTCTTCATTCCAACATACTATAAATATTTATTTGTCTATAAAAATCAGGCCTGGAATAGGTGGTGATACAGGCCAAGCAAATGCAATAACCTTGAAATGTTGAATATGCAGGAAAAACTTAGTCTTCTTCCTTGTTGCTATGGTTACTTGCAGCCGGTCGCTGAGTGAAAATGGTTCTGTCATCAGCAACGAATCAGGAAAGCCCAATTCATGCCGAGGCTCTCCACAGAAAGTTACAGCACAGCAGAAAGTGACAAAAGAGGAAGGAAGAAAAAGAAATGGTGAGAAATTTGCCCTGGTGAATGATCTACCTTCCATTTCCCCCATGGAGATAGATAGATAACGCTAGATAACATAGATAACGCTAGAAAATATAATACTGAATACAATATTGCAGTTAATTAGAATTGATGCCATATACCTATCTAAAATGCACTTCTCTTTTTTTTGCTTATTTTTTATTTATTTATAACCCTTATTTGAGTTCTGTAGACCACCTCTTTAGTATGACTTCAGCCTTTATTTCAACTTTGATCATTGCTGCATTTCCTGGTGTACTAGGAAAAAAATAGGGCAGTGTGGTCTGAATCTAAATTTGATTTATAACACATGCTTTTCCATTTCTATTTTGATGTTGCTTTAATTGGGCCAAATTTGTTAACATCCCTTAATTTTTTTTAATTTTTTTAAATTTTATTTGAATTTATATCCCGCCCTTCTCCGAAGACTCAGGGCGGCTTACATTGTGTTAAGCAATAGTCTCATCCATTTGTATATTATATACAAAGTCAACTTTTATTGCCCCCAACAACCTGGGTCCTCATTTTACCTTCCTTATAAAGGATGGAAGGTTGAGTCAACCTTGGGCCTGGTGGGACTTGAACTTGCAGTAATTGCAAGCAGCTGTGTTAATAACAGACTGCATTAGTCTGTTGAGCCACCAGAGGCCCTTGTTGATTTGAGTATAAAAATTGTGGTACCAAGTTGTACCGTGCTATTGTTTTTTCTTAAACATTGTCCCTTTTGTTCTGTCTTTCTGTGGTGGTCCTAAGAAGAGAAGTAGGCCTTTTGATTTAAGTTACCAGCTATGTTTAATGACAACTGGATATTCATTTTTGATATACTATGGAACATTGTTCGTGTTGTGTAAAGTGTTAATTCTTTTGTCTTAAACTCTAAAAACAAATTGTAAAAATCAATGTCTTTTGCTAATGAAAATGACATAATCTGAAATTTCACAACTTCTCTTAAAATGGGCAGAAAGAACTTCTGCATTAAATGTATATGTGAGAAGCAGTATACAGTTGAATTAATATAATCTTAAAATCTTAGGATTGTCCTCAAACTGCTTAATATTGAAAAGTTAATATAATAATAACTAGAATATTAGTTCTTCCGCAGGGAGACGGAACCGACTCGCTGGTTCCGTCCCAGGCGCCTGATGGACCCTGAAAGGTTCCAGACGGAGCTTGGGCTATTCCCTGAGGATTTGGCCCACAACTCGGCTGGAGCTCTGGTTGCCGCCTGGGATCGGGCGGCGGCTGGCGCTCTAGATCGAGTTGTGCCTTTGCGGCCTCTGACCCGGTGCCGATCTCGTTTAGCCCCTTGGTACTCCGAGGGGCTGAGGGAGATGAAGCGCCGGAAAAGACGCCTAGAGAGTATCTGGAGGGCCAGCCGATCCGAATCTGACCGGACACTAGTTAGGTCTCAAATTCAGACCTATCTTGTGGCGATGAGGCTGGCAAAACGGGAGTATTTTTCCAACCTCATTGCATCAGCAGATAATCGCCCAGCCGCCCTGTTTAGGGTGACCCGCTCGCTCCTCCATCAGGGAGCGGTAGAAGATCCCTTAAAGGGTCGAGCTGAGGAATTTGGACAATATCTGTTTGATAAAATCGCTCAGATTCGGGAAGGGTTGGACACAGACTGGGTGGATCCGGACGGGGTGAGGGAGGCAGGTCTTGATGTTATTATCTGGGATGAGTTTGATCCTGTGATCCCTGAGGACATGGACAGGTTAATGGGGAGATTGAATGCGACCACATGTTTATTGGACCCGTGTCCCTCCTGGTTGGTATTGGCCACCCGGGAGGTGACACGAGGCTGGCTCCAGAAAATCGTGAACGCTTCTTTGATGGAGGGTGTTTTCCCTGCCGCCTTGAAAGAGGCGGTGGTGAGGCCCCTCCTCAAGAAGCCTTCCCTTGACCCAGCTAGTTTAGCAAATTATCGTCGTCTCCAACCTTCGCTTTTGGCAAAGGTTGTCGAGAGAGTGGTTGCACGACAGTTGCCCCAGTACCTGGATGAAACTGTCTATCTTGATCCATTCCAGTCCGGTTTCCGGCCTGGTCACAGCACGGAAACAGCCTTGGTCGCGCTGGTTGATGATCTCTTGAGGGCTCGGGACAGAGGTTGTTCCTCTGTCTTGGTCCTATTAGATCTCTCAGCGGCTTTTGATACCATCGATCATGGTATCCTGCTGCGCCGACTCGAGGGACTTGGAGTGAGTGGCACTGTTCATCGGTGGTTCTCCTCCTACCTCTCCGACCGGTCGCAGACGGTGTTGACGGGGGGACAGAGATCGACCCCAAGGTGCCTCTTATGTGGGGTGCCGCAAGGGTCGGTTCTCTCGCCTCTTCTGTTCAACATCTATATGAAGCCGCTGGGTGAGATCATCCGTGGTCTTGGGGTGAGTTGTCATCTATACGCTGATGATACTCAGCTCTATATTTCCACCCCTAACCACCCCAACGAGGCTGTTGAAGTGATGTCCCAGTGCCTGGAGGCCGTACGGGTCTGGATGGGGAGGAACAGACTCAGACTCAATCCCACCAAGACCGAGTGGCTGTGGATGCCGGCGGCCCGGTACAGTCAGCTAATTCCATCACTGACCATTGGGGGCGAACTATTGGCCCCCACGGAAAGGGCTCGTAATCTGGGCGTCCTCCTGGATGCACGGCTGTCTTTAGAAGATCATATGATAGCCGTCACCAGGGAGCCTTTCATCAGGTTCGCCTGATACGCCAGTTACGCCTTTCTGGATCGGGCTTCCTTATGCACGGTCGCCATGCCCTTGTTACATCCCGCCTGGACTACTGTAATGCTCTCACATGGGGCTCCCTTGAAGTGTGCCCGGAGACTCCAACTGGTCCAGAATGCGGCTGCGCTGGTGATAGAGGAGCACCTTTGGCTCCCATGTAACACCCTCCTGCGTAGCCTGCACTGGCTCCCAGTGGTCTTCCGGGTTCACTTTAAGGTACTTGTCATCACCTTTAAACGCCCATGGCCTAGGGCCGGGATATTTACGGGACCGCCTACTGCCACCATTAGCCTCTCACCGACCAGTGCGCTCACAGAGAGGGACTCCTCCGGATACCGTCAGCTAAACAATGTCGGCTGGCGACCTCTAGGGGAGGGCCTTCTGTGGGGCCTACCTCTGGAACGAGCTCCCTCTGGGGCTTCGTCAACTCCCCGATCTCAAGTCCTTCCGCCGCGAGCTGAAGACGTTGCTGTTTCGAAGAGCAGGACTAGCCTGAATGTAGTTTTTTAAATTGGGATTTTTAAAAAAGGGGTTTAAATGAGGTTTTAAATTTGTATTCAAAAGTCAGAGCATCAATTGAATTCAACTATCTATTCTTTAGCTGTTTTTAATCTATTATATGTTTTCTGTTGTTGTTGTTTTTTGTCTGTGAACCGCCCTGAGTCCTTCGGGAGAAGGGCGGTATACAAATATAATAAATAAATAAATAAATAAATAAATAAATAATATAATAGAATATTTTCTCAATATATTGGTTGAAAGTGATGTTATGAAATGTGAAGAGTCTAGAGGTAATGTTCATTCACATTGTCTGTGTATAATTGATATATTTATACATTTATAATTACCAAAAAAGTGTCCACAAATTTTTATATTACCAGATATGTATACTAAGTATTCACAGCAAGTGATCTCTAGTATTAATTCTCATAAAGTTTAAATCTTTGAAGATTTTCTGAAAAAAAATCTCCTGTATGTTACTTTCCATTCACAATATTTTAATGTGCTAAAAGACTATGTTTTAAAAATCCTTTCTTGAATCATTCCAGAATGCCATCTTATTTGTTTTATATTATAAGGATGTGTTGTTTTCTGTGTGCTTGTTTTTTATTTTGTTTTAGTTTTTAAGCCTCAAAAATGGCATTTTAAATAAAATTGTACTAATGTTTCATTTGATCAAGGTCACCATAATTCTGATCAATATTTATAATGTAGATAATTGTTAGTGAAATTCATTCACAAACAATTCACAAGGAGATTCTTATTTAAACAAGAGAATATTTGCATTAGGTTGCATGCACTTGTAAACTTACTTAGAGCAAAGCTATTGGAATTACAAGAGTAATATATTTATAGCTAATATATAAGAAGAGCTCTGCAGGGTCAGAGCATCCAACTGCATTTTAGGAGTTTATTAACCTGAACGGGAGGATGATAGACCCTTCAATTGTTACTTCCTGGTACCCAATATTTTACCCATACTGTCTGTGATTTAGGAGGTAGCAAATAGTCATTGCTATTTACTAAATATTCACCACTAGGAACCCATCCAGTCCTCATTTGATATCATCCAAATTGGTTTCCATTGCCACAACTGCTGATAACAAATTTCAGTTTATGTGGTATATATTATCCTGAATCGTTCTATCCACATTACCTAGGAAACGCGCAATTCTCCCTTGCGCTGCTTAGAGAGTCCATTGAATGGGTTATCTTCATGTGATTGGCCAGAGACTGAGTTGAAATTTGCTTAAACACACCTCCTCTTCCTGTCTAGCTCCAGTTTATTAATTCAGTCCGGCCTAAAGAGACCTACTTTCTCTAGCTTCTTCATTGGACTTTCTAAATAGCTATTTGGGGTGAATTTCTCCCCTTTTTGATTCTATTTGACTGATTTCAAGTATTTGAGGCTTTCCGAGCATTTCTGGCTTCTGGAAGTTCTGCGATCGTCCCAGTGCCGCTCAGCTGAGCCGAGGCTTCGGCGGTGGCCCCTTTGATCGCGTTTCGGCTTTTTTCACCGTCGCCTTGGATTTCAAGCTCTCCTTTGGATTTCCGATGTTTCTTGGAGCCGTGAGTTACTGCGGAGTGTGCGAGGAAGCTGTGGTGTTGGCTTCGTGCTGTGGGGATTGAGAAAAGCCCCGTTTCACCGGAGCTAAGCTCTCTCTTGCCTAGCCCTTATTTACTGCTTGTTAGAAGCTGTTTTGCCAGTTTTGAATCCCTGGGCTTAATTTTTAGGCGAAACAGAGCTGTTCTGTCGGCTCTGCACCAGTGCCTAGGGCAATTGCAGAGCTATATTGTTGGTTCTGCGCCATCTTGGGCATTTCTCTTCCAACAGGGTTGGAGCTGTTCTGTCTGACCTGCGTTATTTTGGGACCAAGTTCAGGCCTTTTGGAGCTGTTTTGCCGGCTCTTAGCCATTTACAACCATTTAAAAAGGCTATTGGGAGTTGTTTTGTCATCTCTGCTAGCTTTATTATTCTGTGACCCTGCTACATCTATTCTGTATATCAGATAGTAATTGCAAGGGATATTTCTGCCTTCCAATTATCTGTGGTGCAGCCCTATTCAAAATGGCCAATCATAGTCATTCTCCTTCTCACAGATCCAGCTCTCCTACTAAGCATAGAGGCAGATCCACGACTAAACATTCCACTAGATCCAAAACCTCTGCTGCTCCCTGTTCTTCCTCTGCAGCTGAGAAAGATGGCCATAGAAAGCATTTAGCCTTAACCAAACAATTTGACAAGGCCCAAAAGAGGGCAGAATACAGAAAAGCCCCTTCTCCTGCTGCAGTGGCTCCACCTCCTGCCTCAGTCCAGGGGCATGATTTGTCTCCACAGGTCCATCAGGCTCAAACATCCTGGTCTCCCAATGTCTCCATTGAGGGTCAGGAAAACTAAGCTGTGGTCAGAGCGGTTTTTGCCCAAGCTGCTGGTTCCAGTTCAGAATCACCCAGCAGACACACACCTCAACACCATCCGCTACCTTTATGTGTACCGCGGCAGGGCTCCATCCGGAGGAAGGTCAGACATTTAGTATGCCACAGAAAATGTGCGATCTCATTGCACTAACAGTGGCTAGAAGCATTGATGCAGCCCTTGCTCAAAGAGGCATTTTGGCTGCAACTACAGCACCTGCTCAGACACAACCAATTTCTCGGGCTTCTTCTTGCTTAAACGCTGAATCTGCACATGCCACCCGCTCCCCTTCCCCTTCTCACCACAGCGACCGGTCGCTCATAGATGAGGAGGAGGCCTTTGATTACAATCTGTTGGGTAAGGAGGAAGTTTCATCAGATAGGCATGATTTTTTAAAAACCTTGTTGCATAAAGCAAAATCCACTGCCAATATGAGTGTTAAAATAGCACAACCTGAGGGTTCTTCTGTTCCTCAAGATGCTAACAATTTGCTTTTCAATGAGGCTGTCACTGAACAGGACACAATTCCATCGCCTAGGCTTTTCGTGGATGTAGTGCAACACCAATGGGCTCAACCAGGTGTAATCTCTAATCCAAGTGGCAAGGACAGAAAACTATATACGGTGGATCAGGAACTCGAGGACCTCCTCAAGCTTCCTTTTGTTGACATTCTCATGGCTAGTCTGACCTCACCCAGATTTCTTCCATCCAATGCGGTTGAAGGTCTTCGCACTGAGGATAGACACGCAGAGATTTCGATCCATAAAGCTCATCAGGCTGCTGCATGGGCAATAAAATCAGCCACAGCTGCGTCTTTCTTCGCCAGAACTTCATTTATCTGGCTCTGTCAGATGCAGGCCAGAGCATCACCTGAGGATTCTTGCCTGCACCAAGTCAGAAACAAACTGATCGCAGCCGTGGAATATTTTGCAGTTGCGATGCTCAATTCAGCCAAGTTTGCATCATGAGCCCTGGCATCCAACATCACATCCAGGCACCTTCTATGGTTACGACATTGGTAGGTGGACATGAAGACCAAGTGGCGTCTGACCGCCGCACCTTTCAAAGGAGCCTCCCTTTTTGGCGAGGCATTGGACCCAATCCTTGTTGAAGATAGGGACAAGAGAAAAGTCCTCCCATTTGCCTCCAGAGGTCTTCTTTTTCTTACCAAAGGCAGTCCTTTCGGTCTTCAGATCCCGGGTTCCAGTCCCCGGCCTATCAGCGCTCTTTCAACCAATCGGCAGACAGCCCTTCAGACAGCGAACACGTCAGCCTCAGTCCAGGCAGCCCTTCCAGGGCTCCAGTTTTTGCCCCTACCGCAGGAACAAGTGATTCCTCCCTTTAAGACCCCATTGGAGATCATCTCACCAATTTTGTTTACATCTGGCGCGCTACGACCACTGATGCCTGGGCCATCCAAGCGGTTTCCCTCGGGGTCACCTTGGAATTCATTTCTGATCCTCCACAGCAATTTATTTGCTGTTCCTCATCTACAGACCCTTCCAAGAGACCTCTAATGGAAGCCAAAATTCAGCACTTTCTGGCCATTCAAGCCATTGAACCTGTCCCACCGGAAAACCGTGGTTCCGGCTTCTATTCGATTCTCTTCTTGATGCAAAAGAAATTGGGGGGCAGCAGAGCCATTTTAGATCTGAAATGTCTGAATGTGCATATACGGTACAGACGCTTCAAGATGCACTCTCTGCATAGTATTCTGGGCAGCATCAGACATGGAGATTATTTGGCATCCATAGATCTCCAAGAGATTTGTCTCCATGTTACCATCAGGCAATCTCACAGGAGATTCCTCAGATTCTGTTACGAAGGCACTCACTATCAATACAAGGCCTTACCATTTGAATTTTCCTCTGCCCCCCGTACATTCACTAAGCTCCTGGACGTGGTGGCAGCTCATTTACAGGTGTCACCAATCAGATTACCTGAATGATGTTTTAATTCAATCTTCCTCATTCCAACAGGCAGAGCATGATCTCCAGGTATCAATCAACACTCTCCAGAAGCACAGCTTCACTGTCAATTGGGAGAAAAGCCATCTCACGCCATCCACCGAACTGGTCATCTGGGGGCATGCATCAATACCGTGTCAGGCCAAGTCTTCCTTTCGCAGGAACAATGGTTCAACATCCAGACCACGCTACATCAAGTAAAAGCGCTAAGGAGAGTGCCTCTGCTATTGCTGTCACAATTACTGGGGCAGATGATTTCGTGCTTGGCAATCGTCCCTTGGGCGAGATTGCATTCACGGTTCCTTCTTTTTTTTTTGAGATTTTTTTTTATTTTTTACACACAAACAACAACATACAATGTATTTTTCCTGAACAAAATATCAGCCAGGTACATATTTACATCCAGTTCAGTTTTTTCCAACACCTCTTATATGCTTTTATCAATATATTTTCCTTCCCTCTTTTTTTATTTCCCTATTTGCATTTCTCTTAAAAATTCTAATCTAACCCTCAATCTCCAATTTTAATCTTTAGCCAAATCTATCCCTTCCCCTCCTTTTTCTTTTCCCATTTATGTTAAAACTCTATATTCCCATTTAATAATTTCTTTCTTTTCAATCTCCATATCATCAGCATCAATCATCTCTTTACATTTCAATGACAGTTTTAAATTTTTTATTCATAATCTTATAAAGAAAATAAGAAAAACAAGCAGGCATTTCCATCATTTCAAAGAGTCTAATATTTATATATTCCCATCTCATTAATATTTCAACCTTTAATTTATTTCAATTCCCTTCTTTTTTCTTCTTAAAATTCCTTGCTCTCTTTGCTTGCCCTATATTTCTATCCATTCTCCATTTTTCCTCTTGCCCCATTTTTTGTTTTTCTCTATTAGCCCCTATATAGTCCTTTGACTTTGTATGTTTCCCTTCCCTTCTTTCTTCCCTTGTTCCTTCCTTCCCACCTTGTTCTTCCCCCCTCCTTCTTGTTTTCAGTATTTTTTCATTTACTTTCATCAGCTTCTTTGTGCTATTTCCCTTTTTTATTTTCCCCCTTTCTGGAGGTTCTTTCACCTCTCTCCTTAAAACTGTTTCAAAATTACATAATCACTTAATAGTTCATCATCAGTATTTTTTTCTTCCTCTTCCAACGCCCTTTCTTGCTTCATGAATCCTTTGTTTGCTGTCAGTTCTGGAGCAGCTCTTGTTTCTTCTGGATCCTGTTTTCCATACAGTCTTGTGATTAGTTCTTTTATTTCTTGCTTAAAAGTCATATGCATCTTTTTCATCATTTCAATTATTCCCTGTGCCATTTTTTGGGAATTGTAGTTCTTATTATCAAAGTCAAACAGTTTATTGATAAAATCCTCCCTTTCGGTTCTCACCAGCCTTATCACTGCCATAAAATAGTTTCCACAATAAATATTAGTCCATGTAATTTTCTCTTTCGCCTGAGGGTGTCACTTTCCAATCCACAGTTCTAATCCACAATTAGCGAAGGTATTCATTTTGTTTCCTTTACTTAGAGCCGCGCCTTGTTTTGCTTTAACTTTTTATTTTTCCAATTAGTCCCATTTAAAATCCGTATCCCAATTTACTTAGTTCAAATTCATTGAGGAAAAAGAAAATCAGAGATATTCCACCACATTGCGGTTTTAAATCCTCCATTTTTTCCTTTTTGTAGCCTGTAATCAATTTTAAAAGTTTCCAGATTTTTCAAATTGATTAGGGATGCCCTTATTTTTTCCTTTTTGTTTGAGGGATCTCTACTTCAATTTTAAAAATCAAATTTCTGTCAGGTCTTTGGGTACTGCTTCCGTTTCTTTTGTTTTGGTATGTTTACAGTCCTTCTTAATTTAGCCGCTGTTCCACCGCCAAATTTTTTTTTTCCAAATGTCAAGTTTAGAGTGCTTTTTTGTGAGTTGGTATTCACTCAACCGGCTTCGATATTTCATCCAGTTCACCAATCCTCCTCAATAACTTGGTCTGCTTGCCCCAGTTTAGTGATGGCTGCCATAGCCATCTCTCCTGCCGTTGAGTCAAAGAGATTTCCTCTGACCTCTGAGGAACTTGCTGGTTCCACTCGGTCGTCTGAGGATCCTCTTTTTCTTCACTGTCCCTACAGGACAGCTCCGGTCTGAAGACCCCTCAAATGGCGGTTTGTTGGCCCGAGGATTCGCAAAGCTTGGCGGAGCTCGCTTTTCCCTGTCCATCTTGCCGCGATGCTTCCGGTGCTCGCTCACTCATGGCTCCTTCAATGGCTTCTCCTACGAAGCCAAAAAGTGGGTACCAGCAATACCAGTACCCAGATCATGGTTTCCCCGAGAGTAATCAAATCTCTCTCCTGGTGGACATCTACAGCTCTGACGAAAGGCTGCCTCTTCCATGAGCCCCAACGCCTGGTCCTCATCACAGATGCCAGCCAGTTTGGATGGCGTGCTCATTTGAATTCCCAGGTCACTCAGAGTTGATGATTGCCCAAAGACCTTTGGAATGATGTCAGTTGGTTGGTGTTACGAGCTGGTCATCTCACACTCTGCCACTTCAAACTTCAGTTGTCGGGTCATCACGTGCTGCTATGCACAGACAATGTCATGGTGAAGGCCCACATGAACAAGCAGGGAGGGACTCGCTCCTGGGTCCTGATGTGAGAGGCAGCGGAACTAGGACTGTGGGCAGAGAGACATCTGCTTTTTCTACAAGCACCTCCAACAGTCGAGCAGACTGGCTGGGCAGAACAACCATAGATCAGGCAGAGTGGCAATTGTACCCAATCTCTTTTGACAGATCACAATCCGATTTGGCCACCCTCAGATCGACCTCTTCGCCAGTGCACAGAATGTCCAGATTCCACACTTCTTCACCAGATTCTGGGCACTGGGCACCAAGGAGACCAACGCCCTATGCTGCAGATGACCTCCAGTTCTTCTGTATGCCTTCCCTCCAATACCCCTTATTCCGAGAGTAATACGGAAGATCTTAGAGAAGAGAGCCCTTTACTGACCTCGAAGGGCCTGGTTTGTGGACCTAATGGGCCTGTCTATCACAGGGCCCTGGAGGATTCCCACGGATCAGATCTCCTTACGCCAGGGCGCAGTTTACCACCTGGAGCCCCAGTGGTTCCAGCTTGCCACTTGGTACTTGAATAGGAGATCCTGAAATGAGACCACTTTTTGCCCAGAGTGATTTCTACACTCCTGCCTCCTGTCGTCATTCTACGACCTGTATATACAACGCTACCTGGTCTTCATTTCATTGCTGGTATTCCAAAACAGGGATTATTTCCAACAAGACTCCATTCCCCAAGTCCTCGGCTTTCTTCAAGGGGGCTTGGATGCCAGTTTAGCAGTCAACACCTTGCACCGGCAGGTCACAGCATTGGCAACTGTACTATCCGTCAAGGACCATGGCTCTTTGTCACGCCATCCCTGGGTCCGTTGTTTTCTACGAGGGGCATCCAACATTCGCCCCCCTCCAATCCACCGGTATTCCTCCTGGGATCTCAACCTCGTTCTTCAAGCCTTGACTGCTTCACCCTTTGAACCATTGGGCTCTACCAGCCTCAAAATTCTCACTTTCAAAGTTACCATTCTTGTCGCTATAACTTCTGTCCGTCGAGTCTCAGAGCTTGTTGCTCTGTCAGTACACAAGGACTTGTGCATATTTCATTCTGACCGAGTCATCCTGCACCTGGATCCCTCCTTCCTCCCAAAAATCAATACCTGATTTCACAGAACCCAGGAAATCATCTTGCCTAATTTTTGCCCCAAACCCAGTCACTCCAGCAAACGACGCTGGCACTCCTTAGATGTCCGCAGGGCACTATGAAAATACATTGACAGGACTGCTGCATTCTGTAAATCTGAGTCATTATTCATTTCCTTCTAGCCTGGCTCGCTGGGCACAAAAGTATCATCAGCCACCATTGCTCGCTGGCTCAGGGCTGCATATCCATGGTCTACGAACTGAAGTCCAAACCTCGGCCTGGCTGTATCACAGCGCATTCAACGCGAAGTGCGGCAACCACCACAGCCTGGGCCACCTTTTGGAGATCTGCAGGGCAGCCACTTGGGCCACCCCAATTCCTTTCATTCGCAATAACAAATTGGATAAATTTGCATCGGCTAAGGCTGCCTTCGGTCGTAGGGTGCTTCAACAAGTTCTTCCCACGGATTCGGCACCCGTTTCTGGTTTTTCCCACCCGAGGGATATTTAGCTTGGGTATATCCCATTCAATGGACTCTCTAAGCAGTGCAAGGGAGAAGGAATGTTGTACTTACCCTGAACATTCTTTCTCATTGCACTGCATGAGAGTCCATACCCTCCCTATTTTGGGAGTTCCAGACTTCTATTAACTTTGTTTCGTTCAAGTTTATGTTTCTTCAGATCCAGATTCTCGTTAACAAACCGGAGCTAGACAGGAAGAGGAGGTGTGTTTTAGCAAATTTCAACTCAGTCTCTGGCCAATCACATGAGGATAACCCATTCAATGGACTCTCACACTGCGCAACGCGAAAGAACGTTCAGGGTAAGTATAACATTCCTTTTATCAATTTTTAAAAATCCCCATTACCTTCCTTATGTTAAAGAACTTAAATAGCTGTATTCTTTCCTTTTAAGGCAGAGGGCCCCAATCCAGGGGTGAAATCTAGCAGGCTCTGATAGGCTCTGGAGAATCGGTAGCGGAAATTTTGAACAGTTCAGTGTACCAGCAAATACCACCTTTGGCTGGCCCCAGAGTGGGATGGGAATGTAGATTTTGCAGTATTCTTCCCCTGCCACGCCCACCAAACCATGCCCACCGAGCCACACCCACAGAACTGGTAGTAAAAAAAAAATGGATTTCACCACTGCCCCAACTCCCCCAGGCTGCGGCCTGTTCAGAACTGGGCTGCGGAAGTGGTGTGCATGATTGTGTGCATGAAGCTGCATTTGTGAAAGCGGTGCATGCATGTGCGCGAAACCGTCCCTTCACCCCAACCCACCCCACTGCCTCCACCGAGCCGGAAAGTTTAGAGGCCAATGTTTTAGGGGAACTGCCCTACCCTAAAAACATTTTGGCTGCTTTTTGGGGGCATATTTTCTCTCTTGTAATTTTTTAAGGTGCATTGACTAGACATGTACACAGTGTTTAAATATTTTATTACCATCATTTTTTTATAATGATATTATATTATATTAAAATTAGTGAAATTATTTATTAATGTTACAGAGATCTTTTGAGAGTTCACCATTTCAATTTTATTACTATGAATAATTCATCATTAGGTAATATGGCCACTTCATTGCTAAACTCCAACTCAAGATATTTATGAACAAGTTAAAAACGTATCAGTCCCTATGGAAATGTTTATGGTGCCTCTTTGCACATCTTGCCAGTATTAAAATTAGCTACTTTTTCCCTATTCTCTGTTTTGTTTGTTACAAGATGCTAATCTATAAGAACACTTGTCGATATACCTAATGGCAGCTGGATTTGTTCAATATTTTTTCAGGAAGAACTTTGTCAAAGGCTTTTGAAAAACCAAGTGTGCAGTACAATTTTTTACTGGCCTTATAGGCATAATTTCAAAGAGATGCCCACTTCTGTCTGGCTCAACTCAGCCCTATTGCAAAAACAAATATTTTGCTAAATAATACAGTGCATGATCTCTTAACAAGAGAAAGAGAAAGGCAATTGCAAATCCATTCAGACATATAAGAGATAATATTTATTCAGTCTTTCCAGGCTTTGTGAGTGTTGATAAAGTACAAAAAAGATTTAAAAAGTGGGAAAAAAATCAATATAAATCTGTGAGAATGCTAAAACCTGAATTTAATCCAGTGACCAGAAACATTTTATTAAGAAGTTATCAATCATCTTGCTCCAGGGGTACTACAACTAATATTCCTCAACAAATAGAAGGAAAGGGCAAGTGTTTACTTGCAGCAATTTCCTCTTTTCCCTTCAAGTTCTGCCTCTCCCAGCTGCTACCAAGTTTCCTTCAGGGTGGCTGCTTTCACTCCTATTTTACTGATGGAATTGATTTATTCACACATTCATTAAGTGAGGTGAACTAACTTAGATACCTAGTGAGCATAAATAATGAAGGTTAGAAATCAATCCTCTTTTTAGAGAAAAGACCTTACAAGAACCCAGAGACAAGTTAAAAATATAAACTAAGCTACATGGATGAATTTTTATTTGCTTGTCCCAAGTTTTTTGATAGTTTGGAACAAGAAAGAAAGATAGGAATAATGATGGCTTTACGTATTTGATTGTAAGCAGTATTTTGACTCTCTCCCAAGTTGTTATTAGTCAAGTTATCTTTATTAACTTTATTATTAGTCAACTAGATAAAAACACTCCTTTCTCCTTGGTAAAAGTCTAAAGGATAATTTGAGAGACCTAATATAAGCTCACTAAATTAAGAAAGTGTAGAAGTAAAATTCTCCTGCCTATTGCAGAATAATTGCGTTGAAATATAGTTTCAGTTCTGAATTATAGACAGATAGAACCAAATATTGAGAAAAGGAATCAGAATTGAAAGAATACATCAATTCAGGAACATCTTGTTCAGGTCCTAGGCACCTCTAGTTAAACCAAGTGAATTCACTTTTTATAGGTACAGTTAAGTAGCTCATTCAATTGTTTTTGCAGTCTAAAACAGTAGCTTCTGTCAGTACCTTGTGCTCAGTTTCGGAGTGTCATGCCATATTCCATCTGTATGTATTCAGTGTGCCAAATATATGATACTCCCTGTCTGAAAAAAAGCTAATGTTTTTTTCAAATATACATAGAGAAAAAATGTTCATATTAGACCAGTAAATGATAATAACAATCAATTGGAACAATCCAAACAGAGCTAGTTGATACAGTGTTTTACTTCCAGAAGTGATTTTATAAATACAACTAATAAGACTGAATTTATGAATATTTTGACAAATTAACTGAGCAACGTTTTAATGCAAGGATTAAACATATATTATCTCTTAAGAAAAGAAACAGACTTTGAAAATTAGGAAAACTGTCTTTACCATTCAGATTGGTTTATTTAGGAAATTAAATATAAGACTGGTTCATTGGTTGTCATAGTAGCAAACCAATTTTAAATCCTGTTTTTCTGATTAAGAGGAAAGTGAAATCTTATGGTTACTATTAAGGATAGGCTTTAATCTTCTTAAAACCTTCCTAATTTAGACAATACAATTTAGACAAGACATGTGAACGAAGGAATACGTATTTGAAAAACTAGTAGAAGCAGAAAGGTCCAACTGTAGACCTTGTTATTAGGATTGGGAATTTGATTTAATAATGGGAAAGTAATTTAAACCCTGTCCTTTTCAGTTTAATTATGAAAAACATTTTCCATGGGTCATTGGGTAATCATTTCTCTACCGAAGTATTTTTAATGCTGTTCCATTTTCATGTCATATCTATAATATTCATTTCCCTGAATTTAATTAAGGCAGTCTTCAAAGCTTTTAAGACTTGTCAAATTCATGTAATAAACTGATCAGGTAATGTATGAGCAGGATTCTTCATTTGATATCTTATATTCAGACCTCATTGCGTGCCATTTTTATCTTATTTTAAAACGGATGGGCAACAGGCTCCTGCACTGTTGCACTGAGGAGAATTTAGTGGCACTTGTAAATAACTTGTAAATTATTTTACAGCCCTCCGACAGCTGGAGGGCGAATCCATAAGCGACTACATGGCCGCCCTGCGGAAAGCGTCCAAAGACTGTGGGTACCGAGACCTGGACGAGGTGCTACTAGAGCAACTCATCCGGGGGGTCCGAGACATGCGTTTGCGGAGGCGACTGCTATCGAAAAGCAATCTGACGCTGGCAAACGCCCTGGACGAAGCCCGAGCGCATGAAATGTCCACCCAAGCGGCGGAGACACTGCAAAAGCCTCTCACACCAAAGGCGAGCACAAAGTCAACCCCGGTGCATCAAGAAGAGATCCAGACCGAATCCGACGGTGAGGATGAGGAAGGGGTCTGCCGAACCGAGAAACGCGGCAAAGAGGACCGGGACGAATGCGGAAGCACGGAAGAACCGAACCCAGCAAACACAGGGCAGAAAAACGGAGATGGCCAGTTACACTCCGCCCGCACCGTTTGATCCGGCTAAAGAGAAATGGGGAACGTATATGACCCGTTTCGAAAGCTTTCTAGAAGCCAACGAACTGCAAGGAGTTCCAGACAACCGCAAAAGGGCATACTTTTTGAGCCACTGCGGTCCCGAGGTCATCGACATCGCGGAAGCCCTGGCAGAGCCAACGCCGTTACAATCGGTATCGTGGCAAACTCTGCAAACCCTGCTTAAAAACCATTTCGCGCCAACGCCGTCCAAATACGTGCGGCGTTTTGAATTTGGAGAGCGCCGGCAGCTAGAGGGCGAATCCATCGGCGACTACATGGCCGCCCTGCGGAAAGCCTCCAAAGACTGTGGGTACCGAGACCTAGACGAGGTGCTGCTGGAGCAACTCATCAGGGGGGGCCTTCAAGTGCACCCGACTACAATTTGGGGTGAGTGTGGCACCGGGGCTGTTCCAAAATTTGATGGAACGTCTCCTCCAAGGGATCCCAGGGGTAGTTCCCTACTTCGATGATGTACTGATATCAGCCGAAAACGTAGAGGAATTGGGGGAGCGTTTGAGAAAGGTTCTGGGCATTTTCCGGTCAGCCGGACTAAAGGTTAAAGTGAACAAATGCCAGATAGGGGTAGAATCCGTCGAATTCTTGGGCTACCGAATAGACAAGAAAGGAATTCACCCCACTGAGAGCAAGGTCAAGGCAATCAAAAAGGCTCCAGCGCCCAAAAACAAAACAGAGCTTCAGGCATTCCTAGGGCTAGTGAATTTTTACGCGGTTTTTTTGAAAAACAAAGCGACCGTTGCTGAACCGCTGCATAAGCTTCTAGGAAAAAATACTGCTTGGTCTTGGGGGAAGTCGGAAAGTAGGGCTTTCGAAGCAGTAAAAAACCTGCTCTCGAGCGACAGCCTGCTCATCCAGTACCATAGCTCATTACCACTAGTGTTGGTTTGCGATGCCTCCCCTTACGGGGTGGGAGCTGTGCTCAGCCACAGACTGCCAAACGGCACAGAAGCCCCTATAGCCTTCTACTCCAGAACGATGTCCTCCCCAGAGAGGAACTATAGCCAGTTAGATAAAGAAGCGCTAGCAATTGTGTCAGGGGTGAAAAAATTTCACGAATATGTTTTTGGGCGAGACTTTGAAATTGTGACTGACCACAGACCGCTGTTAGGAATACTGGCTGGCGACCGCCCAACGCCTGTGGCACTTTCGCCACGATTGACTCGATGGACTATTTTCTTAGCAGCTTATTCGTACAAGCTGCAGCATCGACCAGGAAAAGAAGTGGGGCATGCAGACGCGTTAAGCAGATGCCCACTACCAGGGGCGATCGAAGATCCCACTCCGGGGACGCCCATCCTGCTGATTGACTCTTTGGACTCTGGCCCAGTCACATCTAAGGAAGTGGCTCGGGCATCATACCGGGACATTATGTTAAGGACTGTACTCGGTTGGGTACAAAGAGGGTGGCCGCTGCGCCGGGCTTAACGGTTTAAGGAATTTGTAAAAACGTGATGAGCTCTCGGCTCAAGGGGTGCCTGTTATGGGGTGATCGTGTGGTAATCCCGGATAAATTAAGGGAAAGGTATTGGACCTCCTCCACGAGGTCACCCAGGGATCGTAAGGATGAAGGGGTTAGCAAGAAGCTATGTGTGGTGGCCTCTCATGGACTCAGAGATTGCTGAGAGGGTAGGAAATGCCAGGCTTGCCAAGAGTCCAGACCTCTACCCCAACGGCCCCAGTCAGGAATGGGAAAACCCCAAGGGCCCTGGTCAAGAATCCACATTGATTTTGCTGGCCCTTTCCACGGCCAAACCTTTCTCGTGGTTGTCGATGCATTCTCTAAATGGTTGGAGATCATACTCATGAAATCCACCACGGCCGAGGCAGTAATCGCAGCCCTGCGCCACCTATTCGCAACCCACGGGTTGCCGGGCACTCAGGTGGCCGACAACGCCCGCAATTCACGGCAGCCCAGTTTGAGGAATACTTGGCAGAGGAGGGCATCCGACATGCCCTCTCTGCGCCTTTCCACCCTCGTCGAATGGCCTTGCAGGCGTTCCGTCCGGGCGCTAAGGAGGCGTGTCAGGCTCAAGCCAGGTGACTGGCAAACAAAGATAGATTTCTTTCTGGCCGTTCAGCACAGAACCCCAAGCACGGCTACAGGCAGAAGCCCGGCCGAATTATTGATGGGACGGAAACTCCGGTGCCCACTTGACCGTTTGAATCCCCATTACACACCAGAGGGTTACAAGGGGGAACTAGAAAAAACGAGAGAAATGGGCATAGGCGACCGAGTGTGGGCCCGCAACTATGGGGACGGCCCAAGTTGGCTCGCAGGGCAAATCATAAAAGCAACCGGTCCAAAGTCATACTTAGTCGAATTACAAGACAACCGAGTATGGAGGCGCCACATAGACCAGATAAGGAAACGAATAGCTGAACAAACCGAGCTAGCTGAGACAGAAAATGACCACTCCCTATTTGAATCCACAGCTGACCATAACCCGGGGGAGGCGCAAGACTTAGCTGAGGTCCCGGAGGTCCAGCGACGCCATCAGGTTCCCGATGGAAACAGCAGGGAAAACTCAAAAAGTAATCCAAGGCCGGAGGGCCAAGAAAAAGAGACTGCCAGTAATCCAGGGCCAGATGGCCTAGAGAGGGAGAAAGAAGCCCCTCCGACCAGCTCAAAACACCACCCAGGACTGAACCGCGCAGGTCCGAAAGAATTAGGAGACGCCCAGGTTATTTGCGTGACTACGTCGAAAAATAACATGTAAATAATATGTAAATAGTGGTAAAGTGTTTTCTGGGAGGGGAGGAGTGTTATGTATCTTTAAATATTTAGGCGGGAAACAAGCACGTTGCTGATTGGTTGAAGCCGCCGGTTAAACAGTATATAAAGGGTTGTTTTTCCCCAGCCTGGTTGCTGGGTTCACCATATATTAAAGAGCTGTTGTCACTACCCTGGTCTCCAGCCTCGTTACTTCCCGAACGTAACAGAAACCTTTAAACTTTTCTCTCTCCCCTTTCTTTCTTTCTTTCTCTTTAACTCATTTAGCTTCTTTTAATTACCATTTTAACACATATTCTATATATTTTATGGATGTATTGGTCAAAGACATTAATAACTCATGAATGCAGGGATGCCAGGGGAACCAGGCCTCAGGTCAGCAAACATACAGGGAGGCTGGGAGTGGGGGAGGCTTTATGAAGCAATATGGTGTCTCAGTGGCTAAGATGTTAAGCTTGTCAATCAGAAAGGTCAGCAGTTCGTTGGTTCGAATCCCTAGTACAGGTCTCCTGTGTGAGCAGGGGGTTGGACTAGATGACCTCCAAGGTCCCTTCCAACTCTGTTACTGTTACCTTCTCTGCTGATTTTCCTTTAAATTTTGCTTGCAGGGAAGGTCACAAATAGTGAAAATGTAACCATGGACACTGCAACTGTCATAAGTATGAACTGGTTGCTTAGCACATAAATTGCAACTATGTGACTGCGGGGATGGTACAAAAACTGGAACTTTGAGAAATGAGTAGTCAATACTTCAAGGACTACAGATTAGGACAGAGTCAGCTTTCCTGGAGAGGAAACCTTAGTTCCTGATTAGTGTTCATAACTTGCAATTTCAAAACCTAACCTGAAAGAAAAAAAAATTACACAATGGTTTTCTTGCCTTTCCAACTTAGCATCCTTTATCTTCAAATAAGCACGTGTAACTTTGGACTCAAAATGTTTGTTCTGTAAGTTGGAGATGGGATGAGGTGGTTTGCATGCAATTTTGTGCAGTCCCACATGATATCCCTTTCCTGTAAACATCATTGATCTTGGCAGCATAAGAGTGTCGGTACAAATATGCAGAATCTTTTTTTAAAAATGAACTGCAGTTTCTATAGTAACTATTCTATTTTCTAGTAAATGCTTACCTGAGCTTTAGAAAGAGAAGTTGGATGTAATGAATATAAAGGATGCTGTAGAGGTGACTACAAGCAAAGGGTAAAACCGTAACTTTAGATAAAGACTATGCTAAGCTTTCTCCAGCTGTATGATATTTATCACAATGCACAGCTTGGTTGAACAGCTGTTGTTTTAAACAGGAAAGAAAATTTGCCATAATCGTTTGCAAGTGAATTTCAAAATCTGTAAGAGATCACATTTTTTGGGTATGGAAGATTTCTTCTCAAAACCAATTATAAATATAATTCAAATTACTAATGAATTCTGAGATGTCCCATCTCAGTGAAGCATGAATTATCACATCAAATCTTATATATGATGGGGAAAATGAAGATATCGTTTTGATGGACTCAAACCTCTTTCCCAGTAAATTCACAAAAACTGCACCAAAGATCCTGATTATGCTCATTTATCACGCCTTCAAGAACTTCCAGTACAAATAAAATGAAAAACTGAGAAATAATTCATTTGCTATGTTCAATCCACCTTTTCTGCATATAGCATCGCTAATGTTTAAAATGCTGTTATTTTGCCTACATGTTTTTAAGGTAGAAAATAATGAGTTTTTGACATTTTATTAACACATTGTATTAATATTTACATTTACCCTACTTTCAGAACCCAAAGGATGATCTTACTTTCAGGAAGCTTTCTTGTTAGCAAATTATAACAGTGGTCACATTTATAAAAAAATGTTGCTGCTACTGTAGCTGTTCTGATTATAAAGCTATTTATTAGATGGCATACATTTTGGCTTCAGGTAGCTTTTTAACAGAATGAAAGGAAAATGAAAAAATGTTGCCTTATGGCACAGAAGCTGTGAATCCTTATTTAAGCACTAAGCATGAAATAATGGACTGCTTTAGCTCCTTTCCCTGGATTCACTTTGCAGAAATCTGTACCTTAGCTCATCTGAGGCAGATGGAAAATTGCAGAAGACAGAGGAGAGAATATTTTTCCTCTGGGGATTTTATTATATACAATCTTAAAATGACCCAGAAGAGTCACAATTGCAGAACAAGTATTTGAGAATTTGCAACTATAAAATCTATATATTTAGATTTCAGCATGTGTCTGTGTATGAACTGGTTATTTTAGTCATAATAGAATAGAATAGAATAGAATAGAATTTTTATTGGCCAAGTGTGATTGGACACACAAGGAATTTGTCTTGGTGCATATGCTCTCATATACATAAAAGAAAAGATACGTTCATCAAGGTACAACATTTACAACACAATTGATGGTCAATATATCAATATAAATCATAAGGATTGCCAGCAACAAAGTTACAGTCATACAGTCATAAGTGGAAAGAGATTGGTGATGAGAACTATGAGAAGATTAATAGTAGTGCAGATTTA
Organism: Ahaetulla prasina; assembly: GCF_028640845.1. NCBI lineage: Eukaryota > Metazoa > Chordata > Lepidosauria > Squamata > Colubridae > Ahaetulla > Ahaetulla prasina. The sequence goes on along the minus strand of NC_080539.1, from coordinate 277,263,155 downwards.
GTAAATAGTTTGACAGTGTTGAGGGAATTATTTGTTTATCAGAGTGATGGCCTTCGGGAAAAAACTGTTCTTGTGTCTAGTTGTTCTGTTGTGCAGTGCTCTATAGCATCGTTTTGAGGGTAGGAGTTGAAACAGTTTATGTCCAGGATGTGAGGGATCTGTAAATATTTTCATGGCCCTCTTCTTGCTTCGTGCAGTTTACAGGTTCTCAGTGGAAGGCAGGTTGGTAGCAATTACTTTTTCTGCAGTTCTAATTATCCTCTAAAAAGGCAGTGGCAAACCACTTCCATGTTGTTGCCAAGAAATCTTCATAGCCATTCCATGTAGTTACCAGGAATTAAACTCAATGGTAGAAAACCTTTACCTTTAATTTATGTATTTTCATCCCTTTGGTCTGATTAACTTAAATGTTCTCCTATAGTGTGATGAAGAGTTGTGTTTATGAGGATTTTATAAACATTCCTATCTTTAATGGGATACATTGTGGTCCAGAGACTCTGATTTTGTGCTATGCAGAAGTAGTTTAATGGGACAAAAATAGGAAAGAGCCTGCAGGAAAGAAATGAAAGCAGAGCAGCCAATCTCCAATTGAATATGTGGAGGGAAAGGGAACAGGGCTTTTCTTGGATTGGAACAATCTCTTAAAGATTGGATAGTCCAATCATGAGATGACTAGGTCCTGATGACTGAGAACAGGGAGTCCTGATCTAGGAAAGGCCACAACTGGCACACAGCATGTAGTTGTGCAAACTGCACAACTGCAACTGCAATAGCTGCAACTGCCACCTGTTACTCAAGTCAGAGTTGGAGTCCAGGATAACCCCCAGGTTGTGGTCCAGATCTGTCTGGAGCCATTCCATCTCATCCAGAGTCAAAGATGGCAACATCTCAGATCCCAGACCCCCGTGTAACCAAATCCATTTGGTCTTCCCAGGATTCAGTCAAAGTCTTTTGTCCCCCATGCAGGCCCCCACAGGCTCCAGGCACCACAAGAGGGTAGAGTAGCCATAGCATTGCTTGGCTCACCAAGAGTGAAAATATAGAGTTGAGAATCATTAGCATATTGTAGATACCTCAACTGGTGGTGTAGTGGCAGATATTTCTCTATCAGGGCTCAAAGAAAAAATATCTGCTGCGAACTCCACATGGGCACTAGGAAGGGCATTAAGGGATTACTGGGTCATAAAAAGGTATGTAGTATAACATTATAAGGAAAAATAAAAACTATAGCTTTCATTTCTGTGATGATTCTAGCTAGAATTAGCTCTCCAGTTTACCGTATCTAGCATAGTTCATTTTTACTTTCTCCTAAAGTGGCCCACGTGTAAAATGCCAAAATAACTGACTAAATTTTAACTTATTTTAGTGTCTTTAAGTGAAGAAGAGGATGGAAGCATGCTGTTTGACAATATGACTAAATCTGCCATTGATCCCTTTGACACATCTTCTGGATCTGTACAGTTGATTGCAATAAAGCCTGTAGCTTTGCCTCCTGCACATCCAGGAACAGAGAGGACCCAAGATACAGCTATTCTTAATGGGGAGGTAAGAATATATCTCATAATTGGTTTTCTGTTATATGTTGAGCTTTGGTATATCTGTTAAAGAAATGATATGAGGAAGGAATGCTCAATAATGTGACTACCAAGACAAATGGTGACTTGGCAGCAAAGACAAAAAATTGTCTGTGGAATCATCCAGGATTCTGGCAACAATTCGGAGAGGCAAGACCAAAGAAATTAAATTTCAGACTGTCCTTTCTTCCAAATACGTTTTCCTCTGTTACCTTGTTGAAATGATAAATATGCACCATTCTTAGAGGAGAAATTCTTTTTTCCCCCTTCTCCATCTGTATTTAAAGTATAACAATGTTAGAGGCTTTTCAGAGCCTGGGAAAGTAGATAACAGTTTGCAGTACACTATTAGCTTAGAACAATTGCACATTCTCCTGTTATCAGGAAAACAGTTAGGATCTCTTTTGTCCATCCAATAATTGGTAGCAAGGCAGTTAAGAAGTCCCTGACTGAGCAAATTTAAAGATAAATTACCGTATATACTCGAGTATAAGCCGAGTTTTTCGGCACGTTTTTTGTGCTGAAAAACGCCCCCTCGGCTTATACTCGAGTCTACCCTTGCAGAGCCGACCCAGGGAGAGGGTTTTTTGCCCTCGGGAACAGCTGGGCCGGCAGGACGAGCCCAAATGCTGCCGGCATGCTTTGCCAGCTCGGCCGGCTCGTTTTGGGGCGGCGGCTGGCCTCCGGCGTTTTCTTCCGCCGCTTTTTGATGGCGGCGGCGGCGGTGGTCGGCGGAGGGGGCGGGGCGGAGGGGCGTTCGACATTTCGCCCCCTCTCACTCGTCCTCCTCTTGCCCGCGGTGGGCGGAGGCGTTGTCACCCTCGCCTCCTCTCCAGCCGAAATTGAGTGCGCGGCAGTGGGGGTGGGTGGGTGGGAGGCCGCCGTGAAGTGCCGGCTGGGGAGCCCGGGAGCCAATCCCGGCTCCCCAGCCGGCACTTCACGCGCCTCCCCTGCCGCCGCACTCAATTTCGGCTGGAGAGGAGGGCGAGAGACAAACGCCTCCGCTGGCGAGAGTGACAAACAAATGAGTTCTTCGCCTTGGCGTTGTCACTCGCCTCCTCTCGAAAGCCGAAATTGAGTGCGGCGGCAGTGGGGGTGGAGGCCGCCGTGAGTGCCGGCTGGGGAGCCCAGGAGCCAATCCCGGCTCCCCAGCCGGCACTTCACGGCGGCCTCCCCACCCCCACCGCCGCCGCACTCAATTTCGGCTTTCGGAGAGGAGGGCGAGGTGACAACGCCAAGGCGAGAAGAACTCTTTATTTGTTTGTCACTCGCCTCGGAGGGGCGGAGGCGTTGTCACCCTCGCCTCCTCTCGAAAGCGAAATTGAGTGCGGCGGCGGTGGGGGTGGGTGGGTGGGGAGGCCGCCGTGAAGTGCCGGCTGGGGGCCGGAGCCAATCCCGGCTCCCCAGCCGCACTTCACGGCGGCCTCCCCTGCCGCCGCACTCAATTTCGGCTTTCGAGAGGAGGGCGAGTGACAAACGCCTCCGCTGGCGAGAGTGACAAACAACAGAGTTCTTCGCTTGGCGTTGTCACCTCGCCTCCTCTCGAAAGCCGAAATTGAGTGCGGCGGCAGTGGGGGTGGGAGGCCGCCGTGAAGTGCCGGCTGGGGAGCCCGGATTGGCTCCTGGGCCCCCAGCCGCACTTCACGGCGGCCTCCCCTGCCGCCGCACTCAATTTCGGCTTTCGAGAGGAGGGCGAGGTGACAACGCCCCTCCGCCACCGCGGGCAAGAGGAGGACGAGTGAGAGGCGAAATGTCAACGCCCCTCCGCCGACCACCGCCGCCGCCGCCATCAAAAGCGGCGGAAGAAACGCCGAGGCCAGCCGCCGCCCAAAACGAGCCGGCCGAGCTGGCAAAGCATGCCGGCACTTCAATCCCGGCTCCCCAGCCGGCACTTCATGGCGGCCTCCCCACCCACCCCCACTGCCGCCGCACTCAATTTCGGCCGGAGAGGAGGGCGAGGTGACAACGCCAAGGGGCGAGAAGAACTCTCTTTATTTGTTTGTCACTCTCGCCCTCCTCTTACTCGTCCTCCTCTCGCCCTCGGAGGGGGCGGAGGGGGCGTTTGTCACGAATACATCCCAATAAAATGCAAAGGTTTCAAAGCATGTTTTGGAAAAGCAGCGAGGGATGGGGGGAGAATGCTGCCTTGAATGTGAAAGAAACGTGGAAAACTCCAACTACAGTATAAAAAAAAAACATTTGCACTCAGTACTTTTTATTTTATTTTATTTTTTGCCAAGTTTTCCCCAGGTTTTTTTTTCCCCCCTATGGAAATTGGGGAGGTGGGGAGAAAGAGGTGAAAAAGAAAAGCCTCTTGGAAAGCGGAGAAATACGGCAAGAACAAACAATTTCTCCCCCCGAGAGGGGGGCAGGAGGAGGAGGAGGAGGAGAGATGGGGCTATTGCAAGCTAGGGTGGGAAGAAGGAGGAGGAAGAAGAAGGGAGGCAAAAGAAACCGACCCTCGCGCAGATCAGCAAATTAGCTTTCCTTCTCCAAACCAATTTTTTAAAAAAAAACCCGTTCTACCCAGAGCAAATGGCAAATAAGCAGCCCGTTTTGAGTCTGATTATTGTTTCATGGTGGTTGCCCTCTGATCTCCTTGTACATGACAAGGCACCTCTAACCCAGCGCTTTGTGTTTGTTATTGGTAATTCTCCTCTCCTTCTTCCATTGGAGTCCTCTCCCTTCCTTTCCGAGCAGGCGGGCGATTTACCTTCTCTGCCTCTTTTATTTTCCTGGAGGTGGAGGTGTATTCCTAAGGATGCCTTCAGTGCTGGGGAAGGAGCCGATCCATGGAGGGAGGGGCGGCGCTGCCGAGAAGCCGCTGCTTACAGAGAGCGAAAGAGCCAGGAGACCTTGGCATAGGTGGGCGGCTGGTGTAAGGCAGGGCAGAACCTTCGACCCGCAAGGATCCCGGGAGGTGGGGACGAAGAGAGGCAGAGAAGGAGGAGGAGGAAGGAAAAGAAAAGAAAAGGGGGAGTGAAAATAAGAGCAGTCCGAGCAATAAATAAATATTGCTGGGCTGCTTTCCAAAAATCCTCAGCACGGAACTAAAAGTTGCAAGTGTTTTGTGAGTTCAAACAGTCCCTTCCAGACTAACACGTTTCATTAAAAGATACAAAGTTTGGTAAACTGAAGCTCGCTCTGTCCAATGCAAAAAAATCATCATCATCATATAATAATAATAATAATAATGATAATAATAATAATAATAATGATGATGATGATAATGATAATAATGATAATGATAATGATAATAATAATAATAATAATAATAATAATAATAATAATGATGATAATGATAATAATGATAATGATAATAATAATAATAATAATGATGATGATGATAATGATAATAATGATAATGATAATAATAATAATAATAATAATAATAATGATGATGATGATGATAATAATGATAATGATAATAATAATAATAATAATAATAATGATGATGATGATGATGATAATGATAATAATAATAATAATAATAATAATAATAATAATAATAATATTCAGCCGTGCTTCGCTTTGATGGCAGCCTGACGTAAAATGGGGGGCAGGGGGATACATACACGGTTAGGGAAAAATAACAAAACAATGTTTTGGGCTCAATTGCAGTCTTAAATTGAGGACTACCGGTACTTGCAATTTGAACCTTATTGGACACTTCATTCCTGGAGGGTTTTTAAAGAACAGACTGGACAATCCTTTGTCTGAAACAGTATAGGATCTCTTGCTTGAGGAGTGGGGACTGGACTAGAAGATCACTGTTAGTTTGGGATATGTTCAGAGCCCACACATCTGATGACATAAAAAAATTGGCAAAGTCATCTCAAGTCACTTTGGCCGTTATTCCAGGTGGGCTTACATCTGTATTGCAGCCCCTAGATGTCAGTTTAAATAAACCTTTCAAGGACCATGTGCGAAGGATGTGGCATGAATGGATGACATCTGGTCAAGCTCGTCTGACAAAAGTTGGAAATCTGAGAAAGCCAGACATAGAACTAATAGCACAGTGGGTTCGTGATGCATGGGAAGATATTCCAGAGGACATGGTGCAACGTGCCTTCAAGAAATGTGGCATTAGTAATGCTATGGATGGCAGTGAAGACAGCGCATTGTATGAGAGTGACAGCAGTGATGATGACGACTGTGAACTCAGTGATGACGACAACGTATATGCGGATAACATCACAGAAGCTGAAGTAGCTGAAGCTCTGTTTGGACAAACAGATGATGAGGAGGAGAACTCCAGTTTTGAGGGATTTTAGCTCTCGTTAGCTTGGTTGCTGTTACTTTTAAAGATACTGTATTTTTGATACCATATTCTTTTTGGGGACCCCCTTTTGCACTTTTATTGTTTTTCGTTCAAATAAATATTCATGTTATTTTACTTGGCTCTATCTTTATTTTTTACATTGACCAGTAGCTGCCTCATTTCCCACCCTCGGCTTATACTCGAGTCAATAGTTTTTCCCAGTTTTTGTGGTAAAATTAGGTACCTCGGCTTATATTCGGATCGGCTTATACTCGAGTATATACGGTATGTGTTAAAATGAAAGTATCCAGTTGTCTAAATTTTTTGTAATCTAATCTCTTTTCCCGTTCAATAAATTAAAAAAAAGCTATGTGAGAATCTTGTTTTCTGTTACCAAGAGCTTGACACATAGTGTCAAATGGAAGAAAAAATATATGTCTCATAGATTAATCTTGTATCAAATTAATTGCATCAAATGTGTGTAAATGTATACAATGAAAAAATAATGCTAGTTCAGTTTCACCATTAAATAGGTGAAACTCAAGTACAATTATTTTTCATTGTTTATCTTTACACATAGTAAAACTGATTGTTAACAAAGAAGATCAGCTTTCAGAAGGAAAAAAAAATTAGATGATGAAATGGAAGCATGGCAAACATCTATAGTTTTACTCTCACATAACTACTCTATCAACAATGTAGCTTTCATGTAGAGAACTTTTGGATAATGAATATGAAACTCTGACTCAAGATTATATTATGAAAATTTCCATAGATGTCATATTTTAAATTATGAAAGAAAGCCTAAATGTATCAGTGCATAGAATTGTGAACATATTCCCCTGTGTGGAAGTTAAAAGAAAACAAGAGGATAAGAAGGATAATGAAGCTTACTGCAGGTTATGTACATACAGTATGTCAAGATGTTTTGTTTAAGGAGGACATTCCAAGGGGAGTGTTGAGTTTGTATTTTTACTGCATCTATTCTTCTCCTAAACTATTTTATTTGTTATTTATTTATTTATTTGTCACAACAGTATATATAAGCATAAGCATGAAATAACTATATGATATATAAGCATATATATAAGCATAAGTATGTAATAGCTATACGAAATTGGATACAATCAAAGGGAACATTAGGACAGGAACGGTAGGCATGTTGGTGTTCTTATGCACAGACCTCTTAGGAATGGGGTGAGGTCAATAGTAGATAGTTTTTGGTTAAAGCTTTGGGGATTTTGGGAAGAGACCACAGAGTCTGGTAGTGCATTCCAGGCATTATTTATTTTCTGCAATCAAGATTGGAGCGGTTCACATTAAGCTTAAATCTATTGTGTGCTCGTGTATTGTTGTGATTGAAGCTGAAGTAGTCTTCAGCAGGAAGGACATTGTAACAGATGATTCTATGAGTTAAACTCAGGACATGTTGAAGGCGGCGGAGTTCTAATGAGGTATGGGTTCCAGACAGGCGAGCTGTATTCAAGAATTGGTCTAGCAAATGTTTTATATGCTCTGGTTAGTAGTGTAGTGTTTCTGGAGAAGAAGCTATACAAGATTAAGTTTACAACTCTTAAAGCCTTTTTTGCGATGTAGTTGTGGAGGGCTTTGGCACTTAGATCATTTGATATGAAAACTCCAAGATCTTTAACGGGGTGGGGGTCATCTACAAGGTAATGTCCATCGAGCTTGTATTTAGTGTTCAGATTCTTTTTTCCAATGTGTAAGACAGAGCATTTGCTGGTTGAGATTTGGAGTTGCCAAGTTTTTGGCCATTCCGACACAAAGTCAAAGTCTTTTTTTTTTTTTTAATTCAAAAAGTTTTACAGAAAAATTTCCCCCCCTTCCCCCATCTCCCCTCCCCCCTCCCTTCACAACCCCCCTCCCCCCCCGACTTCCCGGAACGAGCACAAGGTATAGTTAAAAATAAAACAAACATATGCTAAAAAATTTTCGTCCCAACTTAATTATACCCTACAATCATCAATTCCTAACTTCCCCAAAACAATCAAAATAATACATCATAATCATTCAAAACAGTCTGATAACTCTTAGTCTGATATCTACTTTGAATAGAGTCAATCCATTTTTTCCATTCCTTTAAGTATCTTTCTTGTGTATTGTCTTTCAAAAAGGCTGATATCTTCGCCATCTCAGCCAAACTGGCAACTTTCAATATCCATTCTTCTATTGTAGGTACTTCTTTTTTCTTCCAGTATTATCCTATTAGTAATCTTGCTGCTGTTATTAGATTTAAAATCAATTTAGTCTCAATTACTGTACAGTCCGTAATAATTCCCAACAAAAAAATTGCGGCAGGAACTTTATCTTCTTTTTCAAAACATTTTGTAAAATCCACCAAATTTTTATCCAAAAGGCCTTTATATCCTTACAAGTCCACCAAATATGAAAATATGTAGCATCATCACAATTACATCTCCAACATTTTGCTTGCATATCTGGGTACATACACGATAATTTCTTAGGATCTAAGTGCCATCTATAAAACATTTTATAAAAATTTTCCCTCAGATTCTGTGCCTGCGTGAATTTAACATTTCTAACCCAATTTTTTTCCCAAGTTTCCAATAATATTGGCTCCTGAAAATTTTGTGCCCACTTTATCATACAGTCCTTTACCAAGTCCCTTTCAGAATCTATTTCAAGTAACACATTATACAATCTCTTTATATGCTCCTGAGACTGATTTCTAATTTGCTTTACCAAATTTCCCTCATTCTGCTCTATACCAATTTTCTGATCTTCCTTCCATCTAGCACATAGTTGCTCATATTGAAACCAAGTATAATTTTTCCCTTCTTCTTTTAGTACGTGCAGCGATTTTAATTGCAAATTACCTCTTTCAGTATACAAAAGATCTTTATATGTAATCATTTCCTGATTCTGTTCTATATTTATATTCTCTATTGTATGTCTAGGACTTGCCCATATAGGAACCTTATAATTTAGTTTGTAAGAGTATTTTTTCCAAACACGCAGAAGAGCAGTTCTTAACACATGATTTTTAAAGGCCTTATCCACTTTTTTGTCATAAATTAAATATGCATGCCATCCATATAGCAAGTCATAACCTTCTATATTCAAAATTCTTTCCTCCGTTAAATTAAACCAATCACTTATTGCAGAGAGAGCAGCTGCTTCATAGTATAATTTAAAATTGGGCATTTTTAAACCTCCCCTTTCCCGGGAATCTTGAATTATTTTCATTTTAACCCTAGCTTTTTTACCTTCCCATATAAATTTATTAATTCCCTTCTGCCATTCCTCAAGATTCTTATCTTTCTTAATTATTGGTATCATCTGAAAGAGGAATAAAAATCTAGGTAAAACATTCATTTTAATAGAAGCTATTCTCCCGAGCAAGGATAATTGCAATTTTTTCCAAACAATCAACTCCTTCTGAACTTTTTGCCATAAAACCTCATAGTTATTCTTATACAATTTCACTTTTGAAGATGTAATATAGACCCCTAAGTATTTAACCTTCTTTACAATTTTAAATCCTGTTATTTCCTCTAGTTTTTCTTTCTGTTGTCTGGCCATATTTTTTATTATCACTTTTGTCTTTTCTGATTTACCTTAAACCCTGAAACCTTCCCATATTGATCAATTATTTCCAACAAAGATTTACTAGAGTTTATAGGGTTTGTTAAGGTAATCACCAGGTCATCTGCAAAAGCTCTCAGCTTATATTCATGTTGTCTAACTTTAATTCCCTCTATCTCCTTTACTTCTCGTATTTTATCCAATAATGGTTCTAGAGTTAGAATAAACAATAATGGTGATAAAGGACATCAAGTCAAGGTCTTTTTGAAGGGTAGCTGTATTGTTTGTAGTGTTAAATAGTTTAACATCGTCAGCGAAGAGAACACAATTACTTATAATATGGTCACAGAGATCATTAATGTATAATATGAAGAGTGTTGGTCCAAGAACGCTGCCTTGGGGAACACCACTATTGACAGGAACAGGATTTAATAGGGCACTGCCTATTTTGACCACTTGTCTGTTTGGCAGGAACGCTGTTATCCAATTGTGGAGGGGTCCGGAGATGCTGTAGGATTTTAGTTTTAGGAGAAGTTTGTCATGTACTACTGACAAACTTATAAACCATCTATAAACCATATATAAAGTTTATATTCCCTTCAACTATGCCTTGATATGTGAATGTGTAATCATATTCTTCTTTATTCTTAAATAATCTTTCAAAACTCTGCTGAAATTTGTTCTTTTCACCTCTGCTGTGACAAGGTGATTTGACAATCTTTAATCAGTATCTTTGCGGCCTGAGGTTTACACAAAAACTGCCCAGTAACACATAGTTATTCAGTTCTATATTGCATGGTTTATACTGTGGTTATATTACAGTGCATTACATTGAGCATCCATGTTGGGACATGGCATAGACCACTAGTGTTATTTACGGATACTGAGTTTTGACATTCTTCTTTTTCCGGTGCCATATCCGTCATCGGACGTTGACGATCATGTTAGCAACCCTATTTTCATCAACAGCAGCACGAAAAAGTGCTGATGAGTTTTGTCCAAATCAGTCCCTTAGATTTTGGAGCCATGAGTTTTGACATAGTTGCATGTAAAAATTTTGTAATTCAAAATCAATTTTTGGGCAGGATTTTTTCTCCACTTTTTCTTGCAGAATTCTTCTAGCTCAGAAATATTCTTGGGTCTCCTGTATATTCAGATTCTTCTACAAATTTAGATTAATATTCAAATCAGGGGACTGTGAATGCCATTCCAAACTTTTATCCTTTCTTGTAAATATTTTGTGATTGATTTATAGATACGTTTCAGACTTGTCTTGCTGAACAATCCAAGCTTTATTATTTCTCTTAGTTTTATTGATTATGGGACATGAGCTTCTACAGATTCAAGTGACTTATTAAACAATCATCTGCAAATCTTCCTATTATCTGTGAGGATACTTGCCTCTTTTCTAATGTACCTGAGGACATGGGAATCCTGAGAAAAAGATTCTTATCACCATCAGTATATTCTACACTGTGATATATTGGTTCTAAATTGAAAATAGTTGATAGGAATTTGCTGGAATTCTATCACTTTCCCTTTCCCCTTAATAAAATTTATTAAAGAGCATTTTGTAATTCTCTTTAGTAATTTGAAAAGTCAGAGTACTCTTTTCAAATGCTTCACTCAACAAAAATATTATGTGATTGAATATGAAGGTGCAGTTTTTGTTTCCAAATAAAATCCAAGGCACTTAAGAGCCCAAATGGCCCATCCCGAGCTGTATAAATTGAATTAATTAATAGAAAAAAATAAACAAGTGTTCCATATTTATCAGGGTTTTCTTTGCATGTTTTAGTGTATTTTTGGGGTGAAATCAATTGAATCAATTGAATTCTGACAGTTTTCCTATGTATATGCAGTCCTTTATATAACTGGATCTATAGACAGTTTCTCCATCTAAAACTTTCATCTGCTGTGATCTGTGGGTTCTGTTCTGCATGTAACTTCCATTTCTTAATCACTTTCTCATAACTGAAATTGCCATCTGGAAGCTTTTAGAGATTTTTAATAGTCTTCCCTGGGTTTTTAAGAGTAAATTCTCTATTTTTCAAATGTTCAGTTGCCTAGAGGACTCATGATTGTTGAAAATAAGGAACAACAAAAGGTTAGAAGATCAGAGCAATTGTTCATCAGTATTATTCTTTTCACCTGGTAATTGTAGGCCTAACTAGTTTGAGACCTATTAGCAGTTCTGTAGGTTTTTTTTAAAGCAATGGAATTAACTAGAAGGGTATCCAAATGCCCTTCGTCTTCCATATTCACTTTTTATTTTGAATAAGTAAATGGAAGCATCTAAATAGTAAACATGCATTCAGATTTGCAGAAAGATATCATATTCAACTGTGTAACTCATTGAAATTGTGCTTGTTTAATTAGAAATACATTAAAACATATAATTTGACCAAGGTTGTTGCCTAAGTGTTAGCATTAAACTGTTACTGATTCAGTACTCTTTTCCATTTTTAAATGATTGCTATAAGTAATGGATCTGACATTGCTGCCTTAATTAGAATTGAGTGTTCCTAATTAATTAGGATTGAGTGAATGTAGAGCATCACACTTTATCTGAAAACCTTAAAAATAATTGTTAAAAAGTTCTCAGTAGTGTGGTTGAATGAACTCTAACCATGTTTGTTGTTTCAGAGAATTAGTCACCTTAAAAAGTCATCATCTAATTTTATTAATTTGTATATTTTCCCTTTTAAATTTTATTGTCAGATTAACAAAGCCTTGAAACAGAAGTCTGATATAGAACACTATCGCAACAAATTGCGATTGAAAGCCAAGCGGAAAGGCTATTACGATTTCCCACAAATTGACAACAAGGGCCTGGCAGATAGAAAAAAGATATATGAAAAAACACAAAATGAAATAGACCATATTCTGGATCCTGATACAGATGGATCCTCTCCATTTGTAGAGCCCAAAAACAGGTGAGTAGCTTTTCTATGTATACTTGTAGACTGTCATGCTAATCTTCATGTTCCATAAAAAAGACAAAATGTGCAAATTGCTGTCTTGGTGTCATATGGTAGGTGTTAATGTCCGGCTCGTCATCGACAGCAGCTCGGGAGTTCATGGCTTCCATGACGGCCTTAGACCTGACGCAAGTAGTTGATGGCCCTACCCACACCGGGGGTGGTACACTCGATTTGATTTTTGTCTCTGGTCAGTGGTCGAGAGATCTGGACTTAAAGGAAATAGTCACCGAACCTTTGTCATGGTCAGATCACTCTCTCCTTCGCCTAGACTTTCTGACCGCCACCCAACACCGCAGGGAGACGGAGCCGATGCGTTGGTTCCGTCCGAGGCGCCTGATGGACCCGGAGAGGTTCCGGACGGAGCTTGGGCCATTCCCTGAGGGTCTGGCTCACGGCACGTCTGAGGAACTTGTTGCGGCCTGGGAACGGGCCGCGGCGGGGGCCTTAGATCGTGTCGTGCCTTTGCGGCCCCTGACCCGGCGCAGGTCCCAACGGCTCCTGGTTCTCCGAGGAGCTGAGGGGATGAAGCGCCGGAGAAGACGCCTAGAGAGTTCCTGGAGGTCTAGCCGTTCAGAGGCTGATCGGACACTAGTGAAGTCCTATACAAGGACTTACCTAGTGGCATTGAGAAGCGAGGCATTGCTCGCCTCCTCCCTCATTGCGTCGGCAGATAACCGCCCAGCCGCCCTGTTCCGGGTGACTCGTTCCCTTCTTCACCAGGGGCGGGATGACCCGCTGCAGGGACGTGCTGAGGAGTTTAACGGTTATCTATACGATAAAATCGTTCAGCTCCAGGACGGGTTGGACCAAGATTGCAGTGACTCAGGTGAGGCGTCCGAGGGTGGTCTTGGTGACATTGTCTGGGATGAGTTTGACCCTGTGGCTCCCGAGGACATGGACAGGTTGTTGAGTAGACTGAATGCCACCACGTGTTTACTGGACCCGTGCCCCTCCTGGCTGGTGCTGGCCACTCAGGAGGTGACACGAGGCTGGCTCCAGGCGATTACGATCGCTTCTTTGGTGGAGGGTGTCTTTCCGGCCGCCTTGAAAGAGGCGGTGGTGAGACCCCTCCTTAAGAAGCCTTCCCTGGACCCGGCTGTTTTAGGTAATTATCGTCCAGTCTCCAACCTTCGCTTCGCGGCGAAGGTTGTAGAGAGTATGGTGGCATATCAGTTTCCCCTGCACCTGGATGAAACCGTCTATCTAGACCCGTCCGGCCCGGTTACAGCACAGAGACGGCTTTGGTCGCGTTGGTGGATGATCTCTGGAGGGCCAGGGATAGGGGTTGTTCCTCTGCCCTGGTCCTATTAGACCTCTCAGCGGCTTTCGATACCATCGACCATGGTACCCTGCTGCGCCGGCTGGAGGGATTGGGAGTGGGAGGCACCGTTTATCGGTGGTTCTCCTCCTATCTCTCCGACCGGCCGCAGTCGGTGTTGACAGGGGGGCAGAGGTCGACCCCGAGGCGCCTCACTTGTGGGGTGCCGCGGGGTCGATCCTCGCCTTCTGTTTAACATCTACATGAAGCCGCTGGGTGAGATCATCAGTGGTTTCGCGTGAGGTATCAGCTGTATGCGGATGACACCCAGCTGTACCTTTCCACGCGGACCACCCCAAGCTATCAAGTGCTGTCCCGGTGTCTGGAGGCTGTACGGGTCTGGATGGGGAGAAACAGGCTCAAGCTCAATCCCTCCAAGACAGAGTGGCTGTGGATGCCGCATCCCGGTACAGTCAGCTAAATCCGGCTGACCATCGGTGGCGAGTCATTGGCCCCGATGGAGGGTGCGCAACAGGCGTCCTCCTGGATGAGCGGCTGTCTTTGGAAGATCATTTGACGGCCGTCTCCAGGAGAGCGTTTTACCAGGTTCGCCTGGTGCGCCAGTTGCGCCCCTTTCTGGACCGGGATGCCCTGTGCACAGTCACCCACGCACTCGTGACGTCTCGCCTGGATTACTGCAATGCTCTACATGGGGCTCCTTGAAGGGCATCCGGAGGCTGCAGTTAGTCCAGAATGCGGGTGCGCGGGTGATAGAGGGGGGCCCTCGGGGCTCCCGTATAACACCTATCCTGCGCAGACCGCACTGGCTGCCTGTGGCCTTCGGTGCGCTTCAAGGTTTTGGTGACCACCTTTAAAGCGCCCATGGCATAGGGCCGGGTTATCACGGGACCGCCTGCTGCTACCGAATACCTCTCACCGACCCGTGCGCTCTCACAGAGAGGGACTCCTCAGGGTGCCGTCAGCGAGGCAATGTCGTCTGGCGGCGCCCAGGAAGGGCCTTCTCTGTGGGGCTCCCACCTCTGGAATGAACTGCCCCAGGACTTCGTCAGCTTCGGACCTTGGACCTTCCATGAGCTTAAAACATATCTATTTAATTGCGCAGGACTGAGTTAGATTTTAGTTTATGGGTTTTATCTTGGGTTTTAATTTTTATATTTTTAATTAAGGCTTTTGAATAAGTTTTTAATTGTTTTTAGAATTGTATTTATTGTATTTCTTGCTTTTAAATGCCTGTAAACCGCCCTGAGTCCTTTGGGAGATAGGGCGGTATATAAATATAAACAATAAATAAATAAATAAATAATGTGAAGTGACAAGTTCATTTGCATATGAATAGTGTTTTTGTGGTGTGTCATCCTCTTCTGAATGAGTTGTCATATTTTTAGTTGATAGGTGCATCATTTTTGAAGTAATGAAAGTGGAATAAGATGTTAATTTTTAAAAGTTGAAAAGCAGTATGTTTAAATGGAATAGTGCTCTATCTTTTCTGTTGTTTATGACTGAAAATTTCTGTTACTTCCTACTATTAAGAGTGGAATAAGGGCCCAGCCCAAATAATTTCTCTCCATTCTGTTACAGCATTCATAAAAACAGGATGCAAAACTAAAATAAAAAAGTCAGTTTTCAGGGTATTAGTCAGTAGAGATCTTCATTTTCTAATGTAGTGCTCATACTGCAAAACACTGTTATAGGGATCTGCTTAACAGCTTGTGAATTAGACCTGACATGTATAGCAAAAGATAAAATAGTTCCTGAATTACATAGATAGAATTTTTAAAATTAATACAGATTATAGAAATATAAATGAACAATGAATATTCATATAATCTATGTAAAGAATATGATGAAATAATTGAATCATGACTAAAAAATTAGAAAGAATCAAATGTGTAAAAATCCTTCAATCTGTTTTGCATAATATTTTAATATTGTTATTACCTATGTGGAAATTTATTTGCTTCTGCAGATTGTAGAAAAAGACCATGGAAAATATTTTTCAACATAAATTTTAATGTTTAATTTGATACATTAGAAAAATAGATTGCTATTAAGTGACAGCCATGATTGTTAAGCAGTTTCATGAAAAAAATGAAAGTAAAATGTGGCCATGTGATTGGGGGACATTTCAAACAGCCATAAATGTAGCCATGTTGCCAAGTCCTGAAGTGTGGTCATGTGATCATGGGGGGGGGAGGACAACCATTGCAACTTCAGATCCATCATGTCTTCTTTTTCAAATAGATTGTAACTTCAAATAGTCACTAAGCAATTGGTTGTAAGTCAAAGACTACCTGTAATTAAAAAATACGGTTCTTAAAAAATGAGTGAAAAAATACAACGGAAAAAGATAATATAAGGTATAATATATTGCATACATACACGACAGTGGTTTAGTGGGTTTATTAATATTCCCCAGCAATTCCCTTCACCAAAACCCCAGAACTATCCCAATTAAGTCTAGCCAAAAGCAGACCAATGCTAGTCTACAGAGCAATGGCCAATGAGTCCACAAGGCACTTGAAAGTTTTCCAGACAAGATAAACCCAGAAGGCAAAATTAAATCCACAACACAAGAGGATTCATAGGCAAGAACAGTCCAGAGTTCACAAGCCATGATCCAAAGTTAAGAAGCTAGAAAATGAAAATGTTCCCAATATCGCCTCCATCTGTCTGCTGTGCTAAATAGCCAGCTCCTGGTGCAGCCCATCAAGAAGGGTGAGACTGCTTTCTCACGAGGAATCAGACTGACCTTCACTGCTCTTGCCTTTTCTCTTCTTACGTGTTCTTGGATCAGGTGCAGAAGGCAGTTCCTCATTGCTGACCAGCTGCAGCTGCATGCCTTCCCCATCTGAAGCCTCAGGGTTGTCCTGCTGCAGCTGTGCTTTCCCTTTCAGATCCCTTTCAGATGGCTGCTTGGAGTCATTGACTGTCCTCCATGTGTGCCTGGAACTGGTTAATCCTCCTCCGAGCTGATATCTGGGAAGCAGGGAGCGTTATCACAAATCCAGTCATAAGTAGCAAGGGTAATCAAATCTTCAATCCATTGATTAAATGGAGCTATACATTTATATTTCCAATGTTGCATTATGAGTCTTTTAGCTATAATAAGGGCACGAAGAATCAATTTATGTTGCCCAGTTGTATCATGTACTAATTATTTAATTCAAAGATTATTATCTTTTGAAAAATTTAATATTTTAAGTTATTTATATCTTTTGCTATATTCGCCCAAAACATATTAAATATAGGACAGTGTGAAAATACATTTTTTAAAGAAGCCTTATACTTTTTATATCTCTAACCAAATGCTGTTCTAGATGCCCTTTTCTGTATAGGCTAAATGTTAAATTCTAAATCTATTTTTTGTTGTATGTGAAATGAAATGAACATTTGTCTAGGTGACGACTTTCCAACACTTTGATTTGAAATCAGAGACATCAAGTGCCCAAATTTTTGAATTGGAAGCATATACATCTTATAACCAAAGTAGAATGATTGATTATGATTCAAAGAAAAATAAGATTAAAAATAAGGAAAATCATTTGAAAGATGAATTGAAATATTTTTGGGTGTAGATGGTTAGATGTCCATGTACTGCTATATATAAATACAGAGGAAGAATTGTTTAAAGCAAAAGAAAGATAGGGCAATGATTCCTGTTCTTAGAGGTGAAAGATGAAATACATAAAAGTTCAAGAGATATAAATTGTCAATGTTTTAATTTTTTATTCAGAACTATATGGTAAACCAGAGAATAAATATATCAGATAATGAAATAGAGGACTTTTTAAGTAAAATAAACTTATTGCACTTAGATGATACACAAAAACAACTGTTATTTGACCCACTATTGGAGGCAGCTATTAAATAATTTTAAAAGTGGCAAGGGGATGGTTTTCCTCTAAAGTGATATAAAATATTTATAGATCTTTTGGTGCCAAAACTGTCAATGGTATGATGAAATACTTGATAAGGGAATATTACCAGAGGTATTTAATCAGATTTATATTGCAATAATAACAAAATCAGGTAAAGTTTATACCCAATCTGCTCTCAACCGTTCATTGATTATGTTGACACAAAGATTTTAATTGCAGTGTTAGCAAATAGATTGCAGCAAATGTTATTAGGAATGATCAAGTAGGGATTATATAAACTAAGCAAACAGCTGATAATATTAGGTTAGTTAGTTAGATTTAAAAGATTTAAATAAAAATGACCAATTCGTAATCCTGTCATTAGTTTATAAAAAAACCTTTGACAAAATATATAGACAGTACATGTTTTCTCTTTGTACTAAACACTTTAGTAATCTTGAAAGGGAATGGATTTTCCTGTTTCTTGTTCTGTATTTTCTTTCTTTCATTGAAAGAAATGACAATCATCTCTGAATTATGATTGTCAACAAAATGCATTATGCAGAAAGACCTTTATAAATCAATATTTATTTGTTCAACATCTACATGAAGCCGCTGGGCGAGGTTATTCGTGGTTTCGGGGTGGATTATCATCTGTACACTGATGATACGCAGCTGTACATTTCCACCCCGAACCACCCCAATGAAGCCATTGAGGTGATGGGCTGGTGTCTTGAGGCCGTGCAGGTCTGCATGGGGAGGAACAGGCTCCAGCTCAACCCCTCCAAGACTGAGTGGCTGTGGGTTCCGGCGTCCAGGTACAGTCAGTTTATGCCATCGCTGACTGTTGTGGGGGAAGTACTGACCCCCAGGGGAAGAGTGCGCAACTTAGGCGTTCTCCTGGACGATCGGCTGTCTTTAGAAGAACACTTGACGGCCGTCGCCAGGGGAGCATTTTATCAGGTTCACCTGATTTGCCAGTTGTGCTCCTTCCTTGATCGCCGGTAGCCTTCCAGGTGCAATTCAAGGTACTGGTTACCACCTTTAAAGCGCTCCATGGCTTAGGACCGGGGTATTTGCGAGACCGCCTTCTGCCACTGATTGCCTCCCAACGACCTGTGCGCTCCCACAGAGCGGGCCTCCTCAGGGTGCCATCGACCAAACAATGTAGATTGGCGGCCCCCAGGGGGAGGGCCTTCTCTGTGGCGGCACCAGCCCTATGGAACGAGCTACCTCTGGGGTTACGCCAACTCCCCGACCTCCGGGCCTTCAAACGTGAACTGAAGACTTTATTATTTCACCGAGCGGGACTAGCCTAAGACATATTTTAGCGAAATTTTAATGGTTTTTAATCGGTCTCTGACCGTTTTAGTGATTCGGCCAGTAAATATATGTTTTTAATTGTTTTTAAATATTGTTATTTATTATATTTATATTGTATTGGTGTGTGTATTTTAATATTGGTTGTAAACTGCCCTGAGTCCTCCGGGAGATGGTGCGGTATAGAAATGTAATTATAAATAAATAAAATAAATAAATAAATACATTACACCAAAAACAAATTGGTGTTGCAAATTGTATAAGGACCAGCTCAAGTCCTTTACAGTCCTCTGAGTATTTCTTGCCATATGTTCAATTTTTTAAATCCTTACATTATTTTCCATGTTGACCTCAGCCAGCCCTGTGCTTATGCCTGTTGTTAGTACTAATACTTCCTTCATTAATAAACCGTCTCTATTTCAGCTAATTATAATCTCAAGACAATTTCACAAAGGTTGGTGGTCATTATAATCAGTACTTCTATCCCCCTTTTTCTTTAATAGTTTCACATTTAGATCAAAGAATCTATCTATCTATATATATAAAAGTGAAAACCACTCACGCATTAATCACAAAATCTCCAGAACTGTAAAGCCTACAAACTGTACAGCCTACAAACGTATGTTCCGCTTGGCTTCTAGGTGCTCACTAAGAAAGGATTTTTCAAAATGACCATCAGAGCATTAGTATTTCCTATGTTATTATAACACACTCTGATGCTAATTAGTTAGATCGTCTACTCCCTCTACCAACTTGAAAATAACTCTGGATAGAATGGGATAGCATAGGACAGGCTTCTGTGGGGCAAGCCTCATGGAGAGAAGGGGTTAGAAAGCCTGAGGGAGAGAAGGGGATAGGATAGGAGACATTTCTGTGGGGCAAGGTTGAGGGAGCAAAGGGGGGGAGGAGAGGCTTCTGTGGGGCCAGCCTGAGGGATAGGAGAGGAGAGGCTTTTGTGGGGCCAGCCTGAGAGAGAGAAGGGGAGAGGAGAGGACAGGAGAGGCTTCTATGGGGCAAGCCTGAGGAAGAGAAGGGGAGAGAAGAGGAGAGGCTTCTGTGGGGCAGCCTGAGGGAGAGAAGGGGAGAGGAGAGGCTGATCATAATTACTCATTAATTTTCAAACTCTTAACTGTTGATTTATCAAGCCCGATCACATAGTTTCATAGCAGAGCACAGGTATTCAGCTAGTGCCTAATAATCTCTCTGAAAACAGTGTCAGTATTTAATCACTTAAGTGTGCAACTAGTGTCAGCCCATTACTGCTGTCTTTTTTTTTATTATTTGCATTTATATCCCGCCCTTCTCCGAAGACTCAGGGCGGCTTACACTATGTCAAGCAATAGTCTTAATCCATTTGTATATTATATACAAAGTCAACTTATTGCCCCCAACAATCTGGGTCCTCATTTTACCTACCTTATAAAGGATGGAAGGCTGAGTCAACCTTGGGCCTGGTGGGGCTTGAACCTGCAGTAATTGCAATCAGCTGCTGTTAATAACAGACTGTCTTACCAGTCTGAGCCACAGAGGCCCAATAATGTATAAGAGTAACATTTATATGTATAACAGTATATGTATAAGATATACATATATATATGTATAAGAGTAACATTTTAGTAACCTATCCCCATTTGCCAAAATAATTCTTAGCAAAGAAAAATTAAGGAGGCTCATAATATTTTGGTTAAAATACACTATGAAAAATTTGGGTTTGTTTCACATGATGGTCTGTCATCCCAATTTTTCAGTCTTGTTATTATAAAAAATACACTTTCAGGAATTTTTATCATTGACATTTATTTTGGTTTACTGGTTGGAACAGTTAATTTCACAATTTAGCCTCTCTCTGGGTTTCCACTTGAAACTATTATTTTTGATTCCGTTGAAATCCTGCCCCAGCACTGAGATTATCCTTATTTGTTGGGAATTAATTCTAGAACCTGTTCTTAGTGCTGCAAAATACATAAAGACACACACACACACACACACACACACACACACACACACACACACGTATGTATATATGTGGGTGTGGGTGTGTGTGCTTATGTGTGTATAAGATAGATAGATAGATAGATAGATAGATAGATAGATAGATAGATAGATAGATAGATAGATAGATGGAATTTTAATTCTTTTATCTGTTAAAAGCTCATACTGTACTTAATTACAGTTTAAAAATATCTAGAAAATCAATTTTGAGATTAATAGTACAGTATTATTATTGATCAACTTAGTCCTGATCAAGCAGAGCTACGTTTATAGGACTTAATCAGACAAATCTTCTTGGCACTTTATTGATTTTAAGCTTTTGTTATTGGAAATAATTTAGTGTTTCTGCTCTTGCTCTTTTATGAAGTTCTGTTATCTTTAGGGGTTTTGAGAAATCAGTTGAGGCTTCCAACATAGTAATCTATTTTTAGGAGAAGATTTTAAGAGAATTCAAATAAAGGGCGGTACTTATTGCTTGGCTATTGTAGATGCAATACAAAAATTGAAACAATAATGTATAGGATCTGTGGTCATTCTCTTGTTGCCACAGTTGAAGTTGATGTTCACAAAATTATTACCGAGCTTCCGCTGGCAACGCAGGCTTCGTGGACATTCCTTTGGGATCGTCTGCCCTGGGTTTTGTCAAACCGTCCCTGACAGCGTAAATGGGCTGTCAAACGGTTTGGAATTCTCTCCCCCGGGAGAAGGGGGAGGGAAGAGTGGTCAGGTTTGGGTAGAGCTCCCCGGGAGCCCCTGGAATTTAACCAGGGGATCGAAGGGTGAGAGCTCCCCTTTAGCCTGACGAAGCTCCGTGCCCAGGGTGCTTCTGTTTATACAGAACGAGAAGCCGCGACCATCTCTGTGCCAAGATTTATTTTTAAAGAGAACTCAACACAGACAGAACAAAGTAGGAGGACTAGCAAGAATTTGCAAGTAATAAATCTTAACTTCAGCTCTTAAATAGCTTTCCTTTGAACTAACTTTCAACTTGAGTGGATTTAAAATGGCGTTTGCAATATACAAAGGAAAGTGAAACTATAAAAGGACAAAGGAAGAGAAGAACATAACAAGCTACTTTTTAAATGGAATGAATAAGAACTGTTAATGATTTTTTCTTTTACCTTT
The DNA here is from genome assembly GCF_028640845.1 of Ahaetulla prasina. Taxonomy (NCBI): domain Eukaryota; kingdom Metazoa; phylum Chordata; class Lepidosauria; order Squamata; family Colubridae; genus Ahaetulla; species Ahaetulla prasina. The sequence goes on along the minus strand of NC_080539.1, from coordinate 277,241,196 downwards.
TCTTTATCACAATGTTTAAGAAGAAAAGTTTATTGAATTTTTTCTCTTTTGGTAGATTTTACAGTTTAAGAATGGCTTTTAAGCAAACAGAACTAACTACTAAAATCTTGGAAACTTCTTCACTTCAAATATGGAATTTTTTTTTTATAGGAACTTTTGGAGGCTTATCTTTTCTTAATAAGTTTTTAAACAAGAGATTTTTACACCAATATATTAAAGATTGGAAATTCTTTATTGTTAGATGTTAAGCTGATTGGTGAGCAGATGGTGGAAAATGTGTAAGATAGAAGACAAGGGGAAGGAGAATGCTTAAGATGTGATTTTGATGGTATTATATATATATATATATATATATATATATATATATATAGGCTTTAATTTTTACAGCGGACTTATTTTGGGTATAAGGTGTTACTATTTGATATATGTGAGGTATAAAGGAATGGGAAGATGGAATATTGTTTAACTTTTGGAGGACAGATAGAAAAATTTATGGATGTAATGTTGGTATTTGGTTAAATAGAATTTAATTGTTATAATTGATATATTTTGGATATAAGTTATAATTTTAATAATGATTTGACAGATGTAAGGTAAATTGAAGAAATATTAATATTAGCAATGTTATTTGATTTATGTAAGTGATATTAAAGATATGAGAAGATAGAATATTGTTTATTTTTGGAGATTGGATAAAAATTTAAGAATTTAAGCTGGAAATATGAATTATATTTGGAAGACTGTTTAAGGAAGAAAGGTATATTATAAAAGAATTTCTGATGAATACTGGAAGATGGAATATCGTCTTGGTCTTGATCGATGAAGATTGGATATTAAAAACTATAAGATTCTGAAGACTTCAGGAGTGGAATGGATTGATATATATTTGGTGTTAATTGATGAAGATTGGATATTAAAAACTATGTATTTTATTGATGAACTGGAAATACTAATTTAATTGGAAGATTCTGAAGATTTTAGGAGTGGAATGGACTGATATATAATGGACTGGAAGAAGAATGTACCTTTTGTTTCTGGAAGGGGAGTTAAGGTCTTAGAGAGAGGAGTGACTATAGATTATGACTTATGTTGTATTTTAATTTATGATTGTTAATCTTATACCCTGTATTTTGTTCTGGGAAGTCTCGGGGGTGGGAGGGGAGGGGAGGGAAGGGGAGAGGGGAGATGAAGGATCAATGTAAAGGAATGATTGAAGATATGTAATTAAGAAATAGAAATAATTTGAAATGAAATCGGGCTGCTCAGCTGCCATTTCAGAAGGAATGGAAAGGAGAGGAGAGAGTGAAGGAAGAAAGTAGGTAGGAAAGAGAGAGGTAGAAAAGGGGGAAAGGAGAGGAAGAAGAAAGGGGAAAGAGGGTTAGAAATGGTGGAAGAGAAGAGTAGGGAAGGAGGAGAGGATGTAGAAAAGCGAAGGAGAGGAAGGATGAAGAAAGTAGAAGAAAGTAGAGAAGGGAGGAGGAAAGGTTTGTTAAGGAAGGAAGTGGTAGCTGGGCAGGTCCGAATAAGTAACAAATGAAAGTTAATGACTAATGTTGAATAAGAGACTGTATATTGAATAGGTTGTTGGAAAATGGAAATAAAACTTTTTTACTAAAAAAAAACAAAAAAAACAAAAAAAAATTACCATAACTAGATTGTTCACTGTGTGTAAAGATAGCATATTGTCTTCTTGACTAGATCTCCAGTATTTTAAAACTGTGAAATCTCCAAGAACTGTGAACATAGTTCATGCAAAGCTTATCAGCTTTGCTATAACAATTACTATATAACTTTAGAAGTAGAAATATATAGCTGTATTGCAGTAATGCATTGCTGACACAGTAATGCATTGCTGTGTTTGATAATATTTAAACTTGGTTTTCCCAAAAAGAGGCAATGAAAAAGATTTCTGTTGTTTTATGATTTTTTTCAGTTGGTCCACTTTGATAAAACAGTCATATTTATGTTGAAAGGAACAAAGCATTCCTTGTGGTTTGGTGTTTTGCAGCAAAAGTATTGTTGCACCTTTCAGGACTTAACAGCTATTAAGATGCCACTCCATCTGTCTGAATTTTATGAAATAAAAATTTCAATCACTTTTATTGGAAGTAATGTTTGATCTGTGTTTTATCCAATTTCTCTTGTGGAATATGAGATGGTAGATTGATAATTTTGAAATTTGAGATTTAAAGAATTTAGATCAGATCTGGTTTCTGCCCTGTGTAGTAATGAACTGATTATACTTTTGTGACATCATCACAAAATGCTTGGGTTGTTGTTTTTTGCTTCTTTTCATCCTACCTGGAGAAGAGTAGAAGAAACAGTGAACTATTCTTCTTCAGTGGAAAGTTTTGAGAGTTGGATTCTCAGGTTCTCAAATTAAATCTCTTTGTATTTGTTGCAAACTTACATTTTAACATAAAAATGTACTCTCAATATGTGTAAAATGAGGATATATCTGCACAGTTAACTACCGTCGCCTTCAGTGAGTTTACTTATTCAGAGTAATATGAAGTGCCATGACTACTTAACCTTGATAAAGAAAAATAAGGCTATGTTTGTTCTATTACTTATTTATTAATTTGATTTAGTTGCTATTCAACTACAGAGTAACCATATTTCAAAAATGCACAGTGTATTTTTGGTATATTAGAGAGTCCTTTCTTAGTAGTCGGATAGTCAGTACCGTGTTTCCCTGAAAATAAGACCCTGTCTTATATTTTTTTGAACCTTGAAATAAGTGCTTGGCCTTATTGCCATGCGCTCAAAAACCTATTGGGCTTATAATCAGGGGATGTCTTATTTTGGGGAAAACAGGGTAATATATTCATACAACACTTAGTTGAACTTTTATATTAAGCAGAATTGATACCTTGCCTTCTGCCCTTCTGACAGAAATTCAATAGTACATTTATATAAGAGGATATCTACCCTTGACCTCTGAGAGAAATTGAATTGATTGTGCACATTTGCTGATGTCCTTTATATTTACATGTGGTACAAAGTTTAATTATAATACTTTTAACCTTCAGGCATCATAAAACACCATCAAAACAATCTTATTCTCTGTTAAAACAGATACCTCAGAAAGACCCTTACTACTACAGGAAAGTAGTAGAATTCTGATCACTATTGCTGTTCAGTGGGTATTAGCATAGTCTCTGCATCTTTCTGGAATTTTTTTGATGCTATACTGTTAAATTTCAATTTGGTTACATTATGAAGCAGTGGCCATAAAAGCAAATACATTTTGAATTCATCTACTGCCAGTACTCTTATTTTTAGCAATAAAATTATATTATCTAGTTTAAAATTGCAATAAGTATTGAAACATAATTCAGAGATTTTTAGATATAGTTGTTTTAGTAATTTTACATTTATTTGATTAACAGTCTTCAGAGCAGAGAAAATTATTCTGATTCAAGAATTTTTTTGAATAATTTACTTCTTGTTTATATATAGAATTTGAAGGTTCTTTTCTATTATGTTTTGAAACTGCAAATAGCAGTGATCACTGAGTACAATTAAGATTTGATTGATTGATTGATTTGTTTCAGATATGAGTTTTGATTAAAGCTGTAATGAAAAATTATATAGCTCCGGGATTCTAAGGCCTGGTAATAGGTAACATCACTTCCAATGTGCATGGCACATGCTCGTTGTTTGCCATAGTAAATTACCAAATTTACATTTTAGCAAGAAAGTATCTTTACTTATTTCCATAACGTGTAAAACTGTACTTTATTAATGGGTAAAAGGAAATTTCATAATTCTTTCATTGTTTTCATTTATTCATCCCAGATGTTTCTTTCAGCCTCAAAAAAAAAAAAAAAAAAAAGATAATTCCTGACCACAAGTATTTTCAGACTCAAGTTACTTGACTTGAGCTGAGAATAGGGTGTAAACTTGTTTCTTTTTTAGGAATTAAGAAGTATTCATCACATGAAAAGTTTTCTTCAGTAAACGTTTTCCTTTGCACTTAGACAGAGAGAAACTAGAGTAAGCCTTCTCAGCAAAAAAGTTATAAACAAACTATTTCAAAGATGTTTGGATATCCCATATTAGTCTTCAACTCTGGTGTGGACTGGAAATCATGCCTTCCATTTTGAACTTAGCCTCTGAGTTTCTGTTATAATTTTCTTTCATAGCTTGATCTATATTATATTTTGTGTATAATTCATTATGTTCCATATTATTCACAATTTGATAATATTTTGATTAAATGCCCCACATTTGACACTATAAAATAAAATTCCATCAAGTTCAGTATCTTGTAAACTAGGAAAGGCCCTTCTGATGAATCTACAACACATAAAAATGCTATGGTGGTAGATAATCACTCTGTCTTCTTCCTTTTGATTATGACTAAGTTCTGGTAGTTGGTTCAATTAACCTGATTCTCTGGGTGCTTGCTGAATTTTCTTGAAATCAGCTTGATTTTCTTGAAATCAACATTGCAAATTAAATAGAGCTATTTATTTGGATCTGTTGTTTCTGATCCAACCAATTCTCAAATGTTTCCCATTTACTTAGAACTTTAATGATTTCTAAAAACCTTTCTCTAAAACATAAACTATAAATATGAGAACTATAAGCAAATGAATAAAATGTAAGGCATATGTGAATATAAGCATATATTAAGAACGTTTGCAGGAAATGGGTATGTCCAGTCTAGTGAAAAGAAAAACTAGGGGAGACATGATAGCAGTGTTCCAATATTTGAGGGGCTGCCACAAAGATGAGGGGGTCAAACTATTTTTCAAAGCACCAGAAGGCAAAATAAGAAACGATGGATGGAAACTAATCAAGGAGAGAAGCAACCTAGAACTAAGGAGAAATTTGCTAACAGTGAGAACACCAACCAGTGGAATGCCTTCAATAGTTTTGAGGCCCCCATTGCTGGAGGCTTTCAAGAAAAGACTGGACAGCCATTTGTCTGAAATGGTATAAGGTCTCCTGCTTGAGCAGTGGGTTGGACTAGATGGCATTTGAGGTCCCTTCCAATTCTTATTCTGTGTTATATGTTCTACGTTCACATTTTTTGCTGTTTCAAGTGTGGAAGAAGGACACAATCAAATTCAATAGAAAATCAGAGAAATGCCTTGAAGAAGAATGTACAGTCTGTGAAGGTTGTGCAATCTGTTATATATAATCTGTTAAATTCTTCTAATATATGATGTTTAAAATACATGGGACTCGTTTTGTTAGAATTAAATTCCTTAAGGAGCTTCGATTCTTTCATTTATATAATTTTAAAAGCATTGTGTACTGTATTTTTCGGACTATAAGATGCATTTTTTTGTCTCAAAAGGGGGCGAAAATGTCTGTGCATTTTATAGACTGAATATTGCTGATGCCCTGCCCACCCGCCAGCCATTTTTTGGCCTCCTCACAGCCTGTTTTCAGGCCTTTTTTTGGCCCATTTTCAAGACTTTTTTCGGCCTGTTTTTGAGGCTTTGGGGGCTCGTTTTTGAGGCTTTTTTGGGCCCATTTAAAAAAAACCCCACAAAAAAACAGCCTAAAAAAGTCTCAAAAATGGGCTGAAAAAAGCCTCGAAAATGAGCCACAAAAAGCCCCCCAAACAAGCCACAAAATGCCTCGAAAATGGGCTGCAAAAAGCCTCCAAAATGAGCCGCAAAAAGCCTCAAAAATGGGCTGGAACAAGCCCTGGAAACAGGCCAGAAAAAAATTGGAAAAGGCCCAAAAAAAGCCCCCCCAAAAAGGTAGGCCAAAAGCTTTTTTTGTTTGTTTTCCTCTTCTAAATTTAGGTGCATCTTATAGTCAGGTACATCTTATAGTCTGAAAAATACGGTATATTGAATATTGTGTTCTGGCTACTGTTTAACAGAAAATCAGTTGAAATCAATTTGTGAGTCCCATGATCAATTAGCAAATCTGATTGGCATGGAGATAAGCACAGTTCAATTAATGTTCTGTTGCTTTGTTTATTGAATTAATATTTATTGGATGCCAATTTAATTTGGATTGTAGGCAGTATCCAACATTGTTTGAATGGATTTTCACTCAAAAGGAGATCACCTGCTCTCTGTTCTCTTGCAACTCCTCAATCTACCAGAGGAAGTCTAAAATGCTCTGGAGTGGTGGACTCCATTCCATCAGTAAATGGACATAATAAAATCCAGTCCTATTTACAATATTTAGTTTTAGACTAGAAGTTTGGATTGAGTTATCACTTAGCTGAATGGTCAGCTAATTTAATTTAAAATTTGTTCAGTTATTATCATTATTACCTTCTATGAATGTAGATATATATGGTTACATACAGATATTCACAAGACAATATCCAGTTTACACCTAAGTTTCTACCATCACAAACAGTGCATAATTTGATCCAAAGATTGCTTAGATGACACTGTACATTTTGAATTGATACATATAGGTCTAAATAATTAAAATACGATATGCCATTGTTCATAAATCAATATAGGCTAAATACCAGAGCAATTTACTAATGTTTTGACCACTTTTATTCATATTATAAATATTTCCATTTTCTATAGGCAACAAGCAAAGACCTCAGTTTACCGAAGCAGACAATCTTTGAACAGTCCTAGTCCAGGAGAAACCGAAATGGATCTTCTAGTTACACGTGAAAGACAGAGACGTGGTATCCGCAATAGTGGATATGATGTAAGTGTATGGAGACTGCATTTGTTGCACATATTACAATGTTAATAAATTGCTTTAGAAGAATTACAGTACACAGTTTATTTTAGCAAAATGATATACTTGCATATTTGCAGCTTTGAGTCTGCAGTGGGAATCAATCAATCACAAGATTTATAAAATCTGCTCCTGAAATTAGGTTGAATGTTATATTTTTATGGATTTAGTATTTCCCCCCCAAAATTTAAACTTACCGTCATTTATATAATTTTTCACAGAACAGTTCTGAATTGTTACTTATACCTTCTATCATGATGTTTAATTTACATTTAATGTTTGATTAAATGTAAATTTAATTAAAACCCAATATAAATTATATATATAAATTCTTAGTTATTATTAATTATTAAAATTAAAAATATTGATTATTTTGTAGTAGCAGCCTACTACAAAAGTGTTAGCAAGAACATATTGAATATTTGTAGTGCATCTAAGAAGCTACTTCCTAAGAATCTCAGTTTGCTTACCTAGTTTCTTTTGATTAAGTTGCTAAATAGCCTCCCCAGTGTGGTGACTTAAAATGAATTGGATAAAAACAGATTTGCATGACATATGGGCTGTGGTCTGCATGTGGCCTGCCAAGTAACCTTGTGCAACCAGCAGCATTTTTTGAAAGCTCAAGAAATGCTAAGTATACCATTTATTTGGAAGTGACCCTTCCAGTGTGTCTTGTGTATTGTGAAACATTTCCCCAAAATATAATCCCTGATGAAATTATGGGATAAAACATCATGCCCTTGCTAAATTAGACTATAATGACCAAAAAATTAAAACTGCCCATTTATTTGGGGGGGGGGGAATCTCCCTAGTGAAAAACAGATTTTCAAGAATATAAACACTGAAATTGAGATTGTTGTTGAAATGAGCTTTAAAATTGCAAGAGAAATAACTGTTGATGGAAAATGTTTTACAGAAGGCAGCTTTTTAAGGGAGTGTATGGTATACAGATTGCTGTGTACAGAAGGCAATTTTTTATCGAGAAAAGAAAGCAATATTTGTGTACAGCATTTTGTTAATATAAAAGGTGAAGTAATAAAGTTTCTTGAAAATAATTTAGAAAATTTAAATAGCCCGAAAATGAAGAGTGGAACTGCAATATCTTTTTATTTTGCAATGTCACAACTCATGTAAATAATCTTCCCAGATTCAAGGAAAAGATCAACTAATCTTTAATACGTATAATTCAATAAAAGCATTAAAATGAAATTACATCTTTTGAAGGGACAACTCAAAAAAGCAGAACTGGATCAGTTTCTTATTTGTATTCAGCATATTCCTTATCACGCGCACTGAGTTAGGAAAAAAATAAGAGCATTTTAGCCTTCTGATTGAGGAATTCCATGAAACATTTGCTTTGACTGAAGAATATTCTCGGTTAAATATGATTGAAGATCCATTTTCTGTAAATCCAGAAGAAAAACCCATAGATTTTCAAACAGAAATAATCGAGTTGCAATGTTAGGTACTTATAAATCAAAATTTAAGGGAAATTTAAGGGAAACAAATGTTTAGAAAAGGAAAAATTTACTCACTAAAACTGAGAAAACCCTTTTGTATTTTTGGAAACCTATTTATATGCAAGCAAACATTTTAAACTGTTTAAGAATATCAACTTCACATTTAACCCAATAAAAAAAGTACTGTTGAAAAAAAGGTGCAATATATTGCATTTATTTATTCATGTTTTTTGTACTATACACATAGCATCACAGTCTTCATATTTTCCAGTAATAACCTAATTTTCTCCAGACTTTTCCTGTGTGGACTGTGGTTATTTAATGTATCAGTGTGATCCTTTCTCCTGTGTGATATGGCTGGATTAAAAGTTTTCCCCACATTCTACTACAGGTAGTCATTCTGGCCAAGGAATTGGAATCCTAGAGCAACACAGGGCCTGATGTTAGGCAAGATGCATTACAGAGTTATAGACTAAATTTCAGGTTCTTACATAATGATAGTTCAGTGTCCCAGATATTTGTTCTTTCTTATAATAGATATGCAGACTAAATGGATGCGACTATACTTCGTTATATAAATAATTTATGTCTAAGGAGCTTGATTCCAACTTAAGTTACACTGTTTTACTTCTTCATTGAATGTGTGACCAAAATTCTTTCAATTATATTCCTAACTATTTGATAGTTAGGAGATTTTGATTGATTTATTATGTAGCATCAAGCTTCTTTTTGACTTGTAAAAGGTAAAGGTAAAGGTTTCCCTCACACATATGTGCTAGTCGTTCCCGACTCTAGGGGGTGATGCTCATCTCAGTTTCAAAGCCGAAGAGCCAACCTTGTCCGAAGACGTCTCCGTGGTCATGTGGCCGGCATGACTAAATGCCAAAGGCACACGGAACACTGTTACCTTCCCACCAAAGGTGGTCCCTATTTTTCTACTTGCATTTTTTACGTGCTTTCAAACTGCTAGGTTGGCAGAAGCTGGGACGAGTAACGGGAGCTCACCCCATTATGTGGCACTAGGGATTCGAACCGCTGAACTGCTGATTTTTTGATCAACAAACTCAGCATCTTAGCCATTGAGCCACTGTGTCCCTGACTGGTAGTGACTTGTAGTATTTATTTATTTATTTATTTATTTATTTATTTATTTATTTATTTATTTATTTATTTATTTATTTATTTATTTATTTATTTATTTATTTGATTTTTATACCGCCCTTCTCCCGAAGGACTCAGGGCGGTGTACAGGCAGAATAAAACGAACAATACAAAATACAATTAAAACGGAATTTAAAAAACTTATTTAAATTAGCCTGAGAATTTAAAAAATTTACCATACACTAAAAAATCCCATTTAAAATTAATAAAATTTAACATTTAAAATTCAATTTAAGCCAGCCCTGCGCGGATAAAAAGGTGTGTCTTCAGTTCGCGGCGGAAAGTCCGAAGGTCAGGTATTTGGCGTAAACCTGGGGGAAGCTCGTTCCAGAGTGTGGGAGCCCCCACAGAGAAGGACCTTCCCCTGGGGGCCGGCAGCCGACATTGTTTGGCGGACGGCACCCTGAGAAGTCCCTCTCTGTGAGAGCGTACGGGTCGGTGGGAGGCATGTGGTAACAGCAGGCGGTCCCGTAAGTACCCAGGCCCTAAGCCATGGAGCGCTTTAAAGGTTGTAACCAACACCTTAAAGTGCACTCGAAAGACCACAGGTAGCCAGTGCAGTCTGCGCAGGAGCGGTGTTACATGGGAGCTACGCGTAGCTCCCTCTATCACCCGCGCAGCTGCATTCTGGACTAACTGAAGCCTCTGAGTGCACTTCAGGGGGAGCCCCATGTAGAGAGCATTACAATAATCATTTAGATAGTAACCATCTAAATAGATTTTCTCCATGATTATCTAATCCTAACCTGGTTTTTCGGACAAAATCTTCTAATGGAGCACTCATTTTCACTGTAATTGAGTCCATTCACCTTGTTGCTGGCCATCCTCTTCTTTTCTTTCCTTCCACCTTTCCCAGCATTGCGGCATTTTCTAGAGAGCATAATATGTCCAAAGGAGGATAATTTGAATTTGGTCATTTCTGCCTTTGTGAAAATTCTGAATTAATTTGTTTGATAATCCATTGGTTTATTTTCTTGGGTGTTCATAGTATTTTCAGAGGTCTTCTCCAACACCAAAGTTCAAAGGAGTCATGCTCTTCCTATCCTTCTTCTATAGAGGATTGTTTGAATCAGGGTTTCTTGAACACTGGACTGGGAAATCAATATGTTGAAAAATAATACAATATTAAAATCTGATCAAACAATCATGAGATGTGATAGGTGCAGTGAATGCATTATGTTTACTTTTTAATAGCGTAAATGCTGAGAAATATAACTCATGCAAACAAAAACTCATTTGCGATATTCCATAATTTTTAAAGGTTGGAAGGGTCTTGAGAGAAAACAAGATTAAGAAACACTGATCGAAATCACGGAGAAGTTTGAGGGAAAGAGAAGAGAAAATAGGAGCAAGTTATTCAACATCAGAATTCTTAGTATATTACAGTATTTAATGTATTTTGTCACTATCGGCTATAGTATTTAAAATTGCTATGACATAGTCTTCTGCAATAGTAAAATATCTCTTTCTTTCTTTGCATTGCCTTTTGTGTTTAAATATACAATGAAATTCCATTTTAATGGATTAATTGGAATACTGTTTATTTAATAAGGAAACATATCATCACAGTGATTTATGTTATTTTCATGATAACATTATTATTAAAATAATGCAAAATATTACAGTTGAGCAATTGTGTCATTATGTAAAAGCCATAAAGTGGCATAATAGATTATGATTGATATTACACAAATGATGCAAATTACCAGGGAGATTTGTTCCATCACATGCATGGTCCATTTCATGCAAGGACCATTTATTAAGATCCAGTAAATCAAATGTCACTGTAGTATAAGCACTGCTACAGTGATCTAATGGAGATAAAAGTAATTAAGCATTGTGTTTAGTATAGACAGAAATCTAGGGATTTTTCTCTCTCTCCAGTTTCTAAGGTGATTTGGAATTATGTCGTAATCAGATCACAGATGTATTTGATACTATGCCAAGAAGTCAAACCATGGATCTATTAGTTGTTACCAGCTTACATCAGCCAATTTCTTCAATGTGGGCTGATTTATATTTGGTTTTTTCCTTTTACATTGTGTACATAGATAATATTTCTCTGATTTCCAGAACCCAAATATATATAAAAAAATAGCAGTGCTTATGAGGTAATAAATAATCTTGCTGCCTGTTGAAGTGTAGTGATTCTTTGCTATATTTGTCAGGATTCAGAAAACTGAAACATCAACTGTGAAAGGATTGTCTGTGTTTTCACATTATTTGTCACAGTACATAAATCATAATATGAAATGCATTTAGGTTTATAGTGTGCTATGCTTCATTGTGCTTCATTGCAGCAGCAACGTAAAGGAACAATCTATGGTATGAGATAAAGCTGGATTTGCTGTAGTTATTCATACATAGAATTTCCCTGACTGCAATATTCCCTTGTGGAAGTTTCCTTTGCAATTGGGTCATTCTGTATTTTTGTTACATTATTGTTATAAAGGCAAATTTAAATATTATGGACACTGGTTTGTACCATGCTTCATTTCCATTATGTTTATTTCATCTTTCTGTATCTCTCTATTTTCTTTTTACTATAGGATAGGATATAGTGATTGTGGTACAGAACTAATTCAGAAATAGTGACTAGACCACAATTATCAAATCATCTTCATCACTGGAAGGACACAAATCCATAATTCATTGGTCCCAACCAATTATTAAAAAGTCATTACAAGTACAAATCAATTAAATACTAGATGCAGTTGATCAGTTTAACACAAATCAAATAAATATGTCTCCCACCAGCAACAACATGGAAGCAAACTCTTTGCCTCTGTGGGCTTTTGGGGGCATTTTATGGCTCCAGTAATCTTATTTGCTTCTTATGTTGTTCTATTTATGCCTGCAAAGAGGATCTTACCAAGTAGTCAGTGTCACCTATTTATTTAATGAATCTCTTGTCCTTTAACAAGTGTAGCTTACTTTTTAACTCTTCTAGAATTACTACTTTGAACCTCATTATCTTTAGTGATTTAGGGAGTAATGTGGGCAGGAGCAGGAACTCCTGTCATACACTTAAGTGTATATACCTTGCTTGTAAAATACAAAGGAGAAAGTGAAACTAAATAATCTAGTAAGAGTGGGATCAAGAGGGTTTGTGCAAGTATATAGGAAATCAATACACATAGCAGAAGAGAATTACAAGAATTAAATCTAGAAGAAGGCAAAGGCAAACCACTTCTGTCCTACTGCCAAGAAATTTGAATGAAACGTTAAGTTCCAATTAGTTTCAAGATGATGAGACCCTCCAAGTTGAAAACACTTGTCTAGTTATAAGAATATCAGATTTTTAAGTTAGTTTATTCAGCTTTGCTGTTTATTGACTTTCGTATCAGGAGCGGGTTTCAAACCCCATCGCTACCAGTTCACTCGTGGGTGCACTTGCGTGCTTGTGCGACACATTTGTGGATTTGCAGATGCTTCTGGGTGGGTGGGCGGAGCCTCATGCCGCCGCTGCTACCTGTTCGCCTGGTCCGGGGCGAACTGGTAGCAACCCACTATTGTTTTCTATGTTAATGTTAGTTGATTTGAACTTTACTTTTAAAGAGAAAAATGGAATACCAACATGTAATGAAATACAATTTGTGTTGGTAGTTTAAGAAAAAGCTGATTTTAGCTGAAAGCTGAGAAAATAAAAACTTTTAAAATATTAAAGTCTATTCATAATTATGAATTCGTTGACAGTACTTGTGATTCTCGATGTAGAGAATATTAAGGCATAAAATAGGTATTTTTATCAGATACTTGTAACATTTGTAATCTTTATAGGATATAGATTTCTTAAGCAGCTAGAATTCATTGAAATCAAAGCTAGATAGCGATTCTCTTTTTCTTTCAATACAAAACATTCTTAGTTATTAATATAAAATATTTAATAACAGTCTATGTTCATCTTTGCTTGATTATAATTTCTCTAAGTATTTTCTTTTTTAAAGCAAATAGTGAATAACTATGACTGTGGCATTTATAAAAATGTAAAAGTGACTTACTAAGACTGGGGCAAAGACAAAGATCTGTTGCCAGTGTAAGTTCTATGCTTGAATGGAAATATGCACCTGATCCAACACCATATCTCTATCATTTCTCTAATTAAATGATTATAATGAGTGGGGAGGGCAATTAAGAATTGAATAGGAAGAATGAAAGCAAGCTTGGGATATCTTGTTGAATTCCTTGCTTCCTTGGGATGCTGTCCTAGTGTTTTTATAACACAGGACATAGCTTTTTTCTGCTATCTGTTAAATAACAGAGCTCATAAAAGGGGTTTAAGATGATGAGTGAACATATCTGCTCATTGTACACATGTATGAACGCCATCATAAAAAATGATTGCAACAATCTCCATTAAACACTTATATTTTATCCAACAGACTGAGCCTGAAATGATAGAAGAAACAAATATTGACCGTGTCAATGAATCTCGAAATTATACCAGAGCCCATCAAGCAAAAGGCCATTCAGAGACTTCAACTCTGAGTTCTCAGCCATCTATTGATGAAGTTAGGCAACAGATGCACATGTTACTAGAGGAAGCCTTTAGTTTGGCTTCAGCAGGTCATGGAGGACAGAACAGGCAACAAGACACTTACAATTCTGCACAGAATTTGCCATATTCTGAAGTTGTGACCAGTGCTCCTGGTACCATGTCTCGGCCTAGAGGTGGAATACAGTGGGTGCCAACATATAGACCAGAAGTGTATCAGTACAGTTTACCACGACCTGTAAGTGATCAGTTACATATGATACATAAAGAGCTATTGTGGGCTTGTTTCATATGTTTTCAAGGAAAATCCGTTTGTGTTGGTTGAATATGTATCCATTTCACTGCAGAACCTTTGTATATGCCATACAGTGTTTTACATGCCTTTTAAGATCCTTGTCTTTAAAATCACATTGTATATTTCGTGTAAGGTTATGTGTGTGATCTTGGAGTTACATATTCGTGCAAGATGGATTACCAAACTAGACAATTAACCTGGTATGAGGTAATAGCATAAATGCAGTAAAAGTAAACAGTTTTTTTCAAGCTATAGACAATATTGGAAGTTATATGCTTCCTTTCATTGTTCTGGTTCCTCTAACTGAGGCTAGAGTATCAGTAATAGCAATAGCACTTAGACTTATATACTGCTTCACAGTGCTTTACAACCCTCTCTAAGTGGTTTGCAGAGTCAGCATATTGCCCACAACATTCTGGGTCCTCATTTTATTGACCTCGGAAGGATGGAAGGCTGACCCAACCTTGAGCAGGTGACACTCGAACTGCCAGACTGCTGGCAGCCCACAGTCAGCAGAAGAAACCTGCAATGCTGCATTTTAATCACTGCGCCACCACGGCTCTATCCTGAGTTAGAGGGAGCAAGAGGGATAGACTGACAGACTCATTCACAAAAACTCTATGCAGTATTACTAGCAGCATGGAGTGGGTACATGAATATATGCTACCAGAAAAGAGCCCAGAGACAAAAAACCCTTCCATGTTAAATCAACATTATGAAGATAAGACAGGTAAAATTATGCCTGCAGTGTGCTTTGCATTCAAGGACATGAGATACATGTTCTATTAAATGTTTAATTATGTTCAAGAAAATATTGCCTTATGGTAAATCATAAAATATTTTAATTATGCATTTGGAACAGTTACTGTCTTTCTTCTTCACTCAAAAAACAAAAAGAGGTCATCTTGTGATATATTTATGCCATTAATTTCTCATATGATAATGAGAAAATAAAAGTTATTTGTTCAAATGTGTGGGATGTGGGTTGGGTTGCAGATGATTAGAATTTTTTTAAAAAAGAGACAAGAATATTACAAACTAGAGTTTTCTTTGTGATTTTGTATGTGTGAAGTACTTTTAAGTATCACTGTATAACATAAATTCTAAGGCTCATTAATCCTGAATGATTAGCAACCATGTCATAGATATGTAGCTTTAAACTAGATCTTTTCCTTCTCTGACAAAGGAAGAATGAGAAACACTTCAGTGTGTCTGTTTAAAACTAGGTTGTGAAATTGTAAAATGAACAAAGTTTTGCCAGTTTATTTAAGAAAAAAACCTTTTATTCATATCCTAATAGATAATGTTGCGGTTTTATAAAAAACATAAATGCTAAGATCTATAATAAAATATAACACACACACACACACACACACACACACACACACACACACACACGTAGAATTATACAATTTCAAGGCCAGGCTATGTAACTAAATGGAACTCTCAGTCTGTCCAAACCAAAACCAGTCCTAGTTACCATAATGGTTTATTATTTTTCAGCAATATAAAAGCAACATTGCTTATGCTGGTTTATTTTATTGGGTTTGTTAAATATATGAGAAACAGCAATTTTGTCAGATGACTTGAAACTATTCTATGAGATATCAATATTGTTGCCTTCTACATAACATTGATTTAATTTATTCATGTGTTATTTTCAGGTTCCAGCTATTAGGCAACATGATTTAAAACTTGCTTACTGTGTATTGAAATCAGTTCATCCTACATCCATACAATAATTTATTCTCATATCAGTGTATGCTTGCAAGCAATTGAAAAATAAATGCTTATTGTGATCTCTTGTTTCATCAATTAGAGCAATTTGTACAAACAGCTATTCACCAAAAATAATATAATATGAATAAATATTAAGAATATTTGTGGTGTAAAATTTGACATAAGAAAAAACAGAAGTGCAAAAGAGGAGTGCATACTCATTTCATCTGAGTTGCTATGAGCAATTTAAAATAAATACCGTATATACTCGAGTATAAGCCGAGTTTTTCAGCACGTTTTTTGTGCTGAAAAACGTCCCCTCGGCTTATACTCGGGTCTATACGGCTTATACTCGAGTTTTTTTTTAAGCCCTCGGCTTATACCGAGTATATACGGCTTATACTCGAGTTTTTTTCTTTTTCACATTTTACTGACGGCGCTGGGAAGCCCTGCCGGTGCAGTGAGAGGCGGGCGGGGAGCCGCCAGCCTTCTCAGCTGAGGAGGAGGGTTTCAACCGGTAGGTGCCTCATTTCCCACCCTCGGCTTATACTCGAGTCCCCAGTTTACCCCAGTTTTTGGGGTAAAATTGGGGACCTCGGCTTATACTCGGATCGGCTTATATTCGAGTATATACGGTATAACTTACTCATAATGTTTCATGGGTTTTCCCCAAAGAAACTTAATTTGAGATTTAACTTTTGACAAATAAGGAGAATGAAAATGGGGGCTCTCCAAATTGATCTATAACTCATTTTTATATATGTTAAATGTTCTTATCTTGAAAAAAGATTGATTCTTGGTAGAATTATATAACATTTTACAAAATTAATGAATGAGAACTTTTGAGCACATTGAAAGGCTTACTTTTTAATTATTTAAAGACATTTTTAATTATTAGGCTTTTGAGACCACTACTTTTGAATAGACTCTATTGTGGAATTCAATCAAACGACCCCTTCTATAATGCAGAGAAAGATAGTCTAGTGTTGTTTTAATAATGGAAATTTTTTTGAGGAAACGTCTCTGATTTCTTCCCAGGCATACAGGTTTTCTCCACTCCCTGAAATGGTGATGGGTTCTCCACCTCCTCCTGTGCCTCCCAGAACAGGACCTGTTGCTATAACTTCTCTTAGGAGGTACTACAGAAATGTCTAATTTTCTTAGTAATTAATGCTGAGGCTCAGCTACACTACTGTGAAGCTAGCTCCTTATATTTAATATATACTTTTGAAATTCAATCAAATGGTATAATTTCACGTTATAATGTTATGATTAAATATTTTAAAACTATATATCTATGTTTCGACACAAAGTTTTTAGATATATAAAAATATGCAAAATCAATTCTCATTGTCTGAACCATGATTACAAAGATATAATCTCAGGGTGACTGTGCTATAAAATAATTAAATCATTAATAGAACACCCTGGTTTTTTTCTGAAATAACCAAATACAGGCAGCACAAGATCAGTGGATAATTTAATATTTTTGAGGGGGGTGGCAATCAAGAAAAATTTAGAAAATTTTTACTATAATGTTATTTATGTAAATTGGGTAATCATAATAAATGTAGACGGGTTTTAACATACTGTTAATATACTTCAACTATTTAGTGCACAATTCTCTGTTCATTTTTATTGTGGATAATGCCTTTTAAATTTTATATTCTCAGATCAAATTAACTTAATAATGCATCTTATGCATGAGTAGCTGATTGCTGTTGTGTTATTCAGTCTTACAAATTACTTGGTCTGACAAACTGCTTTTTTAAAACAACCACCACCACCACCACCACTTTGGAATATATTGCAAAGCCACCACATTGTACGAATAATGTATTTTCACGGTGCACTGGTATAAGAATACAGCTGAGCTATCCTCATTGGCTGACAGTGATGTCATCATAGTTATACAAAACTATCAATGAGCACTGGCAGTCACCCTCATCATACATTGTCAGATAGAATGAAAATAAGAGTAAGCTTAGCATACGTCTAGCAAATATCTAACAAAAGGTATGTCATTATTAACATTAATGTTTTTAAATGTTATAGTTAGAATTGTTTACATCAATATAGGTATTTTCTAGTGTTTACATTGCCATATCAAAATGCAGGACAAGATAAAAGATATATGAATTATTACCTAAAGCAAACTTAGTTTGAAGCAGTGGTCAACAAAGCTGATACGATTAGCTATTAATGAGAACTGTCAAAATGATAATATTTTCTCTATCGTCTTTCACAAACTTTTAAAGAAATCCTGCTGCTCTGGATGAAGTGGTTCTGCCTTTTGATCATTTGCATCGAAGTTCTAAAAAGTGCGGCACCAGAATAAATGGGTTCTAGACTTTGACCAAGGTATATTTGACATTGGCATGACTAATGTTTCCAATATGTATTGTACAGGTCAACTTCTGATATTGGCAGCAAGACAAGAGTATCAGAGTCCAGTGGGACTGAACAGATACAGCCACATGATCATGTCCCTTTTGTCCCAGTTTCAAAAGCCCCAGTAACTGTGGCTCCATTGGATCAATCAGCTTTGAATTACTCAGGTGAAAAACGCATGCGGTACAAACAGAGACCACATCTAAGTCTGTATGGCATAGAGACAAGTGTATGAGATCTAACAAATGTTTAAAACTGTGTTAATGGTTCTCTTGAAGGCTTGAGGAGGAGGATTGATAAAAGGATCCCCACATATACCTTCATTTATCACACGAAGTATATTTCTAACACATAGGAGAGGAATGGAGAGAAAGGACATGGTCTCGCTATTTGAAGCACCTGGAATTAGCATCTTTCTAAGACAGGACCTTGGAACTGCTACTGTGTTATAGGACAGAAAACAGATGGCCATGTAACATAGTCTTTTTTTTTCCTTTGCAGTAATTACTTTTGAGCTGAATGCATGTGTGTAGACTCAAAAACAAGGCACTTTTTAGAAAAAGCTAGGGGGAATTGCTGTTCTAAGGCATAGTATATTGAAGCCAATCTGAACTGATGGAAAATGTCATGTGGCTGTTTCATGGTGTCTACAGCTTCCAAGCTCTAGGTCCTTGCAAAGTGTTTAAAAGTGAATTTGGTGATGATATTCCAATTGGTAATCGAGAAGTTTCCGATATGGCAAATCTATTCAGATTAACTCCATTTGTCATTAATAAACTGAATATGCTTATACATGCAGCCGTATTTGCCACAAGGAGCTTCAGCAGATGATATTATGTAATACATGAAACTTCCTCATGCTGAGTTAAATCAGTTCACCTGTCTCCAGGTATGATTGGTAGCAGCTCTCCAGGATTTCAGACATCTTTTTTCATACTGCCTGAGATCCTTTAACTGAAGACAGTAATGACTGATCCTGAAACATGCAAAGAAAAAGTAGTTATATTATTATTTGCAGAAGACTTTGGGAGGATGAGAAGATTAGTGGTTGTATTCTACCGTTGACTTGTACCTCAAGACATTTCTTTGATTCAGTAGAATTATTAACCAACTGATCAAAATAATTCTTAGTTTAAAAACAGAGCAAAAGACTGCAGTCTATCAGATACTTTGGATTTATACATCCTAAATGTTTGTATATGCCTGTGTTTGAATGAGTTGGGAGTATATCTTGTTTTACATTGTAAAGTTGATCTCCCACTTCATTGATGTTCCTGATATTACATATTATTGCAGCTCATGAGTTAAGACTTTAGAGGAAAATTATTCTGATTGGTCAATAATTCAGCTAATGAAAAATGTATTGTTTTCAAAGAAAGAATAGTTTGTGTTGCTAGTTTGTTTAATGTGCTTACTTGGTTAATAAAGAGATTTAGAAGAAGCAGATTTTTTTAAAAGGGTGCTGCTACTAAATATTTATTCTTAACTTGACTGATACAGCCTGTATGATGAAAGGAAGGTAAGCTAACTAGCTGTTTAATTATGTGCAAAAGGTGTGGTGTAGATTTTTTTTTCTTCTTCTCTTTAACTAAATTGCTTTTTTCCCTATCTCAGTCTCATCGGTAGACAAAAAACAGTAAATTATTATCCTCAAAGTTTTGGAACAATTTTCTTTGAAGTATTTCTTGAAAATTCAACTATGTAAATTAGATAACAGCTTATAAAATAAAAGCTTGTTCCTACTCTCAGTGACCAATTTAGGTAAATAAAATCTGAATGGAAACAGTGTGTAGGGAGAACAGGTAACTTGATTATTGATCAAACAGGATTACTTGATGCCACAATTTTTCTTTGGATTTTCCTTCTTTACATTTTGTGGTTTAATACATACTGTGTTCAAATACCATGGGTGCCAATCCAAACACAGGCAGTGGCTGTTGTATGCACTTTCCAAATCCTTTTGTTCTAGATCAGGGGTTTTCAACCTTAGCTTGGCTGGCTGGGGAATTCTGGGAGTTGAAGTTCATGAATCTAAAAGTTGCCAGAGTTGGACACCCCTGCCCTGTCTTTTATCTGCTATTGTAACATTTGCCCTTCCCCCTTCCTGGGGTGAATAACAATTCTTCTCTTCTGCTGGTTTTTCTTTAGATGATATCACTAGCAGTAAATGTCAGTGGAATGAAATTGCATCTCTAGCCATTAATCTGATTTCCAGAATAAAAAATAGCCAATAGTGTATTATGAAGTTTATGAAGTACTTAACTAATGGAATATGCATTTCTATTCTATTGATTAGATGTATTGCTTTAAATTTCTTGAAGTTTTTATTAAAGAGGAGGAATTGACTTCTCTTAATTGTTAAATTTGGAAAAATCTTAAAAGCGATGACACTGGCTGAATGAACTGCTGGATGTGACAAATGTTTCCCTTTGTTTTTTAAATCTGAAAACATAAAAATGAGTGCTACTATAATGTTTCCTACATACGGAATATATTTTTAAAAACCTTACCTAATAGTCTTTGTAAGATCAGCATGTAATAATACATCAACAGTTAATAGCTTTTTCTTAAACAGATGTTCTCTAAAAAGTACAACATAAATAAAAGCAGATTAGACCACACTTTTAAGTGTGCTTACATGGAACCAATGCGTATAATTATATATACAAGCATTATATTCTTGTATATAGCATTATAGTTATACTAAATATAATTATACTTGGTATAATATAGCATTATATTTATACGAAGTATACTTTCATGGAAAGCAATGGAACATGCAATGTTCAATGATTGGGATAAGTTCTCTCTCTCACTGTCTCTTTCTCTCTCTCTCGCTCGCCCTCCCTCTCTCTCTTGTTCTTTCTCTCTCTCTCTCTCTCTCTCTCTCTCTCTCTCTCTCTCTCTCCCTCCCTCCCTCCCTCTCTTTCTCTCTCTTTCCATCTTTAAAAACAAAGGGCTTGAAAGAAGTTTCACTATATTGCCTTAGGTTATGATCCAGTGGCGCGTTGAAGAATTTTACTTAACTTTAGGCATGTAAATAGTCTCTGTGGGGCCACTCGGCACAGTTTGCATGTTGTCAAGAGATGCTTAATGCTTGTGTGCTCTTTTACTCATAGGTCTCATTAGCTTTGAAACCTTTTTTTTTCTTTATTGAAATAGTCAATCATTAGTTATAGTGCGTCTGGGCAGTCTTCTGCCATAGATAGCATGTCATAGGCTGCTTCTGAAAAATATTCCTTTGATGAACATTTCTGAAACTGATCTGTAATGGGATTGCACAAAATTGTTATGGATTATTCACCCTCTGTAGTTTCCTAGAACAGTGATTTTAACCTACATTTTAGGATATATCACTTTATCCTAACCTCTGAAATAATTTATCCGTTCAGCTCCTCCTTTTATTCTTGCTATTTTATTCTCAGTTCTAATTTTTATTGCCTGAATGCAGGGTGACTCAACCTAGAATATTCCTCTTGGAACTTCACACATTATTTTGGAAACCATGTACTAATAATTTCTTGGTTTTGGTTTGTTTTTTAAAATAAGATAGAATAATGCATATTACATGCTTATTTAAGTATTTAAATGTTGGTCAGTTTAGAATTTCAAGAGTGATACTTCAAAATGGATATTTTTGATGCAGAGGTATCTCTGTGACTCATTAGTAAAGCATTATTGCTATGATATATTTACTTATTATCAATAGTGTGTTGATAATAGAACAAGTTGAGATTTTTTGGGGCCCTCTCTGGAAAAGATGAAATGTAAACTATTGTCACCAAGATAGAATGCTGACATATATAGCTTTATGGAAGAAAAGAACAATATGGTAAACCAATTTCAATTAGATCTGCTAAAATCAGAAAACTTAAGTTATTACTATTATGCACTATTTGACTTTAGTGAGCATACTCACTAAATAAATTTGACTCCATAATAAAAGCTCAGATTTAATCAAGAATGTGCATTAATCGTGCCTCAGATTTAACTGAGATGGGGGTAACGTTATTATTGACATATGGACATTTGAAAACTCTTTAATTATACAGATAGTCATCATTTAGTGACCACAACTGGCACTGGCAACTCTGCTGTTAAACTTAGTGTTAAACTCACTAAGTCAAACTGTGACTGTGCTTATGATCTTACTTCAACTTTCTTTTGCTTTACAGGATTTGTTGTACAGTTATTTTTTTAATCACCACTAGGTGATAACTAGGAATGATTGTTAAATTAGGGAGTTGCTAAATGAGGACTACCTGAATTGAATTTTGCCAGTTTTCTTAGGAATAAATATGTTAAGGAATTGTGTAGATATTTCAGCATTACTCCATGCTTGCAAAAATATTCTAGCTTCTTATTTTCTGGGAATAAATCAGTGTTGGTTTATAAAAACTAATGAATGAATAAGGTTAATATGCCCTAAGAATAAGGGGCAGATTTTGAGAATCCCAGAGATATTTTAATTTGCCTTTTGTTTGAATGCTGACATAGTCATTTCACTTTACTCTTTCAGAAAAAGCAGAATATAGAAAAAGAGATAGAGTAAGCCAAAGAAATTAATTTCATGAGATAAAAAAGAAAATGCAACTAACCTAATTCGCTATAGCTCTGCATACCTTTTGATCTTTGTAAAACAATTCTTGCTTCCACCACACCCCATATAGATTCATACATTGACTTCTGTTGTTTAGGGCGATAACATCAAAATGGAGAAAATAGAATGGGCATCAGAATTTCATTTTTAATGTGTGCCAGTGTATACACAGAAAAAGTGACAATAAAGGTTATCTGATCTCTTAATTGTAATTTCAATCAGTGTTAGTTTTCAACAAGATTTTTTTTTTTTTTTGCTATGAAAACTTTGCAGCTTGAGTATGTCTTAAATAAAAATTGGAAGTTAACAGGGATGGAGTGGTTGGAAGATATTTGGACAATATTTCCATCTTAACCTATTCTTTGTTGATATTTCGAAAGTTGGCATAAACGTTTCCATGTACAGTACATCAATTTGTAATTCCAAGGCAGATTTCAGCTTCTTTCTTTAGAAAAAAACAGCAGAAAGAAGCACTATAGGACTGCATGTGGCTTTCAAGAAGTCATGAAGTTGTGAAGTTTGGAGGAATTAATCCAATCTAGAATCCCATCCCATTAGATCCCGTAGAGTTTCTAACACAGATAAATGGTTTCAAGAAAGTAGATGGTTTCATTTATAACTGGAACTTGCAAGAATATATGAATACTTTCATCTGATCAAGTCATCGTATTTTCTTGAAATCACCAAAAATAACAAGAACATGCAAACTAAAATAAAGATAAGCAGTTCAACTGGCATTACTAACTACAAGAAATAATTTGGGATTCTCTAACCATTTTGACTACCTCAGAAAAGAGAATCTGGAACAATAACAAAATACATCTTGATCTCTAATCCTACTAGGAAATATTGAGTGAATAAATGATAATTGAGCCATATATTCTGTATTGAATAGGTAAAATATATCCTGAAATTGGCATGGGGATTAGAACTGCTTTCTCTTCAGTCATGCTTCTTACATGCTTCTATAGTGAATCTTAACTATAAGGGATTCAAAATGTTAGCATGAAATTCCCAAAGGATAAGCAACTTTCAATCAGTTGTTTGTAGGAGAATAAACCAATTATAACAACTTTACAGTTTTAAAATGACTGCTGCTACTACTATTACTACTACCACCACCACCACCACCACCAGTATTTTAAGATTTCTGCTTGGCCACATGAGTCTGGTTTAAGTGGTCTGCACAATCGTGATCACAGTTCTTCCCTTTTTCAGGAGAAAAAGTTTGAAATGTAAGTTACATATTTGTATTGATGGTGACTTTTATACGGGTTCTAATTCTGAGTGATCTTTTCATATTTACACTAGAGCAGTGGGTCCTTCCCTTGCTTCTTTTATTTGTTTAACTTGAGGATAGAAAAAATGCTCACTGCTGCTCTTCTACTCAAGATCAAAATGGTGGAGAAGACATAGAAAGAACATAGTTTCCATCCCCCCCCCAACCCTCTAAACATGGATTAAAGGTTAATTCTGCTGTATTTGTGTTGGTTTGCATCCTTCTAGTTCTGGGGGAATGCATAGGGAAAATTACAATTGCTCCAACAGGATAGCAGATCCTCACTAACCTTATCCTGGATTTAATGTTACAAGCCATCTTCGTGATTGTAAAGTGTGGTGTAAATATACAGCTGTGGTATAAATATTGGTACTGGAAATGCCTTTAAGCAGTAAAATATTTTCTAATTTCATAATTTATTTGTGTTAAATCTAATCATTCCAACCTATGGATTCAAGGGACTTTGTTTGTAATATGATGTCTCTGTTTTGTTATTATTATGACTATTATTATTACTACTATTATTATTACTATTGGAATGGCTCTTTTTAGAATTGTTGTTGAGGCCCATAAGGTTAAATACACCGTATGCTATATTCATTCAGGCGTGTATTCATTGACAGAAGAAATAATTTCCTGAAACCTTTCCAATTCAGAGTTTAAGGTCTCACCTCAGAGAGATCTTAAAGAGACATAACTCAAGGAACAAATAGTATGGGGCTAACTTCTAATATTCTTTCCCAAATGAAGGTTGTTTGGTTGGTATATTTGGTTCCTTTTATAACTTGTAAACCCATAAGCAACATTTGCGCAAACTTGAGAAGCCCATTGTAGACAAAGAAGGCTGGAAAACTATGTTGTAAATTGAAATGGAAAAATGAAACTTTGTCTTATTAAAATACATTGTTTCTGTTTAACATTCCATGTGTGTGAAGTGTTTTGTTTTGAGATACTCAAACATATTTGTCAATAAGACACAAAAAGAGCAGTTTTGTTTAATAAATAGGCTTTTTGCAAAGGAAATAGCAACTGATGACAATAATGTAACAATCATGGCAGGTGTTAAGTGCTATTCACTGGTTGAGTTGTAATCTGTATAAGTTCCTAAGTAAACATTAAATGGAGGTAAGAGGCATAAGGCACACAAGTTCCACTATGCAGCAGAGGATCTTATGAGAATCACATTGGCAGTAGGGCATTTTGCATAGATGCTATGATGAACTAAAGAAAGAAGGAAAATAAAATTACAGTATTCATAAATATGATAGTGAATTTACAGCTTAAATGTTGTTCTTCACTTGATCGAGTTTTCACAGGAAGATTACAATAAATTTTACTCAAATTCTGTAAAACTGAAATTTTATTCCAAGAGAGGTATATTGTGCATAGTAAAGATAGTTGTAGCAAAATTAGCATATGGAGACAGTTTCAAAATTAACATTGCTCTGGAGATATTTTCTTTAGGAAGAAAACTGTAGACCTTTTTATATTTACATAAGAATAAGTTTCATTGAATTCAATTAGTTTATATGGATAAGATTAGGTTCCAAAAGTTATATGAATAGCAACCACAAAAGATGCTAACAGTATGCCAAAGCAAAGACCAAACTACATTGGATTCAGAAAATGAAATATTAATAGCACATGCTACTAGCTGTCTCCCAAACATGGACTTATGACAGAGATATTTTGTTTTCAGCAAAAAAAGAAAAGAAAACCAGGCTCTATAACGTTTGCATACTTAATTATTAAAAATTTGAGTTCTAGAAAAGATGATGAAGATACTTGGAACATTAAAAACCCTAACATATGAATAATTGCTGTCTTTGGTCTATAAGAGCAGTGCTTCATGACCAGATGATAACAGTGGGTTCCTTTTAAAAAAAAATACTTTGCAACATTTTTGCTGAGAGAAGTAAAGTGATATCAGCAATTTGAGGAACGCATCCCAGAAGATACCAGTGACAGACACTGAAAAATCTGTTCATTTGTCAGCTGATGAAGAAGGTCATCCCTGTGGACAAGTAAAGTCTTTATGAAGACATTAGAAAGGATCAGGAAACAGCAAGATTGTGACTAAGAGACGATATATATATATATACATACATACATACATACATACATACATACATACGTGTGTGTGTGTGTGTGTGTGTGTGTATAGTCAGATTTTTCACTGGAATTGAAGATTTAAATAACATTAAATGCTAGGTTATTTGAACTACTTAAAATCTGACGCACACAACATAATACGGTCACATCTATAATGTTACTCCCATATTCTTTAATAATCCAACAATTCTACTCAAAATGTGACTAAACACACAAAATTTCACTCAGAAGAATTTGAAAGATTTTGCAAATGTACCAAAGCACTGTTACACACAAAC
Organism: Ahaetulla prasina; assembly: GCF_028640845.1. Classification (NCBI taxonomy): domain Eukaryota; kingdom Metazoa; phylum Chordata; class Lepidosauria; order Squamata; family Colubridae; genus Ahaetulla; species Ahaetulla prasina. The sequence goes on along the minus strand of NC_080539.1, from coordinate 277,214,722 downwards.
ATATTTCACAAAATCGAAACAGATGGTTACAGCGCTTTCCAGAAACTCTTAATCCTATTGTGATTGCTCATTGTTCAATAATACTCTGTTGAAAATGAACTATGTTGGTGTTTCGGCTAATAATTGTACAAAAGAAGCAACACATTTAGAGAAACACTAGAGTCTATTTTGCTTCTCATATCACATATACATTATGTATACTCGCAAGTTTTATTTGAAACATGCCCAGAAACATCTCTTTCTACTCTGCATAAATCCAAGAATATGCATCTGCATTGTGCCACTTAATAATGGAAATAATGAATGAAAAGCTGGTACAGTAATTCATTTGGACAATGAACAAGTACTGCTACTAGTTGCATGAATATAGTGTGACCATCTTCGCTGTATCACATGGAATGTCTCTTTCTATAGGTGCCGTCTCTTCCACAAAACGTGCCACAATAGTGGCAACTTGGCACTAGGTGCAGATGCAGCTAGTATACATGATCTACTTTTGGCAAGAAATTCTCCATCGCCACTTAAACAATGGGATCTTCTATTTGGAACATCTCAGATGTCCTTTAAAATGTTCCTCTGTGTTTATAAAATGTGTTTCGATGACTAACTACCTTCCCTATTTTTTGATAGGAAATACAGTTCCAGCGGTGTTTGCCATCCCAGCAGCAAACCGACCTGGGTTGACAGGTTATTTCATCCCAGCATCACCTGCGGCATACAGAAATCAGGCTTGGATGTCATATGCTGGAGACCATGATATCCCGGGACAATGGGCTGACTCGGTAATTGAGCAGATTTTATTTTACTATTTGTATCTCAGAGTAAACTGATATATACAGGTAGTCCTCGAATTACGTTCACAATTGAGCCCAACATTTATGTTGCTGAGTGAGACATTTGTTAAGTGAGTTTTGCCCCATTGTACAATCTTTTTTGCCAATGTTGTTAAGTGAATCATTGCCATTGGTAAGTGAATCTGATTTTGCTTGTCAGAAGGTCACAAAAGGTGATCACCTGATCCTGGTGTACTGCAACTTTCATAAATGCGAGTCAGTTGTCAACTGTCTGAATTTTGATGACATGACCATGGGGATCCTGCAATGGATGTAAGTGTGAAAAATGGTCATAAGTCACTTTTTTCAGTGATGTTGTAACTTTGAACAGCCACTAAATAAACTGTTGTAAGTCGAGGACTATCTGTATTCCTTTTTTTAAATTCCAATGTTGCTATTATTATTTCAAGGGAAAAAAATAAACTTGATAGAAATACACTAAATGCAACAAGAATATTGATCAATGACTTGCAATTAAATAGCAGATTGAAGATATCATATGGCTAACACATTCTAGTTCACAACAAACAACTTAAGAGTAGTATAAGATATATGATACTCAATTTCTGGCCAAGAGATATCTCTACTGAACTATAAAAATATTCAAATATAAAAATTATGTTTAAAAATTGAATTAAAATAAATTTAACATAATTGAATTAAAATAAATACAATTAAAATCAGTGAGAAAAAAACTAAATAGTAAACAATACACTAAGAATACTATAAATAATGTGTAGACTATGTGACTGATTAAAATACAAAATTCTGGACTCCAAATTTAGGTTTCAACACAAATGAAAAAAGCTGTCATTGTTTTTCGAAGATTTGCATCCAAATAATAAAAATGAAGAGAAGAGCACATTCACATATATAATGGAAGGTGATTGATACTGGTTACACAATTGCTGATTGTATTACTCAGCTGTCCAGCCAATTCTAGAAAAGAACTTAAAATACGATGTTACAGTACAACAATAGGAAGTCCACTTTGCTAACGTTCATTAATGTTTTCGGTTCCTTTTATAAAATCTTATTAATGCAAAATAACAAATAGTTGTTACACGTATTGTTCAAATTTTCTGGTATGCCTAAGTGGGGTTTAAGCTAAGTATTAGAACTATAAAACACATAGTAGAATAACAGAGTTGGAAGGGACCTTGGAGGTCTTCTAGTCCAACTCCCTGCCCAATCCTATACCATTTCAGACAAATTTTGGCCCAATCTGATTGTGATTTCCCAAAGTAATTGGAAAACAACACAAAGAGTTAAGAATGATACAGTTTCAGTGATCAAGTGAGATATACAATGCCAAAACAGACTTTACATAATTAATACATAATAATCTACTAAATACATATAGTTTTTGACTTAACAACAATTGAGCCACAAATTTCTGTTGCTAAATGAGACATTTGTTACATGGGTTTTTCCTCATTTTGCGACCTTTCTTGCCGCAGTTGTTAATCACTGCAGTTGTTAAATTAGTAACCTGTTTGTAAGTGAATTTAGCTTCCCCACTGACTTTGCTTTTCAGAAGATTACAAAAAGTAATCTTTTCTTTTGCTGGTACTGGCCTAGTGATAGTGTCACATGACCTGTGACACTGCAACCGTCATATATATGAGTCAGTTGCCAAGTGTCTGAATTTCGATCATGTGACAATTAGTATGCTGCAATGGTCATAAGTGTGAAAAACAGTTGTAAGTCAGTTTATAACTTTGAACGGTGCTGTTGTAGAATAGATAGATAGATAGATAGATAGATAGATAGATAGATAGATAGATAGAATTTTTTTATTGGCCAAGTGTGATTGGACACACAAGGAATTTATCTTGGTGCATATGATCTCAGTGTACATAAAAGAAAAGATATGTTCGTAACTTGTAACTTTGAACGGTCACTAAATGAACTGTTGTAAGTTGAGGACTCCCTATATTTACTTCTTCTACTTCACATTATTGATGAAGATATGGCTTGCATTGGTTTTCTATTGATAGAGTTTGTAAATTAAATAATAATGATAATCGGTGCACTGGGTGCCATACCAACAAATCTTGGGGGGCACTTATAAAATCCTTGGATTGACTAAATTTCCATCAGCCAATTGCCAAAGGCCACATTGCTTGAATTCACACATTTACTATGCCCATACATACATGTTAGTTTCTTCAGAAGAACTTGATGAAGAACTTGATACTGAAGGCCAGTACCAGCAAAAGAACTGGCAATTGTGACATTGCCACTCAAAACTCAATTTTTCTAAACAGATAGTAATAATAATTTAGATATTATATGTTGCCCAACTTCCAGTGAATCTGAGCAGTGTACAGATTACTAAACATATTTAAAAACAAGGAAATGAGAAAAAAACCCAACAACAACCAAAAATAGGGATGGAAACAAAGATTCATTGTGTATGAGATCTTGTATGGAAAGTATTTAGTTTAGGCATTGGTGGTGTTTTCCTTTACATGAAAGGAAAAAAGCACTGAGAGAATTCTGCTCTAGTGTTATGTCTAAATCACCTTGTAAGCTTTTAAATGAAGAGTTAAAATAGTTTTTTTTTTAAAATGAATAAATTGAGAACTCCCAGTTTTTAAAAAAACAATGAGTAAAATAGAGGCCTCCTGTACTGAAATTTTGGGTGTCAAGGTAGTGTTCTAGATCATTTATTTTTGGAAGAGCATAAAACACAATCTTATATGTATTAGTTTCTTTGCAAAATACAAGCTGCAAATGAAATACAAATTAATTATTAAAATAATAGTACACCCTCTCCTTAGAGACCACAATCTGTTCCTTAAATCAGTAGCAAAATGGTCACTAAGCAAAATGGTTGCTAAGTAAACATATGACTGAAAAAGAGAGATGCCATGTAGATCATTGGTTCCTGCCATCTTTTTCAGATAAAGTACTCATGTACAGTGTCCTATGCCTGACCCATTTATTCCTGGTTTCTCCTCCCGGCTTCACAGGGTAGAGAGACTGGATAAAGAAACCCTAACTCTTCCTGCTTCTCTCTGCAGTGCAACACTTCCCTAAAAAGTGCTAACTGCAAATTAAGAAGTCCAGCTTTTGTTTAAAACTCTTTGCTCTGCTGGTGCCTGAAACTGACCAGACTTTAATCAGTTACACACTGCAGTTTTTCATTTTAGCTTCATGAAATTTAGTTGTAAATGTGCAAAGTAGTCAAAAATTATTTATTATTATTACCATCGTAATATTTTTTGAATGGCTACTAAATGAGGTAGACACTAAATAAAGAGTAGCTGTAAAAACAAAAATCAACCAAAAGTGATAAAATAAATTAAAATAAAATAAAATAAAAGGGCCTCTGTGGCTCAGACTGGTAAGACAGTCTGTTATTAACACAGCTGCCTGCAATTACTGCAGGTTCTAGTCCCACCAGGCCCAAGGTTGACTCAGCCTTCCATCCTTTATAAGGTAGGTAAAATGAGGACCCAGATTGTTGGGACAATAAGTTGACTTTGTATATAATATACAAATGGATGAAGACTATTGCTGGACATAGTGTAAGCCGCCCTGAGTTTTCGGAGAAGGGCGGGATATAAATGCAAATAAAAAAAATAAAAAATTTAAAAAAAATTAAAAAAATGTCATCAATAAAAGTTATTGCAATTTATCTATTTTAAATTTTTCTGGTATCTGTAAATAAGACAACCATATATCCCTCTGCAATCAATTGTTATATCCCCCTTGACAGAATTCTAGTATTCACAATATTTTAATTTGTGTTGGTCTATTATTTTTTGGGTATAGAATGTTTCTTGTGTTGAAAGCTATAAAGATGTTTTTTGGGCATAGCCTGGATTTGCATTTATTCCATAGTCTCAATATGACACACGTAACATAATAATTTTTGAAGTCAACATTAACTTTATCATATCACAAATATTCATTCAACTCAAATCTCATGTTACGTTCTTTTAACTATAAAAGTCTTTTATTTCTCAGCAATACCCACTCTTTCATCCAAATCAAACAACAAGCTGCAAAGTACAATTTCTAATCAGGTAACATTTTTCTTTGGAAAATACCTTATCCTTTGGATGGCATGCTATCTCTACCATTCATATTTAGAAAAAATTAGAATAATTTTTTGGTAATAGCAGCAATGATGTTATGAGACAATGCAGATTTGCAAATGGTTTGGTTGGTAAAAGTGTTTGAATCTCTGGATTTCTCAGCATTGTAGAGAAATGCTTCACCATTTTTATGGGCCTGAACTAGAGAAATACTGGCCTCTAGTGCTTTATTCCCAGACGTAGGTTTTTTAACAAGTTTGACTTCGCATTAGTTGAGTAACAGGAGTGTAGTTGGATTTTATCTTTAAAACATTAGGTGCCTAGTAAATTTTGATTGTATGTTGTAGCCCTGAGCAGGATTGAACAATAAAATGACATGATTTTGATAGTTTTAATAGAAATAAAGTTCTAAAGAATCTTGCAATTGCTTTTTGTTGTTTTCAAACTATATTTTAAAGTTTCAATCACAAATTTTTATAAAAATATTTTTATTAAATTATATTTTTATAAAAACTATATTTCAAATGGTAATTTATTCAAAAAAACAGAGTCCTAAATTTATATCCAGCACAAAATTACAAACAGAAAGAATATTTTATATTTATGTATTTATTAAAGTATTTATTTTCCACTCACTATCTTGGAATCTTAGGCCAGATTACAATTCTTAAAATATGAAAGAGAATCTAATGAAATGAAATGAAAATACTTTTAATTTTAATACTTAAAAATGAAACACTTTAATGCTTAAAAATGAAACAACACAATAAACGAGAGAGATACAAATTCTTGCATGGAAAGAGAGATAATGTCATCTCAGGCACTTGAAGAAAGCTACTACATCTCCCTAAGTCGTCTTTTTTTGAAAATTAAATATGCTGTTTCTTCAATCACTCTTCATAGGATTTCATTTCTATTCATTTTGCCCTCCTTGTATCACTAATCCCATCCCAGATTTTTTGAATCCTTAAAGTGTAATAGCAGACACTATGGAGACACTATTCTAGGAGAGGGGGTTTCTGATCAAAGCAGAATCAATTGGAAGAGTTTCCATTATTTGGAAACATTTCCCTTTTCCACAGACATGGTTTGCAATCATATCCTTTCTCACAACTATTCCCAAACTAAGTACTTCCCTTATTACACCTGTATGTTTGATTCTTGTTTAAGTTAAAAATATTGCATTAAAAGGTAAGTTAAAATCAAATATTATTTTCAGCCCATCTTTCCAAAAAATCAAGATTGTTTTAATGATATTTATTTTGCCTTCTAAGGTATTAGCTACCCCACTCCATTGTGTGCCCTTTGTATGTTTGTTCATTCCTTCTACTTCCTTATCTGAATCACTGTTAAAAACACTGAAATGTGAAAAGTCTGATTGGATGTCTATAGCTTTCTGACAATCAGTTAAGAAAGTTATACAATCAAAAACTAAATAAAGGCATTCACAGATGACCTGGTATTTATTTTAGAAGAACTACAAGAATCTGGGCCCAAGTTATTGAAAATAAGAGCAGAGTATGGCGAAGTTGCAGGACTAAAAATGAATAAAGAGATAACTAAAATACTAGTTAAAAATGTCACAGAGAAACAAACAAACAAACAAAAAAGAGTTGGTGGAAAAGATAAATATTCAGATAGTTAAGAAAGTCAAATACTTAGGAGTTCCGTTAACAGCAAGATGTGCATCTATAAAAGAAGATAATTATATGAAACTATTACAACAAATTAAATTTGGAGAAATGGAAAAACCTGCAGCTATTGTTGATAGGAAGAATAGCTACAATAAAAATGAACATTCTGCCGAGACTGTTATTCTTACTCCAAACAATTCCAATAAAATTAGAAAAAATTTTTTTTTGAAGAACTAAACAAAATGATATACTTGGCAAGGGAAAAAAAGCAAGAATAAGACTGAAACTGCTCCAAGATACTAAACTAAAAGGGGGCCTTGGGTTGCCAGACTGGGAGCTATACTACCAGGTTTCTGCACTAGTCTGGGTGAAAGAATGGGTAAACTTGAGACATAAAAGACTATTAACTTTGAAGGGACTTGATCTCCAACTGGGGTAGCATGCCTTTTTATGGTATTGGAAAAATAAAATACATGGATATTTTCAAAGGCACCTTGTTAGAAATGCACTACAGTTAGTATGGGGGAAATTTAAAGAAAGACACTATATAAAAATACCAGTCTGGTTCTCCACGATGGAGGTACTGATTCATCCGAATGTGATTTATATAGAAAAAATGGTAAAGTATAAGGACATTTTGAAAGATAAAGGGGAACTCAAATCTAAAGAAGAATTGATTAATCAAAGGATCGATTTAGCATGGTGGCCATACGTGCAAATACAATCAAGATATGAGAAATATGCAAGAATGCATGGTTTCTATGAGAAACCAACAGAACTAGACCAGATATTATTAGGGACAGATGAAAAATTAATTTTAAAAAATTATAGCTACTTATTGAGTATTAAAATGGAAAAAGAGCAAGTGAAAGAAACAATGATAAGATGGGCTAAACACTTTGGTCACGCAATACAATTCGACAAATGGCAGAAATTGTGGGATAAAAACTGTAAATTAACAATATCAACGGCATGTAAGGAAAATTGTACAAAATGTTTTATATACCACCAGTGAGGTTAGCTAAGATGTTTGAAAACTTATCAACTAAATGTTGGAAGTATAATAAGACATCAGGTTCATATTATCGTATGTGATGGATATGCCCAAAGGCAAAAAAATACTGGACATATTTTGTTAGAAAAAATGATAAAACATTTCATAGATTTGAAACCAGAAATATTTTTGCTGGAATACAACCAGAACAGTATAATAAAGGGAATACATATTTAATTTTATAACGGCAGCAAGGATAGTGTTTGCACAACAATGGAAAATGATGAGGTCCCGACAGATAAAAGTGTAATAAAAATATTAGAATGTGCTGAGATGGATAGATTGACACTTAAGGTAAAAGAAAAAGAAGAAACAGAATACTTTTTAACACGGGTTAAACTAAGAAAAAAAGAGAAGACTGTAGACTTTTAGACTTTAAAAAGAAGTCAAAGAGAAAACAAAAATCTGTATTGAAAATATTGCAAGATGGATAAACCAATTGTTTTACTATTTTATGATTAATATTGATATGTTTATTAAGATTGCAAGTATGATTATGGTTATTGTTGTACCTTTACTTAAAATTAATTATGCCCAGACAACACACTATTCAGATATATACATACATACACACATACACATATACATACATACACACATATATGTTGCAGTTGTTAGTTATAATCTTTTGACTTTCTGCCAACCAAACCTGGTTGTTCTCCCACTGTCAACTAGGATTGCGATTGAACTCCATTGTTTGTTTTCTTTTTGCTACTTATTTTTGGGAGCTTTTTTCTACTTAGCTTTCTTCTCTTGATATTTTCTGTTTTTATTTGTAAGCTCCCCCTGCCTAGTCAGGTGGTCTCAGAATTGAAGTAATAAATAATAAATGAAAGAAGATAAATATTAACTTTGACAGGTTTTTTTAAAAAATAGCAGACTTGGTAGAGCTCTCTTTATGAAATTTAAGGAGGATGCTTATTGTGCCAGGTATCAGCAAGAGTAATTTCTGGAACAGAGAAGGAACTATTACATATTCACTGCTTCCGATCTGTTTATAGAGGGAGATAATGAAATTTATGCTTTAAATTCTCCAATCAGTTGTATAATAGAAAAGGACAATAGCTAGAAAAGATTTGTAAAGCTGAAAAAAATGTTTTGAAAAATGAAAATTGATTGAAATCCTTGCTTAAAATGAAAATAAATTATATACATACAAACTTTTAACAAAAAACTTATATATTATGGCAGTCAGAACTTTCTGACTTGGATATGAGATAGAAAAGTGAACTGCTCTAATTTAATGGCTGCCACATCTGTGCTACAAATACCAAGATGACCACTCGCTCATAGCAGAGAGATGGAGTTTTCTGTATAGCATCTAGTGCAGTGATGGCGAACCTATGGCATCCATATTGGAAGTGGCATGCAAAGCCATCTCTCCGGGCACGCCAGCCATTGCCCATTGCTCTTATAGGTTCCGGTGTGATTTTTGCATGCGCGAGAGCACCGGAAACCGGAAGAGCAGCTCCCCAGCACACATGCACATGCTGGGAAGCTGAGCTTCCGGTTTCTAGCACACACATGCGTGCCCGCCAGCTGAACTTTGCGTCCACATGTGTGCCAGAAACCGAAAGACCAGGTGACTGGTAGACATGCATACTCCGGAAACAGGAAACTCAGCTTCCCGGCATACACATATGCGCTGGGGAACTGCTCTTCCGGTTTCTGATGCTCCTGTGCGCATGCGCTCCCGGTTCAACACTCAGTGCTGAAAAGCTTCACCAACACTGATCTAGTGGTTGTCCAGATTTTATAATCCATATCCAATAACCCTATTCTATGCAATATTTTTCTCCAAATTAGTGTGAAGATTTCCTTACATACTTTTTATAACATGTGAATAAAAAAATAAATCTTTTGCTCTATCAATTCTCCTCTTTCTGCAATTTCCTTATATGGAAAAAAACATGTAAACTAATTTTTATAGATAATGTGCCTGTCTTTCTACTATTGTCCAAGTCACCTAAAAGGTTCAGATTCAGCTTTGGTTGCTCTGAGGAAAGATGTTATAGAGATCTACAGACTCTCAAGTAGAAGCCTAATTTGCCTTGGGCTTTAAACAAATATTATGTCCTTTTTTATGTGTATTGTATCAATTTGAGTGAAACATCTGCTTTGAAAGGAAATAATGTTCTATAATTTTTTAGAAAAAATAAATAAATTAATATCTTTCCAATAAAATATCCTTAAAAATTGTCATATATAGGAACTATTGACTTCACTAGTAAGATTATTAGGAAAAGGGAATATAACCTATTATTAGTTTTAATCTTTAGCTTTGGGGTTATTAAATGAGTAGACATTGACTATGATACAAAATTTATGCAGAACAAAATAGCAATACCACTCAGACTTATATACAACTTTACAGTGCTTTGTTACTAGCCCTCTCTAAGCGGTTTACAGAGCCGTTTCTGTTTTGAGGGTGGGACAATGCCACTGGGGCATCTCCTTCATGTCCAAGGAAAAAAGAAGTCTCATTCCAATTAGAGAAGTTAGTACCTCTCGGTATGGCTACTATGGCTACTATGTTCCCATCAGATTACTGAGGAATAGAAAACCATTGATTTGACAATGATTTCTAATGAAAATGATTTCCCTCAATGATTTCCACTCAAAAATGACATTTCTTTTGGAATAATCGAACTGATAATTTTACAGCTTTTCCCAAGTGATATATTTATATGAGGTAGGGACTGCAGCTGTTCTGTGTTGTTTAAGTGAGAGGAGTTCACGTTCTACTTAAAATCTTCTGTAGGTTCCACACCCTGGCTACATAGAAGCATATTCACATCTACCCTATCAGCACAACTGTCTTTCGATGCTTCATCCTCAGTATGGTGAATCAGCAGATTTGTACCCAAGTCTGGAAGAAGCTCCGCACTCTGCTACAGCTGGATCTCATCAAAGCATAATAGAAAATGATGCTTCAGTCAACCCTGTCCTCAATCTTTCTACAACTGCCTTGGTGAAGGCAATAAGAGAAGAAGTAGCAAAGTTAGCCAAGAAGCAGACAGAAATGTTTGAATTTCAGGTTTGATGGGTTTCTGTTCTGTAGGTTTTCGTCACTAGGAAGCCTCTAGCTTTTAAATTAGACTTGTCAAAAGAATGCCCTGTTTTTCCAATTCTGATAGAGTCAATATTGGACCTTTTAAAGTGATAGCAACTATAACATCAGTTCCATGCCTGTTTCAATAAATATTCCCTGGCATTCTTTGTGAAACATAGATATATTATAAGCAAGTGTTCATCACATATATCTTGTTTGATGACATTTCTACCACTGTAAACATTTGTTAAACCAAATGCCTGCTTACTATTCCAATATACAAAGTGCTGGGGAAGCACAAATATAGATCACTCTGTAGCAACATGTGCATGTAAAAAGTAAGTTTTATCTTTCTGGGTCAAGAGGAAACTAATACTGTGATAATTAAAGGACACATATTCTTTCATTAATGGTCAAGTAAGTTATATTTTGGAACACAAGTGTAAAGACTGAGTACAACAAAGGAATAGAGCTCAGCTTTTGCCAGAAACCACATTTGGACCTTAAGAATTTGATATGTATGAACTACACAGAGTGCTTTATTAATGTCCTCAAAGGCTTTATCATTGTTTATAATCCAAAAACCAGGGGAAAAAGAGCTGGTAAGAAGTATACTAGTATAATTAGTGTCTAAAGTGCTGGTATAATGTTACCTTTGAGTTACACAGAAAGTTTTCAATAGTGTCTCTGTTGACTGTCAAAAGGAAAAGAAACTTGACCAAAAATACAAGTGTTAAAAGCTCTTGGAATCTTCCAGTGAAACCAAATTCTCTATGTCTCCTATATTCAAAAAGGATTTCATATTGAACAAAGTGAAAATAGTGAATGTGAGAACCTTGAGTCTCAAGTTCTCAAATGAGAACTCAGTTGAGAATAATGAATGTACTTTTTTAAAAAACAACAACAATCTCTGCTTAAGACAGCGCTCTAGTCTTTTTTCTTGAGTAAATAATGACACGGCTATGCAAAACATGTCAAGAAAACCCATGGCCAGACTTTTGCCTATGTAGTCACTGGGCAGGAATTGAGCATGACTCAAGGGAATGTTACCTTTATAGCCTGGCATCAATATTAAGGTTGTGAATAAGCAAACAAGTTGGTTGGTTGAATAAAATAATATGCTGTAAATATGTTGCTGAAGTATTTCAACAAATTGTTCTGTTGAAACTATTGATATCGAAAATGATTTTGCCAAATCTAGAATTATATATTTTGAAAGATAAATGTAATTCTCTGTTTTATTGCCGTGTGATGAAAATAACGGGGAATGAAAGCTGAACGCAAATATGCTGATTCATTTAGGATAGCTTCAAAAATGGCAGACTGTTAACAGAAAAACATTCATTTATAATGCAATCTTCAGAAGAACTAAGATTGTTTATGGGATAACAAGTTGGATGAACGGATTTTTTGCTGGAATAAAAAATACCCTTTAGTCAACTCATTTCCTCAGTTTCCGTTTTGTGGTGTTTTGTGATAATTTCATTTTTTTTGTTATTTTCTTAACCTATACTAAAGTAGGTAAAGAGGTAATGAGGTTGTACATACATTACAAACTTAACCATCACACTATTCTTTTTTGAGGTAAGCAACAGAATGCAAAGCACAGAAAAGGAGTAAGACATTGTAAGCCTTGAATGTTTAAAAAAACAGTAAGTCAACAGAACCACTGTGTATTGTTGTTTTAACATGTACCCAATTGCCACTTAACTGAATTTTTATGTTTTTCTGACATACCCAACTGACTTCCATAGAATACTCCTAAGCATAACTGCCTTTAGTTTTGTTTTGTTTTGCTGGGGACGGGGGCAAAGTTTAGTTCTTGCAAACGATCACTTAATATCCATTCTATTAGCATATGCACATATTAAAATGTCTCCATTCCCCCCATTTTTAACATTCAACCAAGATAGTCCTTGTTTAGCAACTGTCTGTGACAGTGACTATTTGCAGTTACTATGGTGATGAAAAAGTAACACTGTGACTAATGTCTGTATGTATGACCTATGCAATATTGCTTTCTCAGTCATGTTCACCATTACATTCAATGTACCTGTGCCTGACCCATTTTTCACCTTTACCTCAGAGCAGAGAGAACTGCACAAGCTAACTTTTCCTAAGCTGCTTTTTTCTACAGTGCAACACTCCCTAAAAAGTGCCAATAAGAAATAAAACAAATTCAGGTCTGTGATCTTAATTAGTTTATTAGAGTTCTTACATAGGTGGCAGTTGCTAGCTGAAACTGACCAGATCCTAAATTCGTGGTGGCGAAGCTATGGCACATGTGCCAGAGGTGGCATGCAGAGCCCTCTGTGGGCACGCGCACCGTCGCCCCAGCCCAGCTCCATCGAGTTTCTCTGTCGCATTTGTCACTGTCATTTGCTGTCATTTATGGGACTAATTTTTTTTTCACTCAATAAATTCCAACCTTGCGAAAGAAAAAGATCTCGTGAAGTTGGAATTGATTGAGTGAACTTTTTCACTCTCGCGCTTCACAGTGTGGGAGATGGGATCCCACCTTCCTCTTGAAGCCCATTACGACGCAGAACCACAATGCAACCCTGCATCGTCTTGTCTTGTTCTGGTCTCCCGGATGTCAGTTACTTTTCCTGAAGAGCTGCCTGTGTTGAGATATCCCACCTCTCCACCAGCCAGCTGAGCTTTGGTGTGCTGCTCCTGGGCTCATTGGCCTACGGACGTCAGATTCCCACCACCCAGCACCAGTTCAGCGGTTCCCCACCCCCCAGGGGCAGGGAGAGAGAAAGGGAGGGAAAGAGAGAGAGAGAGAGAAAAAAAAAGGGAGAGGGAAAGAGAAAAAGGGGGAGTGAAAGAGAGAGAAGGAGGAAGAGAGAAAGGGGGGAGAGAGACAGAGGGAAAGAGAGAAACAGAGGGAAAGAGAAAGGGAGGGAGGGAAAGAGAGAAACAGAAATAGAGGAGGGAAAGAGGAATGATATTACAAGTTTTTCTTTTTTATTGTTGCTAAGCGTAATATTTCAAAGGCAGAAAAAAAATGAAGGGGCATAAAAGTGCCCTTGCAAAAACATAGAATTGTTTTACTTAGAACAAGTAGCTGAACTCTGCCTTGTTTATCATTATTTTGGGTAGTAAATCCTCAGTATTCAGGTTAAATTGCCATGTTGGCACTTTGTGATAAATAAATGGGTTTTGGGTTGCAGTTTGGGCACTCGGTCTCTAAAAGGTTTGCCATCACTGTCCTAAATCAATTTCACGCTTTTGTTTGCCTCCTAAGCAGTTCACTAGGGAAAGAGCCTAGAGTATGTATATGATAGAGTATTCCTTTTGATGTGTATCCCCTATTGTGTGCCTACGTACGCTCTTGTAATCCCTTCCTCTCCAATGAATGTAAATACAAACCTCAATTCCAGTGTTTATTTATTTATTTATTTATTTATTTAATTAAACTTTTATACCGCCCTTCTCCCGAAGGACTCAGGGAGGTGTACAGCCTGCATTAAAACAATTTATATACACCCTAAAATAACAATTAAAAAACTTATTCCATAAAGGCCGAAATTAAAACCGTCCAAATTGACCATATAAAATACCCAATAAAATACAATTAAAATTTAAAATTTAAGAATTTAAAAATTTAGCAATTAAAAAATCAGGCCAGTCCCGCTTGAATGAATAAATAAGTTTTCAGTTCCCGGCGAAAGGTCCGAAGGTCAGGTAATTGGCGTAAACTGGGGGGAAGTTCATTCCAGAAAGTAGGTGCTCCCACAGAGAAGGCCCTTCCCCTGGGGGCCGCCAGCCAACACTGCCTGGCGGACGGCACCCTGAGAAGACCCTCTCTGTGAGAGCGCACGGGTCGGTGGGAGGCATGTGGTAACAGCAGGCGGTCCCGTAAGTACCGGGCCCTAAGCCATGGAGCGCTTTGAAGGTGGTAACCAAAACCTTGAAGCGCACCCGGAAGACCACAGGTAGCCAGTGCAGACTGCGCAGGAGTGGTGTTACCCGGGAGCAACGTGGTGCTCCCTCAATCACCCGCGCAGCTGCATTCTGGACTAGCTGAAGTCTCCGAGTGCACTTCAGGGGTAGCCCCATGTAGAGAGCATTGCAATAAGTGTTGGGGTGAACATTACAAATTTAGCAACTGTAACACTTACTGAGTGATTGCGATCACTAAACAAGGTCTATCTATAACTATATGTTCTACTTTTTTGTCATTTATGCATAACTTTCAACTTTTTATTTTCTCTTGACAGACACCAATACTTTTGGCTCGAATGCCTTAATTTGAATTGTTTTGTCATAAAATTTATCGACTTGTAAATCATTCATGTTTTTAGCTGATAACATGGCAGAATACTTTCATCACTGTGTTTCTCCTGCTTGGTATACAGTAAGGAATTCACACACAATTTACTTCATCATAACCACTAATCACTTTCAGTAACCATACTCATGCAGAATTCAATAATTCAAAACTGTAGACTTTTTCTTTTATAAATAAATATGTGTTAAATAAATGTACAGTGAACATCATTTTTTTACGTTCATACAAGCTGCTGAAGGGCAAAGTTGTGGTATATATAACTTGTTTAGCCCTTTTGATTCATTTCCAAAACACATTTTTATTTCGATGAAAATTGCTTTTATTCATCTTCAGTCTCTTTCATTTCCCTACATGTATCAGTCCATTCTTTCTTCCCCCTTCTAGTTTCAGACAAAGAACACACCTTTTTTCTTAAATTTCTTATATTTCAGTGATTAATTCATGTTCTTGAATATTTACTCCTCTTACATTCAAGCACAGTGTTCTGTGTGCTGTTCAGTATACTATCTTATCAGCCATAATTACCTCTATATCACATGCAGAATACTTCGCTAATGTATGCATAATCTTAGTTTAAACAAATTTTGGCCAGTATATCATAAGTGCAATCAAATCCCAGTTTTTCTCAACTCTTAAGAGACCCCTTCAAAACCAGTACACATTCTGCATTCCACCAATAAGATATATGCAGTTATTTATTTTTTTGAAAAATTTTATTTATTTTTAAATACAAAATTAAAAAACCCTCATCAAATCAATTCCATTACAACATGCTGTAAGGGTGTTAACATTTCTTCCTGTGCATTCACAAAATAATCATCTCTTCCATACATATATCTTATACTCATTTTTATAGTTGGTTATAAAATCCCATATTTTATAATATTGTTTATCTTCTTGTTCTCTAATTTCAAATGTTAATTTACTCATCTCTGCACATTCCAACATTTTTCTAATTATTTCATCTTGCAAAGGTAATTTTTCATTTTTCCAATTTTTTATGCAGTTATTGACACACAGTATACAAATGCAAATTACAAGTTGAAAAAATAGTTTTACAAGCTAGGGAACCAGAAAACTCAAAATCTATCCACATATTTTTCAGCAAAGCAATTAAAAATTCAAAAAAATATTCTCAAGATTGCTAATTAATTGCTTTATGATCTCATCAAAAATCTTACTAATGACAAACTTTTCATAGTTCTTGCTTTTTTAATTATCTTACAGATATAACAAAAAAAGTATTTTTCTAATCCCTATGTATATAATATGTAAATACTCAACCTACAAAGAATAGTAGTTAATTACCAAGAAACTTCAAAAAATAATTCTATACCAATTTTATGATTTTAGGTTCTGTAGAACCAGAAGTATTGCTATGGTATTTGGGCTACAAAAATGTTATGTATAAATGTATGTATGAATATCTATGTATCCCTATACATGCATATATGTGTGTGTAAAAATCCAGCACTCATCAATATTAAACTATAATGTGGAAATGCATCCAGATTCCTAGTTTCGCTGAGTTCATTTTGAAGCCACTGCCACATCGTTCAAAGAAACTGAATAATCGGAGCTGGCCTTTTCTGAAAGACAAATTAGATGAAAGCCCTCTTCCTAGGCATGTCTTGATTCCACAAAAACTCTGGATTGCTTGCATTTCTGGAAATCCTAAAATAAGAGTCTTTGGCTGGAACTTTTGTGTCTTAATGTCTTAAAGGTATTTTTAATTAACTGTAAGTAATAGAATGCCTGTAAAAGTGCTTCACTATTAACACTTTGGGATCTTGAACCTCAGGCATGTACATTTTTAGGTGACAAGTGCTTTTAGCAACAAGTATTTTAACTTTGTGAATTGCATGAGTTATCATCTAGTACACAATTAGTCAACAGTCATTTAAATAATACATCAAAGAAGCAATATTCATCTTACACGGTTTTTTATGTTGCTTTCCACCATACCAGTGTTCTGTTTCTATCTGCTCATTCATACTTAGCTAATTTATGCCTCCAGCTCTCTTGTTTCCAGCCCTTTATATCTTTATGCCTCCAAGAAAGGGATTTTTCTTTAAATTTCCACAACCTTCATAGCAATGTATTTACATCGTTCTCTGAATGGAGAAGAGCTAAGTGGTCTTACAGAAATTGTCAGGCCTCAGTTTTATAGAGCCCCTGTTTTAAAAAAAATCCTGAGACCTAGGGTAGCTTTTAGGGAGAAATCAAGGTACTCAATAATATTACTTTTTGATGCAGCGTCTATATATAAATTGAAATCTACATCCTGGATTTTTATAACGTAAGAGATTCTAATAACCAAATCAGTTCTGGATTTAGGAAATAATGAATACATTTTTTCAGATGAGAAACACAAAGAGTGTGATAAGCAACTGACAAAATATATCTCTTTAGCTATTTAAAGAACCACCTACATTTACATTCTTACACACTTAATTCCATTTGACAGAGAACAATGAAGCTTAGAGATACAAAACTGGTCCATGATTCAGGCTAAGGAAATGCATGTAAGGTTTGCTATACAACTGAGCTTGTAAATCTTTGCTGATAGACTGCAGGCCTCTCAATCTCCTTCCTATTCATATCAGATGTATTCTCTCTCAATAAAATAAACAAGAGTTGTATCTCCCTGCCTGTTGTGAGTACTTGCTGCTGGCTTTTATATATTGCAGCAGTGCAATAACAGATAAAATCACAGGACTGTAAAATGTATGGCCTTTGAACTATGCACATGATTGCACATCCTTGCTGATGCTAGTCACTCAGCCCTCCGAGTAATTTTTCTGTGCAGTATGTGCATGTCAGAATCTTTGAGAGACTCATAAAGAAAATGGGCACATGTGCATGTATGAGCTCAGGAAGGCCTGGGGAAGGAAAGCGCTGGTGAGTGTATGCACGCAAGGGAAGGTATATGTGGTGGGTACAAGTGAGCAAAGGGGAGAAGGAGGGAACGATATGTCTGTATGAGCAAGTGAAGGAAGCAAAGAAGGTATGTCAGTAGGGGGAGAGGCACTTTCAAGGGACTTGTGACATTCCCTATTGGCTTGCTCATTAACTTTGTTTATGGGAAGCAGGCAAGGAAAGTCACAAATGGCATTCGTGACTATGGTACAACTGATTCATCACCACTTCAGATACAACCTGTATTGAAATTCAGATCACTTCATTTTAACATCTTACAAAAGAAAGGCATAAAATTATACTCATATGTTACATATCCACACCCATTAGTCAATTTATGATTTTTATATAATATACATTAAAAAATCCTTATTTTCTTAAACTGATTTCAATATGTAGTTTAATGTAAGACCATGTACCCTGCTTGAGCATATTGATTTGTTCTTAGATGCTCTTTCTAAATGTTTCCAATATTTTACTTTTATTAAATTAATAATAATAGTAATTATAATGCAATGATATCTGCAACACCATCAAACATCCAGATCTGCCTATCCCAGGACTCAGTAGGTAGACAAAAATGCCAAACCCAGTCTGAATATCTGGCTGACTGTGCGATGAGTAATAATAATAAAGCAACAGTGCTTTTTTCAAATTTGGATTCTTATCAGAAAATTACAAAATATGATGTTTCTATATTTTTGATTAATAAAATCCCCTGGAGTACTATATTCCAAAATTTATTAATTTGGATGCATGGTCAGCAAGTATGTAAAAAGGTAACTGTTGCCCTGATAACATCTCCAATATTCATTTATAGTTTTTATTATCATAAAATTTTTACCTGGGTAAGATCCCAACGATATAAAAACTTTAAATATGTTTCCTGCAAAACTGCAGGGGAGGGGGATCTAGGAATGATATTTTCTATTCATATTTCCATTAATCTTATATTTCTCAGAATCTATTTCCCCTATTTTATTCAAAGATTGTGTATCTCCTCCGGTTTGATTATATTAATACTTTATATATCCCTTTTTACCATTAAAGCATATATCAAAAAGGGTTTCAATTTCTGTAAATGGTCTCTAGTGGATAGGTACAAATCTTTTGAATTTCCCAAAATAGTGTTAGTCTGCATCCATTGTAATGAATTTCATTTAGTTTTTTCTATCTTCTGCATTAGTTTACCATACAGTTTATACAAATTATATTTTAGCTTGTAATGCAATGCAATTTATAGAAAAATGTTTCATCTTGTCTGTTAAAAATATAGGATTTACATTCAATATTAAAAGATCCATATTTGACTTACATGTCTTAAGCTTAGCTCTCTGTTGTAAAGATTGCAGATCTTTTCAGAAAAACTGTTTTACCTAAAAATGTACTACCCATATTAATATTTTTTTTTCATATCCAGCATCTATTTGGGTTCTCCTTTGTTAAAACCATGATTGGATGTTGACACTGAAATGAATAACAGTATAATTTCAAATTTTGAACACTGTATCCTCTCTAATATAGCAACTTTCTTTTTAATTGAGGCTGCTTGAACCAAATCAAACACAGAACAGAAACCCATCCTTAGAATTTTGCAACAGAGAAGAATCAGCCAGAGAATTCAGCAAGTATTGTTTTCACCTTACAAGGTCAGGCTGTCTTTTCCTCTCTTCTATACCTTACTGAGACCTTGTGCTTAAATACAGTTTCTTTACTTTGTCCCTATTTGCATTCATTACGGCAGAAATGAATGCAACTTTATTTATTTATTTATTTCTAACTAGCAGACTGGGCTTTTAAACAATTACAGCTTCAATATATATAATCCAATTTCAAATTGTGAAAACCTGCTCTGGGGACAGGTTTCCATCATGCCACAAGCATGATTCGGTCTATAAAAAATATAGTTGGCTATTCTTTCAATGGCAGGTCTGCAGAACTCTACATATGACAAAAGTATTATGCAGAAGATTCCATCATGTTCGTCCATACAGCATTGCACGCACATCCCAAGGGCTGTGATTGAGTTGAAATCAGCTGAAATTCCAGCACTGCCCAAGGTACATGGCAGCCAGGTTACTCCATACATTGCATTTGTTTTTTCCCTGTACTTATCCACTGAATATTTACAATTCCCTGTAACCGTGCATTGGTTGTTCAACTTGCCAGACATCAGGAGGTAACAAAAATGTATTATTCTTGTACTGCTTGGCTGCCAAATAGCCCCTACTATCTACCCTAGCCCACTCCAGTGAAGCCCTTCTGGAACTGAACAATTTTCATAGCCTCCCCCTGGAAGAAAATATGCAATAAACCACAAAAGAGCATTCAATAGTTTCTTTAAAAAGCACAACCCAGCATTCCTGCAACAGGAAGAAAAGAATCACAGATTTCCCTAACGAAAAAAAGGCAAATATTGGTGATAGGCAATTCAATTCTTAGATGAACAGAAACTATAGTCTGCAGACCAGGTAGTCAATTTAGGGAGGTATATTGTCTCCCTGGAGCAAAAATTAAAGATGTAACTGAGTACCTTACTAAAATAATCAACCCCATGGATTACTACACCTTTCCCTCTCCCACCTGTGGGGACCAAAGGCACAACAATGAATCTGAAAACAATAACAAAAGATTATGAACAGCTAGGGAAGAAAGTTAAAGCATTAGGAGCACACGTGGTGTTTTCATCTATATTTCCAACAAAAGGCCAACATCCAATGAAGGAGCAAAGGATTTTAGAAACAAAAACCACTAGATAACCAATCACGCAAGCAGGTAGGGAGTAAAGAGAAAGAAGGCATAAAAAAGAAAAACAATGAAGTAGAGAGTGATGGGAAGGATGGCAATCACAGTTACAAAGTAGGAGATATAAGAAACATACCTAAGATCCATAAAGGACTCCAATGCCTATACACTAATGCTCAAAGTTTAGGGAACAAGCAGGGTGAACCTGAAGTATTAGTACACGAAGACAGATATGATATAGTTTGCCATTATTAAAACTTGGTGGGATAAAATTCATAACTGGGATGTATTGATGGAAAGATACAAACTATTCAAAAGAAACAGACCTAACAAAAGAGGAGGTGGAATTGCATTATATATAAAAGGCCATTACATATCTACAGAAATGTAGATATACAATACACAAATGTAGATATACAATACAATTGTGTACAATACACAAAATGAAGTATGAACACCTAAAATCCATATCGGTCAATATAAAGGAAAAAAGAATAACATTGCTATCATACAGTAGACGTATACTAAAGGCCACCCAATCAAGCAGAAGAAATAGATGAACTCTTTGCTAGTAAATTAACAAATGCCTGTAGGAAACATACCACAGTAATAATGAGATACTTTAACTACTCTGATATTAACAGAGACAAACTCTGCAGCAAGTGGGAGATTGAACAGATTCCTAACCAATTTAGCTGACAACTTTGTCATCTAAAAGGTAGAGAAGGGAACTAGAAGAAAAGCTATACTGGGCTAATAAAGTGATAGAGGGAGTTGAAGTTGCCAGAACCTTGGGTGAGAGTGACCATGTTATATTGAAATGCCTGTAGGAAACATACCACAGTAATAATGAGATACTTTAACTACTCTGATATTAACAGAGACAAACTCTGCAGCAAGTGGGAGATTGAACAGATTCCTAACCAATTTAGCTGACAACTTTGTCATCTAAAAGGTAGAGAAGGGAACTAGAAGAAAAGCTATACTGGGCTAATAAAGTGATAGAGGGAGTTGAAGTTGCCAGAACCTTGGGTGAGAATGACCATGTTATATTGGAATTCAATATAATGCAAACATAAGCAATAGAATATAATCCAACCAGTGTCTTAAACTTTAAAAGAACTGATTTTAACAAACTCAGAGAGAACCTAAGAAAAAATCTACGGATAAAAATCCTAAAGGGGAAACCAACTCAAGAAACATGGGAAGTACTGAAAAATATGATCATAAAAACCCAGACCAACAGAATACCACTGAAAAAGAATGAATTCTAAGAAGAAACCAGCATGGTTGTACAAAGATCTGTCTGTAAATTGAAAGATAAAAAGGATAAGTACAAAAAATGGAAAGGGGGACACATAACTAAAGTAGAATAACAGCAGATAGCCTGAATCTGCAAAGTAAAAGTCAGGAAAGCAAAGGCTCAGAATGAACAAAGATTTAAAACAAAAATCAAAGTTAATAAAAATGTTTCTTTCAACATACAAATAACAAGAAAAAAGTCAAGGAAACAGTTGGTCCAATAAAGAGAAAAGATAGAAAGGAAGTAACAGGCAGTAGAGAGAAAACAGAGCTGCTGAGTGCTTAACTCATTCTTTGCATCAGTCTTCATGTAAAAAGAAACTAGCTCAACCTAGCAAAAACATAATTGTAAAAGACAGACTAGAAATAAAAGCTAAAATAAGCAAGAAAAAGCTCAGGATCCAAAAAGATCTTGACAGACTTGAACAATGGGCCCTATCCAACAAAATGAAATTTAATGTGGAGACAAGCAAGCTTTTACACCTAGGCAGGAAAAACCAAAGGTACAAGTACAGATTAGGTGAAACCTGGCTCAAAAACAATAATCCTGAGAGGGACCTTGGAGTCCTAGTGGAGATTCACTTAAAAATGAGGCAGTAGTGTTTAGCAGCAGGCAAAAAAGCTAATACAATCCTTAGGGGCATAGAATCAAAATCACATGAACTATTAGTACCACTTTATGAATCCTAAGTAAGGCCACACCTGGAATACTGCATCCAGTTTTGGTCATCACATTACGAAAAAGATGTTGAGACTTTGGAAAAAGTGCAAAGAAGAGCAACTAAGATAATTAAGGGCCTGGAGACAAAATCATATAAAGAGCTGTTGCAGAAATTGGGTATGGCCAGTCTAGAGAAAAGAAGGACTAGGGGTGACATGATAGCAGTATTCCAGTATTTGAAGGGCTGCCACAAAGAAGAGGGAGTCAATTTATTTTCCAAAGCACCAGAGGGCAGGACAAGAAAAAGATAGATGGAAACTACTCAAGGAGAGAAGCAACCTTGAATTAAGGAGAAACTTCCTAACAAAACAATTAACCAGTGGAACAGCTTGTCTTCAGAAGTTGTAGGTGTTTCATCACTGGAGATTTTAAAGAAGAGACTGGACAGCTACCTGTCTGAAATGGTATAGGATCTCCTGCTTGAGCAAAGAGTTGGACTAAAAGACCTCCATGGTCCCTTCCAACTATTCTGATTAATAGGATCATATTTTTATCTCTCAGTTCATGCAAGGATAGGCTGGTGTCCTCTGGTTCAGCACCAAGCAACCCAAGCACAGTTGAGAACATCAATTGCCTACTGCTGAATTCTTAAATAATACATATAGCAAATATAATTGGCTTCACTGGAAGTAGTTTTTCTTCTGTTTTGGGGCTTTGTTGCATCTGAAAAAATTATAAGGTCTTGCACCTTCAAAGGCACTGAATTTTTCATTTACCCTGGAAGTGAATTCAGAATTATATAAAAATGAATAGTCTGTCCAACGTATTTACATTAAATGATATTTCAGAAGAAATAGTGCAAGATTCAATAGATCCCAAGTGCTTGTATAGAAAAAAGAAGTTAGATTTATTGCTATTTTTTCTTCCACACACTTAAAAATAGAGAGAGAAAGTGAGAAGAGAGAAAGCACTGTTTTTTGGTGCTCAAAAGACTACATATTATTTAAGAATATTGAACATAATAAAGACTGCATATTCATTTTTAAAAAATATATTTGTGGTAGTTTTTGACTATGAAATAACCCCAAATGTCAGGTTTACCTTTACAGTAAAATATATGTTATGTTATGTTAAATATATGTTATGTTATGTTATATATTCTTCTGTAGCACTTCTATTAATAGAGACAATGTTGAATTAATATGTAATAACATTCTAATCATATACTAGTAATTTTAAAACCATAGGAGTTTTTTTTAATCATAAACAGTTTTTTTTAAAGCAGGAGTATGAACAGTTGAACAATCCAATTTGCAAAGCCCACTTTTTTTTGTGGCAATATGCTGAATTCAAAACTACTTTGTCTCTAAAAAGCTTTCATATCTAACTCTTCCCATCATCCAGGAGCCAAAATAGTATCAGATTTCTGAAGTAGAAGACTTTATTGCATCCAATAGAGGGAAGGCACAAAATATCACTACAGACATATTACGCCTGAAGGAGTTAATCTCAACATCATTACAGTAATAGCTTGGTACAGAATTTAACAAAGAAAAATAGAATTTCAGGCAACCTAAAAATGAAACAAGTAGGTCCCAGATATTTTCCTTAACTGTTACCCTTAATCTTCTGCCATGCCCTTCTTTCAATTAAAGTACAAATTAATAGGTTGTTTCAGAAAATTTTGTATCATGATATGTATCAATTGTCCCTGAGATACTGATAGGCTGGAGCAGGGTGGCTATGGGATGAGAATGTCCATTTCTCTTCTTTCTGAGCAGTTATGTATAATTCTCTTAAAATTAGGGACTGAGTGAAAGGCCATGGGAAATGATCATAACAACTATTAAACTAGGAAGCAGTGGAACAAGTTTTCTCCTGGAGTCATGAGTGTTTCGTCACTGAAGGTTTTCAGTTAAGGGTTGGACAGCCATTTCCCTAGGATGGTCTGAGAATTCTTGACCTGGTGTATGGGGAGGAAATAATGATCTTGAGGAACAGGAGGAAGAACAGCTACTGTCGTGTCCCACTCCTCCGCTGACGGCCGGGTCAGGGAAATCCGAATCAGGCTTGCCTCTGCAGCTCTGCCCAAAGTCCTAGCAAAGTCCTCAGAGCAGGCAGGAGACCAGAAAGTGACTTCAGCAAGATAAGTTCGACTTTGCCTGACTCAGAGACTGCCAGAAAGCAGATCCTTTATATAGGCCATGGGGTGTGGCTCCATGACTCAGCACTCATTAAGGCCTGCCCCTCCCTTCCTTCTGTTGCCTCCGCCTATCCAGTCTTCTGATGCGAGGGTCACTCCAATCAGCAGCTGTTGGAAATAAACTTTCCTCAGGCTCACATGCTGTGGAGGAGGGGGAGGGGTCTAGCTGCTCCATTTGCCTGGGCATGGAGCCAGGGCTGGGGCCGGGGGATGCTCCCTCCTCTGCAGCCTGCTTGGGCATGGAGCCAGGGCTGGGACCGGGAGGTGCCCCCTCCTCTTCAGCTTGTCTGGGCATGGAGCCAGGACTGGGGCCGGGAGGCATACATTCCTCCGTGTTCGGGAGCAGAATAGAAGGCCCCGGCTGCTGTGAGAGCGGGCAAGACACAACAGCTACCAAGCCAACGGTCACATAAAAGGAGTCCTGGTGGCATTGTGGTTAGAATGCAGTATTGCAGGCTAACTCTGCCCACAGCCTAGAGTTAGATCCTGATGGGGCTTGAGGTTGCCTCAGCCTTCAATCCTTCCAAGGTCGGTAAAACGAGGACCCAGATTGTTAGGGGCATTGTAAGGGAGTGCTGTAAATCACTATGGGGCAGCGAATTAATCTAAGTGCTACTGCTATTGCTAAAATGGGAAAAATTCACAGTAAAAAAAAGTAAGTAAATGTCTCAGAGCAATCTCTTCCTAATTCAAGTGAAGATAAAGGGAAGGAGGGAGACTCAAGATTCTGTTACTATCACTTTATAATACTGCAAAAGAAGTTCTGACCTACACGACATTGCTTTTCTAATTTGATGTATCTTGAAAGTTTGACATCTAGATAGGATTAGAACAGGGGTGTTAAACTCAAGGCCCGTGGCTAGATCCGGCCTGCGGGGTGCTTAAAACCAGCCCGCAAGACCAGCCTGGAAATATCAAAGGACCAGCCCGTGGTGCCTCTGGCGGCTAAAACAGGCCACATGCGAGCCCCCTCACCCCTCGTTTTCACCCACCATGGCCTTCTGCATTACTCCGCCGACTGAAAATGGACCAAAAAATGGGCCCAAAACAGGCTGAGAAATGGCAAAAAACAGGCCAAAAATGGGCCCTGCGGCCCCTTTTCAGTTGGCAGAGTGCTGCAGGAGGCATCCGTCCCAACCCCCTACCGCCGCCGCCCCCCTGCCACCGCCCCTGCCACTGGCCCACAGAGAACTAAAATGCTGATCTGGCCCTTGAAGAAATCCAGTTTGACACCCCCTGGATTAGAAGACTTCAAAGGTCCCTTCCAGTCCTATAATTCTATGATTTATTGGGAGTTTCATCTGGGCTCAAACAGATTAGTCCCAGATTAGATTCAGCATGTATCCTTAGGACCAAAGCATTTGGTTGCTTGAGGTAAAATGTAAGAGAACCCATCCATTTCTATTCTAATATCCAAGAAACCCAGTAAAAGATCTGAAAGTGAAACAGTCTACTCAACCAGAAGTGGGAAAGTAATACCTTATCATGAACCAGTTTCCCACATAATCCCTCATAAAATATGAATCCAGCTGGGTGACTTTGGGCCTGTCACTCTCTCTTAATCCTAGAAAGGCAGCGGCAATGGGAACCACTCCCAAAAACCTTGACAATAAAACTGCAGGGACTAGTCCATGCAGTTGTCAGGAATCAACACTAACTTACACACACACACACACACACACACCACACACCACAAACAACAACCCCCACCCACTATTTATTTAACTTTATAATAACAGTTTAGTTTTTGGAATGAAGACAATCCACGAAATGCTCAACAATTAGCCTGACTTTATCTAAGGGTACAATTAGAATTCTTAATATGATTCTGAAATTGGATACTTGCTGCACTGAACTTCTTCCATAATCCGATTTTGAACAAAAAATATGGAGAGAGAAGCTGCTGGTGTAACTGTGAACTCTAATTCCAATGATTTGGTATATGGTAAGGAGCCAATGAAGAAAATAGCATGGTATGTCAAATATTTGTGCCAAATGAGTCCTAACTTCAGTGGCTGGGTAGGAAGGTTTAAAAAAAAAAAGTGAATTTAAACTTACTACAGTAGAAATTTTGTTGCATACTGCCATCTTGTGGGACAAAATCGTTTTTAAAATGATAACTCTACAAGCTTTATTATTATTCTGAACTGCACAATGCATTTGCAGCTCTTCCTGTAAAGCAGAAAATTGGAGGAGGATTCACACTTTCCTGTGGAAGAAAGAGAAATATGTCATGGGAATATCTAAGAATTCCAAAGAAATTTTCTTTGTAATAGTATTGATAACTGAGTGCCATACACAGGGTGACATACAGGGAAAAAGAAGAAGGTCTAGATTAGGTATCAAGAGGAATACTGGAGAAAGTTGAAAGTTGCTGGGGAATTCCAGTTCAGGATTAACCACCTCCAAGAAGCATGGATGAAAATAACTTTATTGTCAAAATGAGAATATGGTAGAAACTGTCCATGAGGAAGCAATTGGCAGACTATGGGCCCCATGTCACTCACTATAGCTTTGCCATGCTAACAAATTTCCCAGCTCAGATGTGAATAGCTTTCATGATAGAGGTGAATGTTTCTTCAGGGTCAGTCTTGTCATTTCATCTTGTGTCTTTTCATCTTTTAGTGCTTTCAGAAGCTTATCTGAAAAGTGTAGAATTTAACATTAGCCATGTTACAGATACTATTGCAAAGACGTATGATTCTTTAGTAACAGCAAATAAAGAATAATAATAATAATAAAAAGTCACAATGACATTGGTTTTGGAGCATATTCTAAAGTTAATATTTGGAAAATGTGGCTTGCCTGCTGGTGTACTTTGCAATGCACATAAGGATTGTGACAGAGCAAATTCTAGACCCCTTGTTCCTTTGTCAGGGGTTGTTGTTGGTGACTGTACAGGTGGTCCTCGAGTTACAACCACAACTGAGCCCAAAATTTAAGTTGCTAAGTGAAATATCTGTTAAGTGAGTTCCAGTGGTAGGCTTCTACTGGTTCGCCCCAGTTTCCGTGAATTGGTAGCGACAGCAACGGGAGGCTCCGTTCACCTGCCCGGATATCATCACGGACAGTCTGCTCATGTGCAGAAGGTTCTGCGCATGCGCAGAAATGCTGCGCGCGTGCTCACAGTTGTAAACCGGTAGCAAAGGTAAGTGGAACCCACCACTGGTGAGCTTGCCCCATTTTACAACTTTTCTTGCCAGAGTTGTTAAATGAACCATTGCATTTGTTACGTTAGTAACACGGTTGTTAAGTAAGTCTGGATTCCCCATTGATTTTGCTTGTCAGAAGTTCACAAAAGGAGACCACACGACCCTGGGACATTGCAACTGTCATTGCCAATCATCTGAATTTTGATCATGTGTGACCACAGGGATTCTGCAACAGTTGTAAGTGGAAAAAATGGTCATAAGTCAAATTTTTCAGTGCCGTTGTAACTTTGAACGGTCACTAAATGAACTGTTGTAAGTTGAGGACTACCTGTATTGTTCTATAACTCATTTGCCCAGTGATGGTGTGATGCTTTTATATGATACATCAGAATTGCACAGTAGTTCCCCCCCCTTCAAGCTATTCATATGACTTCTGATGTTTGCTGGAACTTTTTGCAGTTCACAAATTTTCAAGATGAGTGATTATAGTCAGCTTTTCTTTTTATTATGGACGATTGACTTTAGGAATATGGGTTAACAGCTTAAATCTCCAAAAGAATCATCAATAAATAAATAAAAAATCAACTTTCTAAATTTTCTCTACAATTTTGGCAGAAATATACACTTATAGCTGCCCACTCAGTATGCAATCTTCAGCTGATACAAACAATTCTCATTTTCAAATAATCTGCCTGAAATTACTTTGATGATGATTTACTTTTTAAAATGTTATTTTTTACCCATCAATTTAGGAATTGGTATTTTATGTCAGCTGGACATCAAAATGATTGGCTCAAAATTCTTGGAGTAAGCCTCTTATCTCTTTGCATTAAGAATCATAAAAATAGCCTGGTCCAGCATTATGCTCAACAGGTCTGCTGGCTTAGCTAGAACAGATGGGAGAAGCATTGTAAGACTTCTGGAATATATCAGGTGAGAAAAGGCTGATTGAAAAGATCACAAAGATTAGAGGTTGTTTAGAAGTTCTTTCCCACCATAGCAACATACCCTTCATAAATCACTTTAAAAACATTTATTCCGTCCTTGGTTTCAGAATGCATTGGTCTGGACTCTAAGCAAGCTATATTTATGAACTGGCCAAGATCCAGCAGAAAATCTTGTTAAAGGAAGGAGGAATTCTTTCCTGATGTCTGTGTGGATGTTTTAGCTACCTAAAACATGTGTATGATCACAAAAACCTGTAAAGGGAAAGAGGCAGGGGTGAAATCTAAAAATTTTCCCTACCGGTTCTGTGGCCGTGGCTTAATTGGTGGCCGTGGCTTGGTGGTCAGATGGCTTGGTGGGCGTGGCCAATAACAATAAATAATAAAAATAATAAACAAAGTATAAAAAACAATAAGAGGTACCAAAAACCAACTTTCACACTTTACACACACACAACACAACTGACTCACACACAATGTAAAAGCAGCTGCACTTCACACTTCACATAGCCACAAAAAGCTCAAAAACCAACTTTCACACTTTACACACACACAACTAACACACACACACAATATGCCACATACAGCTTTCTGAGATTTTGTGTGTTTGTGTAGTTAGAGTGAAACACTACAGAAACACACCAAATCTCAGAAAGCTGCACAAATATTTTATTTTATTTTATTTTATTTTATTTTATTTTATTTTATTTTATTTTATTATTTTATTTTATTTTATTTTATTTTATTTTATTTTATTTTATTTTATTTTATTTTATTTTATTTTATTTTATTTTATTTTATTTTATTGTGGACTTCAAATCCCAGAATTCCTCAGCCAGCAAAGCCAGCCAGTTGATCACCGAGGAAATAGATTAGCTGAGTGATTGATTCTGTCTGGCTGAAACTGAAACTGCTTTCCGGCTATGGCCATGCATTCATCAGTAATCAGGTAAGTGCCTTAGAATCTCTACTCTTACTTGTAGAAAACATGTTTTCTACAAGTAAGAGTACAAGTAAGGTTCTGCTGATGAGGAACTCAGGTGAGATCGCCAGAGGAGACTTTAATTTTTTTTTTTAAAGTTTAAAGTCTCTGCCAATCTCAGCTGAGGGGCGGGATCCTCAAAGGCTTTTTTTTTTTACTTTTAAAGGCCTGTTTCGGCTGAAGCAAAACCGGCTTTTAAAAGTAAAAAAAAAAACACCTCTGCAGATGGTGCTGCTCAGCAGAGGCAGGGGGGCGGGCCCAGGAATTTTTGCTACCAATCCTCCGAACCAGCAGCCGCCATCGCTACTGGATCGCGTGATCCGGTCCGATCCGGGAGCATTTCACCCCTGGAAAGAGGCATAATGAAGGAAATAGAGGAAATTCAAAAGAATCAAAACAATTGGAACTTAGATAATAAGATGGAAGATATACAGGCAAAGGTAGATAGGGCAGATGAAGAAAGAGTAATATTACAATATAGATTAATGGAATATGCTATAAGGGTGAGGGGTTTGAAGCAAAATAGGAAGGAAAATTTAAAAGAGATTTTTACGCAAGCCTTTGCTCAGATAAAGGGTGTGGAGCCAGAAGATTTTGAGATTAATATTGAAAGAATTTATCGTGTTAATTCTTGGTGGGCAAGACAAAATAGAGTACCGAGGGATGTGGTTATTTATTTTACAACTAAAAAGATTAGGTATGAAATTTTGCAAGCCTTTAATAAAAATAAATTTCAAATATTGGGACAAGATATAAAAATGATGAAGGAAATTCCTCCTAAAATGTTAAGAAATAGAAGAGAATTTCCTTTTTTAGTGGATGAGTTTAAGAAACATCAGATATATTATAGATGGGAAGTTCCAATGGGTTTGTCAGTGAATTTTAGAGGCAGAAAGTATTTTCTTAATTCAGTTATGAAAGCGAGACATTTTTATATTAATGTTTTAAAGAATGGGAATCCTTTGTTGTTAGATGCTAAGTTAATTGGTTTGGAAATGACGGAAAATAGAATGGGAGAGGGGAGGAATGTTTAAGATGTGAATATGATGATTATGGTTAATTTTTGGAATTGATTTGTTTAGGATATAAATTATAGGATTTTTGTTATTTGTTATTTGTATGGTATAAATTTATGAGATGATATTTAATTATTTAATTGTGAAGGATGGAAAGTGAAATTTATGAATTTAGATAATGTGGATGTAATGATTTTAATTGTTTACTGTTATATTGTGGATGTAGTTTAAATGATTATTTGTTTTAATTGACACATTTATAGATAGTAAAAGTTATGAAGTTAAGCTGGAAATATTATATTTGAGAGATTTTATTCGAAATGATATTTGATTGGGAGTAGTATTGGAAGATTGGATATTAAATGTTATGACAATTGAAGAAATATATAAGTGATAAAAATTTGAATTTGAGAAGCTGGATTGTAATTTAAGAAATGGACTTATGAAATTTGAAGGAATATACAAGTGGGTGAAAAAAAATTGAATTTTAGAAGATGGACTAATTTTTAAAATGGACTGTAAGAAGAACAGACATTAAATGTTATGGCAATTGAAGAAATATATAAGTGATGAAAATTTGAGTTCGAGAAGATGGACTGTAATTTGAGAAATGGATTTATGAAATTTGAAGAAATATACAAGTGGGGAAAAAATTGAATTTGAGAAGATGGATTAATTTTAAAAATGGACTGTAAGAAGAAGTAATATGTGAAGTTGGTATTGCTTCTTTTCTTTTTTTCTTTTTATTATTCTTTCCTATCTCTTTATTTTTATTGTGAGGGGATCTAAAGTTTTAAATTTTTAAAGGTGGGAGGTTATGTATATTTTGTATACCTTAGCTTGTGATTGCTGGTCATAATACCCGGTATTTGCTCTGGGAAGTCTGGGGGGGGGAAGGGGGAGGAGGGGGGAAAGGGGGGGAAATGATACATGGATTATTAATTTACAGTAATTTTTGAAGATATGAAATTAAAATTTAAAATGATATTGGGGATGCTCGACTGCCATTTCAGAAAGAAAAGGAGAGAGGAGTAGAAGGAGGGAAGAAAGTAGGTAGGAAAGAGTAGAGAAGGAGGAGGGGAATAAGGTTAGATAGGGTGGAAGAAGGGAGGAGTGGAGAAGGAGGAGAGGAAGTAGTAAAGTGAAGGAGATGAAGGATGTGAAAGTAGTAGAGGGTAGAGAGGGAGGATGTGAAGAAAGGAAGTGGCAATCGGGCAGGCCTGAATCAGTAATAAATAAAAATTAATGATTAATGATGGATAATAGTTTGTATCATAAATATGATGTTGGAAAATGGAAATAAAAATTATTTATAAAAAAAAAAAGAAAAGAAAGAAAATTGCCTTACTACTTATTAGTAATCTACTAATAGACCTTACTTTAAAAGGTGTGTCCACTAATGAGTGCATACTTGGGATTGAATATATGATTTCTTAGTTAAAATATTCAGTGGTTGTATTAGAAAGTTTATCAAATTTTTAACTATATATACATATGTTGGAAGTGTATACATTGACCATGTATTGCTTTTATTTTAAAGAAATGTTTTTCTTTAGTAGTGGCCACTAGCTGTGGCCTCTACTTAAAGCATCTCTTTATTTATTTTATTTATTAAATTTATTTACTTATTAAATTTATTAAATTTATTGGCCACCCATCTTATCATAAGGTAACTCTGGGTAGCATTATTGTTGTTGTTGTTGCTGTTGTTGTTGTTGCTTAAATCAAAGGTCCCCAACCCCTGGGAGGCGGCTCACTACCGGGTCATGGTTGTTTACAACTGGGGTATGCAAGTGGCAGGCCAGCGCGCATGCACATATGCGCACAACTCAAGTTGCACAAGTTGAGCTGTGCACACGTATGTGTGCAGCAACTCACCACTCATGGAAGTTGAGATGTGTGCACATGCGCTCTGGCCCGCTGTTCACATGGCCCGGTTTCCCTCTCCCTCCCTGCTGGGCTGCCAAGCCGCAATGGTTGAGCACTGCTAGTTTAAATACTATTAGGCAGGAGGGAAAAATATAAACATTCAGTCTGGATATTCATTTATATTTCCATAAGCATAAGAACAACAACAATAAAAAATTGAGATGTTACTTATAAAATTCTCAAAGATTCAAATGAACTTGGATATTGGACATTCTAGAGTGGTTAAATATATTCAGGATAGAATCACTCTAGATTTCAGGCCTTGAATCAATTGAAATGAAAGGATTGCTAGGTCATAAACCAGAGAACTGCCCAATGTTTTCAAAATCTTTGGACCAGTAGCAGAGGTGGGTTTCAGCAGGTTCTGACCAGTTCTGGAGAACCGGTAGCAGAAATTTTGAGTAGTTTGGAGAAGCGGTAGTAAAAATTCTGACTGGCCCCGCCCCCATCTATTCTCTGCCTCCCAAGTCCCAGCTGATCGGGAGGAAAAAAACAGACCCAGGAAACTACAGACCTATCAGCCTGACCTCAATACCGGGGAAGATTCTAGAAAAGATAATCAAGCAACGAATCACCAAACACCTAGAAGCAAACAAAGTAATAACCAAAAGCCAACATGGGTTTGTCAAAAACAGATCATGCCAGACTAATCTTATCGCATTCTTTGACAAAATGACAAAATTAGTAGACCAGAGGAATGCTGTCGATATAATTTACTTGGACTTCAGTAAAGCATTTGATAAAGTAGACCATAACCTACTACTAGATAAAGTAGAAAAATGTGGGTTAGACAGCACCACCACCAGATGGATTCGTAACTGGCTGACCAACCGCACTCAACGTGTAGTCCTCAACGGAACTACATCCACATGGAGTATGCAGTGGAGTACCCCAAGGCTCTGTTTTAGGCCCAGTACTCTTCAACATCTTCATCAATGACTTGGACGAGGGGATAGATGGGGAACTCATCAAATTTGCAGATGACACCAAGCTGGCAGGAATAGCCAACACTCCAGAAGATAGGCTCAAATTACAGAAAGATCTTGACAAACTTGAACATTGGGCTATCTAACAAAATGAAATTCAACAGTGAAAAAGTAAGATTCTACATTTAGGCAAAACCAAAATGCACCAGTACCGTATATGTGGTACCTTGCTCAATAGTAGTACCTGTGAGAGGGATCTTGGAGTCCTAGTGGATAACCATTTAGATATGAGCCAGCAGTGTGCAGCAGCTGCTAAAAAGCCAACACAGTTCTGGGCTGCATAAACAGAGGATAGAATCAAGATCACGTGAAGTGTTAGTGCCACTTTATAATGCCTTGGTAAGGCCACACTTGGAATATTGCATCCAGTTTTGGTCTCCACGATGTAAAAAAGATGTTGAGACTCTAGAAAGAGTGCAGAGAAGAGCAACAAAGATGATTAGAGGACTGGAGGCTAAAACATATGAAGAACGGTTGCAGGAACTGGGTATGTCTAGTTTAATAAAAAGAAGGACTAGGGGAGACATGATAGCTGTGTTCCAATATCTCAGGGGTTGCCACAAAGAAGAGGGAGTCGGGCTGTTCTCCAAAGCACCTGAGGGTAGAACAAGAAGCAATGGGTGGAAAACTGATAAAAGAAAGAAGCAACTTAGAACTAAGGAGAAATTTCCTGACAGTTAGAACAATTAATAAGTGGAACGACTTGCCTGCAGAAGTTGTGAATGCTCCAACACTGGAAATTTTTAAGAAAATGTTGGATAACCATCTGACTGAGATGGTGTAGGGTTTCCTGCCTGGGCAGGGGGTTGGACTAGAAGGCCTCCAAGGTCCCTTCCAACTCTGTTGTTATGTTATGTTATGTTATGTTATGAAATGGGGATTTTGCAGTAACCTTCCCCTGGATTGGGGAGGGAATTCAGATTTTACAGTATCCTTCCCCTGCCATGCCCACCAAGCCATGTCCACCAAGTCATGCCATGCCCACCAAGTCATGCCACGCCCACCAAGCCATGCCCACAGAATCGGTAGTAAAAATTTTTGAAACCCACCACTGACCAGTAGTAGAAATTAGGTATCATACTAATTCTTCACTATCTTATTACTGAGCTTTAACCTTCTTTTCTCTTGGGATAAACTTTGGGGCAAACTTGGTGTTCTGTGACAATTATGAATGACAGGACAGATCTGGGAAAATAATAGGCAGGAGAATCTGTGTGGCTGGTGAGGGGGGAGTCACCTTCCTTTTCATCTTGTACTTAAGACTAATTTGGGATTACAATTTGGTAGATTTGGGGCTGGCAGAATAAGTATATTTTTTTAAAGGAAATGATTTGAGAAATTAATTAAGTTGTTATGTGAATGCACTGAGATTGGAACTGCCAGGTTTATTGAATAAAAACTTTGGACTACTAATAATTTATGAAGGGGGGAAAATGTAGATAATTGCTTCTCCTCTTCAAATGTATTGCTATTGAACCAGAAGGTTTTCATATCTGTACACATAATAAAGACACAGATATAACCTAATAATCTTGTTGGTAAGGCTTTCTGGTACTGATAGGACAAATACAGAAATTTTCAAGTCGAAGTATTGGGTTTGGGAAAGAGATACGAAATGTAAAGTTGTTCCGTTAGACTGTTTGGAAGACAAGGACCTTCTGTTTTGGTAGTTGGTGGAGCCTTTTCAACCGCAGCTTTCCATACTTTGAGGTAGCAAAAGTGTCAACAAGCAAGATTATGAGGAGTCAGATCTCAGTTACTCACACTGCTGCGGGTCGGAGCCATCTCCTGTGAGGGCCAGCAGTTCCAACTCCTTCAGACGGATGCCAAGCTCACAGATTTCCCCATCTGGCTGTTGTTGCTGGTGTGCCTCAGCGCTCTCTGAGGCAGGACAGAAGAAGCGCAAAGGCTCATAGGGAATGGGAGCCAGGCCAGCTGGCCAGGGAGGGGGGCAACAACGCTCGCTTGTGAGTGGAAATAACCCAAGACCAGGTGGAGGGCGTTGAGGCCCAGCTGGTGCTGCTGCGTCTCCTCCTCGCAATGGCACAAAAAGCTTCCGCCAGAGAGCACAATCGGTTAGGTTAGTGCTTTGGGTAGTTCGGTCATAGAGGGAGGGGAAGAATACAGGGGGTGGTGGCTGAGGGGGTGGAGGAGGCTGTTGCTGGTGGCTCATGGAGTTGCTCCTGATGGCTCAGCAACTGCACTGCTACTGCCATGGAAACCTCAGAATCTAGAAAGTGTCATGGAGTTTTAAAGGTCTACAGCAGTGTTTCTCGCCCTCAGCAACCTTCAGATGCGTACACTTCAGCTCCCAGAAATCATCTCTGCCACTTTTGCCTTGGGGGAAGAGACATCTTCCATATTTCTTCAGGCTTTACTTTCATATCAGCCTTGAGCAATTAAATTTTAAACTAGAAGATGAAATATATTAATGTCTTTCAAGAAAAAGATACTTGATTTGTTATACAGGTAGTCCTTAACTTACGACCACGATTGAGCCCCAAATTTATGTTGCTAAGTGAGAAATTTGTTAAGTGAATCTTGCCCCATTTTACAACTTTTTCTGCCACATTTGTTAAGTGAATCACTGCAGTTGTTAAATGAATAATACAGTTGTTAAGTGAATCTGGTTTCTCCATTGACTTTGCTTGTCAAGAAGGTCGCAAAATAATAATAATAATAATAATAATAATAATAATAATAATAATAATAATAATAATAATAATAATAATAATAATAATAATAATAATAATAATTTAATTTGTATACCGCCCTTCTCCCGAAGGACTCAAGTGTTAACAGCCAAATAAAAACAACAGTCAAATACATACAATATAAATAAAACAATAGCTAAAAAACTTATTCAAAATTTGGCCCAAAATTTAAAATATATTTAAAACCCTAAAAACAAATTAAAAATTAAAAAACCCATAAAAACATCTAAAAATTATTCTATGCCAGTCCTGCGCGGAAAAATAGGTACGTCTTAAGCTCGCGGCGAAAGGTCCGAAGGTCAGGGAGCTGTCGAAATCCAGGGGGAAGTTCGGGAACCAAATGACCACAGGGCACTGCAACCATCATAAATGTGAGTCAGTTTTCAAGCATCTGAATGTAAATCAGGTGACCATGGGAATTCTGCAACAGTCGTAAGTGTGAAAAATGATCATAAGTCAGTTTTTTCAATGCCGTTATAACTTCGAAGGGTCACTAAGCGAACTGTTGTAAATTGAGGACTACCTGTATTCCTTTTCTCTGTCTGCATCCATGTCATCTTCTCTCTTGGGCCATTCTTAGATTTTGTGTCTCTCTTAAAGCACTAAAGAAAGAATAGGAGTCCCTGGGTATAAGGAGCAGGCTTAGACTACCAAACATTTATCTCAGGGGTGAAATGCTCCTGGTTCGGACCAGATTGGCCAATCTGGTAGCTATGGTGGCCGGTGGTTCAGAGAACCGGTAGCAAAGATCCCTGCCCCCCCCATGCCCCCGCAATCTCTCAGTCACTTGCTTGCCCGCTTGCCGCTTCTTTTAAAAAATGCTTTTAAAAGTAAAAAAAAGAGGATCTGACGATCACAGCTGAGCCGCGTGATTGTGAGAGCCTTTTTTTTACATTTAAAAGCATTTTTTTACAACCTAGTCGGCGCCCCACAGCTGATCACACCCCCCACTCTGTTCTACTTACCCCATGCCCCCTTTTGCTGTGTACTGCACTTGTGTGCGCACTTTGCATTTGGTGCATGGTGCGCACTGCGCATGCACATGCACAGCGTGCATGTGCAGCCAGTGAACTGGTAGTAAACCGGTTCAGATTTCACCACTGATTTACCTCCCATATCTTCCCCTTTACTGAAATATACCTATTGGACACTGGTTAATTACAAAGGAAGGATCTCAGCTCACTATCTAATCTTTTTCCAATTCTTTTAAAGATGATAGATTTCAGTACAGTCTGTATGATAAGCATATTGTTGCTAAAATTATTGAAGAATCAGTCATGAGCATTGTTTTTTTTTTAATTGTACATACGTTTGTTCCATATTTTTTACTTTTACTATTAAAGTAAAACCTGTACTCTGTCCTACTTTTTACCGAGATAATATTAGTATACAAATCATGTAGAAATAATGTGTCTCTCACACAAGAAGTCCGTGAAATAGAGAAGCCATCTTTTTAAGCACTCTCTATCCACCATAATTAACTACCAATATTAGTTTTCTTAGCATTCTTGTGAGCAAATTTTTTATTGCAGAAAAACGTATTTTTAGATAATAGATATTTTGGGTGATTCAAGGTATCCTGCAAAACTGCTTTTCATCCAGCAGAGGGAATCAAATACTTACAGTCTGGCCGCCTGTGTAGGTATTTATATCTGCGCTTGTTCATTGTATTTAACATGCTACTTAATATCCTACCTATATTCCCTCATAGTACATAATCTCCATTGCAAGAAAAATATGGGCATAACCCACCTGAAGAATATTCAATTTTTTTTCTCAAACTGATTTTTTGGGAAAAAATATTATGTGAAGCAGGGCAGTAACTTTTTTGTCAGGTAATTAAGTAACCAAACTTTCACCGGTTAATCATTGTTTTAACCAATTTGAGAAATTAAGTATAATTGTTTGTGGGAAATAAGGCAGTTAGACTATTTTGACACCAATGTGCTATTGGAATTTTAAAAATATATTGCTTGGGGAATTGTATGGTAGTGCATTAAATGAGAAATTAACTGCTTAGGTTTTTACTAGTTTTCTGTAGCAGGCACTGTGTAGTTAACTCTGGAATTCACATTGGGGAAATTCATGAAGCTATTAATCACTGTGGTCATTGTGGTTATATCCTGCCTCTATTTTCAGAGACATATTTATTTTTATTTATTTACCTATAGAGAGAAGTTACCGTCATTTTTCTGCTTGTAGGCTTCCCATTGTTTGGCAAGAATCAGTCCGCATTCTTCAGAAAATAATGAGTGATAGGCTTGTAACATCTTGTTTATTTACACATGACTCCCAATGGCTCTGAGCAGCTTACACTAAAAAATAAAATAAAAAAACACAAAAATAACCATAAATGATCCCCCAAACACCATATAAACACAGAAAACCTATCTAGCAGCAGTTCAAACTTTACTGATAAAGGAGAACATTTGTAGCTCAGAGTTGAAATGAGGGGTCTTTGGTGCTTTCTGAACTTGGTTGTTTTCTTGCAGACATTTCATTACCCAGATTAGATGACATCAGTGCTAGTAAGGAAGGGGATTTGCTCTCACTATATATTCTAGCGGCTTGCCCTATCAATGTTGGTGGGAGTGGCCTTGGGGGTTCTTTGATTGGGCTGTTTACTGTTAGCTTGTTTGGCAGTTCCTTGGTTGGGGTGTTGTTTACTTCTTGATTGTTGGTCCAGCCTGTTTAATTTCGACCACGTGAGAACTAGCTCCTGTATTTCGGAATACTCCAAGTCCCTTCTCTGAAATCTTTCCTCCTAGTGGAACCTTGGAAGCATGTCTTTTCCATGGAATATCCTTATACATATATTGTAATAATA
Organism: Ahaetulla prasina; assembly: GCF_028640845.1. Taxonomy (NCBI): domain Eukaryota; kingdom Metazoa; phylum Chordata; class Lepidosauria; order Squamata; family Colubridae; genus Ahaetulla; species Ahaetulla prasina. The sequence continues at coordinate 277,175,423 of NC_080539.1, read as the reverse complement.
ACAATAACAATAACAACAACAACAACAAAAACAACAACAACAGAGATGGAAGGGACCTTGGAGGTCTTCTAGTCCAACCTCCTGCCCAGACAGGAAACCCTACACCATTTCAAACAAATGGTTATCCAACATTTTCTTAAAAATTTCCAGTGTTGCAGCATTTACAACTTCTGCAGGCAAGCTGTTCCACTGATTAATTGTTCTCCTTAGTTCTAAGTTGCATGTCTCCTTGATTAGTTTCCACCCATTGCTTCTTGTTCTACTCTCAGGTGCTTTGGAGAATAGTTTGACTCTCTCTTCTTTGTGGCAACCCCTGAGATATTGAAACATTGCTATCATGTCTCCCCTACTCCTTCTTTTCATTAAACTAGGCATACTGAGTTCTTGCAACTTTTCTTCATATATTTTAGCCTCCAGTCCCCTAATCATCTTTGTCGCTCTTCTCTGCACTGTTTCTAGAGTCCCAACATCTTTTTTACATCGTGGCGACCAAAACTGAATGCTATATTCCAAGTGGGGCCTTACCAAGGCATTATAAAGTGGTATTAACACTTCACGTGATCTTGATTCTATCCCTCTGTTTATGCAGCCCAGAACTGTGTTGGCTTTTTTGGCAGCTGCTACACACTGCTGGCTCATATCTAAATGGTTGTCCACTAGGACTCCAAGATCCCTCGCACAGTTACTACTATTGAGCAAGGTACCACATATATGGTACCTGTGCATTTTGGTTTTTTGGCCTAAATGTAGATCCTAACTTTTTTCACTGTTGAATTTCATTTTGTTAGATAGCGCCCAATGTTCTAGTCTGTCAAGATCTTTCTGTATATATAACATATATAATATATATAACAACAGAGTTGGAAGGGACCTTGGAGGCCTTCTAGTCCAACCCCCTGCCCAGGCAGGAAACCCTACACCATCTCAGTCAGATGGTTATCCAACATTTTCTTAAAAATTTCCAGTGTTGGAGCATTCACAACTTCTGCAGGCAAGTCGTTCCACTTATTAATTGTTCTAACTGTCAGGAAATTTCTCCTTAGTTCTAAGTTGCTTCTTTCTTTTATCAGTTTTCCACCCATTGCTTCTTGTTCTACCCTCAGGTGCTTTGGAGAACAGCCCGACTCCCTCTTCTTTGTGGCAACCCCTGAGATATTTTATTAAACTAGACATACCCAGTTCCTGCAACCGTTCTTCATATGTTTTAGCCTCCAGTCCCCTAATCATCTTTGTTGCTCTTCTCTGCACTCTTTCTAGAGTCTCAACATCTTTTTTACATCGTGGCGACCAAAACTGGATGCAATATTCCAAGTGTGGCCTTACCAAGGCATTATAAAGTGGCACTAACACTTCACGTGATCTTGATTCTATCCCGATCACATGAAATGTTAGTGCCACTTTATAATGCCTTGGTAAGGCCACACTTGGAATATTGCATCCAGTTTTGGTCGCCACGATGTAAAAAAGATGTATCTTGAGCCTATCTTCTGGAGTTTTGGCTATTAATGCCAGCTTCGTGTCATCTGTAAATTTGATGAGTTCCCCATCTATCCTCTCGTCCAAGTCATTGATGAAGATGTTGAAGAGTACTGGGCCTAAAACAGAGTCTTGGGGTACTCCACTGCATACTTCCCACCATGTGGATGTAGTTCCGTTGAGGACTACACGTTGAGTGCGGTTTGTCAGCCAGTTACGAATCCGTCTGGTGGTGGTGCTGTCTAACCCACATTTTTCTACTTCATGTAGTAGTAGGTTATGGTCTACTTTATCAAATGCTTTACTGAAGTCCAAGTAAATTATATCGACAGCATTCCTCTGGTCCACTAATTTTGTCACTTTGTCAAAGAATGCAATAAGATTAGTCTGGCATGATCTGTTTTTGACAAACCCATGTTGGCTTTTAGTTATTACTTTGTTTGCTTCTAGGTGTTCGGTGATTTGTTGCTTGATTATCTTTTCCAGAATCTTCCCCAGTATTGAGGTTAGGCTGATCGGTCTGTAGTTTCCTGGATCTGTTTTTCCCCCCTTTTTTGAAAATGGGAACTACATCAGCTCTTTTCCAGTCCTCTGGCAGTTCCCCTGTGCTCCAGGATCTTTGAAAGATATAGTTCAGTGGTTCTGAGATTTCGTCTGCCAGTTCCTTCAGAACCCTGGGGTATAATCCATCCGGTCCTGGTGATTTGAACTCGTCTAGGGTAGACAGATATTCACTTACCATTTTCCTCCCTATTTTAACTTGTGTTCGTAATCTGTTTTTTGTGGTGCTTTTTTTGATAGGTTGGATTGTTTTTTCCTTTTGTGTAAAGACAGATGGAAAAAATGAGTTAAGTAGATCTGCTTTCTCCCTGTTGCTTGTCACCTTCTTGCCACTTTCTCCCAGCAATGGGCCAATTGTTTCCTTGACTTTTTTCTTGTTTTTAACATGTTGGAAGAAGCTTTTTTTGTTATTTTTTACTTTTGTCGCTAGCCTTTGTTCATTGTGAGCCTTAGCTTTCCTCACTTCATCTTTACAGGCTTGGGCTATTTGCTGATATTCTGCCTTAGTTATTTGCCAGGAATTTCTGGTAATAGAAAAATGGATTGCCCACAAACTTTACAAGGCCATTGAGTTTTTTTAAAAAGGGTTAATTGTATCACAACTTCAAATATGTTGCAGCTGAATCCAGAGATTTAGCTTGGCATCAAATACAACCAGTTTAATGGGATCACAGAAGGAAAGAGAAGAGCTGCTTTTTTAAATGGATCAGAGTCCTTGGATGAAAATGCCCTTCATGGTTAACTGGTAGTATTCAATATAGCAATAGCAATAGCACTTATACTAATATATCTCTTCTCTAAGCAGTTTACTCTCTCTAAGAGTCAGCATATTGCCTCCAACAATCTGGGTCCTCGTTTTACCAACCTAAGAAGGATGGAAGGCTCAGTCAACCTTGAGCCGGTCAGAATCCCACTCCTGGCAGTCAGTAGAATTAGCCTGCAATACTGCATTCAATTCCCCTTTTTATACATTTTCCCCCTTTTTAGACATTTTTATAACAAAATATGATAAATATGCCCTTCAACAAGCTCAATTCCTCATTACTTCATGAACACATATCTCTTTTCTTCATTTCTTCTCTTCCAAGATTGATTGATTGATTATTTATTTATTTAAAAGTTTTGTATGGTCATCCATCTTAAAAACAACTCTGGGTGGTCTACAACAGTAAAACCAGTAACCATGAAATCATAAACCGTCAAACCCCCAACCCCCTAAAACTAAAACCTGGTGCATCAATTATCCTTTTAGAAGACTTCACCACCAGCTCTAGATATCCCCATTCTATCCAGTGCCGGCATGAAAATCCAGATCTTGATGGTCTTCTGGAAGGCTAAGAGGTTTTCTAGGACCCTGCCAAATCACTGAGGGGAGGCTATTCCATGATGTATATATATAAGGATATTCCATGGAAAAGACATGCTTCCAAGTTTCCACTGGGAGGCAAGATTTCAGAGAAGGGACTTGGAGCTTGCTTGTTCTATTGCCATGATGGCGAACCTATGTCATAGGGTGCCAGAGGTGGCACACAGAGCCATCTCTGTGGGCACGCGCATCATCAGTAGCTGCTATTCCGGGTTCTGGCATGCACATGCGCGCCGGAACCCAGAAGACAGCAGCTGGCCAGTGGCCAGCATGCATACGTGACAGAACCCAGAAGAGCAGTTGGCTGTCCCATGCATGCACACCAGCCAGTTGTTCTCTTCTGGGTTCCAGTGCTCTAGCACTGCCCGCGCGCTCCAGTTTCGGCACTCGGTTCAAAAAAGCTTAGCCATTGGATCCAGTAGGAAGAGCTGATACTGTCAGGGAGAGGTGGTCCAGCAAATAATCTAGTCCCATGCTATTTGATCTTTAAAGGTGATAGCCAGCAATTCTTAGCTTTTCAGTCTAGCCTGCTGCCCTGTTATTCCCTGCTAATCTCCTTCCAGTTGTTACTCAGGTCCAGCCTCACATTCTTTCCAAGCTCAAAAAAGCCTGAGCCACCAGCTGAGACATTTCAAAACTACAATGCTTTATAAAAATGGTAAGGATCATTCTTCTTCTGGCCCCTGAAAGAGCTAACACTAACTAATCTATCTTGCAATAACTCTTCTTCAGAAACCTGTAGCAATGCATTTTGATACTATTCCAAAAGAGGTCATTTTTACAGAAGGGGCCCTCATGCATGTAAGTGTTTAACTGCAGGATGAATTGTTTTGATCAAAAGATATGGCTCGAAAATCACAGCTCTGGTTACCCTAAACCAATTTTTTTTCCTGCCTGATGCTTTCTAGATGTACTGGAACAACAATTCCCCAAATCTCCAGGAAGCTGCGCTTGCTTTTTACTTTTCTGCAAGCATCAGCTCCGGTTCTGCTAGAACATGACTACATTCCAGCTATACCATCATGTGCAATGGTGCATTGTGGCACATGAAATTCATTCATGTTCCTGTAATTTTCACTGGGACTAAGCTGCTTCTGGAACCTTTCAGTTGCTACCCTTGTATGTTAATTTTATTATTGTAATAGAATGATGTGGAACAATGTAGTTGAGGCTGTTTACAGAACCTCTCAGCACAACGCTACTGAACTTAAATTCAGCAGTGAGGAACTAATTAAACCTGTGCTGGTTAAAGGGAAAGCTAAATTAAAATCAGTTTAAAAGACATATCTTTATTTGAAATGTTGATCTAGCTGGAGAACCTGATGTACAAGCAGAAGTTTGAAAGGTGACAGGAAATAATAATCTTTTTTATATTAAAAAAATTATCAAAGCATTGGTTCTCTTTCTCTTTCTTTTTTTAATCAAGTCATTTTCACAGGAAATGAGAATAGTTAGAATTAAAGTACGCCAGCCCAAGGGAACCCCGAATTCAAATTTGCAGACAGATTGGAAGTAATACCTGGAGGTATGATATTGTAATGAAACTGGAAATATTAGATGAAGTATTTATTTATTTATTTATTTGTTTTGTCACACAGTATATATAAGTGTAAGCATGTAATAACTATATAATATATAAGCATATATATAAGTATGAGTATGTAATACCTATATTAATGGGATATAATGTAAGAAAATAATAGGATAGGAACGGTAGGCACTCTTGCGCTCTTATGCACGCCCCTTAAAGACCTCTTAGGAATGGGGTGAGTAGATAGGTTCAAGTAACAGCTCCATTTCTGTTGTCAGAAAAAAAAGAGGCTCAATTATATTTGTTCACCTGGGCAACCCTGGTGAAAAACTTAGATACACCTAAAGTCATCTTAGCATAGGCCAGAAAGTAATTTAAATGCTGCAACAATTTTCCCCATATAATCAATATTTTAATATCATCCTCTCCTGTTTAAGTTTGCTTACCATCTTAGCTGATGAACAATTCAGGGAAATCCTAAAGACTAGCATTAATAGGTACCTTTTGCCATGTCTGGGGAATACAGCAGTGGTGGATTGTCCCTGGTTTGGACCGGTTCACAAGAACCGGTAATAAAACCTGCGGGAGGCTCCGCCTACCAACCCAGATGTCATCATAGGTGATCTGCACAGGCACAGAAGCTTGGCGCATGCGTGATCCCGTTGCGAACTGGTAGTAAAGGTAAGTAGAACCCACCCCTGGAATACAGCAAAGTGTAAAAGGCATGATCTAGTACTGCTCGGCAGCCCCTTCCCTCTCTAAGTCATGCTAGTAACATCACATACTCCATAGGTACAGAGCAATTTTCGCCTGTGACATGTTTTTGGCTGAGAACTTTTTGACTGAGAAGTGTTCTATCTGATGTAGATGGTTTGCCTTTGCATATTTGAAAAAATATGCCATAACTTATTCTCTATTTTAGATTATTAGATATTACAGCATATCTATATATTCTTAATTGGTTATAATAATGATCCAGCATCTGGTTCTAGAGTTCACCTATAATTAATTTTTATTTTTTTTCTCCCCACTTAGCTAGCTCTAGATTTTAGTTTTAATTGTTTAGTTTTAATAGAGTTTGATGCTTTATTAGTTTATTTATAGTTGAGCACGTTATTTCCTTCTGGCTGATCTTCTTCTTACATCTTGTTTCAAGCTGGTAATTATCCAAAATAAAATTATACACTTAACCTATCTAAACATGATATCAGCAGATAATATTGCCACTCATCCTATCTAACAAGTGTATGGTTATAGCAAATGAAAAAAGAGAATATCTATCTATGCTTCCCTGAGCATTTTGGAAGAAAGATGGGGTGTGAATATAAAGAAAGAAGTAGTCCTTAGTACTTATTCAGTAATAACTAAATAATTATTAAATAAATAAATAACTCACATTGCTGATCAATTACTGCTTGGATTTTTAATAAATGAAAATGTGCCAGTGTGCCTAAATTAAGAAATGAATTACCTGGTGTCTCCCCTCTCTTCACCTTTCACCTTTTAGAATATGTCAAGCTCTTCTCGTAAAGATGATTTGAGTTGGTGTTTAATTTCTGTTTAATTTCTTCATATTCTATTTTACTTTTGTTTGTTCTTTATCTTTACTGCTCTAAGGAGAAAGACAGAATTTAGAATTTTTTTTAGAATTTTTTTTTTTTATTGGCCAAGTGTGATTGGACACACAAGGAATTTGTCTTGGTGCATATGCTCTCAGTGTACATAAAAGAAAAGATACGTTCATCAAGGTACAACATTTACAACACAATTGATGATCAATATATCAATATAAATCATAAGGATTGCCAGCAACAAGTTATAGTCATAAGTGGAAAGAGATTGGCGATGGGAACTATGAAACGATTAATAGTAGTGCAGATTCAGTAAATAGTCTGACAGTGTTGAGGGAATTATTTGTTTAGCAGAGTGATGGCCTTCAGGAAAAAACTGTTCTTGTGTCTAGTTGTTCTGGTGTGCAGTGCTCTATAGCGTCGTTTTGAGGGTAGGACTTGGATATAAACAGACAAATAACTAAAGCATAAACAGACAAATAAGATATAAACAGACAAATAACTAAAGCGCATACAGTAAGTGCATTTTTAAAAAAAAGCAGGGAAAAAGAACCATTATAGGAACAACGGGCCATGGCAGTTATATTAAACACCCATGGACAGGAAGCACTCCCATGAATACCAGATGCTGAGGACAAACATGGTAGAAGTCAATATCTTTTGTGCTGTTCTGATGAATATCACAAACACCTAGCTTGCTGTTTTAGGGGGGAAAAAATACAAGATAAAAAAAACATACATGGCATCAAGAATTTTTTCCAATCTGTTTACCAGCAATGGCCATAGCACTGTAATTTCTTCTATGTCATGGGTGTCAAACTCACTGCTTCACATTGCTATCACGTGACATATCGCAATGTTTTTCCCTTTGCAGAGCTGGGGTGGGCGTGCCTGCGTGTGACACATCCGGCCGCAGGCCACCAGTTTGACACCCCTGTCAATGTGATTAAGTCATAATTTGCATCCCTGTATGTAATGTGTGTGTATGCATATAAGGGGCCCATGCTCTGCTCTTGGTCACAGGAGCATGTGAGACGAGAAAGGGAGGCTTAGAAGGGGAGCAATCATTTGAATTGCTTTCCTCTCTGCTTTCCCATAGAAACCCAGTGGGATATATCCTTCTGGATTTTTGTCTTCCCAATTTCCAATCTAATCTGGCCCACTTTCAAACTTCATTTCTCTTTCCTTGGTTTCTCATCACACACCAACATTTGGTTGTTCAGTTTTTAGACAATTGTTTTTTTTTTAATGAAAGAGTCTTGAGTCCTTGTAGATGATTTGTTTTCCTCTTGCTATTAGGTTGCAAAAAATAAAATGGTAAAGACAGATCCATCTTGTGTTTTTTGGCAATGGTATAGAAGTGATTTCCCCTTGTTTTTGCCTTCACCCTTCCAATCTGGTTTATAGCATTGGTAATTCCAGGGAGACTCCCTTCCAAATACTAAAAAAGTTCTAATCTGCTTCACTTTTTGAGACCACCAAGATTGCCCATGACCTGCTATCATGTTGGGTACTGTTTTTGGAAACAGAATACTAAATAAGAGAGATCTTTAATCTAATCCAGAATTTTTTTAAAACCAAATTTGCAATAATAGCTTAAAAGGTTTACTTTCTGATAGAATGTTCAACTCTATATCATATTACTGTGCAATGCTCTGTCCGAACTCCTAACAATCATCTTGAATGAAGAGGGAGAGAGAAGACCTGCCTACAAATCCCTCAGGGTCTCCTGTCAATATGACGGGAATTGTGCAAGTAGGCTTCCATTTATCAAAAGGAAAATTAAGGTTCTAGACTTCAGAAATTAATTCAGCTGTCTTGAAAAGAGCCATCAAGGTCAAGCTGACTTTATTGTCTGTGTGCATTTGTTGACATTTGCCATTTAGATGTTATTAGAAAGACTTGAAAGGTGTCCAGGGAGTTTGCTTGCTTAGACAATAACTAAGACAAAAGGGTCCAAGGTCTTATGACAATCAGAAGGAAGTTTTCCCAATGCTTGTCATCATATATGAAACCTTAATCTCCTCAAATGAAAAATGTATAAAATTCCTTACAAAAAGCAGAAATGTATGCGTTTATATATTTATATAGATGTCTGAATTGTAATTAAGATAAAATTATTAAAATATTATAGTATTTGCAGTGGTTTCTGCAGGGGGTGGCGTCAGACCAACAAAGGCAGCATTGTACCATCATAGCACAAGGCTGCATGCATTGAAATGGCTCCCAGAATGGACGGGGTCTGTGAGGTAATGCTGAAATGCTCCTTTTTTTATTTTGACAAAAGTTGGCAGAGCCTAATGAATAATATCCAACTATAAACAGGAGAAGATGAGAAAACTATTTCTAGTCCATTTTATGGGTTCACTTTCTACCATCTATGGAGCCATTTTTATTCTCTAATACACTGTTTGTCAACCCTGATGACTTAAGTTGACTTCAACTCCCAGAATTTTTCAGCCAGCATGGGAATTGAACTCTAGGAGTTGATATCCACATATCTTAAAGTTGCCAAGGTTGAGAAATATTGCTCTAATCCTGGGGTCTCCAAACATGGACTTCAACTCTCAGAATTCCTCAGCCAGCAAAGCTGGAAGTTGAAGTTCACAAGTCTTAAAGTTGCCAAATTTGGAGACCCCTGCTCTAATCCCTCCAAGCATTTTGAAGCCAGTTGAATAATTGTCTCACAATTCTGAGAACAGGAAGGGAACCCCAATGACTAGTCACTGCTCCCTCCAGCTGACCAATAAAAGAGGGCAAAATCACAATTCAATCAGTGCTTTATCCAATACTGACAAAAATGTATTCACTCCAATACCACACAGAAAAGGAGAAAATAACCCTTCCCCTGTCCCAACAGGACTAATGTTTTCTAAAAAAAACCCAGCCAATTTTCAGTTGAAATTGTCTGGTTGCAAGAAGTTGTTCTTATTCAATAAGATTGCACAATATATTGTGCTATTAAGTAAGCTTATCTGTGATCTTGTATTGGTGCTCAGCTTCCTTGACCAAACAGTATATGTTGTTGTTCTTGCAGTTTTGCTAGAATTATTTCATCTAAAAGTTTCAATGAGAAGGCAGCTGAAACTCCTAATCCTAACTGCTTTTGTCTGATCATTAGAAAAGGGAAAACAGAACTAGTCTGAAAGCTTTGATAACATGACTGCATTAATTTTGCAGCCAGCCTTTTCCCTCCCAAACAGTTGTTGTCATGGTTGTAGGTTACAGTGCAGAACCTCTATTTATATGTCTCTCTGTGTGTATAGAGAAGGAATAATGGCTTGACTGAACTCAGAAAGATTAAAGCAGAGTGAAGCAGGAAACCCCATAAATGGAAAATGGCTTCCCAAGAGCTTAAGAATTGAAAAAATGGAAATTTTGTAATTTGAGCTGTACCATGGCTGAGCCTAAAGAAAAACAGTTTGGCTGTTCCAGAAGAATAACACTCTTGAGACATGGGGATAGAATATTGATGCTGGATTAGCACAAGTTCTACATGGACAAGGGTCCAGTATCTTTTGGCTGAGAAGCATTTCCTGCTAGAGTTGGATACAAACCATTTTCCAAATCCTTTACAGATATTTAGGCAGATAAATTGGGTGAATAATTTCTCTAACCTTAAACCTGCTGAGGGGAAAGGAGAAAATATTCAATATTTTATCAAGAGATGGATTCTCCTTTAGTGGTAACAGTAATGATGTGCTGTAAAGTGAGCTCTTTTTTTGAAAAAAAAAGAATGTTTAGTTACAACAAGTTGTGAAAAATACTCATAAAAATGGGAAACTCAGAACGTCTCACTGTCATCATGAGAAACCTATATACCTATATAAGTCAGGAAGCCACAGTATGGACAGAACATGGTGAAACAGACTGGCTACACATTGACAAAGGAGTGCAACAAAGCTGCATGGTCTTTCTTCCTTTCTTCTATTTATTTTCTGAATATATGTTAAGAAATGCTGGATTGGAAGAAGATGAGTGTGGTGTTAAAATCGGAGAAACAGCATTAACCTTTAGGCTGATGACACTACATTGATAACCAAAAAGAATCAGCCCAAGTGAAAGTACTAAAAGTGAAACAATAAACAAAGCTATATGTTTCCTGTTCTGTCCATTGTATTATTATTATTTTATTTTTTTTTAATCAAACTTATATACCGCACCATCTCCCGTAGGACTCAGGGCGGTTCACAGGCATATTAAAACAGTACAATAAATAAACATTAAAACCCAATTAAAACTAGATAATATCATGGCCTGATCACTAAAAAATAAAAAACCTATAAAAACCCCATTAAAATATGCTAAAACCTTTTATCTTAGGCTAGTCCTGCACGCTGAAACAATAGAGTCTTCAGTTCCCGTCTGAAGGTCCGGAGGTCGGGTAGTTGTCGTAATCCTGGAGGGAGCTCGTTCCACAGGGCTGGTGCCGCCACAGAGAAGGCCCTCCCCCTGGGGGCCGCCAACCTACATTGTTTGGTCGACGGCACCCTGAGGAGGCCCACTCTGTGGGAGCGCACAGGTCGTTGGGAGGCAATCGGCGGCAGAAGGCGGTCTCGAAGGTATCCCGGTCCTAAGCCATGGAGCGCTTTAAAGGTGGTCACCAAAACCTTGAATTGCACCCGAAAGACTACCGGTAGCCAGTGCAGGCCGCGCAGGATAGGTGTTATATGAGAGCAACGCGGTGCTCCCTCTATCACCCGCGCGGCCGCATTCTGGACTAACTGGAGCCTCCGGGTGCTCTTCAAGGGGAGCCCCAAGTAGAGAGCATTGCAATAGTCCAGGCGGGAAGTGACGAGGGCGTGAGTGACCGTGCGCAAGGCGTCACGGTCAAGGAAGGGGCGCAACTGGCGAATCAGATGGACCTGATAGAATGCTCCCCTGGCGACGGCTGTCAAATGGTTCTCTAAGGACAGCCGATCGTCCAGGAGAACGCCTAAGTTGCGCACTCCCTCCCTGGGGGTCAGTACTTCCTCCCCCACAGTCAGCGATGGTGTAAGCTGACTGTACCGGGACGCCGGTACCCACAGCCACTCTGTCTTGGAAGGGTTGAGTTGGAGCCTGTTCCTCCCCATCCAGACCCGCACGGCCTCAAGGCACCGGCCCATCACCTCAACAGCTTCGTTGGGGTGGTTCGGGGTGGAAATGTACAGCTGCGTATCATCAGCGTACAGATGATAATCCACCCCGAACCCACGGATAACCTCACCCAGCGGCTTCATGTAGATGTTGAACAGGAGAGGCGAGAGAACAGACCCCTGAGGCACCCCACAAGTGAGGCGCCTCGGGGCCGATCTCTGCCCCCCTGCCAACACCGTCTGCGAACGGTCAGAGAGATAGGAGGAGAACCACCGATAAACGGTGCCTTCCACCCCCAATCCCTCCAACCGTCGCAGCAGGATACCATGGTCGATGGTATCAAAAGCTGCTGAGAGATCTAAAAGGACCAGGACAGAGGAACATCCCCTGTCCCGGGCTCTCCAGAGGTCATCCACCAACGCGACCAAAGCCGTCTCGGTGCTGTAACTGGGCCTGAAACCAGACTGGAACGGGTCCAGATAGACAGATTCCTCCAGGTGCTGAGGAAGCTGATATGCCACCACACTCTCAACAACCTTCGCTAAAAAGCGAAGGTTGGAGACTGGACGATAGTTCGCTAAAATAGCCGGGTCCAAGGAGGGCTTCTTAAGGAGGGGCCTCACCACCGCCTCTTTCAAAGCGGCAGGGAAAACACCCTCCAACAAAGAAGCGTTGGTAACTTCCTGGAGCCAGCCTCGTGTAACCTCCCGGGTGGCCAGCACCATCCAGGAGGGACACGGGTCCAATAAACATGTGGTGGAGTTCAGCCTACCCAACAACCTGTCCATGTCCTCAGGAGTCACAGGATCGAACTCAGCCCAGATAACATTCTCAAGACTCGTCTCCGCCATCCCACCTGAATCTATCCAATCAGTGTCCAAGCCATCCCGAATCTGAGCGATTTTATCAGACAGATATTGAACAAAATCCTCAGCACATCCCTGTAAGGGGTCCTCCCGAGCCTCCTGCCTAAGCAGGGAGCGGGTCACCCTAAACAGGGTGGCTGGGCGATTATCTGCCGATGCGATGAGTGCGGAGAAATAGTTATGTTTCGCCACCCTGATCGCCACTAGATAGGTCTGAATATATGATCTCACTAGTGTTCGGTCTGGTTCGGAGCGGCTGGACCTCCAGGCGCTCTCTAGGCTTCTTTTCCGGCGCTTCATCTCTCTCAGCTCCTCGTTATACCAGGGAGCTGGTCGAGTTTGTCGCCGGGTCAGAAGCCGCAAAGGCACGACGCGGTCCAAGGCTCCAGAGGCCGCCTCATCCCAGGCGGCCGCCAGCTCCTCAGCCGAGCCGTGGGCTAACTCCCTCGGAAATGGCCCAAGCTCCGTCAGAAACCTCTCAGGGTCCATCAGGCGCCTGGGACGGAACCATTGAACCGGTTCCGTCTCCCTGCGGTGAGGTGCAGCGGTCCGAAAGTCTAGCTGAAGGAGCAAATGATCAGACCATGACAAGGGTTGAGATATTAGTCCCCCTAACTCCAGATCATTTAGCCACTGTCCCGAGACAAAAATCAGATCCAGTGTGTTACCCCCGACGTGGGTGGGGACCGTAACTACCTGGGTCAGGTCCAAGGCCGTCATGGAAGCCATGAACTCCCGAGCTGCCATCGACGAATCGCCCGCCGACGGCAAGTTGAAATCCCCCATGACCATAAGCCTGGGGGTCTCTACTAATCAACTAGGATACATACAATTGGATTTTTAAAAATATATTTAGCACATAATAAGAAAGGAGCACAGAAATGTGCTAAAGACTTGACCCAGGAAAGGATACGAGAACATCGTATTTTGCAGGATTTAATATCACTAAGAAATCATATGAGATACAAATTTGCATAATATCCAAAGATAAAAATATTTGTTTTCTAGATCTACATTGAAAGAGAAGACCCACAATTTCAAGCTGTGAGCTTAAGTTTTACTTAAATGTGGTCAGGTTTCAAGTGAAAACACACAGTAGGATAAAACAATGAAATTTGTTAGAAAGGAAAGGAAAGTAGATCTTCAAAGTTATAGAAAAATATAATGCATTTTAGTAAAGATAGTAAATCAATCATTTTTGGTGGCAGAATTTAAGGTATTAAAAATAGGCACATTGTATCAGACAGGAATGATAAAATTAGATATAGGTATTAACACTGTAATCCTTTAAATATTAATTGTTAAAGTAGAAAATAAATCTATACCTGTATAATAAGTATACTATACAAATATCTCCTAGAACTAAGGAGAAATTTCCTGACAGTTAGAACAATTAATAAGTGGAACAACTTGCCTGCAGGAGTTGTGAATGCTCCAACACTGGAAATTTTTAAGAAAATGTTGGATAACCATCTGACTCAGATGGTGTAAGGTTTCCTGCCTGGGCAGGGGGTTGGACAAGAAGGCCTCCAAGGTCCCTTCCAACTCTGTTGTTATGTTATGTTATGTTAAATGGAATGTATGTCTATTTGTATGTTCATTAAAAGATAATGGATTTTATATTTTTATATTTGTTGTTTTTATATTTGTTGTTTTATTTGATTGCTGTATGCCACCCAGAGTGTTGTATGCCATCCAGAATGACTTTTTGTGATATAGGCAGTTAAGCAAAAATGATAGGTAAGTAAGTAAGTAAGTAAGTAAGTAAGTAAGTAAGTAAGTAAGTAAATATAATAATATATATAAGCCTGATATTTAGTAAAGTTTTCTAAAACCTCAGCCCTTGTTGTCTAGCTTTGTGTATACAGAACATTATTATAATGATTGCTTTTCATAGAATTTTTCTTATTTGTGACATATAGGTTCAACTGTTTGATGATATTATGTGTTAATTACAACGTATTTACAATTTAGTAAAAATAATGTTATTTTAGATACAGATAACTTTTAGTTCGAATAAATGACTTGCCCATCAAAATATTCTAATGGAAATAGAGTAGTGCTCAAAGATTTGTTTGAATATAACAATAGCAGTAACCACAGCAACAAAATCACAAAGATGGAATCTAGCACCTAAAAAAGAAGAGTCCATAGATAATATAATATATAATTGTTCATACACATACACATATATAAAACAGTAAGTTAGAAGAGAAATATATTGCAAAATTTATTGTTTTAACAAAAAACAGAAAATATGTGCTGTCTCTAGTAGCCTATTTTGGATGAAATATGCTTTATTTTGTGGTCTCTCAAACAGAATATTTAACATAATATATAGAGTCATAGCACTGTTTCTGTATGTTTACAATAATGTAAAACGTTGGCAAAAAGTTTTTTAATACCAGTTCTTATTGGTAAACCTTGAAAAAGCATGGCAAAAATACTAGGTAAATGTCTGCTTCAATTTCTATAGTATAATATTTGATTTTGTATTTTTAACTTGGAGATAAGGATCTAATTTCATATGATTAATTGAACAAATATTGTCTGGTGCACTCTATAAACAGATCAAATTATTGATACATTATATACTAGAATATTTCTCTCTTAGCATAGTTCTATTTATATTCTGTTTCTATAGTCTTAGTATTTGCAGTTAACAAGAACTTCTTGGGATTAATTATATTAAGAGACTTTCTGATTGCAAAACATTTGTAAAGGCTATATAAACAGATGCTACATACTATAAAAGGAATAAAATTCATCTTGAAAACGGCAGAATCAAGTTAAACCTATGATTTTAGCAGATTGGCTATTCATAATTAGCCCTGAAGAGTTCATTTTCATAGATAAATAGCTATTAATTTAATTAAATGTATAAAGCTGACACAATGGCTCAGGTTGCTGTCCTTCATTGTCCTGCCAGCAGATGTCTGTCTTGATTTCTGCATAACACCACATTGAGTTAATCTATGCTATCAGAGTATTATGAAATCTGGAACAAATTTTATTATTGGCTGGAAAGGAGGAGAAATGCTGGGATATCGGACCATTGACGAGTAAAATGTTTGGAAGTTTTTTATGCTAATTTGTTATGATAGATACGATTGAATTAGATATCGATATAACCTTAATGGATGAAAGAATATACGTATTTGAAATGTAATAATTAGTGTAAATATCTACAGGGATAAGAAAGTGTATCAATTATATGACAAACATTGATGAAATTGTTTACGGAGATGTCACGCTATGTCCATTGTTTTTAATTTCTATTATAAATTAAAAAAAAATATTTAAAAAAAAGAGATTCTTTGGATTAATTATATTAAGAGACTTTCTGGTTGCAAAACATTTGTAAAGCATAACGTAAGAAATTGAAGGCTATATAAACAGATGCTACATATTATAAAAGGAATAAAATTTATCTTGAAAATGGCAGAAGCAAGTTAAACATATGATTTTAGCAGATTGGCTATTCATAATTGTCCCTGAATAGTTCATTTTCATGGGTAAATAGCTATTGATGTAATAAAACATATAAAGCTAATACAATGGCTCAGGTTGCTGTCCTTCATTATCCTGTCAGCAGATGTTTGTCTTCATTACTGCAAAACACCACATTGAGTTCATCTATGCTATTTAAAAAAATAATGGCACCTCTTTCTGATTAAATAAGCTGTACTACATGCTGGAAGTTAAGGGGAGGCACTTAAACAGAAAGTAAGGGAAAACAATATGGTACAGCTGTAAACACAAAATTATGTCAAGATATGAGCAGGCAAAGTGCTTCTAATTGACTTTTAAAAATAAGAACTGACATGGTACGGTAAGACCAGTGGGAAAAAAAAATCAAGATTCATAGACATCTATCAGAGCAAAAGCTCTTGATAAAACCATAATAAATCCTATTTAATATCAGAGAATGGACCTATTACGTTATAGTGGAGTACGGAGCTAATAATAAAGGAATGGAAGAAGGATTATTTATTTAGTTAGTTAGTTAGTTAGCTAGTTAGTTTGTCAAACATGTACAAGGTAACAGGTATAAGTATAAATATGGACATGAACACAGGAAATGAGTACAAATAAATGGGGACAGTAGGACAGGGACGGTAGCACGCTGGTGTGCTTATGCACGCCCCCTTACGGACCTCTTAGGAATGGGGTGAGGTCCACGGTAGACAGTTTAAAGTTGAAGCTGTGGGAGTTTGAGGATGTAACAATGGAGTCAGGTAGAGCATTCCAGGCATTGACCACTCTGTTGCTGAAGTTGTATTGTCTGCAATCGAGCCTTGTGGCATAAGGGATTCTATTGTGAGCATAGGAATGGAGGACTCTTCTCGTGAAATACCTCAGGACCCATTCAATTGTATTAATGTCCAATATACATTGTGGATTCTAGGCAGATGAGCTGTATTCGAGAATTGGTCTGCCAAAGTTTTTGTATGCCCTAGTTTGCAGTACAATGTTACCGGAGAAGAAGCTTCGCAAAATTAGGTTAACATAATTTTTACGTTAACATAATAATTAACATAATTTAGGAAAATATCAACTTAGCCCTGGGAAGGATCGGGTGGTGGTGAGAAAGAAACTCAAGATTTCCCTGCCTCAATTCTCTTTGATACAGGAGGCAGAAAGAAACTGCCAGGCTTTCAAGATTCTGTTACTGTGTCCTACAATAGAGTTTCAATGGTGGTATCCATTTCTGACCTGGCCTATTTCAAAGGCCTGGCATAATTGGCTATTTTCAGTTATCCAAATGTCTCTACACAGTATTTGTCAGCCAGAAAGCACAAAGAAGGTAAAACAGGCTTGTATTGACCAGTTGGCATATGAGGCATAGAAATTAAAATGAATGATTCTAATTGAAGGCTGTTGCAGGGACTGATGATTCTTCCAAACACCGCCATTGTGAGTAAGGCACTAAGGTTAGTGTGACCTAAAATACGAAAATAGCTAAGATGGAGGTGGGAGTGAAGAATCAGCCCAGGACCTTATGAAGATGTTCTTCTTCAGTATAGGTAATCCCTGGTTAACAATGATAATTGGCACCAGAATTTTCCTTGCATGTGGTCATACAATGTGATGTCATGTAAGTAATCCCCATTTCTATCATTAAGTGAGGTTTCAGAGTCATTAGGCAGGGACCACCTCACAACTTCCTGCTGGTTCCCAATAACCAAAGTCAATAGGTGAGCCGGAAGGACACTGTCCATCTCAGATGGCTTGCAAGCTGGCCAGAGGACAGGTAAATGGCTGTTGTTGGCCTAGTGGAGAGTGCACAAGGATCTGGTGTGGTGCAGTGTGAGTGCAGCAAGGCTCGAAGCAGTTGCTGTGGACCAGGGGAGGCACGATGCATTCACAAGTATTGGAGTGACTGTTGCTGTGCAGTGAAGAGTGCATGAGGTGTGCTTGAAGCCAATGTGGCATGGCTTTAGCATAGTGAGGCCCAGGTTGGTGCTACTAGGTGTGAGAAGAATTGACACTAGAAAGTTTCAGTTGTCAATGGTTTTCATATTTGCAACTCATGGAGAGATTTAAAGCTGATAAGAAACTGAATCATCTTGTATATGATAAAACACATTGTGTCCAAACAATGAACACATTATTACTATAATGTATATATTTTTGTTAAAATGGAAAATAGAAAAATCAGTTAAAATCTGATAAGTTGGATAAAAAAAATTCAGTAAAGTTACGCTATTGTGAAAAAATCCAATCAAAGAAACAAAAGACAGCAACACAAACAATAAGTCTTACTTTAAGATTCAGAGGTTTATTTCATGAGCAATTTGGAACATGAACAGCCATCATAATAACATAGTATCACAACATTACTGACATCAATAACAGTGGTGGGCTTCAAAACTTTTACTACCGGTTCTGTGGATGTGGCTTGGTGGGCTTGGCTTAGTGGGCATGGCAGGGGAAGGTTACTGCAAAATCCCCATTCCCTCCTGATCAGCTAGGACTCGGGAGGCAGAGAACAGATAGGGGTGGGCCAATCAGAATTTTTACTACCGGTTTTCTGAATTACTCAAAATTTCCACTACTGGTTTTCCAGAGCTGGCCAGAACCTGCTGAAACCCACCTCTGATCAATAACCCATTGCAATGAGGTCCAATGACATAGTAAGTCCAGCAAAGACAGCTGTAGGCCAGTGGCCCTACATTGTTGTAGAGCTCTATCTTTTATATCCTTTTCTTCTGCACATGCGCGAGAATGGCGGCGATTTGATCTTCATGGAGACGGCAGGCAGGGTTTTCCCTGGCTGAGGTGTTGTATTCGCCGACCACCGAGCTGCTTGAGCCCTCAGCCTCGGGATTCCATCATGCCGGCAACTGAGGGAGAGGTCTTTGGGCCTTGTTGGACCCTTGGTTGCTGAGAACGGGGCTGGAGTTGTGGACGGGCAGTGGATGGCGGCGGCCATTTTGGGGGGCACGGAACGGCGTTCTCTGATTATGGCTCGGCCTGATTGCTGATTGCTAGCCGCGAATGACATTGGCGGCTAGAGTTCTTGCCGCATCTGACATCAGCGGCATCTGACATCGGCGGCATTAGCGGGCGGAATTTTCATCAGCCCGATCACCGGCCGTTACCCGGCCTGGTTCCCGACCGCGACCTGGCTCTTGGCTTCAGACCGCGATTTCCATCAACGGTGCACCGGACCGCGACTTCCATCAGCGGCCCACCGGCGGCCTGATCCTCGATTGTGTCCTTCTGCGAGGTTCTGCCTAAACTACCGGTCTGCGTGAGTTCCCTTTTTGAGACATTGGACCCTTTGGATTTTGCCGATCTCTCTGAACCTTTTGGCCTTGATGGGTCTTGCGGCCATTTTGTGGCACGGGGCAGCATTCTGGCCTGGTCTGGCCTGATTCCCTGGCTGCGACCAGCATCAGCGGCATCAGTGGTGGGGCCTGACTTTCGGCCGTGATATTCATCGGCTGATTCCCGGCCTGATTTCTGGCCATGGCTCGACTCCTGGCCGCGATTTTCATCTGCGGCATTTCTTTTTTGGCATATCAGTGACATCAGTGGAGGGACAGCATTATTGGTCCTTTCGATGTCATTGTGGGCCATATTGGCCTTTGACAAGTTAAGGACAACACCAACAACAATGATAATAATAACAACAATAACAACAATACGACAGGGATGAAGCAGACAGTGGTGATAGTTTATGATCCAAGACTCGATGTTGTGTGGCACTCATCCGGTGACTTTTATTATGACATCTATTGTCCTACGGAGATTGAACTGCCCAAATTTTCTACCATCTTATATCGGGTCTTGATTGGATTATTCAGTATTAATGTAATATCTATGCCGGCTAGGGATGGCCCTTTCTCTGCTGTTATTTATATTTTCCATGAGATATTCGCCTATTGAGCTCTTACGACTGCGAGGTTCCCCCGCCTCACAGGAATGGCCCTCTGTATTATCGAGGGCCTGCCTTAATGAAGGGTCTTGGGATCCAGAGAGATGGCATGCGTCTAAGAAGAACCTTTGGGGGTTTTTAAATAGGTTTTTAAAGAAGGGTTTTTTAAGGGGGGAGAGGGAAGACACGGGTGGGGGGAGAAACCCGTTGGGGAGGGAATGTCCAGTCCCTGCACTTGCTCGCGGCGTCACTCCACCCGGTCCGAAGGCGGGGGGGAGGGGTGTGTTCCTGGTTTAGAGGGTCGTTCCATCTGTACGGTAAGTGGGAGAGGCAGATATGGCGGAAGCAAGGGGCCGTATCGATCTCTGGGAGCGTGTGCTCGCTGTTTAAAAGTGATCACACGCTCCGGCCCCTTAGTCTTCACCCATTCCCCGGACGGCCAAGATTTTTATTTTTTATTTATTTATTTATTATTTAAATTTGTATACCGCCCTTCTCCCGAAGGACTCAGGGCGGTTCACAGCCAAGTAAAAAACACAATACACTATAAATACAATTAAAATACAGTTAAAAAAACTTATTAAATTGGCCATGATTAAAATTTAGGACTAAAACCCATTAAAACCCATAAACTTAAAACACTAACCCAGTCCAGCGCAGATGAATAAGTGGGTTTTAAGCTCGCGGCGAAAGGTTCGGAGGTCCGGAAGTTGACGAAGTCCTGGGGGGAGTTCGTTCCAGAGGGCGGGAGCCCCCACAGAGAAGGCCCTTCCCCTGGGTGTCGCCAGGCGACACTGTCGCGCCGACGGCACCCTGAGGAGTCCCTCTCTGTGAGAGCGCACGGGTCGGTGAGAGGTATTCGGTAGCAGCAGGCGGTCCCGTAAGTAACCCGGCCCTATGCCATGGAGCGCTTTAAAGACGTTCACCAACACCTTGAAGCGCACCCGGAAGGCCACAGGTAGCCAGTGCAGCCTCGCAGGATGGGTGTCACCCGGGAGCCACGAGGGGCTCCCTCTACCACCCACGCAGCTGCATTCTGGACTAACTGTAGCCTCCGGATGCCCCTCAAGGGGAGCCCCATGTAGAGAGCATTGCAGTAGTCCAGACGAGACGTCACAAGGCGTGACTGACTGTGCACAAGGCATCCCGGTCTAGAAAGGCGCAACTGGCGCACCAGGCGGACCTGGTGGAAAGCTCTCCTGGAGGCGGCCGTCAAATGGTCTTCAAAGACAGCCGTTCATCCAGGAGAATGCCCAAATTCGCACCCTCTCCGCCGGGGCCAATGACTCGCTCCCGACAGTCAGCCGCGGACTCAGCTGACTGTGCGGGATGCCGGCATCCACAGCCACTCCGTCTTGGAGGATTGAGCTTGAGCCTGTTTCTCCCCATCCAGACCCGTCGGCTTCCAAACACCGGGACAGCACTTGATAGCTTCATTGGGGTGGCCAGGTGTGGAAAAGTACAGCTGGGTGTCATCAGCGTACAGCTGGTACCTCACACGAAGCCACTGATGATCTCACCCAGCGGCTTCATATAGATGTTGAACAGAAGGCGAGAGAATCGGCCCTGCGGCACCCACAAGTGAGGCGCGCGGGGGTGACCTCTGCCCGTCAACACCGTCTGCGACGGTCGGAGAGATAGGAGGAGAACCACCGATAAACGGTGCCTCCCACTCCCAATCCCTCCAACCGGCGCAGCAGGATACCATGGTCGATGGTATCGAAAGCCGCTGAGAGGTCTAATAGGACCAGGGCAGAGGAATAACCCCTATCCCTGGCCCTCCAGAGATCATCCACCAACGCGACCAAAGCCGTCTCAGTGCTGTAACCGGGCCGGAAGCCGGACTGGAACGGGTCCAGATAGACAGTTTCCTCCAGGTGCAGGGGGAACTGATATGCCACCATACTCTCTACAACCTTCGCCGCGAAGCGTAATGATCCTCAGAGCTTGGGCCTTCGGTTGATGTCCGTGGTCAGTAAGGCCCCCCTGATCTGTGACCTTATTCAGGGGGAGTCCGCGGACTTTATGGGCATTACGGAGACCTGGTTGGGCACGGAAGGGGGTGTTCCCCTGGTCGAACTGTGCCCTCCGGGTTTCTGAGCATTCCATCAACCAAGAGTCCAAGGTAGGGGTGGAGGGGTGGCGGTTGTTATTAGGGAAAGTCTAGAGCCGAGGGAGTCCACTGTGCCTCAGATAGCTGGTTGTGAATCCCTCTTTGTGAGGTGGGGCCATAGGAATCAGATGGGCTTGTTGATCATGTACCTGCTCCTTGCTGCAGCCCTACCCGAGTTGTTGGAGGTGCTTGCCGGAGTGGCGGTTGAGACCCCCAAACTTATGGTCATGGGGGATCTCAACTTGCCATCGACCGGCTTGTCATCGATGGCAGCTTGGGAGTTCCAGGCCTCCATGATGGCCTTGGACCTGAGTCAAGTAACTGATGGCCCTACGCACAGTGGGGGAGGCACACTGGACCTGATTTATATCTCTGGACAGTGGTTAAATGATCTGGAATTAGAAGATTTAGTAATAGAACCTGTGTCATGGTCAGATCATTTTCTCCTTCAACTGGACTTTTGGACCGCCACCCACCACTGCAGGGAGATGGAACCAATGCGTTGGTTCCGTCCCAGGCGCCTAATGGACCCTGAGAGGTTCCTGACGGAGCTTGGGCCGTTCCCTGAGGATCTGGCCCACGGCACAGCTGAAGAACTAGTTGTGGCCTGGGAACAGGCCACGGCTGGGGCTTTGGACCGTGTCGTGCCTTTGCGGCCTCTGACCCGGCGTAGATCTCAACCAGCCCCTTGGTTCTCTGAGGGACTGAGAGAGATGAAACGCCAGAGAAGACACCTAGAGAGTACCTGGAGGTCCAACCGTTCCGAAGCTGACAGGACACTAGTTAGGTCTTATTCTAAGACCTACCTAGTGGCACTGAGGGAGGCGAAGCGTTCCTACGTTTCCACCCTCATTGCGTCGGCAGATAACCGCCCGGCCGCCCTGTTTTGGGTGACCCGCTGTCTCCTTCATCAGGAGGGGCGGGATGACCCCTTGCAGGGATGTGCCAAGGAGTTTAGTGGTTATCTATACAATAAAATCGTTCAGCTTCGGGATAGTTTGGACCAAAATTGTGATGATCCAAGTGAGAGGACGGAGACGCGTCTTGCTGAGATTGTTTGGGATGAGTTTGACCCTGTGGCTCTCGAGGATGTGGACAGGCTGTTGGGGAGATTACATGCCACCACATGTTTACTGGACCCGTGTCCCTCCTGGTTGGTGCTGGCCACACAGGAGGTGACACGAGGCTGGCTCCGGGGAATTATTAATGCTTCCTTGTTGGAAGGGGTTTTCCCTGCTGCCTTGAAAGAGGCAGTGGTGAGACCCCTCCTCAAGAAGCCTTCCCTGGACCCAGCTATTTTGGGAAATTATTGTCCAGTCTCCAACCTTCGCTTTGTTGCGAAGGTTGTAGAGAGTGTGGTGGCATGGCAGCTACCCCAATACCTGGATGAAGCTGTCTATCTAGATCCGTTCCAGTCCGGCTTCCGGTCCGGATATAGTACGGAGACAGCTTTGGTCGCGTTGGTGGATGACCTCTGGAGGGCCAGGGAAAGGAGATTGTTCCTCTGCCCTGGTCCTATTAGGTCTCTCAGCGGCTTTTGATACCATCGACCATGGTATCTTGCTGCACCGGTTGGAGAGTTTGGGAATGGGAGGCACCGTTTATTGGTGGTTCTCCTCCTACCTCTCTGACCGGTCGCAGACGGTGTTGACAGGGGGGCAGAGATCGACCGCGAGGTGCCTTACTTGTGGGGTGCCACAGGGGTCGATTCTCTCGCCTCTCCTGTTCAACATCTATGTGAAGCTGCTGGGCGAGGTCATCAGTGGCTTTGGGGTGAGATACCAACTGTACGCTGACAACACGCAGCTGTACTTTTCCACCCCGGGCCACCCCAACGAAGCTGTCGAAGTGCTGTCCCGGTGTTTGGAAGCCGTACGGGTCTGGATGGGGAGGAACAGGCTCAAGCTCAATCCCTCCAAGACGGAGTGGCTGTGGATGCCGGCACCCCAGTACAACCAGCTGCAACCACAGCTGATTGTTGGGGGCGAGTCATTGGCCCCAATGGAAAGGATGCACAACTTGGGTGTTCTACCTGGATGGATGGCTGTCGTTTGAAGACCACTTGACGGCTGTTTCCAGGAGAGTTTTTTACCAGGTTCGCTTGGTTCGCCAGTTGCGCCCCTTCCTTGGCCGGGATGCCTTATGCACGGTCACTCATGCTCTTGTCACCTCTCGCTTGGATTATTGCAATGCTCTCTACATGGGGCTCCCCTTGAAGTGCACTTGGAGGCTTCAGTTAGTTCAGAATGCAGCTGCGCGGGTGATAGAGGGAGCCGCACCCAGCTCCCATGTAACACCGCTCCTGCGCAGACTGCACTGGCTGCCTGTCGTCTTTCGGGTGCACTTTAAGGTTTTGGTTACTACCTTTAAAGCGCTCCATGGCTTAGGGCCTGGGTACTTACGGGACCGCCTGCTGTTACCTCACGCCTCCCACCGACCCGTATGCTAGCACAGAGAGGGACTTCTCAGGATGCCGTCCGCCAAGCAATGTCGGCTGGGGGCCCCCGGGGAAGATCCTTCTCTGTGGGGGCTCCTACCCTCTGGAACGAACTCCCCCCTAGTTTGCGTCAATTGCCTGACCTTCGGACCTTCCGCCGCGAGCTAAAAACGCATTTATTTATTCGAGCGGGACTGGCTTAAATTTTTTAAATTTTTAAATTTTAAATTTTAAATATTAATTTTAACTGGGGTTGTAATTTATATGAATTTTAAGGGTTTTTAGGTTTAAACGTTTTAAATTTTGGCCAATTATATAATAAGTTTTTTAATTCTCTGTTTTAATTGTACACTGTTATTGTTTTATATTGGCTGTACACCGCCCTGAGTCCTTCGGGAGAAGGGCGGTATAAAAATCTAATAAATAAATAAATAAAATAAATAATGGCCTCAATCAAATGGAAATTTACTTGTTACATTTCATAACCCATTTCCTTGTTCTTTCTTGCTATTAGTTTCTACATATATATGTATACATCTGAAACAGTGGTGGGTTGCTCACAGTTCAGTCTGATTCTTGTGAACCGGTAGGAAAATTGCTACCCACTGACCCAGACATCATCATAGCTAATCTGCGCATGCGCAGAAGCGTGCACGCTCCCACTGCGAACTGCTAGTAAAGGTAAGTGGAAGTCACCTCCAATCTGAAACCTCTATCCATCTGCTACTTTCAGTTCCTTATCTCATGGTATCAATGTTCTGATTCCAAATATACTCCTGAAACTATCTACTTTGCAAAATCATACTACACTAGTTGCAACAGCTCAGCAGATTAAAAATATTTCATTGTCATTGTAAAACCATCCTAGCTGCAGACTTTGGTTCATATTACTTTACTCTGGGACCTGCTATCATTCAGAGGCCTTATTGAGTTCGATAGATCAATAGGCTCACTGGAGAAGTGCCTAATGTTGGGAAAGACTGAGGGCAAAAGAAAAAGGGGACGACAGAGAATGAGGTGGCTGGATGGAGTCATTTGAAGCAGTAGGTGTGAGCTTAAATGGACTCCAGAGGATAGTAGAGGACAGCAAGGCCTGGAGGAAGGTTGTCCATAGGGTCATGATGGGTCGGACAACTAACAACAACAAGATCAATAGGCTATATTTTTGTTTCCCACAATGCTAATTGATCAGTGGAAAAACATGTGGATCATGTTTTTCCACTTTACATTAAATTTACATTATGTTATAAACTCAAAAGGAATTTTTACAAAATAATATAATACATGGTACTTATCCCCGGATAAATTGGCTAAAATGCATAAAGGATCACCAAACAATTGCTGGAAATGTGAAACTCAAATAGGAACCTTTTATCACCTTTGGTGGATTTGTAAAAGAGTTAAGCAATATTGGATTGAAATTAGTAATATAATTCAAAAAGCAGGGAAGATCGCAAATGATGATCATGTGGTTGCAGTGAGAAAACAGTACCTAATATTGGCAAGATAAACTTGAAATATAAATATAAATAAACATTATAGCTTCAGATAGTCTTAGTCAGCAGGACTAAGTACTTGAGAGTACAAAGTAGAGAGATATATCACACTTTTAAAGCACCAATATAATTTTAACACTGCCTTTTCTACACAACACATACCATTTGAAAGAAGTTTGTAGAATTCATCTACAAACTGTTGTCTGTGACAACAATTTAGAGACTCTAATTATCAACTGCAAACCTTACTATTCGCCTCGTGAATTTTCCTCATTTCTTCTAATTGCTGTTTATGTCCCACCACAAGCCTGTGTAAACAAGGCATTACGAACTCTAGCTGACCAAATCATGGAGGCTGAAGCCAAAGACCCTGATTCACTGGCCATTGTTTTGGGAGATCTAAACAAGGCAAACTTAAGGAAAGAGCTACCAAAATACTTTCAGCATGTCAATTGTCCCACCAGAGACAAGAATACTCTAGACCATTGCTATACAACACTAAAAGATGCTTATCGGTCTTTACCACATGCAGCTGTAGGACACTCTGATCATTGCATGATTCACCTTGTACCTGCTTATAGGCAAAGACTTAAAGCCACAAAACCAATAATTAAATCAGTAAAGACCTGGACGGAGGAATCAAAATTAAAGCTACAGGCATGTTTTGACTGCACTGATTTGAATATTTTTAAAGATACCTCTGCAGACCTGGATGAACTCACAGATACTGTAACATCATATGTCAGCTTCTGTGAAGACCTATGTGTACCTACAAGGAACTTGCGAATATACAGTAACAACAAACCTTGGTTTACACCTAAACTTAAGCAGCTATGACATTCCAAAGAGGAAGCCTACAGAAAAGGTGATAAAATGCTGTGCAATCAGGCCAGAAATGCACTAACAAGGGAGATCACAGCAGCAAAAAGAAGCTACTCTGAAAAGCTAAAGAATCAGTTTTCAGCAAATGAACCAGCAAACATGTGGAAAACACTTAAAAATATCACCGGCTATGGCAAACCTCCTTCCCAGGCTGAAGGTAATCAACAACTGGCAGATGACCTGAATGAGTTTTACTGCAGGTTTGAAAGGAAACTACAGCCACCTATCTCCACAACCCCCATCTCAGACACACCAACAACAGCCAAGCCTCCTACAACTGACCCCATTTCATTGGGTTCACAACCCCTAGTGATCACAGAAAAGGAAGTGCAGGACCTATTTCACAGACAAAAGCCAGGAAAAGCTCCAGGCCCAGACAAGATAAGTCCTTCTTGCTTAAAAGTCTGTGCTGACCAATTGGCCCCCATCTTCATCCATATTTTCAATGAATCACTAGAGATGTGTTATGTTCCTTCTTGCTTCAAACGCTCTACCATCATCCCAGTGCCGAAGAAGCCCACCATCAAGGAACTGAATGACTACAGACCAGTTGCTTTAACATCTGTAGTCATGAAAACCTTTGAAAGGCTAGTGCTTTCCTACCTGAAAACCATCACAGATCCGCTGTTAGACCCCTTGCAATTTGCATACCGAGCAAATAGATCAACAGATGATGCTGTTAATATGGCTCTGCACTACATCCTACAACATGTTGAGTCTCCAAAGACCTATGCAAGGGTCCTTTTTGTAGACTTTAGTTCAGCATTCAATACCATCATTCCAGACATTCTTTTAACTAAACTAAACCAGCTACAGGTACCAGAACAGACTTGTAAGTGGATCACAAGCTTCCTAACAAACAGGAAGCAGCAGGTGAAGCTAAGCAAGATCACATCAAATACCTGTACAATTAGCACAGGGCCCCCCCAAGGCTGTGTGCTCTCCCCACTTCTCTCTGTACACTAATGACTGCATCTCCAATGATCCATCTGTTAAGCTACTGAAGTTCGCAGATGACACAACAGTGATTGGTCTCATTCGAGACAATGACGAATCCGCATATAGACTAGAGGTCGAACGACTAGCCTTGTGGTGCAACCAAAACAATCTGGAACTGAACACACTCAAAACCGTAGAAATGGTGGTAGACTTTAGGAGAAACCCTTCCATACTTCCACCTCTCACAATACTTGACAACACAGTAAATCAACATTTACGGGACCGCCTGCTGCTACCGAATACCTCTCACCGACCCGTGCGCTCTCACAGAGAGGGACTCCTCAGGGTGCCGTCGGCGCGACAGTGTCGTCTGGCGACGCCCAGGGGAAGGGCCTTCTCTGTGGGGGCTCCCGCCCTCTGGAACGAACTCCCCCCAGGACTCCGTCAACTTCCGGACCTCCGAACCTTTCGTCGCGAGCTCAAAACTCACTTATTTATCTGCGCTGGACTGGGTTAGTTTTAAATTTATGGGTTTTTAATGGGTTTTTATTCTAAATTTTTAATTTTGGCCAATTTAATAAGTTTTTTAAATTGTATTTTAATTGTATTCATATTGTATCATGGTGTATTTTTACTTGGCTGTAAACCGCCCTGAGTCCTTCGGGAGAAGGGCGGTATAAAAATTTAAATAATAAATAAATAATAAATAAATAATAAATAAACAGTAGAAACCTTCAAATTTCTAGGTTCTATCATATCGCAAGATCTAAAATGGACAGCTAACATCAAAAACATCATTAAAAAAGGACAACAAAGAATGTTCTTTCTGCGCCAACTCAGTAAGCTCAAACTGTCCAAGGAGCTGCTGATCCAATTCTACAGAGGAATTATTGAGTCTGTCATTTGCACCTCTATAACTGTCTGGTTCAGTTCTGCAACCCAACAAGAAAAACACAGACTTCAGAGGATAATTAGAACTGCAGAAAAAACAATTGCTACCAACCTGCCTTCCACTGAGGACCTGTATATTGCACGAATCAAGAAGAGGGCCATGAAAATATTTACAGATCCCTCACATCCTGGACATAAACTGTTTCAACTCCTACCCTCAAAACGACGCTATAGAGCACTGCACACCAGAACAACTAGACACAAGAACAGTTTTTTCCCGAAGGCCATCACTCTGCTAAACAAATAATTCCATCAACACTGTCAGACTATTTACTGAATCTGCACTACTATTAATCGTCTCATAGTTCCCATCACCAATCTCTTTCCACTTATGACTGTATGACTATAACTTGTTGCTGGCAATTCTTATGATTTATATTGATATATTGACCATCAATTGTGTTGTAAATGTTGTACCTTGATGAACGTATGTTTTCTTTTATGTACACTGAGAGCATATGCACCAAGACAAATTCCTTGTGTGTCCAATCACACTTGGCCAATAAAAAAAAATAATTCTATTCTAACATAGGAAGCTACAACCAAATGTTTGAAGAAAGAAAGGGTCAACCTATTTTCCAAAGCAGCTGAAAGCAGAACAAGAAGCAACAGATGGACACTAATCAAGGAGAAACCAACCTAGAACTAAGGAGAAATTTCCTGACAGAACAATTAATCAGTGGAATGACTTGCCTCCAGAAGTTGTGTTGGGTGCTCGATCACTGGAGGTTTTTAAGAAGAGATTGGACAGCCATTTGTCTGACATAGTATAAAGTTTTCTACTTGAGCAGGGAGTTGGATTAAAAGACCTCCAAGGTCTTTTCCAACTCTTACTCTGTTATTCAGTTGAGTGGAGCATGAGCTTTCTTTATTAAAACAATGTTTTTGATTTCTGGCCTATTTTAGAGCAATTCAATGACTAATTCAAAAGTTGCGTATCACCTTCAAATCCTAATGTA
Source organism: Ahaetulla prasina (assembly GCF_028640845.1). Taxonomy (NCBI): domain Eukaryota; kingdom Metazoa; phylum Chordata; class Lepidosauria; order Squamata; family Colubridae; genus Ahaetulla; species Ahaetulla prasina. The sequence continues at coordinate 277,145,812 of NC_080539.1, read as the reverse complement.
GTGCCAGGTATCTAAGATCATATTCTCCCTTATCAAACTGCTTGGGCTTGAAAATATTTTTCCCAGTTCTGCCAGCATCTAAGGAATGAGTGATGAGTTGATGCGAGCTTCTTACTCACAGCTCTTAAATTTTACAACCAGTTGCTAACAGGAATCAGGCTTGTTTCCACTCTGTTCTCCTAAGCCGTGGTTAAAATGCCTCTGCCTCCAAGCAATTTTGCCTCATTGCAGCAAACAGCAAACAGTCTGCTTTAGTTTCATTTTTGTTTTCAGCATAGCTTGATTAGCACAAGAAAAAAAAATCTGCTTCCAGCAATTTACCTCCTTGCAGCAAGCCGCAGAGGCCCACACAGCAATAGGCAATGGGAATCCCTGAAACAGGGAGGCCGATCCAAGGGACAATCAATTTGTGCTAATTAGGCTGTGCTGACGCTGAAATGGGCTGTTTTTTCTTGCTGCTTGCTGCAAGGAGGTAAATTGCTGGGAAGCAGAGGCCAAAGGGTGGGGGCCAGTGGGTGGGTGGAGCTACATTTGGTGTATAAGACGCACCCAAATTTTCACCCCCTTTTACGGGGAAAAAAGATGCATCTTATACTCTGAAAAATACGGTAGTAACATCCATACCATATTAGCTTTGTTGGCAAAAATGAACAAGTATCATTTTTATTTTATTTTTATTTATTTATTTTTGTCACAACAATATATGTAAGTATCATACAGAAAGATTATATAGTATATAAAGGTATAAGCATATATATATATATAGGAAGAAGAAAAGAAAAACAATAGGACAGGAATGGTAGGCACGTTTGTGCGCTTATGCACACCCCTTATGGTCCTCTTAGGAATGGGGTGAGGTCAATAGTAGAAAGTTTTTGGTTAAAGCTTTTAGGATTATGAGAAGAGACCACAGAGTCATGTAAAGTATTCCAAGCACTGATGATTCTGTTACAGAAGTCATATTTTCTGCAATCTAGATTAAAGCGGTTGACATTAAGTTTAAATCTGTTGGTTGCTCTTGTATTATTGCAATTAAACCTGAAGTAGTCTTTGACAGGAAGGACATTACAATAGATGATTCTATGAGTTAAACTTAGGTCTTGTCGAAGGCGACGGAGTTCCAAGTTTTCCAAGCCCAGGATTTCAAGTCTAGTGGGATAAGGTATTTTGTTGTTTACAGAGGAATGGAGAACTCTTCTTGTAAAATATTTCTGGACACGTTCAATTGTATTGATGTCAGAGATATGGTGAGGGTTCCAAACAGGTGAGCTGTATTCTAGAATTGGTCTAGCAAATGTTTTATATGCTCTGGTTAGTAGTGTAGTGTTTTTGGAAAAGAAGCTACGCAAGATTAGGTTTACAACTCTTAGAGCCTTTTTTGCTATGTATTTGCAGTGGGCTTTGGCACTTAGATCATTTGACATGAAAACTCCAAGGTCTTTAACGGGATGGGGGTCATCTGTAAGGTAATGTCCATCAAGTATGTACTTAGTTTGGGTTCTTTTTTCCTATATGTAAGACTGAGCATTTGCTTGTTGAGATTGGGCGTTGCCAAGTTTTAGACCAAGCGGTTAGATGATCAAGGTCTTTTTGAATGATAGATGTATTATCAGTGGTGTTAAATAGTTTGACATCGTCAGCAAAGAGAACACAATTACTTGAGATATGGTCACAAAGATCATTAATGTATAGTATGAAGAGTGTTGGTCCAAGGACGCTGCCTTGAGGAACGCCACTCTTGACAGGAACAGGATTTGATAGAGCATTGCCAATTTTGACCACTTGTTGTCTGTTAGACAGAAAAGCAGATATCCATTTGTGAAGGGGTCCTGAAATGCCATAGGATTTTAGTTTTAGGAGAAGTTTATCGTGTACTACTGAGTCAAAAGCTTTGCAGAAGTCTATGTAGATTGCATCTATTGTTTTGCCTTGATCAAGATTTGTAGTCCATAAGTTTTTACAGTGGAGAAGTTGTAAGTTGCATGATAATTTTTTCCTGAAACCAAATTGTTTATTGGAGAGTAGGTTGTTTGCTTCTAAGTGTGAGGTAATGGATTGGTTGATGATTGATTCCATGACTTTGCAGGTGACGCAGATAGAGAGATTGGTCTGTAATTTTCGACTAAGCTGGGGTCTCCTTTTTTGAAGATAGGGATGACTGTGGCAAGTGACCAAAGTTTGGGAAGGGAACTGGTAGTGAAAGCTTTATCAAAGATAATACTTAGGGGTTCTGCTATATTAATGGAAAGTTTTTTTAAGAAGTATGCACATAGTCCATCGGGTCCAATAGATAGCGATGGTTTTAAGTTATGAAGAGCTTTTCCAACATTATCTTCTGTGAAATCTATATGAGTTAAGTCATCATAATCATTGCTGGCACGTTTGTGGAATGTCGGGTATGTGTTATCAGAGTTAACAAAAACTGAGCCAAAGAAAATGTTGAAGAGGTTGGCTTTAACTGTTTCGTCATTGCATTCTTTGTTGTTAGAATCTTTTAGTGGTGGGATGGATCTTGAGTCTTTAAGTTTATTGTTAACAAAATTATAAAAGGCATGATTGGAATTTGTGCGCAGAAGGTCCTCTTCTTGTTTGGTGTGGTAATTTGTGCATTCAGTTTCATCATCTCAAGAGTCCCTCCCCCCCATGGAAATGTTCTGCTAGTATAGTGAAGTTTTTGGGGTAGATAATTAAAAACAGTTGTGAGATAGATGTGAATGGAAAGGACCAAGCTACAATAGTGGAAAATAGCTATACAACAGTATCGGAAGGAATTAATGATTAAAATAGTGTACAGCTAGCTGGGTTTTCTTGCATTTGTAATAACACAAATTTAATTTGGTAAGCTACGATACACCTGCACAAGTTGAGCTGTTTTATCTTCCAAAGAAAATGCAATTCAGAATTGGTCTCAGTGGGAAGACAAAAGTTAAAGAACTATAAAAGAGTTGAAGTTAGTGAGCCAAATCTGCAATTCGGGGCAGCTGGAGGAAATAATATAGTTTCTGAGATTTGAAATAATAAAAGGTACTAATCTTTTATTCTTTGAGGCTTTTAAAATTTTATCATACTGGTTGAGAAATTCTGGGAGTTTAAGTCCACACATTTTCAAGTTGTTTAGGTTGAGAGCCACTGACTTAGACAAAGTCCTCAGGTTATGCCAGATGGGACTGGTAGATAAAACCATGAAATGCTTCTCTATGGCCCTTGAGCTATGCAGAAGTGGTTCATTATCTAAATCAACATTAGTTACACAGTAGCAAATATGCATCTACTTCAGATGTTGAAATAGTTGTCATGTTTACATGAAAGAGAGCCTATCAAAGAGATTCACCGGCAATTTGTATCACCAATCAATCAATCAATCAATCAGTCAATCAATCAGAACAGAGCTAGAAGGGACCTTGAGCTATGCAGAAGTGGTTCATTATCTAAATCAACATTAGTTACACAGTAGCAAATATGCATCTACTTCAGATGTTGAAATAGTTGTCATGTTTACATGAAAGAGAGCCTATCAAAGAGATTCACCGGCAATTTGTATCACCAATCAATCAGTCAATCAATCAGTCAATCAATCAGAACAGAGCTAGAAGGGACCTTGGAGGTCTTCTAGTCCAACCCGCTATTCAAGCAGGTGATCCTATACCATTTCAGACAAGTGACTTGTCCAGTCTCTTCTTAAAAACCTCCAGTGATGAAGCATCCACAACTTCTGACAGCAAGCTGTCCACTGGTTAATTGCCCTCACTGTTAGGAAATTTTTCCTTAATTCCAGGTTGCTTCTCTTCTTAATTAGTTTCCATCCATTTTTTCTTGTCTTCTGATGCTTTGGAAAATAAGTTGACCCCCACTTCTTTGTGGCAGCCCTTCAAATAATGGAATACTGTTATCATGTCACCCCTAGCTTTTTTTTATTTATTTTGAATTTATATCCCGCCCTTCTCCGAGGACTCAGGGCGGCTTACATTGTGTAAGGCAATAGTCTCATCCTATTTGTATATTTATATACAAAGTCAACTTATTGCCCCCCCAACAATCTGGGTCCTCATTTTACCTACCTTATAAAGGATGGAAGGCTGAGTCAACCTTGGGCCTGGTGGGACTCGAGCCTGCAGTAATTGTAATTGCAGGCAGCTGTGTGTTAATAACAGGCTGCATTAGCAGCCTGAGCCACTTCCCAGCCCTAGACTTCTCTTTTCTCTAGACTGGTCATACCCAATTCCTGCAACGGTTCTTCATATGTTTAATTCTACAGCCCCCCTAATCCTCATTGTTGCTCTTCTTTGCTCTTTTTCCAAAGTCTTGACATCTTTTTTATAATGTGATGACCAACTTCTGTCATTCATTCAATCTTCTTTTGGGGATGGGGGGTCTGCAGGAATAGTAACAAAAGTCATGACACTGGCTGATTATGGTCTGTACATCAGAAAATAATAGGAATGATTTTTAGGCTTGTCGATATGTCCTCTAAATGGGTGGACAGAAATGGTGTGAATATCAAAAGATGTGCTTCTAGGAGTATGTGGAAAATAAGGATTTTCTCAGTAGGATCTATTCTCTTGTAATTGAAAATTGCAGATTAAAATTAAAAATCAAGAAGCTGTTCAGTTCCACACTGTGGGATGCTGCAAATGGCCATAAAGGTGAGACAGCTGTCAAGCACCTAGATGTAATCCCATATGTATATGTGTGTGTGTCTATGTGTATGTGCCTCTGTGTTGTGTATATATGACCATCATAACTGGGTCATAATGTTCCTGAAGAAGAAAACTGGATGAAGAATTAGTTAAAAGACTTGGAACCAGAATACATGGATTGCTTTTACCATTATAAATGCTATTAGTCCTTAACACTGTTGGAAGAGATTCTTCCATGCTACAGTCACTTGTAGGTGGGGTTTTGGTATGATATTGTGGTACCAGATTGCTTTTTCCCATGATTTTCAAGAGCACCTACTGTTATTCATAACTTTTCATCCAGTTCTCTTCTGCAGAAGTATTTAAAAAATAGACTTTGTTCCCTTGATTTTATTCTATTTCAACATAGTTTTTAACAAGGAAAAGAAAATATCATATCATACATGTAAAAAAAACATATGATTTTTTTTCTTTAGAAATCTTCCAGTTATCAAGATTATATAGCTATTTTGCCTCCCATTTTTCTTCATGTTTTTACATTGTTTTAATCATAATGTTATTATATTCTAGTCGTGTTGTTTATCTCCTATCTTCACAACCCCCATCTCAGACACACCAACAACAGCCAAGCCTCCTACAACTGACCCCATCCCATTGGGTTCACAACCCCTAGTGATCACAGAAAAGGAAGTGCAAGACCTATTTCACAGAGAAAAGCCAGGAAAAGCTCCAGGCCCAGACAAGATAACTCCTTCTTGCTTAAAAGTCTGTGCTGACCAATTGTCCCCCATTTTCCCCCATATCTTCAATAAATCACTAGAGATGTGCTATGTTCCTTCTTGCTTCAAATGCTTTACTATCATCCCAGTGCCAAAGAAGCCCACCATCAAGGGAATGACTACAGACCAGTTGCTCTAACATCTGTAGTCATGAAAACCTTTGAAAGGCTAGTGCTCTCCCGCTTGAAAACCATCATGGACCCACTGTTAAACCCTTGAGGGGTCTCATCTATACTGAGATAAGACCCCTCATTTATACTAACTCGTCTATACTGAGCAAATAGATTAACAGATGATGCTGTTAATATGGCTCTATACTACATCCTACAACATCTTGAATCTCCAAAGACCTATGCAAGGGTCCTCTTTGTAGACTTTAGTTCAGCATTCAATACGATCATTCCAGACACTCTTCTAACTAAGCTAAACCAGCTACAGATACCTGAACAGATTTGTAACTGGATTGCAAGCTTCCTAACAAACAGGAAGCAGCAGGTGAAGCTAAGCAGAATCACATCAGATACCTGTACAATTAGAACAGCTCCCCCCCAAGGCTGTGTGCTCTCCCCACTTCTCTCTGTATACCAATGACTGCATTGCTAACGATCCATTTGTTAAACTACTGAAGTTCGCAAATGACACAACAGTGATCGGTCTCATTCGAGACAATGATGGATCCACATATAGACGGGAGGTTGAACGACTAGCCTTGTGGTGCGACCAGAGCAATCTGGAATTGAACACACTCAAAACCGTAGAAATAGTGGTAAACTTTAGGAGAAACCCTTCCATACTTCCACCTCTCGCAATACTAGACAATACAGTATCAACAGTAGAAACCTTCAAATTTCTAGGTTCTACCATATCGCAAGATCTAAAATGGACAGCTAACATCAAAAACATCATTAAAAAAGGACAACAAAGAATGTTCTTTCTGCACCAACTCAGAAAGCTCAAACTGCCCAAGGAGCTGCTGATCCAGGTCTACAGAGGAATTATTGAGTCTGTCATCTGCACCTCTATAACTATCTGGTTTGGTTCTGCAACCCAACAAGAAAAACACAGACTTCAGAGGATAATTAGAACTGCAGAAAAAATAATTGCTACCAACCTGCCTTCCATTGAGGACCTGTATACTGCACGAATCAAGAAGAGGGCCGTGAAAATATTTACAGATCCCTCACATCCTGCACATAATCTGTTTCAACTCCTACCCTCAACAACGCTACAGAGCACTGCACACCAGAACAACTAGACACAAGAACAGTTTTTTCCCGAACGCCATCACTCTGTTAAACAAACAATTCCCTCAACACTGTCAAACTATTCACTAAACCTGCGCTACTATTAATCTTCTCATCGTTCCCATCACCAATCTCCTTCCATTTATGACTGTAGCTTTGTTGCTTGTATCCTTACGATTTATATTGATATTGTTTCCTGATTGCTTATTGTAGCCTATGACTATCATTAAGTGTTGTATCATTAAGTATTAAATTTGTACCCTATGATTATCATTAAGTGTTGTAAGTGTTGTACCTTGATGAATGTATCTTTTCTTTTATGTACACTGAGAGCATATGCATCAAGACAAATTCCTTGTGTGTCCAATCACACTTGGCCAATAAAAATTCTATTCTATTCTATTTTATTTTGACATTTCTTCTCACAATAAATAGGGCAATGGTTTTCACTCTTTTAATTAATATGGTTATCTCTAAGCCCCTTTCGTAGTTTGGAGGTTCTCTATAACAAAATGGGATATGGTATTAAAGGTGAGCAATGAAAAATCTGATCTCCCATCAAAAATCTGATGTTCCATCAAACAGTTTCCTGCAAGCAAAGCTCTGTATTTCCAACAGTTTGTCGTACATGACAGTGCTTAATTTCTGAAAGATGGTGTTATTTCAGATCTGTAGTTAATTCTGCGTTTGAGACTTTTCCTAGATTCTTCTTGTTTTTCTTCTTCCCTTCAAAAAAGTTCCATTCATAATGTAACAGACCATAGAGGTTCATGATTTGAGGCTTTGGCCATGCACTTTCATGTATTCATTTATAAGATTTTCTCTATTGGGAAAATTTGCTGGGGAATAAGAGTTCCTCTAAAGACAAAAGAGTGTGAAGGAAGGCTTCAGAAATAAATTTCAGTAAAATGAAAAAAAAGATCAAATAACAGTAGGATTTTTAAAAGGTTCTGACTACAGTTTTTTTTAAAAAATTCTTCACTGTAAGAACCCTCTATGCCAAACTTCTAAGGCACAGAGAATTTGCTGTTTCTAGTACTACATGAGACTTGTAGGTCCCAAATGATCAATAATAAACAATTGTTTATAGTCAATGCTAGCAGTTTTGTTTTGAAAAGAAACCCTTTGGTGTGTGGGGAGAGACATTTTTGCTATTTGATTTGATATTTATTGTTTGGTGGTCTGCCTTTCTTTCTCTTTTGGTGAAATTTAGAACAATATGTTTTACTGAGTAGAGTCGTCATCTTCCCTGCAAAGGCTCCAAGGTACCTTTTAAGAAAGCTGTGTGTAGGAGAGAGAGGGAGAGGAAGAGGGAGAGGGAGGGATGGAGGGATGGAGAAAGAGAGAGAGAGAGAGAGAGAGAGGGAGGGACAGAGAGAGAGAGAGAGAGAGAGAGAGAGGGAGGGACGGAGAGAGAGAGAGAGACTAGATAGCAGATGTGCACTGATTGGAACAAATGGGTTTATTTTCAGAACAGATGGACAAAGTTGCCTACCCAAGAACTGTGTTGCAAGAAAAGCAATGAAAAGAGAGAGAGGGAGAGGGAGGGAGGGAGGGAGAGAGAGAGAGAGAGAGAGAGAAAGAAAGAGAGAGAGAGAAAAGGAGGGAATATATATCATGCCAGCTGAAGCACTGTCAGGAAAAAAAGAGGAAAATTTTAACCCAACCTAATTCAATCTCTTCCATAATCAAGGCTTGGTCTAGCACAAGGATTAGAATCAAAGTCTAATCTAGTATCAGCTACAGGGCAATCCAGCTTCCTTTGGAAGCTAAAAAGTAGGAAAAGCAGGCAATGCCTATCCTGCATTGTGTATTGTTCCCTAACCATTGGAAACATGCTTCATTCTGGTTCAGTATTATAGGAATTAGGGAAAGCCAATAGATTTGCCACAATATTTATATACAGTATTCCATTGATGATCCTTCTTCACCTTATGCTAAATAAATAAATACATTTATGGGATTTTGTTTTTCTTGCTGGCAGTTAGTGTTTTTTCACTGCTGTGACTTGGATATATGTGGGTACTTTCCAGATCCTGAAACCTCTTGTCCAACAAGAAAGGCTGACTTCTGTGAATGATCATAGTCAGCTTTATCCAATGCAGGAAAAGGTAATTATCAGCAGACTCAGAAGAAATGGGAGGAATGGTAGCAGTAAAAAAAACAGGCTATCCTGGAAGATTATCTGGATTCAGGCCTGGGTATGGGATGGAAACAGTGCTCGTCACACTTTTCAATGATCTTGAGTGAGGGCGCTCCATCTTTGCCTGCTTAACCTCTCTGTGGCTTTTGAGACCATCGACCATAAAATCCTTTGGAATTGTGACAATTTTTTATTTATAAATTAAATGGCATTGCCCAGAGCCACTTTCTTGTGAGATGGGGGTCTACACAAATATGATAAATAAATAAAAGAGAAGAATCAGTTTCATTCTGAAAGAAATCACTGTTAGTATTACCATGTTTGCTTAAGTCTTTTAATGAATATTAAATAGAAGTGTGGCAAAGCATCTGTTATAGAATCAGAAAATAGCAATTGTTTGGAAACTTCTCCTTTCCTATACAAAACAATGTCGATCAGTTATTTATAAATGTATTAGCAATATTTTGGATCTTTAAATTTAAATAAAGTTGGAGGAAGGATGATTTGGAAAGATTGATAATAGATGGATAGGTAGATGATAGATAAGTAGATGAGATATAGATAGATAGATAGATAGATAGATAGATAGATAGATAGATAGATAGATAGAGATGGTGAGATATAAAGTTGTACATACATAGATAGATGATAGATATGTAGGTAGGTAGGTAGGTAGGTAGATAGATAGATAGATAGATGGTTGATAGCTGCACAGCTCATGTACTGGCTCCTTTCTTCCTAAGGGACAATGTTAAATTAAATGTTTATACAAAGATTTCACATGTTTATCCTTTTTTTTTGAAGCATCAGCCATTAAGGGGTAGAGAGGAACGATGATTGGACCTCCAGTGCATGGAAACTGGATTGAACTAATGGCAACTTTGAGATAGTCTTTTTGTGAGAACTTCAGCATGGAGGGAAAAGACCACATGCCAAAGCAGCAGTTTCAAAATCAAAAGTCTGGCATATAAAATGTCTTTGTTCAACCAGAGGCTTTCTATAGTATCTATGGGGAAGGTTATAGGGGAAGACTGTATCCTAAGGATGAATCTACTAAGCCTATCACCCAATTTACCAATTATCGATTGCTGTTTCTCTTTAGAAAAAAAAGGAGACAAACATTTAGTAATTTTTTTGGGCAAGTCAAAGTTTTTGTTAATGAAGTTCTTCTTTTCCTCTCACTTGTGATCTAGGGCAATCCACAATTGCCCTACATCTCAAAGGACAATGCTCTTGAAGTAAGATTGGGAAAAAGAGAAAAATGGGAAATCAGCCTTTCTTGTCACTTTCTTTGGTGCTACTGTAGAATACCAAGTATTTTTACACAGGTACTAAGTGAGTTGAGATAGACTTTGATACATTTGTAGAGCCTATTTGTCCTAAACTAATATCTCTAATACGTTTGCACATTTAATGTATTATCTGCTTTGGCCTTAAGTCATCAAGTTATTGGCCATAAAACAGAACTAAAGAGGGAACCTGGAAACATTGTATGTTAATCCAGAATATCTGGAATTTAGTTAGTTCCAGAGAGCTAATCCTCTGATATAGCCTGTTATGAAACTCCCAAACATGCTGCATTTCTTTCATTTTGCCAAGGGAAATAATTTAGCTCTGCTTTTGCTTTGACTCAGCCTGCTAATTTGCCAAATATTTTGCTTTATGTAGTTCATAGCCTTTGGTTAAACCCTAATTTTATATAACTCTTGAAGAGTTCAAAAAGGCAAGAAATAATGCTATAAATCTTTATAATATGTTAATATACTAGGATTCTTCATCTAGTTTCATAGCTGGATGTCAGGACTGCAGCTTAAGTTTTAATTGATCACATTTGACTCACAAATGTTCTGATTTCATTTTCTTTATTTTTAGTACAAACCAAATTGGCCGTACAATTCTTCTCCCCCCTCTTCAATTTTTGCATACTATTGTGCATCATTTTTTGTTAGTTGTAGTAGAATATGTGGGGGAGGGGGTAGATCTTAATTTAAGATCTAAATTAAGACTAAAAGTTTGGGCTCAAATTCGTGATTTATCCACTGACATTTTATAATAAACTAGCTGTGCCTTTTATTCATTAAAAAAAGTTCAACAATACAAATGATTCCTCATTATCACTTAAATAGACTAGTCACTATATTTATTTAAAAGATATTGGTGCTTTTCTTCCTTGGATTTTAAAAATGAATAAATAATGAATTATCTTGCTGATGACACCTATGCCTTTAATTTTTAGAAGGGAATGCTTCATAAAAACCATGCTGTGAATAGATGCAAAAGCTTATCTTTGCATAATGTAGACTTTTGGAATTAATGTGAAAAGCACACATAATTAAACACAAAACTGACACAATATTATTTTTGTATGCTAAATTGAGTGTGTCTGTGTGTGTGTCTCCGTGAGTGTGTGATATGCACTATTTGTGTGATATATATCAGAGTCCAAAGAAGTCAATTTTTATAATATTTCTTTTCTAGGTGAAGTTCTACATAACACTATACTAATTCATTTAGCTTTCACTATGTGTATAGTAGTACCTTGGTACTTTTCATTAATTGTTCCGGGAGGTGCGATTACTACCAAAAAAAAAAATGAGTACCAAATCCACCCCCCCCCGCTATAAATAGTAAGTGAGTTACAAGGCAGCCGACACCAAGTTCTAGTTTGTGCGTTGAGTACCAAACAAACAATGAGTACCAGGACAAAATTTTCACATCAAAATGCGTTGAGTACCAAATTAAATGAGTTTCAAAGCAGTTTAGTACCAAGGTACCACTGTATTTGGATATTATCACGTCCAAGTCTGAAGATGACACAGTGAAATCCAATCAAGTCCAATTCTTTATTTGCTTACACCTAATAAACAAAATCTTGCCAAACTAAAGCTATAACGTCTAGTCAGAGATGCTCTATGAGGAAGATAGGCATTTTAAAAAAATAGGAAACATAAAATAAAGTAACCTTCTAACCTAATAGATATAACCTGAGTGATTCTAAGATATGCCTACCCTGATCTTTTTCCTCCCTTCCAATAACTAGGGACTGCACAGCCTCTTAATGTGGGCTACTCTCTGGAATGGTCTGCTTCCTCCCTAGGAAGCCATGATGCTGCCAAGATCGCCCCCCCCCTCCTTCTCCAGGTGCATATTCCATCAACACTTTTTAAGAACAGATCCTTTACTATTCAATACCACCAGTGGCTGGCAAAAGTTTCCCAATTTTCTGACAACAGATGGTTCAACAAACTAAGACTATGATGAGACTTCTCCTCTTCGGTTTGCCAGAATATTTGACAAAGCGCAAGAGAACAATTTGCAAAACCTCAAGTTACAGACTTGAGGTCAAGAGTTGAGTAACTGTTTCCATCTGTTCTGTAGTATGTCCAAAGAAGAATGTTACTGATATTTTTAATAGATCTTAGCAGCAGAATAATTGGCTATCTTGCTAGTAGCACTGCCAGAAAAGTTATGTTGAAAGAACATCTTGCATCAGCACCATAATAAGAAGAGATTTCGTCTTGTTTATTTTGTTGGAGAGTTTCTGGGTGCCCTGATTTAGATTCATCAGTAAATTACAGATCTCTAGAGGTTTCACCTCACTTGACTGCTTCGCAAGATTTGGCAGAACACTCAGAGACAAGGCTGAGGTAATTTGGAATCTTAATCAAAGACATGAATGTAGCTATACACCACACTTGATTGTCCATTGCAATTCAGAAGATAGAATGTTAATAGCCTAGAGCAGGGGTGTTAAACTCAAGGCCCAAGGAGTGCTTAGGTCTGGCCCACAGGGCCACCCTGGAAACAGTGAGGGATTGGCTCAAGTGCTCTGCCAGCGAAAACGGGCTCCTGAGCTCCATTTCCAGCTGCAAAGGCCTCCGGAGCTCCATTTTCACTGGCAGAGGGTTGCAGGAGGCCTTTGCAGCTGGAAATGAGCTCAGGAGCCCGTTTTCGCTGGCAGAGCGCTTGGGCCCCACAGGCACCCCTGACATGAGTGTCATTGAGCAGGTCACCCCCACTCTGGCCATCCCCATCCTGGCTCCCTGAGGTAAACACAACACTGGATGCAGCCCTCAATGAAATTAAGTTTGGTACTCCTGGCCTAGAGATATAACTTTGAGCCTTCTTCCTCATGTCTTTCAGAATTAATGAGAACTAAGCTAGAGCAGTTATTGTATGTTTATTTCATCTGGGAATCACTAATTCTTAAAGAAAGCTTACCAGGTATGGCTTAATTTGTGCACCAATCTTCCAGCGGCAGCATCTGACCCAAGTTGTGTTTTGTCGACCTATGGATGGACCTAGATCAGAAGTCACAATTTCCCCAAGATAAGAATCTAGAAGTCTACTGTAAGTAATATAGTCTGACTACAGAAAGTAATAACTAGCGGGGGAAATAAAAATGGAAGCATAAGCTGAATCTTTCAGAACTGTGTAATAACAATGTTGAAACTGTTTTAGAAAAGAAACATGAAAATACTGAAAGTATTTACCACAGGAATTAGATCATCAAGTTTGGCAGAATTTTAAACTATGAGTTTAAAAGAAAACTCAAAGACATTCATTTTCTGAATGTTTCTTACTTAAGAAGATGTATGCTTTTGTAAAACTCAAGTTGATTGACATGATAGTGTGAACTCAATTAACTTTGAAACAAATGTAATGATAGAGCTGGACTATTCAAATTGTCTTCTAAATATCCTCAAAATGTATTTTTTCCCAGCATACTGAAATTTGTAGACCAAAGATTGTGTTTATGGTTATTGCACAAAGAACTTAGTTTATTTCCTTGATTTACCTGAAACCTCATTTAACACAGAAGGACATATGGAAAATATAACATGATTTTGTCTACATGGGATCAGCTGATTGGTACATTGCTAATACTGCCTCTGTGAAATATATCTGATTTACAGTATAATCTGGCCCATGAGTGCTGCAGTGGCCTAGAGTGGGAGCTCTCACCTCACAATCAGGAGGCTGTGAGTTCGATCCCAGGTAGCTTCAGGTATATATCTCTCTGGGCACAATGAGTAAATATCAGCTGCAAACTCTGCATTGGCAAAATCCAGCCAATAAATACTCAGCTCCATTCAGTTGCCCCGACTCCATCCCGATGCAAGGGATTACAGGGTCATTAAAAGACAACATATAATCTGGACCATACATTTCACTTTAATTTATCAGAAAAAAAGAAAATAAATGAGGAATTTTAAAATGATAGGAATGATTTAATAATGATTTAAGCTAGTTTTATTTAAAATATTATCATAACAATGAAATTCACATTTTTTGTTTACTATGTACCTAAAGATTAATATATACTAAACAGTTTAACTGGATTCCCTAATATCTTTTTAAGGGCAAAGTAGCTTGTTACATTAGTTCTGGAAACAATGCCAAATTTGAAGTTTGAGGACATGTTTTGCCAGAGCCTTTTTGGATCAGTACGTTTTCCAGTAGTAAAGTCCACATTTATTAATTTTACCATGGAAGATGGGGCATTTGAAATGAGCCTCTAAGGCAGGGGTGAAATGCTCCTGGTTTGGATTGGCTTGCCTGATCTGGTAGCGATGGCAGCTGTTGGTTCAGAGAACTGGTAGCAAAAATCACTGGCCCCGCCCCCTGCCCCTGCTGATCATCAGAGGGTTTTTTTTTACTTTTAAAAGCAGTTTTTCTTCAGACAAAAAAATGCCTTTAAAAGTAAAAAAAGGGCCTTTGATGATCCCGCAGCTCAGCTGGGATCGTCAGAACCCTTTAAACTCTTTATTTTTAACAACTTCTTCAGTCGAAGAGGTTGTAAAAAAAAAAGGTTTTAAAAGGCTCCTCTGGTGATCCCAGCTGAGTTGCCTCATCACCAGAACCTTTAAAAAACATGGTTTCTACAAGCTCTTTGGCCAAAGAGGTTGCTAAAACAATCCTTTTAAGAGATTCTGGAGATGAGGCAACTTCAGCTGGGATCATCAGAGGAGCCTTTTAAAATCTTTTTTTCCTCTGGCGATCCCAGCTGAGTTGCCTCATCATCACAGGCTTTTAAAATAATTTTTTAGCAACCTCTTACAATAGCACCCGCCCATGCCCACCCAATGCCCCGTCCCCACTTGCCTTATTGCTGCTTCTGTTGGGCTGGCAAAGCCATGCTTTACTTCGGCTGCTGCAATCAGTTGCATCAGCTAGCAACTGAATCTGCCTGCCTGCAATCCATCTCCTCAGTGAGCAACTCAATCTGCCTGCTTTGTTGGCTGAGGAACTCTAGGAGTTGAAGTCCACAAACCTTAAAGTTACTAAGGTTGGAGACCCCTGATCTAAAAAATATAAATAAAATAAAAAATATAAATAAAATAAAATAATAAAATAAAAATAAAATATTTGTGCAGCTTTCTGAGATTTGGTGTGTTTCTGTAGTGTTTCACTCTAACTACACAAACACACAAAATCTCACAAAGCTGTATGTGGCATTTTGTGTGTGTGTGTGTTTTATATGTGTAAAGTGTGAAAGTGTGAGGTTCCTGCTTGTTGCAGGGGCCATTTTGGGTGAAGTGCAGCTGCTTTTACATTGTGTGTGAGTCAGTTGTGTTGTGTTGTATGTGTATAAAGTGTGAACATTGGTTTTTGGTACCTCTTATTGTTTTGTATACTTTGTTAAATATTTTTTTTTATTTATTGTTATTGGCCACGCCCACCCAGTTATCTGGCCACCAAGCCACACCCACCAATTAAGCCATGCCCACAGAACCAGTAGGGAAAATTTTTAGATTTCACCCCTGCTCTAAGGCAACTGGTCAGAATGCCTATGCTTCATATTCTTTGTTCCCATAGAAACATTACATCAAAGGGACAAGTCTCCTGTGAGTTTATTGTAGACTCATCATTAATGTTGCTTAAGTAACATTATGTAGAACAAAGAATATCAGAGTTGGAAGGGAGTAGTTCAACACCCTGCTCAAGCAAGAGACCCTATACCATTTCAGAGGGGTGGCTCTCCAGTCTCTTCTTAAAAGCCCCCAGTGATGGAACATCCACAACTACTGAAGGCAAGCTGTTCCACTGGTTGATTATTCTCACTGTCAGGAAGTTTCTCTTTGGTTCTAGATGAGATCTCTCTTTGATTAGCTTCTATCTTTTGTTTCTTATCTTACCTTTGGGTGCTTGTTGACCCCCCTCTTTTTTACGACAGCCTTTCAAATATTGGAACACTGCTATCATGTCACTCTGGTCCTTCTTTTCACTAGACTGGCCAGAACCAATTCCTGTAACTATTCGTCATATGTTTTAATCTCCAGGCCCCTAATCATCATTGTTGCTCTTCTCTGCACTTTTTCCAAAGTCTCAACATCTTTTTTAATAATGTGATGACCAATCTTCTGTCATTTATACAATCTTCTATTGGGGGTTGGGGTGGGGCCTGCAGGAATATTAACAAAAGTCCCAACATCTGACTGATTATAGTTTGTACACCAGAAAATAATAGGAACGGTTTTTAGGCTTGTTGATATGTCCTCTAAATGCATGGACAGAAATACTGTGAAGTAAGTATCAAAAACTGTGCTTCTAGGAGTGTGTGGAAAATAAGGATTTTCTCAGTAGGATTTTTTCTCTTGTAATTGAAAATTAAAATTAAAAATCAAGAAGCACTTCATTTGTACAGCCACCAACATTTTCAGATATCATCAGAAGCCCAGTATTTCTTTGCCAGACAGACTGCAGATCTTTATAATAAATTTAACTTTCATTAAATGAATGGCGTTCTGTACTATTTGGTGCAACTTTAAAAATGATTCTTATTAGAAATTCTATTGGTTTTTTCCCCCCAGTTTTGCACTTTGAATTTCAATGAAATTGAAGTCCCTATGAGCAGAATTCTAGGACAAAGCAGAATTGGAATGAAAAAAATGGAGATGACAAAAATACCACTTTACACCTTACACATTTCCAATTACACGTTTTTAATCTAAGCCTGTAGCTAACATTTAAAATAAATGCTCAGAATGAATTCTTCCCTCTTTCCTTTTAAACTTCCTTAGTTGTGAATTGGTATATTGTTTTCTATCTTGGGAGCCCTCAGGCAGAGAGAAGGCCTGGGAAATATAACTGATTTCAGCCTGAAATCCTGCTTTATGAATCTGGTTCATAGACAGGTAGGAATTCTGAGTTTGAGAAGAATAGAATTCATTCAAACATTTGAGATCATGCTTGAGAGAATATGTTGTATAGTCTTGAGAGTTTGGAACAGTTAAAGTTCAACCTTACCTTTTCACTCAGAGGTAGCTCTCAGCTACTAAACCCCACTGAGATCAATTAGGCTCCTTCTAAATGAATATATAACTGTAGCATAAGGCATACGGTTTCAACAACCAATTTTCATCAGGCACTGGTTTTTTAAAAAAAGGTAAAGAGAAAGTATAGCATTAAGAAAACAACAATAAGTTTTCGGAACCTGTGTGGTATCAGAGATCATTTTGGAACCAATACTGTGCACTTGGGTGTGATGGAATTGTACAATGCTCAGGACTCAGGGCAGGGTATGATAAGCTTAAAAGGATCGTAAAATGCCTCATTTTTGAAGCATGTATATTTTTAAAAAATCCAGCATATACATTGAAAATATATATATGTGCGTTGTACTTTGTGTAACGATGCTTTTCATCTGAAACCCTGAAAGATGTGTAATTACGTTTCTCTTTGTGTAATTACGTTTTTTTAAAAATATTGATTTTATATCCAGAGAATTCTCCAGATTATTAGTGGATTATTTTCTCCAGATTATTAGTGGATTATTTTCATCAACTGTTTAAATGCTCTTTGTGGTTCTCTGATATTTAATATAATATCATCTGCATAATTTAATTTAAGCTTATATTTGTCTCTGGGTATTTGTCACCTTTTCTGCTAATATTTATTTTTTATTTTTTTAAAACAAATAAACATAAAAGCATCTTCAATACAATTACAGTGTGTTGGTGGGCTGATTACAAATCTTTTGTACAGTTTCATAATATACTTCTCTTTAATTTATCTATTCTTGCTATACATCCATCTGGTATTTATCCAAATGTCTTAATCAATTAATCCTTTAGTTAACCAATGGCTATAACATTTCATTCTCTCATTTCATGTGAGTTTCCCCAAATTAATATTTTATCTAATTACATCATTTATACCATCACCATATATTTATTTTTTTCAATATATTCATATTTTCCATTATATAAACCTTTCTCAAATCTTTCCTAACATATTCTTCCTTCTAGCCATTGATAGAATAAGTCCCATACCTTGTAATATTGTTTATCCTCCTGTTCTCTAATTCAAATATCAATTTACTCATTTCTACACATTCCATCATTTTCCTAATAATTTCATCATGCAAAGGTAATTTCTCATTTTTCCAATTTTTGGCAAACACAATCCTAGCTGCTGTTATAGAATTTACAATCAAACATCTCAATTCTCTACTATATGTTTCAGGAATAATCCCCAATAGAAAAAGTTCTGGCTTAAAGTCTATATGTTTTTTAATCATTTTTTCCAACCATGTGTGTATTTTAGTCCAATATCTTTTAGCTTCTATGCATGTCCACCACATATGGTAATATGATCCTGGTATAGAATAGAATAGAATTTTTTATTTGGCCAAGTGTGATTGGACACACAAGGAATTTGTCTTGGTGCCTATGCTGTCAGTGTGCATAAAAGAAAAGATACGTTCATCAAGGTACAACATTTACAACACAAATGATGGTCAATATATCAAAATAAATCATAAGGATTGCCAGCAACAAGTTATAGTCATACAGTCATAAGTGGAAGGAAATGGGTGATGGGAACAATGAAAAGATTAATAGTAGTGCAGATTTAGTAACAGTTTGACAGTGTTGAGGGAATTATTTGTTTAGCAGAGTGATGGCCTTCGGGAAAAAACTGTTCTTGTGTCTAGTTGTTCTGGTGTGCAGTGCTCTATAGCATCATTTTGAGGGTAGGAGTTGAAACAGTTTATGTCCAGGATGTGAGGGATCTGTACATATTTTCACAGCCCTCTTCTTGATTCGTGCAGTATACAGGTCCTCAATGGAAGGCAGATTGGTAGCAATTATTTTTTCTGCAGTTCTAATTATCCTCTGAAGTCTGTGTCTTTCTTGTTGGGTTGCAGAACCGAAGGTGCAAATGACAGACTCAATAATTCCTCTGTAGAACTGAATCAGCAGCTCCTTGGGCAGTTTGAGCTTACTGAATTGGCGTGGAAAGAACATTCTTTGTTGTCCTTTTTTGATGATGTTTTTGATGTTAGCTGTCCATTTTAGATCTTGCGATATGAGTATCTGATGACACTTCCAACATTTTTCGGATTTATACTTCTATAAACATTCTAGCAATTCTTGCCGGGGATAGATGTCACCTGTAGAACATCTTATACAAATTTTCTTTATATGCAGTAGACATTGTCATTTTATAGTTTTGTGGCCACAATTTTTGCCATGCCTCTAAGTCATCCCATGTCCAAAATTCTTCCCCCAAGCAATCATTGTCCCTTGAACTTGTTCTTCTTCTAGTTTACCGTCTAGTAAATATCCATATAATTTCCTAATTAAATTGTCATCAGTACCTGTTAAAATTTTATCATGCCTAGTCAAATTATTATAAACCCTTCTGCTTTTCTTTATCATATCTGGAATGTATTTGCTTTTCTGCCAATATTTTTAAACAGTAATGAATAATAGAGAAGTGCACCACTTTGCCTTCCTCATTTGAAAGTCTGTGGAAAGTGTTTCATTGATCAAAATCTTTTCTGTTTACTAGTGAATTCAAGCTTTGAATTCTTCTTGAAAGTTCATTTTATTCAATATGGGTATAAAAATTACCACTGCAAGTTCTCAAAGGCTTTTTCCACAACCAGGAAATAATTGCTGCCTCCTCCTTCTCCTCCTTCTTTCTGTTTCAAGTTCTTTGTAATACTGCATTTAATTCATTTTATTGCTCTTTTTATTTCTTGAACAGTAATGCGTATTTTTTAATTTGTTAATATTGGTCATTTAATGACAAACATTTTAATATATTTATTCATAGCAGCTTCATTAATGTAGACCCTCTTAATTCCCTTTAAAAATGCTAATTGTTTTATTATTTCCAAACCTGGATGTAAAAATTAAGTCCTTTTCTTTATTGCTGATAGTCTGGTTTTTTTCTTTTT
The DNA here is from genome assembly GCF_028640845.1 of Ahaetulla prasina. Classification (NCBI taxonomy): domain Eukaryota; kingdom Metazoa; phylum Chordata; class Lepidosauria; order Squamata; family Colubridae; genus Ahaetulla; species Ahaetulla prasina. Next base: position 277,125,821 of record NC_080539.1, on the reverse strand, counting down.
TCTTTTATCTTTTTGATAAGCTAAAAATTCATTGTCTCAATGTTGTTTCTGCAAAAGGCAATTGGACTTTCTTGGGGTTATTTTCTCTTATAAAATGTTTTGCTTTTCATTCAAGAAGCTTCTTTGATTTTGAAGAATCAAGAACTGAAGAAGCTTCTTGAATGAGAAGTGAAACATTTCCAAGGGGGAAAAAACCAAGGAAGTTCAGTTGTCTTTTAGAAAATCACTTTTGGGACAACCATGACTTGGATGATTGAGAATCTCCATAGACACTAAAATTCACTGCTTTTTATTTGCATGGTCAAAATTCTTTTTAACGAATGTTGTTTTCTTTTGTAATTCTTCTGATTTTAACAAATTTAGTCACTGTTTAGTTTTTTCCAATTCTTTAATCAATTGCTTTTTAGGGCCCATTTAATGCTTTTGTTCCAGTTCTCCTATTTTGGCATTTAATTGTTCTTTCTGTTTATTCTATTTTCTTTTTTTATTTTCTTTTATCTTTTTGATAAGCTAAAAATTCACTGTCTCAATGTTGTTTCTGCAAAAGGCAATTGGACTTTCTTGGAGTTATTTTCTCTTATAAAATGTTTTGCTTTTCATCCAAGAAGCTTCTTTGATTTTGAAGAATCAAGAACTGAAGAAGCTTCTTGAATGAGAAGTGAAACATTTCCAAGGGGGGTGGGGAAACCAAGGAAGTTCAGTTGTCTTTTAGAAAATTACTTTTGGGACAACCATGACTTGGATGATTGAGAATCTTCATAGACACTAAAATTCACTGCTTTTTATTTGCATGGTCAAAATTCTTTTTAACGAATGTTATTTTCTTTTGTAATTCTTCTGATTTTAACAAATTTAGTCACTGTTTAGTTTCTTCCAATTCTTTAATCAATTGCTTTTTAGGGGCCATTTAATGCTTTTGTTCCAGTTCTCCTATTTTGGCATTTAATTGTTCTTTCTGTTTATTCTATTTTCTTTTTTTATTTTCTTTTATTAAATTATTTATTTAATTGTTTAAATAAAATAATTTATTTTAATTGTTTAGACTAAAAAAATATTTTAATTGTTTAAATAAATTTAAGAAGCCCCTCATATAAGTTTTACTAGTTTCTCAAATGGTAGTATGAGAGATACCTAGCGTTCTGTTTGTTTTAAAGAAGCAGCTAAATTCCTGTTCACATTTTTGGAGGGAAGTATCATGGAGTAATAACTTGTCATTCATCTTCTATATGAAATGTAGTTTTTCCCTAGAGCTCCATGTTATTAAAAATTGATTGTGATCCACATATGTCATTGCAAAATTTGTACTTCTTTAATGGATGGTATTAAGGTCTTAGGGATCCAGTATTTTGGAGTATGATTGATGTCTTGCTGAGAAAAAGATATAATGTATCTTAATTGGATTTTGTAATCTCCATGTATCAGTCAGTGCCAGTTTATCCATACATTGAAATACATTTTGCAGAAGCTTTTCACCATTTCCCCCTTATATGTTTTTGTCTAAGTTCAGAACTAAAACTCCACATTTCCTAAGACAAATATCTTACCTTCTTCCAACTCTATTAACTTTTGTCTAATTATACTTTATATTTCTAAAGAGGCCAAAATTATTATTTTGTCTTCTTTCATTCATTACAAGATCCTTCCTGCTTTGCCTTTAAATTGATCCAGTTCTTCCCAGGCTGGTGACATGATATAAATTATTATTCCAATTTTCTTTATCTTTCTTTCGGTTGTGTATTCTTGTCCCTATTTCCTTTGCTTTAACAAATGCACATGTCCTGTTTTTATGTGTTTCTTGCAAAGAGATTATCAGCATTTTCTTTACATCATTTAGATATATTTTGCACTTATTCACACCGAAAGAAGTTACCTTGATCTTTAAAATAATAATTTTCAAATCTATATTGCTTGCTGCATCATACAATCTCTTTAACATTTACAGGTAGTCCTGTATCAAATGTTGCTTTTCTGACCCACTCCACAAATTTGATTCGTTCCCAAGATAATTTATTTATTCCCATTTACGTTTTGCATTCATCATATTTAAGTCTTCTCAGCTTCAGCAGCTCACTTTCAACTCCTTATCCATTCAAAACATTCCATAAGTCAGGTCCATCATTTTAACTTAGACTTCCTCCCTAAATCCATAAGCATGCAACACATTCCCTGTTCCACGGTCACAAATTCTACATTCACAAATTCCAATTTTATAACCTAAATCCATATGGTGCATTTTGAGAAAGGGAAAGTGTACCAATAGTAGTGTATGCCAAAATGCAGGGTTAATGGGAAGGCTCCATCCCACCCAAATCAGTAAATGTGGGTTCGTGGTTAGCAAAGGTTTGCCTACCAAGTTCTATCAAATATAGCACAATGAACTAGAAGAAAGGAAATCACCCTATACTCCCAGTGGATAAAGACGATAATACTTTGAAAAGCTCTTTCTTGGCCTACAGTGGAGATATCCACAAATGGAGAGAATTCTCTGCCAAGAACCTCTACAGTGCACTAGTAAAAGGACTCTGCATAGGGAAGAAAAACTGGCAACAGCATATTCTAGAAATATGCCAAAGAAAACCCGGGATCTATAACATTTGAAGTCTCTTTGTTCCATTCTTCTTTCGTTCATGAAATGTACCACAACTAGACTATCACTGGGGGGTGGGTGGGGGGGTGGCGGTGCACTACATATAAATTGCCTTTTAGGTGGAGGCAAATTGTTCCCTACCTTCAGATTAATTTTATTCTAAAAGAGAACAATTACATTTTTTTTTCATTTTTTTAAAAGCATAACTTTCTATAGCTAGGTGTCATTGAATTTAATCTAGTTTAATGTAAGCCTAAAGCCTTAAAATATGAAGCCAGAGAAGAATGCATAAAATAAATTGTTAAGAAAGAAAAATAAGAATCTAACATACTTTTCTAATAACTACTTCCCATCTGTACTCTGCAGAAACTGCTTCTTACTGAGGGTCCTGTTTAAAAACTAAAAAAATATTGGGTAAATCAGGAGAAACTGTCTTATTTTTGAAAGGAAGGAAGCTGTGTATCAGTAGTAAAACTACACTCTTTACTTCAGAAGGCCCCTTTGAAGAGGACAGAATATTTAGATTAAATTGGGGTTAACTGTAGGGGTGGCTACTTACTATGTCCTACTGGTTTCTTTGTATCCATTTGCATACAATGGATACTATTTGATACGGTCAAGTGACTTAATCAATGGAGTTTCTATACTATCCCATCTGCTATTATTATTATTATTATTATTATTATTATTATTATTATTATTATTATTATTATTATTATTGAATTAAAACTTGGAAGACAAACAGCAATGTTTATTTATGAAGTTAGCATCTCCCTTCTGCATACCATTGAGATTATTTTCACTTTGAATGTGCAAAATACTTTGTAAACTTTCACTGACTGTGAAAACATTTCATGAAATTGGTCATGATTATTTCCACAGTTTTTTAGACTAACAGAATGAAAAGTAAAGTAAAAAAAGATTCTCGTCCAAGACAGCCCACTTTGTTATATTTCTAAGGTTCATGTAAGGGAGGAAAATCAGTGTAAAAAGGAACAAGAAAAGAAAGCTTGAAAGACTGATACCAAGGCAACCTTAACCCTAATCTGGGGGAAATCTACAGTTCAATCAATACACTCTTCTTCTGGGCTGATGCTTTACAGGTGACTGTTATATATAAGTTGGGTTGACAAAATCAGAAATGAGGAGATGATAAGCCGCCCGAGAAAGCCAAGAGAAATCATCAAAACCATAAAAAAGTGAAAGTTAGAATATTTTGGACATGTGATATGACACCCAGAAAGATACGGCATACTTCACTTAATCCAAAGAAAGATTGAAGGCAAACGAGGTCCAGGCAGAAGAAGAACATCATGGCTTCAAAATCTAAAGGAGTGGTTTGGACAAATCTCAACAGCACTTTTTCATGCTGCAATTGATAAAAATAGGATCACCAACATGATTGCCGAAGTCCGATGACAGTTATAGCATAAAAAGAAAAAGGCTGATGCTGAGAAATTTTCTACACAAGATCTTTTTGTCACATCTGTATTAGCCACTGTGTTTTCTCCATCTTCATTAGTACAAATTGTAACTATTATTAATGGGGTTCTGTGAGATTTGCAAGCAGATTTTTACCTGTTATTTGGCTCTGAGTAGTTTCATGTTGGTGTTGAATCGCTTGAGAGCACCAAATCTGGAGGAATCCCACAATGGACAACACTTGGATTCAAGCACATCTTCCCCAGCACTAACAACAAGAATCATTCATTTGGATAGGAGTGACGCTACTATAAAACAGCATGGATATGAATTACTTTTTCTGCAAAGAAACCCCAAAATCATGTGATATGCCTACTGGAATGTGTGTTCACACATTCTTTTCTAATAAAGTTTGAATATTCCTGAGTGGAGCTGCTGGATTGGTATCTTCAGATACAATAAATGCAGGGCAATGGGAGCCACTGTTAAAAACCAATGCATGAAACTAATTATTCTTAGTCACAGCAGACTGAAAGCTATTTGTTTCTCAGCAAAAAGGACAGACGACACATGTTCATCATTATTGTAATAGCAATAGACTTATATACCACTTCACAATGTTTTATAGCCCTATCTAAGCAGTTTTACAGAGTCAACATATTTCCCCGAACAATCTGGGTCCTCATTTTACTGGCCTCGGAAGGATAGAAGGCTGAGTCAACCTTGAGCCAGCAATCAGCAGTAGTAGCTTGCAGTACTGCATTCTAACCACTGCATTACCACAGCTAAATCAAGCCTTTTGCTTCTGGCCTTGGCCACATTGGAAGAATGTATTTCAGTGGGCTCCTGGAGAGGAGGAATTTAACTTGAGCAAGGACTAGCAAAGCAGCTGTTTGTAACTCAAGAGTAGGAATATTTAATGCTGGAAATACATTAGTCAGGAGAGAAACTTGATACAGGCAAAGTCTTACTTGCTAACAAATCTTAAGCATAGGATACTGAGAAGACAAAGATAGGAAGAATATATCCTGAGGTGAGCAATTTCATAGTCAGAGAGCAGATAGAGCAAGAGATCAATAGGAAATTCCTAATCTTCCATTTACAACTCCCTGTCTCTTATGGAATATAGGGGTGAATGTCAGTGCAACTGAAGTCCCAATTCCAAGCTCTTGTCAAGATCTATTCTTGAGAACAGTCAGCTGACAAGATTTCTGTATCAGGTCTATCATGTTAAAATGTTCTTCCCAGTCCAGAACCTTCCATCTTACCATGAGGAGGCCACAGGGGGAGGAACATTCATCTCTTTCTGTAGAACACTTGGAGCCTTGAAGAACAGGGGGAAAAGCATCTGGCAAGGCAATGATCAGAAAAGTGGGCTTCAGTTCATTCCAAGAAACTAATTGAGTTAATATCTCAGGCTCTTTCCTACTTCGCACAAAGATAAGGTGGGGGAGGGAGCAAAAAAACTCTCAAACTTGTAAGATTCTGTTACTAGAGCTATTACACAAAAGTAATCCAAAGTTATATGGCATTGGTCCCTTAATCTGGACCAGAGGTGGGTTTCAGCAGGTTCTGGCCAGTTCTGGAGAACCGGTAGCGGAAATTTTGAGTAGTTCGGAGAACCGGTAGTAAAAATTCTGACTGGCCCTGCCCCCTATCTATTCTCTGCCTCCCGAGTCCCAGCCGATCGGGAGGGAATGGAAATTTTGCAGTAACCTTCCCCTGGAGTGGGGAGGGAATGGAGATTTTACAGTATTCTTCCCCTGCCACGCCCACCAAGCTACGCCATGCCCACCAAGCCACACCCACCAAGCCACACCCACAGAACTGGTAGTAAAAAAATTTGAAACCCACCACTGGTCTGGACTACTGTACTGAACTGACACTTTGTGAGAAGAAACAGGTGGAAAGGAATGTCCATCCCTGTTACATCTTTTTCGATGTTTTTCCTCTGTCCAGATATTTTCCTTACATTTTCAGGGGGCAGAATTCAATTTCATTGTTGATCACCTCCTTCCTCTTTCAATCATCAGTCTCCTAACCCCCAGAGTTCAAAGAATTGGCAAGTGCTACAGTTGAAATGTGGAAAATTACATTTTTGAAGACATTGCAAATGGAACTATCAAAGAAGGCAAAGCATATAGGCATTATCTGCTACTTCAGTGAGTCTGGGTAGCCCTTTGCTCTGAATAAACTCATTTAAGAGCATGCCAGCAATTGTAGAGGATTCAACAATCCAATCCAACAATGTTATTAAAACCAACAAATGACAATGAATTACAGGTTTCTGCTATTAAAACTAAAGAGCATGAGAGACTAGTTAAGTTCTTGTCTAAGGTTAGAGAGATACTTCTATAATTACAGCCGGTAAGGAATACAGATTGGGGTACATGGGAATATTTGTGTACAGAAAGACAGCACTTTGTAATATAAGATTTCAGGCTTTTGAAAAGCTTGAATGAGCAGGTTGTAATTCTAACAATTTGAGCTTGAATTCCCTTTCAAATGTGAAGTGTTGTAAACACATCCATTATATTCTTTGAGAATTTTGCACCATAGAGAGAGATACAGTTTGTGAAGCAAAGATCACTTACTGATATAATAAAGGTATACCTTCAGGAGAATATATTGTCATAAAGAAGTGGTTGTAGAGCCAAAGGTGCTTTTTCAAAAGGCAACTGGACTTCATAGTTTTTCTTTGATTTCCTTCTTTTCACTTTTGACCATCTTGATCTTTTTATATTCTTTCCCTTTATTTTAAAGATATTGTTCCTTAACTCCTCAAATCAAGTCCAGGAACTTCCAAACACAGTCTTCTAATGGTAGATATTTTCAAAAATAATTTATAGCTTCCTAAAGTCAATGCTTTAATAACCCCATTTTGCTCTTTATTAAAGAAGGGTTTGAACTTTTTTCACTAAGGATTGAAGGAAACTAATAAAGGAGAATATTTGTCACTCAGGGTTGTAAGGGGGTGTGTGGTCTGTGCTCTCTGAGCTTGCTTGTGCTTGTTTTCTTATAGAAGTTTCATTACCCAAACTAGGTAACATCATTAGTGTATTAAAGGAAACCTACCCAGCATTGTAAAATGGTCTGTTATGAAGGTTCCTAACATCCAAAAAAGCAGTTAACAAGCAATTTCAAAACTGATTAAGAATGATGCAACCCTGTGTCCTTTTTAAAGATGCCGGAGTTGCAGTTTGGCCTACAATGAACTTCCTTCGTCTGCCATCATGCTAAACCTTCTGGAGACTGTTATTTTTGGTCTCCTCATTAGGAACAGCTGTCTGGACTGCTTATGAGCAATCCCAGTCTTCTTCTTGTTTGGAGAGGGATCAATTATGGAACAAATTTATAAAATTTATTCTAAACTATAATCTAAAAGGTAACTGGTGTAAAATGTTTTGCAGATGGTATATAACTCTGCCAATAATGTCCACAATGGAAACATAATAACATAACAAATGTTGGGAAAACCATGAAACAGAAGGAACATTGCGGGATCCAATCTGAGTCAGTCATGGAGACCAGAGATTTTGTCTTCCGAGCTTTTCTTGGGAACTTCTCTTTAGCAGGAACATTTTATTCTATGTGGTGAATATATATATAAAAAACCCTCAAAAGTATTGGCGAGACAGAGCACCATTCAGAGAAGTTTAGAAATTAAATTTGAAATGATATAATCCTGGAAAACAATCATTTAAAAGAACATAACATATTGAGATACATGCTTTCAGCTGCGAAGATAAATGTTGTGCCCAACATTGAAAGAAATATACAATAACAATGATATATGATTGGGAATTAAAACTTGGATAATGCAGAGTAATGGCAAAACTAACAGCGTATATCCACAACAGAAGCTTAACTAAATTTAAGCAAGAATGTTTTCCATATATACAACACATTATGCAGTAAGGGAAATATAAACATTTACAGCTTGATTTTAAGGGAGTTTAAATGTTTATAATTTGCACTCTGGTTGCATATCAGCCAGAGTGCAGAGAAAGGGAAGTTAGAGATTAAATACCTATTTATTGTTCTAAGCAGACTTCTTTCTTTCCCCACCTCTTTTCCTTCCCCACCCCCTTTTTAGAACTCATAAATAACAATAAATAATAATACTATGGATACTTCTGTAATAAGTTCAAAGATAAAAAACATTTTTCATATTGAAAAATAACTCAGCTTGCTTTGCAACGTCTCATCCATGTCATACTAAGCACCAACTGAACAATATAAGTTCATTCGATGTTATATTAGAAATTATATTTAACACTAATATACATTTTCCATTTTGAAAGTTTAATTTATTCTAATCACAGCATAACAGATTCAATCTTCTATTGTATAGACATCACTGTGCTTAGTTCTTATTTGGGTTCTATCATGCATTATTAGTATTCTATAGTAAAATAATTAATTTGGATAACGTGTACATAATCAATGAAAAATTAGTTCAAGTAGATGATCTAATAGTAGAATTTAAAATTAAAATGGGAATGAGTAATTTTAAAATGTGTAAAAGTTGATGGTAAAATGTAATCTATGGCCTGATGAAAGAAATAAAAATAACTATGACTACTTACGGGACCGCCTGCTGTTACCCTTTGCCTCCCACCGACCTGTACGCTCTCACAGAGAGGGTCTCCTCAGGGTGCCATCCGCCAAACAGTGTCGACTGGCGGCCCCCAGGAGTAGGGCCTTCTCTGTGGGGGCAGCGACGCTCTGGAATGAACTTCCCCCTGGCCCAAGTCAAGTGCCTGATCTCCGGACCTTCCGTCGTGAGCTCAAAACACACCTATTTATTCAAACGGGACTGGCATAATAGTGTTGAATTTTAAATTTGGGGTTTGTTAATATTTTAAAATTTTAAAATCTAAATTTTTAATTTATCAGCCTTTATAATCTGCTATGTTTTAAATGTTGTTTTAATTGTATATATTTTGTGTTTTATCGTTGGCTGTACACCGCCCTGAGTCCTTCGGGAGAAGGGCGGTATAAAAATTTAATAAATAAATAAATAAATGTATCAGAATATATTTTTACCCACTTTGTCATGTAGGAGTGATACTTGGGTATATTCAGATAAACAAAAAAGTAAGTTGAATGCTATAGGAATAGGGTTCCTAAGTAACATGAGGGATTTCACAGAATACCAGTCCAGTCAAGAATTAAATTAAAGACCATTAAACATCCCTGACATTCCTACCAATAAAGGAGAATATTTGTAGCTCAGGTCTGAAATGAGGGATCCTTGGTGCTTATTTTCTTGCAGACGTTTTATTACCCACACTAGTAACATAATCAGTGTTAGTAATGGACTAGCACTGATGATGTTACCTAGTGTGGGTAATGAAATATCTGTGAGAAAACAAGCAAGCTCAGAGAGCATCAAGGACCCCTCATCCCTGAAGTTCATAAATAAGCTATATTCTATCTAACCATCAATATCATTTATTAAATAATGTTTGAGACTAACCACAGTCAAATAATTACTTGGTGTTCAACAATTACAATTAAAAATTCAAAAGTTAATTCAGAGTTCTTAAGCATTTTAATAGTCCAGTGTTAAGACAGAAATTTTAAGCAGCTGGGCCAAAATTCTCTATCTCTACCTTGAAATAATTTGCATCACCCAAAAACCGAGCTGTTTAGCCAGATAGTGTTTTTCACTAGAATGAACCACCAGCTGTTTCTCCTTGGGTTAGAATATTTAATCATCCCAATCAATTTCTAGCACTGTCTCATTTTCTAATTCTTAAGTATCTCTTGCTAAAATGAAGGATGAGAAAACAGATACAGAGGAAATGCTGGAAAGTTAGCAGATTTAATTTTAAATTAAATTGAATTAAATTTAAATTAAATTAAGTTCAGGAATCTTGTAGTTCAAAACTCAGATTTTCCTATTTGAATTTTATACTGCGTTATACAGTGCCCATTTTAATTAGTTGGCTAAATTAGAACCTTTAGCCAATTGGTGTTAAGATTTTAACTAAGTTAAGATCTTTAACTTTAACCTTAAGTTAAGATCTTAAGTTAAGATCTTTTAACCTTAAACTGTCTACTGTGGACCTCACACCATTCCTAAGAGGTCTCTAAGAGGTCTGTAAGGGGGCGTGCATAAGCGCACCAGTGGTGGGTTTCAAATTTTTTACTACTGGTTCCGTGGGTGTGGCTTGCTGAGTGTGGCATGGCTTGGTGGGTGTGGCAGGGGAAAGATACTGTAAAATCTCCATTCCCTCCCCACTCCAGGGGAAGGTTACTGGAAAATCCCCATTTCCTCCCGATCAGCTGGGACTTGGGGGGCAGAGAATAGATGGAATAGATGGAATAGTCAGAATTTTTTGGTTCTCCAAACTACTCAAAATTTCCGCTACCGGTTCAGAACTGGTCAGAACCTGCTGAAACCCACCTCTGGTGCCTACCATCCCTGTCCTACTATCCCCATTTATTTGTACTCATTTCATTTGCTCATGTCCATGTTTATACCTATACCGGTTATCTCGTACATGTTTGACAAACTAAATAAAATAAAATAAAATAAAAATAAGTGGATCTAGAGTAGTTTGAAATGGAATATGGTTCCTCTTAATCGTAAAATGTTTGAAAGGTCACAATTTTAATCATTTTTTTCTAAAACCAACATGGAGCCTCTGTTGAATTTTCTGAACTAGCATTGAGAAAACTATGCTTTGGAAGAATTACTGGTAATGACATTTTGAAAATACTGTGACCCTGAAAGAAAATATGCAGTAGAATTGGAACATCATGAAATATTTAATTTGTACTTTGAGAGCCTGGAAGAATTTCTGTAGTGCACCTTTCTTTCTTCAACATGAAGCTTACTCTGGAAAGCACCAGAAATATACCCATGTGACTCACCTGAAAACCAGACAGGGAAAGAAAATGACTGAAGAAACAGAATTTAAGAATAAATCTGTGCCATTTCGACATAAATCTCATTTTGTGCCTCTGAATTGTGCTGAGAATATGTCATAACTCTGGATTATTGTACTTTTCTTCAACTTTCTAAGGAAAAAATGGCTCTTCTCATGTTAAAATAAAATAAAGTTTCTTGACAGTAAATTGTCCCCCACACTTCCAGCCTTTGACATAAAGTTGATAAAGTTTCCCAGAAGGGAATTTTCTGCATGCTTTTCCTATTACTTTAGTTAAAGCAAATTATCTGCTGTGGCTAAGTGATATATAATTCTTTTGTTTTATTGACTTTATATATCACATTTATACCTAGCCTTAAACATATGGCTACATTGCCCAAATTAAGCTTAGAGACTTGTGCAGCATTGCAAATAATTTGTTAATAAAGCCAGTCCATTTTCATTCTGTTTAACTGAATAATTGAGGATCTATTAAGGACAATCCAAAATATTCTTTCCAACAATGAATAATAATTAAAATAATGTATATTTATGTAGTGTATTTTCTGCCAAAGATGAACAGAGGGCAATCACAATAAAAACAAGGAACAATAAACTAACAGACAGTGATAAAAGACAATAAAGAAAAGCATTTAGTTATACAACTACATTTAAATTAAAACCATTTATCAAGATAAAGTGGAACTATTTAAAGACAGTTTGGTCCTGAAAAAGTCTTACTTAAAAATGCTTAGGGAATGTGAATGCCTTAGGCTGTCAATTGAATTCAGACAGCATGGAGGCCAACTTGTACTTACCTTGGGAGTACAAAATCAGGAGGTTAGTGGCAAAACACATCTGTAAAGCTACCAAGAAAGCTTCATGGCTGTTATCTTGAAGAACTGAAGCTGAGTAGAAGGTCAATGCTGTTTTTTTAAAAAAAGTCAGATCTAGGAAAAATCATAATTTCCACATTAATAAAAATTGATCTTGGAGCTGTTTCATTACTTTTTTATTGTATGTAGAGAGGGAGATGTTTTGCTTTCAATGGCCTTATTTAAGTGGGCTGTACCCATACTGCTAGGCCAATGATTCTCAATCTCAACAAATTTCAGATGTGTGGACTTCAACTCCCAGAATTCCCCAGCTAGCCAGCCACATTGGCTGGGGAATTCTGGAGTGGACATCCATAATCTGAAAGTTGCTGAGGTCAAGAAACCCTGTGCTAGGCACTTGGTCATAATTTATAAACATAATTTGAAAGGATCCTATATATTGAAGAGGCATTTAACAAATAAAATAAAGAAAACAATCCTTAATGGATAATCCAGCCATTCAATCAATTTCTGATATAATAAGAATACTATGAATCACACATTGGTTACCATATATAAACCGTAGCTGAATGAGTGCTAAATATACTCTTTTAGTCAAAGCTTGTGCTGATGCTATGTGAAATTGTAGCTGTGCACAGCATTCACTTTAAAGAAGATTATATAAATATGTGCTAGTGATTTTCTTTTCATAGGTCTGTACAATTCCATTTGCTTTCTTCACCTTTGGTAAAATTTCAATGTCAATTTTCAATATTTAGTTATGGCAAAAATAAGTAGAAGGTTTTAAAATACACCAAAAATACACTGGAATCCAAGCTGTGTGTTAGTATGACTAAGCTAATTTCATTTATCTTAGTATCCTCCCCTTTAGCCTCAGTCTTTATTTGGAAACAATACCCTAACTGTTAATTGTTAAAATATGTAAGAAAACTCTTCATGATTTTATAGATACATCCATGCTGTTTTCTGGGCAACAGTATGGGAAGTCATTTGCTATTACTTTCTTCCAGGATATCTTTTGACAACCAGTCCAGCCTACAGCTCTGGTAGTCTCCCATTCATGTTCTCACCAATCCAAACTCTGTTTAAGTTCTAAGCTCAGAGTGTCTAAGGACATTCTCAATCATCCAGGTTATGGTCATCCCAGAGGTGCTTTTTTCAAAAGGCAACTGGCTTTATTGTTATTTTTCTTTGAAAATGTTTTGATTCTCATCCAAGAAACGTCTTCAGTTCTGAGCTCAGAAATGGTCACCCTAGGGCCGTAACCTGTTGAGGAATTGCACTAGTTGTTTGACTGACAGCAAAATGTTTAATATAAATCTGCTCCAAACTAACTTTCACTGAATCCAGTGGGATTTATTTTTAAATAAATATAGGTAGGTTTGAAGGTTGAGTAGCCTCTGGAGTCTTTATATATTCCTGAAATGTTTGAAGGGACAGACATGGCTTTTCTAGACAACAGAGTGAGAAGCCCAGTGTTCCAAGTTTGATAAAACCTCTAAAAATACTTCAACTTTCATTTTCATTTTCTGCCATTCACAGATAATAAAGCAATGGGGTTACTACATTCATCATTAGCATACACATCTTTCAGCCAGAATAAGGCACCTAATAAGAATCTGAACCAACATGTTTTTAGTGATCTCTGTTGACTTTATCAGAACCTGTCTCATTTTTGTGAAACAGAACAAATGACTTGCATGATGTATTCATCGGGCGATAAACACACCAATTGCCATGGCTAAACTTAACCTGTGTGTTTAGAATCCTTAATTCCCTTTCCCTATAAGATTCATTGTTGTGAATGACAGTGTGACTTTCAGACATGCTAGTTGAAATAGTGAAAATACGAAGTGTGTGTGATGGGTATGTAGTCTGTGGTTAAGTAGAATATAAGGCTATCTTTGAATGAATAATTTCATTCATAATATAATTGCATAATGCAATTTATCATAATTTAATGGGAAACACTTAAATTCCTGGACCCCTTACAGTGTAGCCAGGTTTCCAGAATGCTTTAGATCTTGTCAAACTCCTAGCTTGCTTCACCAATGGTTCCCTGTATGCATATACGGTACATCCATTGGTTATTTATACAGGAATGTGTGGTTTGTTTCCGCTGAAAATTCTCTATGTTGAATTCTGTTGGCTGCCTTGATATATTATAGTACATGAATATGGGAATTCACTCAGTGGGAGTGTGGAGAGTGGAATGTTACTTGTCTTATAAAACAAAGCAGTCTACAGTACTTTCTACAATATAATGAGGAATTGTTTTAGTTTGTGGTGTTTCACAATGGATCATTACTAAGTTAAGATAGAAAGAAGCTGATATATTATAATGATTGAAATGCTGCACTTCATGGGTTCTTAGAGAGTTTGTCTTTCCACTCCACTAGTATCTCTTCCCATTTCTCTTCTCCTTTCATTTATTCATTTTTTTCCTTTGTGACAGCCATATGACATCATCTTTTGCTAGTCCAGAACTCTTGATAGCTTATATAAATTGTTTGTTGGCATAGTTATAGATATAATGGTTGAATGAAAAACTATGCTTCCATCTCTATAACTAGGTTAAATGGGGATACTTTAATAATAAAATGGAAAGATAATTGTTGAAATGGGTTCCTTTATACCTCTCTTTACATCTCCCCAGAATTACTACTATATGTTTGTCACAATGGCAAGCTTATAGCTGTCAGGAAAAACCCTCCTACTTCATATCTTCAACAAAGCCCTGACAATCCTTTTGCTGTGTCTCTGCCCCCCCCGAGCCGGGCCTCCTACCAGAAAGTGACTTGGAAAATGAGGGGGAAGGGCTCTCAGGACTTACCTCGGGAGCACCGGCTTCCCTGGCTTAGCTCCAGGAGCCAGAGGCAGGTCAGGTGGAAGAGATAACGAGGCCTCCGTCCCCTGACTCTTTATCCCCCCAGGCCACGCCTCCAGACCCAGCTGATGGCAATCAGGCCTGGCTGGACCCTAGGTTTCGTAGGCAGGAGAAGCAAGAACAACAGAAGCAGGGGTGGGGCAGGCCTAGGAAGTGCTGAGTCATAGAGCCACACCCCATAGGATATAAAGGCAGCAAGAGCTGCCGTGCCTCTTCGTAGCAGGCAAATTAACTGCTTAACTGAGAGTTGAAGTATTGTTTGTTCCTGGGTGACTCATCGGTGTCGAGGAAGATAACAGAGACACTTGGCAGACGCTCGCTATTTTGCTTCCAGAGCTGATAGTGCCGGCTAATTAAGCCATCACTTGGATGGAGGCGAGGGGGCACAGAACACCTTTCCATCACTTCATCAGAGCTAAATAGATGTCCAATTGTATTCTTTCAATTAGGAGAATAGAATAGAATAGAATAGAATAGAATAGAATAGAATTTTTTATTGACCAATTCTGATTGGACACACAAGGAATTTGTCTTGGTGCATATGCTCTCAGTGTACATAAAAGGAAAGATACATTCATCAAGAATTCTAAGGTACAACACTTAATGATAATTATAGGAACAAATAAGCAATCAGGAAACAATATCAATATAAATTGTAAAGATACAAGCAGCAAAGTTACAGTCATACAGTCATAAGTGGAAGGAGATGGGTGATTGGAATGATGAAAAGATTAATAGTAGTGCAGATTTAGTAACAGTTTGACAGTGTTGAGGGAATTATTTGTTTAGCAGAGTGATGGCATTCGGGAAGACACTGTTCTTGTGTCTAGTTGTTCTGGTGTGTAGTGCTCTGTAGCGTCGTTTTGAGGGTAGGAGTTGAAACAGTTTATGTCTAGGTTGTGAAGAGTCTGTAAATATTTTCACAGCCCTCTTTTTGATTTGTGCAGTATACAAGTCCTTAATGGAAGGCAGGTTGGTAGCTATTGTTTTTTCTGTAGTTCTAATTATCCTCTGAAGTCTGTGTCTGTCTTGTTGGGTTGCAGAACCAAACCAGACTGTTATAGAGGTGCAGATGACAGACTCAATCATTCCTCTGTAGAACTGGATCAGCAGCTCCTTGGGCAGTTTGAGCTTTCTGAGTTGCCGCAGAAAGAACATTCTTTGTTGTTCTTTTTTAATGACGTTTTTGATGTTAGCTGTCCATTTTAGATCTTGCGATATGGTAGAACCTAGAAACCTGAAGGTTTCTACTGTTGATACTGTGTTGTCTAGTATTGTGAGAGGTGGAAGTATGGGAGGGTTTCTCCTAAAGTCTACAACCATTTCTACGGTTTTGAGTGTGTTCAGCTCCAGATTGTTCTGGTTGCACCATGAGGCAAAAAAGAAAAAGTGGAAGTTGTATGACATTGAACTCTATCATACCTGGAAAGATCCAACTTTCCAATTGTCTCTTGGATGGCTCATGTAGAATGGAACCCAGTGTCATCATGTTGCATGAAATTTCCTTCTTGTGGAAATTAAGAGCTGCTTAATTTTTGTTTCGAAGTGTTGAGTACTAAACTTCAGTGTTGCAACAACCTCATTTCAAATATCATTTGGAGGCTTTATTTTTCATCTGATCTATGAATATAATGTATCTAATTGTATGGCTTAACCTACCATGTTATTGGCATATTCTGCATATATTAATTTAAAAAGGATGCATAGCTCCTAGTTTCCTAAATTTTCTATTTAAAAAAAAATCTACTATGCTAAGACCATGTTGGAGGCAGAATAATTCTGCCAGTGTTAGTTTTTGTGGAAATGGAGCTGAAGGCATTTCATCCCCATACCTTCCTTCTTCTTTAAACATTTTCTTTGGCAGTGTGAAGAATTAAAGTTTAAAATATTCCTTTAGTATGATTTTTGTACACCTCCCACAGTCCCTCTGTAGGGAGATGGGCAATTCTTAAAAGTGATAAATAAATGAATATTTTTGTACCTATTTATTTTCTGCATGCCAGCAGACGTGTCTACATGTTAAGTGGGTGGGATCCTAAGACCACATTTCCATTTTCCTTAAAGACTTGGAGAACTAAGCACCCCAATAGAAGTCAAAGTTACCAGGTCAGCTTGGGGAATTAAAATGTTGAGTACCAGCTTCCATTAGCAATGTGGTGTGCAGCCACTTTCAATTATGGTTGAAAGAGGCATAAAATTGATGGCGGTAATTCTGGCATTTTAGGAATTGAGGAGCTGTTGAGTTCAGGACTCATAAATAAAACTGATTCTTTTGAGAATTTTTAATATGAAGAAATATTGCTGCATTTATCTGTAAGGAAGAGGACAAAATCAAGATGAACATTGAAGGAAAATTAAACAAAAGAAGTTATAAACCTAGACAAAAATTACATGCAGCGCCAGCTTTGTTCATTCTAAACTGCAAATTCCATCTGAAATCAATCCTAGATTTTGCTTCTTTGTCTTCTTACCTTCCAAGGAGAAAACCATACTCCTGTCAACACCAGCGGGGCAAGCTACTGATTATACGCAGGGAGCAAACCTCACATTCTCACTAGCACTGATAATGTTACCTAGACAGGTAACGAAATGTCTGCAAGCAAACAACCAAGCTCAGAGAGCACCAAAGACTCCACAGTTTTCTTCTGTTTTGGCTAATGTTAGTCCTTGGGTTGAGCCCAACGGAAAAGTGGATTTTTGCTGCATATTGCTCCTGCTGGGCTAAGAAAAGCCTGCCCCAAATATTGTGCTGTTCATTTCTGTATTGAAGCATGTGGCATTCAAGGCTGACAAAGTCATTAGCAAACCTGCTCCCAGTGAGATCAATTTGGCTCAGGGTCGGATTATATAGCAGTGGCAATTGCAATGGCTAATGGGATTTGGTTTTTGCTGGTGCTGCCAGTGCTTTTCACTTCTTGCTTACCCTTGTCTTTGCATTCTTTACTTGGCATCCTGGGGACAATACACATTACAGCCCGCTGGGGTCACAGCAACAACGAGCACAGTGCGTTCTGAATGAACAAGCATCAAATTGGGATGGAGATGGCGATGGAGGTAAAACTCTTTTTGACTTGACTGTTTTTTGGGGTTTTTTTGTTTTTTTTTACACAGCTACCACTGATCTGTAGCGAGATTATGTTACCCTATTTTTCTACCCAGGCAGATGTACTCTTGCATCCTCATACACACTTCTGAGGAACATTGAGTTTGCAAAATAATTATACAGCAGAAGGAGCAGCTGGGGGAACTGAAGCTCATAAAAAAGTCTCTGCTGCTTTCTTTTTCATGAGTGTGGGTACCCCCCTCTCTTTGGGGAGGTATTTAATGGGCCACATTAAAAGGATAATCTCTGCTTACTTGCCCTGAATGATTTCCCTTATTTTTTTTATTCCTTATTTTGAAAAAAAAAAAGGAGAACTGCTAATGGATGAAGAGTCTCTTTACCTCTGACCGAATAAGAAAAATGAAACGAATGTAAGTGAAATCTGAGCATTGCTCTCTATTTTCACTTGCTAGCGGAGAGTGGGAGGATTAACACAGTAAAAAGAGTGGCTTAGTTGCTGATGGGGATAGAAAATGACAATGTAAACGAGTTTATTCATGTGCAGGAAAGCAGGCAAAAATCAGACAAAATTTCATTCTAGCGTCACAAAGGGAAATGAAAAATGAAAAGAATGTAATCTACAAATGTGTGGGTGTTATATGTATATGTGTCTAGGCTAATTATAAAGGTAGATATTCAGTGCATAGAATTTTTGAAAAAACTCTTTGGCATAAGGGAAAAATGCACGAGGACAGAGAATAGCAATGCTCAGTTCAATATACCAAAGAACATACTGTTTTGCCTTCAGAAACTTCTAATGGCACTTTTGATAAGTTGCCAGTGAAAGGGAAGATTGTCAAAACATGTCTGACTCAGCCTTCCTGAATTATTCTCTCATTCTCTCTGGATTGGGGCTGTAATTTCCATTACTTCCCAGTGGCATGGCCATTGTCTGCTCTACCCAATCGCCTGAACAACAGAGAAGTCACTCTGACTGAGGCCTAAAGGTTCATTGGTCTCCAGATTGCTCTTACATTAGTTGATGGTTCTGTTTGCTGGAGAATTGGCAAACAGGACTCCACAAATACAGGTATGGCAAGATAGATGAAAATGAAAAACCAGGAAGGAGAGATGAATCTTTCTAAACTTTCAAGGACAAGGTGCGATGTTAGTCCATGACCTTTAACACCTGCATGTTTTTCATTTCTTCATTTTCAGAAATACACTGGAACTTTTGAATGGCTTTGATTCCAATAAAAAAAAGTTGGAAAATAAGAGTTTTTGAAAACAGCATGTTTCTCTCTTTTACAGCTGCTGGGTGCAGGAAAATAAGCAAGGCATCTTGCTGCCAAATGCTTTTTATTGCCCGGGTTTTGTAGTGTCACAAAAGAAATTGAAATGCACAGATCTGTGTCCCTTAATGAGGTGCACATAACTTGTGTTTGCCTTACAAACTAAGCAAGCAATAATAGAACAAGCACCTTCCTTTTACCCTGCTCTAAAATAAACTCAATAAACATGAAAAAAAAAGCAACTGATCCAGTAAGAATCATAACTTCTTATGTTTCCACAAAACAAGGAGCAAGGAGCAAACTTACTCTTTTGTATGTAGAGATGAACAATTTTTATTAAAAGAAGATTTTACCATGATTTTTAAAAGTACAGAAACATAGAAGAATAAGTAGAAAAAGAGATTCTAGTAAAGGAAAAAACAAAGAATAAAAAAAGAAAGAAAAAGGAGCATATTTAAAGAAGTGACTTCTGATCTTTATGCAGTTACAATCATAGCAATTATAATTACTTCTCCACCCTCTCATATTGCATACAGTCTCAGGTGTGTGTAGGGTCCTACACCTCCTGATGAAGTTAACCTCTATGGATTATAATAATTCCTTAGCGTCACCATGTATTTAATTGTTTAAATATTGTGATTGTAATTTGGTAATTTGGTAAGAGTAACTTGTTTGAGATGGGCAGCTGTCGAAATGGAATGCATGAATGAATAAACAAATAGTCATAGTTCCCTTCATCCCATAAACAAATCTTTTTTAATGAATAAATCACAAAATCAGCAGTTCATTTTTATCCCTTTTCAGCGAAAAGTCTATAAATGGTCTTTTATAAAAGTAGTTGGGGTTCTCTTCTTAATCAAAAGGCCATGCCACTTGCTTTCATGTATTATTTGTTTGATTGTTTGTCTGCTTGCTTATGTAACTACCATGTCAGTAGACTCTGGGTTGCTTACAAAAGCTAGCTGATGTAATGACATGCGTGCAATTATCAGGTAGTCCAGGTAGCAAATGGGATCGCTGCCTCCATGCCATCGGAGAACCCACTGGAGCACTGGCAATAATAGATTTGAAGTAAAATGGTATTGGCATGTAGATGTCCCTCTCTCCCTATGTCCTCTGGGTGTTACAGAAATCTCAGGGCAATCCTCAAACTTACGAAGCAGATTTCAGGGGAAGGGAGGAAGGCTTGTGGTGAGCTGAAGGAAGTGAGAAGAAACAGGATGTTCTGTTTTCACTAGTGAAAGTTCAGTTGCACAGCATTAAATGGAGGCCAAGGACACAGCATTAAAAGTGTATCTTTGAATACAGTGAATACTTGCATTACATGCTGTGGGGCAGTTGACCTTATGTGACCTTATGTGATGACCTGGGGCATGGCACAAAGGCAACACAGCCAGGTAATATAAGTACAAGTCCCTTTATTAGCTTCAAACTTTGTCCCCAACGTCCCTTTACTCTCAGGTCTGGAGAAAAACCCTTCCACAAACCTGTAAGCAGACAAAACTTCCAACTATAAATCCCACAGGGCCAGATAAGGTAATTAATCAGGCAGGGCAAGGAAGATAAGAAGTCCAGACTTGAAGTAGCACTGGCAGTAAATCAAACCAGTTGGGAGGATGCCAGGAACTCAGATAAAGCAGCTAACATGAACACAGGGTTTGTTCCCGACAACCTCCCCTCCCATTTGCCTCTCCTTTTAAACTCCAGCTCCAGGTGTATCTTGTGAAGGGAGTCGGGGCCCTCTCCTCCCGCGTAAGCCACACAACCCACGTTGCTCTCTTCTCCATTCTTCCCTGCGTGCCCTAAGATGAGGAGGGATTTGGTCTTCATCAGAACCCCCTCTCCCTTATTCTACCTCTCTCCTGCTCTGCCCAGCCTGACTTTGCCCTTCCCCAGTTTCCTCCACTCTCTCACTCTCTGTCAGCTGTTCCTCTTCCATCTCAGAATCAGTCTCCGACAGGGGCATAGCACTTTAACCCATTCGGGTCCCTCTCTCTCGCTCGCTCTGTATCTATGCTCTCAGAGTATAATGTGTAGTGTATATTTATATAAAAAATAAACCGTTGGCAGCACTTGTTTGTTAGTTTTTTGGGAGGGTTTCAATTCTTATCTTTAGATTCCAGGTAGTAGTTTGATTTTTGAATGTAATTCCCCCATCAGTCTCCATCTGGCATTCAGAACTCTATTGTACCAGAGAGGAAAATGTGAAACCCCCAATAAGCTAATACATGTATATTAACGGCTGTGGCTCCATTGGCACCATCACATCACACTGTCAGCTGCCAAACAGCTGATTGACATGCTCAGTTCTGCTCTCAACCAGCTTGCAGAACTGCTGAAAATTTAACAATTGGCTCTTGTGAGCTGGTATGAGCAGGTCCCAACACACTGGTGCCCGAAGCCTTCTAAAGGTTACTAAATTAAAACTCCTAGAAGCTTGAAGCAAGACAGCCAGTGGGCAAGGATGCTGGAGTTTCAGTTGAGTAACATTTGGAAGACCACAAGCTCAACAATCCTGTTAGAGGCACTGATGTAAATGAAACTATATGTGCATTCCCCTCTCTTTAAAATCTCTGTGTGTAAGACACTGCATCAAGCCCCCAGTTTGTTGGGACATTTTACACCACTTGAATTGTTTCCCCTGTGACTTGTAGTAGACAACTCAAGCCCAAATGTATCCCTGGGCTGCCATGTCTGTGTGGGCCAATAAATGCAGTGTTCCTATGACTAAAGTACCAACAATTTGGAAACCAGTGACATATTACTTTTTTCCTCCAGATACCATGATACATTTAATAGTTATTAACAACCAAACAAATGTCTTTGGTCATTCCAGAGCAAGATATTGGCATTTGCCTGCTTCTGTGTAAATTATTCCTCTTATGATAACATTTCTACAGGACTGACTTGTTTTATTTACCACATGATTTCAAAGTATGTCCACTTTCCTGTTTACTTTCAAGTCCCAATAATCCAATTTTTAGGGATTGTTGTTCAGATATTTAGGAACATGTACTGTAGTGATAGTGAGCCTGGGAGGACACCTTGCATTGTATGAAGAAGGTCCCTTGCCAATGTTTCCCATGTTCCACAAGCATGGGAACACTGAAGCATGTGCCTTTTGGCCCTTCTATGGGGCCCCTTATCATTTGCACTCAGTACAAGGGATCTGAATGTCAGGGTTCCAAGTAACACCCCCAATGAAATCAAACTTCAAGGCTTGCAATTCCTCAAAGCTAACTTTTATTAGAGATGTCATATTGGCACATCTAGGAAAACCCAAATCTGAGAGCTTCCGGGTTTTCCTCACCCAAAAGAAAGTTCAAGACCTTGCCCACTTCTCCCACATGTCCACCACTGCTCCAATTAGTTCCTTCACGTACAGAAGACAACCTCCACTTTCTTCCCAGCACAGCTATTGGACATCATGGCCTTGAACTTCTCTGCAAAGTTTGTTATGGCTAATTCTACTTCACCCATGCAATTCCCCCCTCCCAACTTCCCATGGTAGGATTGTGGCAGGCCTAGATCCTGAAGGCACCAAGGTAATATGGCTTCCAGGTCTGACACTGAGAACATATCAATGATGGGAGAACTGTGATGCTTTGTTCCAAAGCCTGCGAGGCTGTTAAGTTCCACACCCCCATGTATTATACTATCAGAATGATTATTAAGTGAATACTCTAGATAATTATTTATTTTATTTATTTATTTTATTAGATTTCTAGACCGCCCTTCTCCCGAAGGACTCAGGGCGGTGTACATAAAAATAAACAATGTACAATTAAAAATAAATTAAAAAACTTATTATACAGTTTGGCCAAGAAATTTAAAATATATAAAATCTAAAAAACCCCAATTTAAAACTTTAAAAATTTAAATTTAAAATCTTGACGATTTAAGAGAGCCCTGCGCGAACAAACAAATATGTTTTCAGTTCACGGCGAAATGTCCAAAGGTCCGATATTTGGCGTAAACCAGGGGGAAGTTCATTCCAAAGAGTAGGAGCCCCCACAGAGAAGGATCTTCCCCTGGGGGCCGCCAGCCGACATTGTTTGGCGGACGGCACCCTGAGAAGTCCCTCTCTGTGTGAGCGTACGGGTCGGTGGGAGGCATGAGGTAGCAGCAGGTGGTCCCGTAAGTATCTAGGCCCCAATCTCCACCCCTGCCAATGTTGCACTAATAACAGCAGGTATATCCAGGGAAGAAAACCTTTGTGTGCCTGTGAACTATGCACCATGCATCAGAAGACACAGTAATGATGGGTGAGAGGTGCCAAGCTAGAGCAATGTTAGGAAGAAGGAGTATAAGAAGCTGGAGGAATACTAGGGCCCGAAAGAGGAACTAGAGAGGATGCTGAAAGTAAAACAATGCCCTCTTTTATCTAGTAGTCTCCTACACATCATCTCTTTCTCCTATTCCCCAAGGTCTTTTCCACATAACAATACAGAGACTGGGGTACCAACATTGGAAACCTAATTACACTGTATTACTTAGAGAACTGAAATGAAGCCAGAAACAATGTATTAATATCTATGGATGTAATAGTTTCTTCATTGCTAACAGTCTTCTATCCCAGGGGTCTTCAACCTTGGCAACTTTAAGCCTGGTGGACTTCAACTCCCAGAATTCCCCATCCAGCTTTGCTGACTGGGGGATTCTGGAAGTTGAAGTCCACCAGGCTTAAAGTTGCCAAGGTTGAAGACCCCTGTTCTATCTGAAACAATAGTTATATACATGGATGTCACAAGACAGAGTATATCAAAATCAATTGGAGGATGTTATTGATACAAGGAACTTGATTAAAACAGCAAAGAAGTGGCCAGGTGCTTAGTATAGAACAGGTCATGAACTGCTTTTTTGCAAATTAAGCAAAGGAAAAAAATTGAAAATCAACTAATTTCAACTATATGATCTTGACCGCATAGGTATCATTTTCAAGAAAAACAATCAGGAGTTGTTTTGAAGTCCTGAATATCATTGATAGGAAACCTGGGGAATTGTGGAATGAAATCAAAGATGTTATCAAGGATGAATGTAGAAAGAGCTACAGTTGCAATTAATATGGTACATGGCAAACAGACTGACTCCAGTTTGGCAATAGACTGAGATAAGCTGCATGCTGTAACCTAATTTATTCAGCCTATAACTGGATTATACTTTGAAGGAAACTGGAAAGAAAATGAGCATCAATACTCTATGTTATGCTATGCTCCAATAACTAAAATGCAAATAATCTGCAAACTTTAGTAATAAAAGTCAAGGAGTACAGTGAAAAAAATGGGACTAAGATTAAATATAACGAGGCCAAACCAAACACATGTAGAAAGTAGTCATAGAAATGACAGTAAAGTGATGGATATTTTCTGCCTTTAAGAATTTCCTATCAACAATAAAGAAACCTGCAGCCTAGAATACAGTGCAGACAAGCACTTGATAGAGTGGCATTGAAAGTTTGGAGAAATTTTTTTTAAAGATGCTGTGATATGACTATACCTATAAAAAACAGCATCATTTTCCTTGAGACTCTCTATGGAAGTGAAAGTTGCACTTTGAAAATACGGGATAAAAGAAATATTGCTGTTTTTTGAACTCTGGTGTTGGAGAAGATTCTTGAGAATAGCCAATAACCAAGAAAACCAGCAAATGGATCATAGAAAAAAATCAATCCGAAGTTCTTATTCTAGGTGCAAATGAACAGGCTCAGATTATGTGTTGAGCACATTATACAAAGACATGGCTCTCTGGGAAGTCTATAATTCTGAGAAATGTGGAAGGAAAGAGAAAAAGAAGATGAAAAGTGGATGGACTCAATTATAATAGCAATGGATGCAGCATTGGAAGGCCTGCGGGACCAGGTTGAAGGCAGATCATCATGATCTATATGGAGAAAATCCATAGAGCGATAGCAACAGCACTTAGGCTCACAGTGCTTTTCATCCCTCTCTAAGCAGCTTTCAATGTCAGCATATTGCTCCCAAACAATCTGGGTCCTCATTTTACTGACCTCAGAAAGATGGAAGTTTGAGGCAACCTGGAGCCTGGTGAGAATCAAACTTCTGGAAGTCGGCAGAATTAGACTGTAATACTGTATTCTAACCAATGCGCCACCACAGCTCTTAATTGCCAAGAGATTGACACCAGCTTGATGTTTTATCATCTTTAGCATCTTTATTGTCATCTTCATCATGATCTAATTTTCCCCCATTAGTTTTTGATGGGTTTATCTTTCTTCCATCAGTATTCTTTGTTGGAGGTGGTGGATTAAGTATTCTAGCTCCAGATATACCATATTTTTTGGAGTATAAGACGCACCTTTTTCTCCCCTAAAAGGGGGTGAAAATTTGGGTGCATCTTATACACCAAATGTAGCCCCGTCCACCCACTGGCCCCCACTCTTTGGCCTCTACCTCCCAGCAATTTACCTCCTTGCAGCAGGTAGCAAGAAGAAACAGCCCATTTCAGCTGCAGCACAGCCTAATTAGCACACGTTTGTCCATTGGATCGACCTTCTGACTCTCAGCTGTTTCAGACTGCAGGGCTTGCCATTGTCTATTGCTGTGCAGGCCTCTGCTGCTTGCTGCAAGGAGGTAAATTGCTGGAAGCAGATTTTTTTTTCTTGTGCTAATCAAGCTATGCTGAAAATGAAAGTAAAGTAGGCTATTTGCTGTTTGCTGCAATGAGGCAAAATTGCTGGGAGGCAAAGGCAGATTTTTTTTTCTTGTTTTCCTCACCCAAAAAGGTAGGTGCGTCTTATAGTCCAGAGCGTCTTATACAGAGATGAGTTTCAGCAGGTTCTGACCAGTTCTGGAGAACCGGTAACAGAAATTTTGGGTAGTTCAGAGAACCGGTAGTAAAAGTTTGGACTGGCCCCTCCCCCATCTATTCTCTGCCTCCCAAGTCCCAGCTGATCGGGAGGAAATGGGGATTTTGCAGTAACCTTCCTCTGGATTGGGGTGGGAATGGAGATTTGACAGTATCCTTTTCTTGCCATGCCCACCAAGCCATGCCACACCCACCAAGCCACGCCCACAGAACCAGTAGTAAAAAAATTTGAAACCCACCACTGGTCTTATACTCCGAAAAATATGGTATGTAACAGGGGGGTGGGCAGTCCCTAGCACTCAGGACTTTGTCTTTCTCTAAAAATTGGTATAGGGTTACCCAGCTTTTCTTTGGGTTAAAAGCTGGAATTGCTCTTCAGATAATGTGGCTGCAGTGCAATAAGCCTGCAAGGTATGGTTCCAGACTGATGAAGATTCAGCAGACAATGTTATAATTATCTTAAACCAGCTTCTTTGTTATCAGCTCAATTCATGGATGACTGAAAAGCAATAAAAAAGCAAATAAGGATGACCTATGTATGTTGATCTATCAATTGTCTGTTGAGAAACAGTTTGGTTGCTACAATCCTTGTAATATAGTTTGCTAAATCGTCTTTGTGTAAACAAGTTGGGGTTTTTTGGGGAGGCGGGATTAAACAGAGGGAAAGGATTTGACAATAGGCGAGGGGTCTGGGGCTACTTTCCAAAAAGTATTGGATGAGGCCAGGAGAACAAAACCCCATCCCTTCTATTTTCTTTAGCCAGCTTATTGAACTTAGTGGTATTTTATTGCCAGTAAGACACGAGGTAAATCTAAGTTACCTTTTTTTTCTGAAAATAATATTCTCCCAAAACATCTGTAACAGGGCTTTTAATGCTTCATGCTATTGACTATTTTGTTGCCCAGGCAACTAGCGGGCCATATCATTGTGCGCCCTTCTTGCATTCTTGTAGCTGTAATAACAATAGTGTGTGTCAGCCACTCAGTTATGGCTGCCAATCATACCAACCAAAATAAAAAGGCTAAAAAAGCACATCAGCTAGGAGGCAGCAAAGATAGCTTTAAAATCCCCTCCCCCCACATTTTTAATGTTGGTTACTACACTTTATAAAATGGGCATCCCACTGAATGCACTTTGCATTGCTTTCTTAAAATGAAAAAGAGATGGAGATATTTATAAATACAATTTTTATTACGGTTGTTTAATTCCATTCCATTCCATTATACATTTTAATTCTTCATTGGTATACAAGATGATCTTCTTAGACAGATATGAAGCCCCCATCTTTTAAAATAATCTGCTCTTGGGTGTTTGGGGAATCCTTTGCAAGCAGATTTGAGGGTATGTGAGGTTGGTTGCAGTGTGAGGAACCGCAGAGGGAAGAAGAAATTGTTTTCTCCTGGAAAATAATTTTCCAGCCTATAGAAACAGCTTATTGGATTTAATCCAGTTTTTCTGACCAGTACAAAACTTTGGAGTAACCTTGGAAGCATCTGTAGAAAAGATTAATCATGTAGCAAATTTGAAAGGGGAGTCTAACCTGAGATCAAAGTTAGTTTAAGACATTAAGCAAATGGCAGTTCCTCATTACCCAAAATCAAAAGAAATCCAAGACTAATTGTGTTTGTTTGGCACTATTTTTACAGAGAGAGGGAGGGAAGGGAGGGAGGGAGGGAGAGGGAGAGACTGTATAATGTATCTATTTAATTTAGTGAATTTATTTGCGACCCGTCTTGTAACAAAATGGCTTAACTGATCAAATAACTGTTTGGAGAAGTCCCAAATCAGCTGCTACAGTAATGACTCATTTTGTCCTACCTGAGAGTGGCGAGACAAGGAGGCCAATAAACTGAAGATAATATGACTAGGTCATATTATGCAGGACAGACCTATCAGAGAAGCAAAGGAGCAGAACTAAGGTTGATATAGGATGCTAGAAGTTGCACCAGAATGAGCTAATGAGAACATCCCTCTGAAGATCCAGACTGAAGATAAGGAATTTATTTAGTGTTAAAATAAAATAAAAAATAGTCCTATTTTTTTGGAAGTAAATCAAGTCCAGTGCTATTGACCCTCAAATAAATATGCCTAGGATTCCATCAAAAAGAGAGATAGGAATCTTCTTTTAAGAGTTCACAATAGAATCTTTATCAAGGTAGACACTATCTTTTATATTAAACTGAACAGACTTTTTACAAATAATAACACCTATGCAATACAGTCACTGATCTTGAGCCAGACATCCTAGATGTGAAGTCAAATGGGCCTTGGGAAATCTGAGCAAAAACAAAGCTAGTGGAGGTGACAGTATTTTAGCTGAGCTATTCAAAATATTAAAAGATGATGCAGTAAAAGTGCTACACTCAATTTGCCAGCAAATTTGGAAAACTCAACAGTGGCCACCGGATTGGAAAAGGTCAGTTTACATTCCAATTCCAAAAAAAGGCAATGCCAAAGAATGTTCAAACTATCGCACCATTGCACTCATTTCACATGCTAGTAAAGTTATGCTTAAAATCCTACAAACTAGGTTCCAGTAGTTTGTGGATTGAGAATTACCAGAAGTACAGGCAGGATTTCGAAGAGGCAGAGGAACTAGAGATCAAATTGCCAACATACGCTGGATCATGGAGAAAGCTAGGGAGTTCCAGAAAAACATCTACTTCCGCTTCATTGACTATGCTAAAGCCTTTGATTGTGTGGATTACAACAAATTGTGGCAAGTTCTTAAAGAGATGCGAGTACCAGACCATCTTATTTGTCTCTTGAGAAACCTGTATGCGGGTCAAGAAGCAACAGTGAGAACTGGACACAGATCCACTGAATGGTTCAAAATTGGGAAAGGAGTCCAGCAAGGCTGTATATTGTTGCCCTGCTTATTTAACTTATAGGCAGAGCACATCATGAGAAAGGTGGAGCTAGATGAATCAAAAATTGGAGTTAAGATTGCCGGGAGAAATATCAACAACCTCAGATAAGCAGATGATACCCCTCTAATGGCAGAAAGTGAAGAGGAACTAAGGAGCCTCTTGATGTGGGTGAAGAAGGAGAGTGCAAAAGTTGGCTTGAAACTCAACATTAAGAAAACTAAGATCATGGCATCTGGCCCTCTCAATTCTTGGCAAATAGATGAGGAAGAAATGGAGGTAGTGACAGATTTTATTTTCCTGGGCTCCAAGATCACTGCAGATGGGGACTGCAGCCAAGAAATTAAAAGACGTTTGCTCCTGGGGAGGAAAGCTATGGCAAATCTAGACAGCATACTAATAAGCAGAGACATCACCCTGCCAACAAAAGTGCCTATAGTCAAGGCTATGGTTTTCCCAGTTGCAATGTATGGCTGTGAAAGTTGGACCATAAGAAAGGCTGAGCACCAAAGAATTGAGGCCTTTGAACTATGGTGCTGGAGAAGACTCCTGCGAGTCCCTTGGACTGCTAGGCGATCAAACTGGTCAGTCCTAGAGGAGATCAACCCTGACTGCTCTTTAGAAGGCCAGATCCTGAAGATAAAACTCAAATACTTTGGCCACCTAATGAGAAGGAAGGATTCACTGGAAAAGAGCCTAATGCTGGGAAAGATTGAGGGCAAAATAAGAAGGGGACGCAGAGAATGAGGTGGCTGGATGGAGTCACTGAAGCAGTAGGTGTGAGCTTAAATGGACTCCAGAGGATGGTGGAGGACAGGAAGACCTGGAGGAATGTTGTCCATGGGGTTGTGATGGGTCAGACATGACTTCACAACTAATAACAAATTAGTTCTCAGAATTAATGGCTACTGTATGTACTTCATATTATTGTGAATATGGCACTTCAAGTCATAGAATAAGTTGTTTTTAGGAATTATATAAACCTGTAGGTAAGAAAACTAGAACACTAAGTAGATATTGTCAAAATATTCATGACTGGGAGGACATGGTAACAAGGTCAGCCAATGAATAGACATAGCAACTAAGTCAGCCAGTTGGGAGCTGAGACAGACTGGAGCCAGGCATGCCCTAGTCTGCAGCTTCTGATTCTGTATAGAGAATTGAAACTGAAACCAGTGTGTGTGAACCTGCTCTGTGCTCAGATGTAAAATGAAACTGAAGTAGTCCGCTGCTGGAACGGAAAGCAATCTCTCCTCTGCCTGTGAATCTGCTGTTGGTATTGTAAACTTACATTTATTATTATGTATATAAAAAAGTTAATGAATCCAGCTGAATCAGTTATCTGTGTGTGCTTCTGGATTTGATTTTGGCAAGAAACTCTGACAGATATCTATGTGAGGTTGCACAAATTCTTTGTGTGAATCTAACCTTAGAAGTATAGATTAGCAATGCAAAAATACTAAGGTTATGGATTTATTACGGATTTATATTTTAACAGCAGAACTATTCATTAGAGCCAGTTCGGTGCAGTGGTTAAGATGTTAAACTAGAAATCAGGAGACTGTGAGTTCTAACCCTGTTCTAATCCAAAGCCTGCTGTTTGACTTTGGGCCAGTCATTCACTCTTAGTCCTAGGAAGGAGGCAAGGACAAAAAACTTCTGAAAAGCCTTGCCAAGAAAACTACAGGGACAGGCAATCTCTGAGAATTGGAAACAATTAAATGGGGAAAAATTATTGATTTAAACATTTAATTAGATTACAGAATAAAATAAAAAAATACAAAAGTAAATAGTAAGACACAGTGACGAAGTAAAGGGGAAAGGCAAGTGAGGAGGGGAGGAAGCGTTGAGTTCTGACTCCCTCTGTGGCAGTGAATAAAGTATTAACATTGAACTTCAACTTTTTACTTTTCCATAATAATATAGACTAGCCCTGTGATGACGAACCTAAGGCACATGTGCCAGAGGTGCCAGAGGTGGCACACAGCATCCTCTCTGTGGGCACACAAGCCGTTGCCCCAGTTCATCTCTGCTGTTCATGTGCGTGCGCCTCCTGCCAGCCAGCTGGTCTTCGGGTCTCTGCCACGCATGCATGGGGGCGGGGTGCATGCGTGGCGGGCATATGTGATGCACGGAGGTGGGGAACATGCGGGGGGGCACACACATGTGCAGGGGCTCCATGCATGCATGTGCAAGGGTGCGGGACACTGTAGGGGGGCGCACATCTGGCCCTGGGGCCCCGCCCTGGAAACAGAAAAGGAGTGGCCTGCAGTGCCTCTGCCAGCCAAAACAGAACTCAGCAGGGCTGTGGGCAGCCCTCCCTAGCTCTATTTGCCTGGCAGATGGTTGCAGGAAGCTGTCACAGCCGAAAATGGAGTTCAGGAGTCTGTTTTCACTGGCAGAGCACTCGGGCCGCCACAGACTCCCCCAATGCCAGTGATGTCAAGCTGGCCATGCCCACCCTGGCCACACCCATCCCAGCCCCTCCGAGGTCAAACACAACCCTGATGTGGCCCTCAATGAAATTATTATTTTTTTAATTTACATTTATATCCCGCCCTTCTCCGAAGACTCAGGGCGGCTTACATTGTGTAAGGCAATAGTCTAATTCTATTTGTATATTTATATACAAAGTCAACTTATTGCCCTCCCAACAATCTGGGTCCTCATTTTACCTACCTTATAAAGGATGGAAGGCTGAGTCAACCTTGGGCCTGGTGGGACTTGAGCCTGCAGTAATTGCAGGCAGCTGTGTTTTTAATAACAGGCTATCTTACAGCCTGAGCCACACCGCGGCCCAAATTGAGTTTGACAGCCCTGATCTATACCAGCTCCATCAACTTCTGTGGTCATTCGTGCATGGTGGGAATCAAAGTGTCCTTCCATTTTTGTGCATACAGTATATAATGCCCTCAACATTTATATATGCCATTGATATATATAAAACCAAAGTTTCCAAGAAAATTCCTAAGTCTTTTTCCATTAAACCCAAAAGAAAAGTTTCTGGTTTCATCTTTATCTTCATTTTAAGAATTTTCTGTATTAAAATATGTATTATATTCCAAAATTTCTTAAATGGGAAAAATCAGACACATTTAGCTGCTAGGGATTTCCAACCATGGCTTAAGTGCATGTGCCCTGATCTAACCTCAGTACTCTTAAATGCTTGGGTTGAGTCTCAGTCACTTACATGTGACCTAGCAAATATATTGCAGTGATCAGATGCCCAAGTAACACAGAGTTTCCAGTCACGTAGAGTACTGAATTAGATCAGGGATGGATTTCACTTATTTTTGCTACTGGTTTGGTTGCTTGCATGCACAGAGCGTATTTGATGATGTCTGGGGGTGGGTGGGCGGAGTTTCCCACCGCTGGCACTACCTGTTTGCCTGAACTGGGGCGAACCGGTAGCAACCCACCACTGAATCAGATCCATCTGAACATGATTACATCTTTTCCGTAGCTTTGCCTTTCGTCTTAAATGTTGGGGATGAGGCAGTAACTGAATATAGTACTATAGATAGAAATTTATATACTGAAACAGAAGTGATTGAGCATCATTTATCCAACTGAAATTAGCCAAGGTTTAGGGTTATTTAGGATTATTATATCAAAGCAAAGCTATTTGCTTTGCAAAAAAAATAGATAATAGGGAAATGACCTATAAACATATTCTTCGCATCAGATGACTCATAGTTACATTCTTCTCAGAACAAGTCTGGATCAATCTTATTTTGTTTCCCCTTTAGCCTTTCAGAGAAGGCTAAAACCTCTGTTTTACTGCAGTTCTCCTCTTAGCAGTGTTTGATGCATCCTAGAGAGAGATGAGTGAAATTCTGGTGTGAATTCAGTTTAATATTCTTCCAATAACAACAAAATGAAGAATGTAATACACCTCTATTAATTTAATTTCAAAATATTTGCTTAGTCTTTGCTTTTGATAGCAAATAAGTCTAATCATAGAGAGACTTCCTAAATTCAAGCTAATATAAATAGAGCTCAGCAGAAAAACCAATAGGTATGAGTCAGAATTAGAATAATGTTGACCCAATCCATTGACACGAACATACTCAAATGCAAATCTCAGGCATTATGGATTCTGTGCTTTCGTCTGGTTTTTGGGGATGCCTTGGGTAATGAAACAAGTAAGGAAAAGTTAGGAAACAAGTGATTCCACAGGCAACATAAAATTAATCTGGCATGTGACAATACATAATTGTGTCTACTCCACTGCAATGAATGAACCAAAGAAAGTTTTATGGTCTCAATATTGTCCTCAAGTAGAAGTCCAACAGTGCTTTTTACAGCAATCAAAGGTTTGCTGTCCTCTGCTCAGATAATCCCATACTGGGTTGGAAGCCTCCTGTGACAAATTTGCAAAGCACTTCAAGGCCAAAAATCACTTGTCTTCTTGCTGACTTGCATGCTGCTTTTATTACAGAATTAGCGGGTTATTCAGTGAACTATCTGATCCAGTTATATAAGATCATTTTCAGTTTTTTTTAGGTCAAAGAATAAGAACAAGACATTTGTAGTTCTCTGTTCTACAACATGCTCTCTTGATGCCTGTCCCCTTTGGCTTATTCAACCTAGCTATCCAGGGGAGTGGTGAATGTTTCTTTGTGATGAAATGACAAAATTGTTTGCCTTAAAGAACACCTTAAAATCCATCTCTAGATTCAGGAGCTTATGATAATTACTGCTTAGTCACAAACACTTTCTAGAGCAAGATATTGGAGGACAATGTTCATACAGGTGTAGACATTATTGAGAATAGAATAGAATAGAATAGAATAGAATAGAATAGAATAGAATAGAATAGAATTTTTTATTGGCCAAGTGTGATTGGACACACAAGGAATTTGTCTTGGTACATATGCTCTCAGTGTACATAAAAGAAAAGATACCTTCATCAAAGTACAACTTACAACACTTAATGATAGTCATAGGGTACAAATTTAACACTTAATGATATAACACTTAATGATAGTCATAGGCTACAATTAAGCAATCAGGAAACAATCAATTACAGTATAAATCATAAGGATACAAGCAACAAAGTTACAGTCATAAATGAAAGGAGATGGGTGATGGGAATGATGAGAAGATTAATAGTAGTGCAGATTCAGTAAATAGTTTGACAGTGTTGAGGGAATTATTTGTTTAGCAGGGTGATGGCGTTCAGGAAAAAACTGTTCTTGTGTCTAGTTGTTCTGGTGTGCTGTGCTCTATAGCATCGTTTTGAGGGTAGGAGTTGAAACAGTTTATGTCCAGGATGTGAGGGATTTGTAAGTATTTTCACAGCCCTCTTTTTGATATGTGCAGTAGACCGGTCCTCAATGGAAGGCAGGTTGGTAACAATTATTTTTTCTGCAGTTCTAATTATCCTCTGAAGTCTGTGTCTGTCTTGTTGGGTTGCAGAACCAAACCAGACAGTTATAGAGGTGCAGATGACAGACTCAATAATTCCTCTGTAGAACTGTATCAGCAGCTCCTTGAGCAGTTTGAGCTTTCTGAGTTGGCACAGAAAGAACATTCTTTGTTGTCCTTTGATGACGTTTTTGATGTTAGCTGTCCATTTTAGATCTTGCGATATGGTAGAACCTAGAAATGTGAAGGTCTCTATTGTTGATACTGTGTTGTCTAGTATTGTGAGAAATATTTTCTTTATTTTTTAATCCATTTCAGTCTGGATTCCTCAGTTTTGGGACTTGATTTGTTACCATTAATTACTTATCCATTGTAACATCTATTGTATTATCATGTCTTTGTGAGATAGGGATTGAAGATAATTATCTATGTTGGCTTCAATTCTACTCTCTTGGTTTAATTTCTACTTGCAGAGAAAGCTTCAAACAATACACTCTCATGTATACTGTATATATATCAATGATGGCTAACCTTTTCTGCCCAAAGTGTGTGTGTGCGAATGTGTGTGCACTGGAACCCCCCAAATGCAATGTGCATGCACCCCCGGTGCCCCCATGCAGGCACGTGCAGCCCCTGCAAGTGTCCTGCCCCCACACATGCCCCCCATCCCCCCTACAGGCACATTTGGCTCCCCCCAAGCATCCCGCCTCCCACGCATGCATGGCAGAGACTTGACAACCAGCTGGATGGCGGGAGGCACACCCACATGCACAGCAGAGCTGAACTTGGGCGGTGGCTTGTGTGCCCACAAAAAGGGTGCTGTGTGCCACCTGTGGCATGCATCGCCATCACAGATATATATGAAATTACTGGTGGCAGGTATCAGAGTTTGGGATGAGGTGTTATCAACGTGTTGAAGATAATTAAAATATCTTTAAATAGAATAGAATAGAATTTTTTATTGGCCAAGTGTGATTGGACACACAAGGAATTTGTCTTGGTGCATATGCTCTCAGTGTGCATAAAAGAAAAGATACCTTCATCAAGGTACAACATTTACAACACAAATGATGGTCAATATATCAATATAAATCATAAGGATTGCCAGCAACAAAGTTACAGTCATATAGTCATAAGTGGAAGGAGATGGGTGATGGGAACGATGAGAAGATTAATAGTAGCACAGATTTAGTAAATAGTTTGACAGTGTTGAGGGAATTATTTGTTTTGCAGAGTGATGGCCTTCAGGAAAAAACTGTTATTGTGTCTAGTTGTTCTAGTATGCAGTGCTCTATAGCGTCGTTTTGAGGATAGGAGTTGAAACAGTT
This sequence comes from Ahaetulla prasina, assembly GCF_028640845.1. Classification (NCBI taxonomy): domain Eukaryota; kingdom Metazoa; phylum Chordata; class Lepidosauria; order Squamata; family Colubridae; genus Ahaetulla; species Ahaetulla prasina. The sequence goes on along the minus strand of NC_080539.1, from coordinate 277,090,482 downwards.
TATGTCCAGGATGTGAGGGATCTGTACATATTTTCACAGCCCTCTTCTTGATTCGTGCAGTATACAGGTCCTCAGTGGAAGGCAGGTTGGTAGCAATTGTTTTTTCTGCAGTTCTAATTATCCTCTGAAGTCTGTGTCTTTCTTGTTGGGTTGCAGAACTAAAAATAAAATAAATATTGTTCACATTAAATATATAATTTATTTTATTAAAATTATATAATTGCATAAAATAAATGAGAATGCAATAAATAATTAATACATAAATAAAATGTTGAAGATATCCAGCTCAATTTCTCTGTAATATCTGAATAAGAAATAGAGATGCATGATCTCCAAACAATGCTACTGAAGCAGTAGGAGTAGCAGCAGTATCCAAAGATCCACAGTCTCTTGGTAGTGAATTCCCAGATTATGTGACGTTGCAAATATTGCAATCAATAGCAGAACAGCTGAGATGTGCCTATTTTATCTTCTGACAGCTGTTTTGGGGATAACTAGAAGTTGTATATGGAATATCTTGTCCTAAGTATCTTGGCTGGCTTAAAGAAAGAAGCATTGAAAATACTCTCAAAATAACAAATATAAAGTTATTAGAACAAACTTTTAAAAAAGGCTGGAGAGTCAACTCAAAACCTCAAAGGGGACTTGCCCTTTAGTGTTGTTTTTTTTAAAGTAAGGAACATGAACTCTAGTTCTTTAGATTAAAACCACAGGTGGTTGTACTACTGTATATAGTGCTAGTCCTCTAAAACTAGCCAAGATTTTCCTGTTGAAATCCTTGCTTTTCTTCTGATCCTTGGCAAAATGTGTACTGCTGAGAAGCATTTCCATTGTATGGCTGGATTCCATGCAACTCTGGCCTGAATTCAACCACCTGTATTAGCTAAAACTGATCTCTCTACATATATTCCTAGATATTCATACATAGGTGTATGCCTACATTAATGTGATAAAGGATTTTGACAAACCATCACTACATGGGATATAAACTCCTTCAAATATTCTTACCAACATTTGGGAAGAACACGGTAAGAGAAAAAAGAGTAGAATATTAACTCCACAAGTTTAGATTCTTCACCCTGATATCTACCCCATCAGTTGTTTAGAGCCATGCTTATCACACAAAGTTGCAGTTGAATGTAGAATGCAATTGTATACAGAATCCTGTCGTGTCCCACTCCTCCGCTGACAGCCGGGTCAGGGAAATCCGAATCAGGCTTGCCTCTGCAGCTCTGCTCAAAGTCCTAGCAAAGTCCTCAGAGCAGGCAGGAGACCAGAAAGTGACTTCAGCAAGATAAGTTCGACTTTTCCTGACTCAGAGACTGCCAGAAAGCAGATCCTTTATATAGGCCATGGGGTGTGGCTCCATGACTCAGCACTCATTAAGGCCTGCCCCTCCCTTCCTTCTGTTGCCTCCGCCTATCCAGTCTTCTGATGCGAGGGTCACTCCAATCAGCAGCTGTTGGAAATAAACCTTCCTCAGGCTCACATGCTGTGGAGGAGGGGGAGGGGTCTAGCTGCTCCGTTTGCCTGGGCATGGAGCCAGGGCTGGGGCCGGGGGGTGCTCCCTCCTCTGCAGCCTGCTTGGGCATGGAGCCAGGGCTGGGACCGGGAGGTGCCCCCTCCTCTTCAGCTTGTCTGGGCATGGAGCCAGGACTGGGGCCAGGAGGCATACATTCCTCCGTGTTCGGGAGCAGATAAGAAGGCCCTGGCTGCTGTGAGAGCGGGCAAGACACAACAAATCCTATGTATCATCCTATGTAGTGTACACCACTCCAAGGTAGACTATACATACATCTTCCTGAAACACTGCTGAGCATCAGCCCCTGGATAGCTCCTAAAGCTAATACAACTGAAGTGCCATAGTCCACAAACTATTCATGGTGGAAGATTTGAAGCCCACAGAAGACCTATGGCTATGCCTGACGAGTTTCAAAAAGAAAAAAAAATCTGACCCTGTATTGCCTCCTTGTAAGTCAAGGACTGTGGTCCTTGACTTACAAGGTCACTGTAAGTCAAACTCCCACATTGGATAAATAATGTGTAAAAATTATAGAAACCTGTCCCTCCCACAAGAAGGTGTGGAAGCAGTGGTGGGTTGCTCCAAATTTGCTCCGGTTCTGGAGAGCTGGTAGTAAAAATCTGCTGGCGTTCGGAGAACTGGTAGTAATGGCTGGCTGGCCACACCCCCAAACCAGTTCCCCGATCATCAGAGGTTTGGTTTTTTTTACTTTTAAAAGCATCTTTTCTTCAGCCAAAAAAAGTCTTTTAAAAGTAAAAAAAAACAACCCTCTGATGATCGCGCGGCTGAGCAGGGATCATCAGAACTCTTTAAAAAAATTTTTTTTAACAACCTCTTTGGCTGAAGAGGTTGTTAAAACAAAAGGTTTTAAAAGGCTCCTCTGGCGATCCCAGCTGAGTTAAGAGGTTCTGGGCTGCTATTAGGCAACTTCAGCTGGGATTGTCAGAGGAGCCTTTTAAAATCTTTTTTTCCCCTGACCCACCCAATCCCCCCTCCTCACTTACCTAATTATTTACTGCTTCTTTCGGGCTCGCTTTCCTTCGGCTTCTGCAATCAGTTGCATCAGCTAGTAACTGAATCTGCCTGCCTGCAATCCATGTCCCAGTGAGCCATTCAATCTGCCTTTGCTGGCTGAGGAACTCTGGGAGTTGAAGTCCACAAACCTTAAAGTTACAAAGGTTGGAGACCCCTGATCTAAGAAATATAAATAAAATAAAATAATAAAATAAAATATTTGTGCAGCTTTCTGAGATTTGGTGTGTTTCTGTAATGTTTCACTTCAACTACACAAACGCACAGAATCTCACAAAGCTGTATGTGGCATTTTGTGTGTGTGTGTGTGTGTGTGTGTGTGAGAGAGAGAGTCAGTTGTGTTGTGTTGTGTGTGTGTAAAGTGTGAAAGTTGTTTTTTGAGCTTTTTGTGGCTGTGTGAGGTTCCTGCAGTTGCAGGGGCCATTTTGGGTGAAGTGCAGCTGCTTTTACATTGTGTGTGAGTCTGTTGTGTTGTGTTGTGTTTGTGTGTGTGTGTGTGTGTCCCTTCGCAAGGACTTGGAGGCAGCTCCTCTGAGGAAAAGAGGCGGCAGCAAAGCTCTGGCTGTCCCTCGAGAGAAATCGCCCTGTCTCTGCAGCATTGGTCATGTGACTGAGTGGGCGTGACCAACTTGATGTCACTCACAGCAAGGTGCAGCGCCACCTTGCCCTGAGTGACTTCAAGTTGGGCACGCCCACTCAATCACATGACCACCAAGCCACACCCACCAAATAAGCCACGCCCACAGAACTGGTAGTAAAATACTTTGGAACCCACCCCTGTGTGGAAATCATGTAAAACTTTATAAAATGAAGATGACATAATATAACATTGGTACCTCTCTGTCTAATAGCTTAAAAGGGAAAGCATATACAATTTTAAAGATAGATATAGCACTAGTGAAGCCACACTTAGAATATTGCATGCAGTCCTGGGCAGGGGTCCTTGGTGTTCTCTGATCTTGGTTGTTTTCTTGCAGACATTTCACTGCCCAAACTTGGTAACATCCATCATGTTAATCATCATCACCTTAATAAAATAAAATAAAATAATAATAAATTACACCTCTCCTGCGCAGACTGCACTGGCTGCCTGTGGCCTTCCGGGTGCGCTTCAAGGTCTTGGTAACTACCTTTAAAGCGCTCCATGGCATAGGGCCGGGCTATTTACGGGACCGCCTGCTGCGACCGAATACCTCTCACCGACCCGTACGCTCTCACAGAGAGGGACTCCTCAGGGTGCCGTCAGCTAGGCAGTGCCGTCTGGCGACACCCAGGGGAACGGCCTTCTCTGTGGGGGCTCCCACCCTCTGGAACAAACTCCCCCCAGGACTTCGTCAACTTCCGGACCTCCGAACCTTCCGTCGCGAGCTTAAAACACATCTATTCATCTGCGCAGGACTGGATTAGATTTTAAATTTTATATTGGTTTTAATGGGTTTTATTATTTATATTGTTTTTAAAAAATTGGGCCATGTAGAATAAGCTTTTTAACTGTTATTTTATTTTGTATTTATATGTACCTTTTTTATTTGCCTGTGAACCGCCCTGAGTCCCTAGGGAGATAGGGCGGTATACAAATATGATAAATAAATAAATAAAATAAATAAATAAATAAATAAATAAATCAGTGCTAGTCCAGCCCATTCACAAGCACTGATATTATTACCTAGTTTCAGTAATGAAATGTCTGCAAGAAAACAACCCAGCTCAGAGAGCACAAAAGATTCTCATTTCAACCCTCAACTACGAATATTTTCCTTTACAGTTCTGGTCACTGCAATGCAAGCAAGATGCTGGGACAATAGAAAGTGTACAGAGAACAGCAACAAAGGTGATAGTGGCTCTGGGGGCTAAAAAACAGGCCCGTCTTAATAGCATTATGGGCCTCGGGCAAAGCAGTGTACTGGGGCCCCTACAACAACTACTCACAGGAATAAAAATGTAAATGGTTGATAAAATTAAACATATATTTATTTTATTGGCACTTCCAACAAAATTGGTGTTGAAACATTAAAAACATGCTGTGCAGCAACAACTAATCAACATGATAAACATTTTAACAATACACGAGGCTTGAAAAACACAATAATACTCAGTAAGCCATACAGTTGCTGTATTTATATGATACAAGGCAGTGGTGGGTTTCAAATTTTTTTACTACCGGTTCTGTGGGTATGGCTTGGTGGGCATGGCATGGCTTGGTGGGCGTGGCATGGCTTGGTGGGTGTGGCATGGGAAGGATACTGTAAAATCTCCATTCCCTCCCCACTCCAGGGAAGTACTGCAAAATCCCCATTTCTTCCCGATCAGCTGAGACTCGGGAGGCAAAAAATAGATGGGGGCGGAGCCAGTCAGAATTTTTACTACCGATTCTCCGAACTACTCAAAATTTCCGCTACCGGTTCTCCAAAACTAGTCAGAACCTGCTGAAACCCACCTCTGATACAAGATGCATTGAAATGTTAACATACAGAGATTAGTATGGGGCTCCTATGCTCGTGGGGTCCAGCAGAAAGTGCTCATCAGGCCCATGCAATAAGACAGCCCTGCTAAACAGTATCATGATTGGAGCTAGGTATGCCTAGCTTATCAAAGAGAAGGATTAGGAAGTACATAACTATCTTTTTGTACTTGAAGGGCTCTCACAGAAAAGAGGGGATTGATTCTTTCCAAAGCACCAGGGGACAGGATAAGAGGCAATGTGTGGAAGCTTGTTAAAGAGAGATCCAACCTACAATTAAGGCTAACTTTTGTGACAATGAAAATAATTAATCAATGGAATAGCTTGTCTCCTGGAACTGTTGGTGCTTGTTGTGCCTTGTCCGCTTTCCCCGCAGCCGGGTCCATTTTATCTGCTTCCGAATGCTGAGGAATGTCCTAGCATGCCTCCCGGCCCCAGCCCTGGCTCCATGCCCAGACAGGCCAAGGAGGAAGAAGTGCCTCCAGCCCCCAGCTCTGGCTCCATGCCCAGGCAAACGGAGCAACTAGACCCCTCCCCCTCCCCCTCCCCCACAGCATGTGAGCCTGAGGAAGGTCAATTACCAACAGCTGCAGACTGGAGTGACCCTCGCTTCAGGAAAATTGATAGGCGGCGGCAACAGAAGGAAGGGAGGGGCAGGCCTGGATAAGTGCTGAGTCATGGAGCCACACCCCATGGCCTATATAAAGGATCTGCTTTCTGGCATTCTCTGAGTCAGGCAAAGTCTACCTTATCTTGCTGAAGTCACTTTCTGGTCTCCTGCCTGCCTTGAGAACTTTGCTAGGACTTTGGCAGAGCTGCAGAGGCACGCCTGATTCGGATTTCCCTGACCTGGCCGTCAGCGGAGGAGTGGGACACGACAGTGCTCTATCGTTGGAGGGGTTTCCCCCCCCCCAAAAGTAGACTGGACAGTCATTGGCCTGGGATAGTATAAGGTCTCCTGTCTTGAGCTGGGGATTGGACTAAATCAGGGGTCCCCAACCCCATGTCTGGTTTGGAAATGAGCTGCACAAGTGGTGGGCTAGCACACAGACAGCTGTACTTGTGCAAATGGTGAGCTGGTGCACATGTGCACAACTCAATTTATATGAGTGGTGGGCCAGCACACGCATGCACCAGCCCACCGCTTGCATGGGCCAGTTCCCCTCTCTCCCCCATCAGACCACCAAATCATTACGGTTTGGGACTGCTAGACTAGAAGATCTCTGAGGTCCTTCCAAGCCTATGATTGTATGTTCTAGATCGTATCACAAGTTCAACAGTATTATTAATATGGGGTGATTTTATTAACCACACCCTTTCACATTATTACTTCTGGATATTTGTTTAGATTGTTAACAACTTCTTGGTTAGAGAAAGATAGCTATTAGCATCCCCAAATGAATTGATCTGATCATCCATGTTGCTCTGATTATCTTATTAATTGGCTTCACGTTAAGAAAAGATAGAGAAATAGCTTTTCAAGGTAACTTTAATGCACAAATTGTAATTAGACATATTTTGGGTGAAGGAAAACTTCGTTATTATGGCGTCTTGCATTCATCCCTTTTTAAGAGATCCTTTGATTCTTAAGGGGACAAGACAATTACAAGCTGCTGTAGGTATATGTGGGTTCCCCCCCCGATTTTACATGCACCAATGACCCAGAAGCAAAGGGAAGAAATTTTATATCTGAATATTTCCTTTTGTGCTTTGGAGTGCTTTTAAGAGCACGTAATGCAGCCTGCTGTGCTTAGTTTTGTGTCCTACAGGAGATGCTCTGACACACTTGCGTATGTGGAAAATAAAACAGAGAGCATGTTGCTTTTTTGGTAGGAAAGGAACACTTGCCCCCAGGAGACTTCACAGTAGGGGTTCACCAGGCTTGCCATTTAAATAACACTCTGTTAGAATAGCAGCATTGCTCCACTTCTTAATCAAGTTTGCAATCCATTGTGATTATGGTGTATGCAAACATGCTTGCTGCAGCCAATAAAGTAATTTTCTCACAGTCTCCTGTGATAGCATCTCTAACTTGGGAGGATGTGTTCCTGTAGCCATACCAATGATGATGATGAACCGGCAGGCAAATTTTCCTTTGTTTATTTTCCTTTATTTATTTTCTCAATCATATATATAAGATAACAAGTAAAAGTATGAACATAATTTGGATACATGAAAAGAGTAAGTAAAAAAGGAATGTTAGGACAGGGATGGTAGGCATGCAGATACGCTTATGCATGCCCCTTACAGACCTCTTAGGAATGGGGTGAGGTCAACAGTTTTGGGGGTTTGGGGAAGCTTAAAGTTTTGGGGGTTTGGGGAAGAAACTACAGAGTCAGGTAGAGCATTCCAGGCATTGACCACTCTGTTACTGAAGCCATATTTTCTGCAATCGAGTTTGGAGCGGTTTACCTTGAGTTTGTATCTATTATTTGCTCATGTATTGTTGTGGTTGAAGCTGAAGTAGTCATTGACAGGTAGGACATTATAGCAGATAATTTTATGTACGATGCTTAGTATGTACTATGTTGTATCCATTCAGCTATGGGTTAGAAAGGAAGCAAAGGGAGTAATGATATGAAAATATTGTTTTCATACGTCACATGAATTGATCTGTGCTGAAGGCCAAGTATATCATAAAAATACCCAATCTTTGCTACTTGCAGAAATGGTTGCTTCATTTTCTTCTTTGGCTCTTTAGACCTAGATTTAAGCTTGAGCTTTCATGGGTATTTCAGTGAGAACCTGTGGCAGGTATGCTTTAGAGCAGCAGTGGTGTGTGTAATGAAAACCTTTCAAACCTTTCTAGATACTTATTGCTTTACTTTGCCAGTGATAGTGCAAACTCTCAGTCACTAGGATCACTAATACAAAAGCACAGGTTGTCTTTTTCTTTCCTCCTGCCCCAGTAATAAAATGTGATCCCCATCAATGAATAAGAAAAGGTAGATCCAATTCTTGTATAGTAGAGAAAAACCTGGAAAGACAGAAACAGAATGTATTCAGAAAGTGAGACCTTACACTTGGAAAAGCAGATTAAGGATTGTAAGCAATTGGTATAATCTTGCAATTGTATATAAATTAAGACCCTTTTATTAAAAAAAACCCCACTCAATTTGTTCCTATTTGTATGATGTAGCAAATAAGATAGTCAAACCTTATAACAGACTTAAAAAAAAAACTTATTCGGGGGTGGGTGGGATGACCCCAACCAATCACTTTGCTTTTTTGATCTCTTAGTGAACTGCGCTACTACATTCATAATTTTAGCAGCAGAAAGGAATTAAGAGCAGTTAATGACAAATGAAACCAATCTGATTTGCTTAACATAGAATCTTGCTTCAGCACACAAATGTTGCTTGTTCAGCTATCGGACAAGATTTAAGTGCCTGGTTTTTTTTCTCTCTCTCTCTAAGTATGTGGTTACTAATTCTGTTCAATAAAATGGATTTTTTTTATCTAAGTGTCTTTGCTTGTTCATTATCATCAACTGCTGATGTCTAGACACAGAGACAGCTTTGATTTCTGTCAACAGGAATTTTGTGCCACAGAAACAGCCCAATGAGGCAAAGAGAGGGTATGCAGCTTCTTTCATGTTGGCTCACTGCCTCCATCAGCAATAGCTTACTACAAGTGCTGGTCAAGGCTGCAGAGGCAATCTTGGAGCAAAGTGATGATAATGGAGAAGAGAGTGGATCCTGTTGCTTTACCAAGCAGCTTTAGGGTGGACAGTTTCAAATGAAACTTCACTGAAGTAAAGCAAAAAGGTCAAAGATTAGTAGAGCCCTACAGTATTATATGAGAAGAGCCATTTTGGTGTCATGGATAAGATACCAAGCTAGAAACCAGGAGACTGTGAGTTCTAGTCCTGCCTTAGGCACAAAGCCAGTTGAGTGACTTTGGGCCAGTCCTTCTCTCTCAGCCCTAGGAAACAGGCAATGGCAAACAATTTTTCAAAAGATCTTGCCAAGAAAACTTCAGAGATTTGTCCAAGGAGTTGGTAGAAGTCAGAAATGGACCCAAAGGCACACATATACACAAAATAAAAAACCCAATAAATGAATATTATGCAAATAAAAAAAAACAGATGTTGGGATGCATGTCATAATTTTAAGGAGAAAAATATTAATTCAGTCTGCTTACATGCTGAACAAATTTTGAACAGTGATCTGTTTGTCCAAATTTAGTAATTGAAAAACAAAATTGTCAGATCCAAAAACTTTTCCCAAGTGTACTTATTAAAAAGGGTTACATATCCATGTAAATGTGAATGCGTATCCAGATAGAATGTTGGATGAGACTCTCCATCACACCATTGTAAGAGTCCAGGTTTGTGCACAGTGTGCTTTCTAGATGTGTTGGACTCCAGTGTCTGAAATAGACAGCATAGAAGGCACCAGGGTTGAGGAAGGCTGGACTCTGTAAATATCATATTATGTATAGAATAGATAGATAGTTGCTCAAGGAACAATAACAAAGAAGAATGTTTGAAATAATACTTGATGTTGTATCCGTTCATTTATTCCTCAAACTCTCTCTTTCTGTCTTTCTTTCTCTCTTGCTGTGCCCAACCTTTTAGATTTTATTTTTTATTCACAATGTGCATAGCAAGAAGCATCAGGAACATGTAAAATAACATAAAAATAACAAATAAGCATCTAAGAAATACTGATAACAGTAGATTACAAATCATACAAGCTTTTCAATAGTATCTAATTACAATATGTCTCCTCTACTCCATTCCACCCCACCCCAAATCACAGCCAAAAGATTTAAGCAGTTCCTTCAGGTTTTCTGGCTTAATGAGCTTAATATGGATATTTCAAAATATGAAACCTTAAAAATGAATGACATAATTTCTTTCAGTGCACTCTGAACTGGGAGAAACATTTGCTCATTTTCATTTGTCCATTTGTTCGCTATTCGCAGAGAAGCAGTACCATACACAGTAAGACTCAAATCATAAAATATCTAGACCGCTCCCTCTCTATGGCCTACAACCAGCTCAGCAGAGACTAAAATCCTGGAAAAGCTTTCTTAGGTTGACAGAAGTCTTTGAAGAATTTGAAAGCAAAGTGGATCTATGGAAAGTTACAAAGAACCAACACTGGATGGAACAAATGGGGAGATGGCTCTTGGGTCTGATGAAAGCTGGGAGTATGGGAATCATTGAATAGACACCATGAACAAATGGGGGCTATTCGGTGGCTTCAGCTCTTTGCAATCGTGGTGACATGCAGACAACAACACATATGTATACCTGCCCTTTGTGCCCCATCAAGGTACACTTGAGGACCTCATGGCAGTGTGGCAAAATGCAATTAATGTTGTTAGTTTCTGGGCAAGATCTGTTTAATTTGTACATTTAAAATTTGCATTTTATATTTTAAATTTTATGTCTTATTTTAACTGTGATGTTTCTGACATGAATAAATAAACAATCAAACATTTGTCCATTTTAGTAAGATTTTTAAAAAGGCTTGATTTGCCTAAACTAAAGCAAGCTATTTCTGCTCCCTGTATAGGGATGTATTTTGCCACTGCAATAAACCTCTCGACAGATAGCCTCTACTGCATTGGCTGAGATAGTGGACTACCCAGGTGCATTCTTAATCTTCAGTGTAGTGCTGTTTACTCCTGATGAATAATTACAGATCCACTCACTATGACAAACCATTGTCTCTTGCCAGAGCAATGTCATCTTACATTCTTTCCCCAGACAAAAACAACAAAAAGTTTGACTTCAGAGAATTTAATCAGGTGGATTAGTGAAAAAAACCTTAACTCTTGTTGAGGATTAGCTAGCCTCTAATGCAATTTGATAACTAACATGCCAAAAAAGAGTGGTTTGTACTAGAAAGATTCATAGTTTCTGTTTATAAGAAATTAAATTATCTAAAATTACAGATAACAAGAGTGTTTAATATGGGATTTAATGAAGTCTTGGCTAGGGTTTTGGCAAATGTTAATTCATACCCTCCCCAAAAGTCAATCTTATGAAGGGTGGCAAGCACCAGATAGACAGCAGCAGCATTCTTAGATTGTTGTCTATTTAGCAGAAGCAACAAGACCAGTAAACAGGGAACATTCAGGCAAAACTTTGTGTGATATTTCAGTTGTGAAATGAAGAGTGCCCTCAAAGTAGATGAGACTATTTCAGCATTCCATTTGTAGTTGTTTGATTCAGTAGGTGGTCTTGAGTCTCAGACTGTATGCCATTTCTGTGCTTAGGCCCTAATAAATTTTTAGATTTATTTCAAACAAAATACTCACCCATACTTTTGAAATTGAAGGATGTCAAGATCAATTTGCGATAGGACATGGGAAGCTTTAACTTTATTTTTTTTTTGCATTTATATCCCGCCCTTCCCCGAAGATTCAGGGTGGCTTACACTATGTTAAGCAATAGTCTTTTGTATATTATATACAAAGTCAACTTATTGCCCCCAACAATCTGGGTCCTCATTTTACCTACCTTATAAAAGATGGAAGGCTGAGTCAACCTTGGGCCTGGTGGGACTTGAACCTGCAGTAATTGCAAGCAGCTGCTGTTAATAACAGACTGTCTTAGCAGTCTGAGCCACCATTTAAATTAGTTAAATGAAAAAAATCATAATGTGATTGGTTTTAGCTAATATATTACTTAGGTTGGGTTAATCTAAAATGCTATTTGCATCACAGTTATGTTTAAAAGGGATGCGGTGGCTTAGTGGCTAAAACGCTGAGCTTGTTGATCAAAAGGTTGGCAGTTCAAATCCCTAGTGCCGCGTAACCGGGTGAGCTCCCGTTACTTGTCCCAGCTTCTGCCAACCTAGCAGTTCGAAAGCACGTAAAAAATGCAAGTAGAAAAATGGGGACCATCTTTGATGGGAAGGTAACAGCGTTCCGTGCGCCTTTGGCATTTTGTCATGCCGGCCACATGACCATGGACACGTCTTTGGAAAGCGCTGGCTCTTCAGTTTTGAAACGAAGATGAGTACCGCCCCCTAGAGTCGGGAAAGACTAGCACATATGTGCGAGGGGAACCTTTACCTTATGATGTTTAAACTTAATACTGAAGTATATCTTTTGGGTGTGTGACAGTAGTAATCTCAGTAGTAAGAACAGAGAAGTTGTCTTGCGTACAATAATGAGAGTAAGCTGGTCATCACAGTAACAGTAGGCTTTGGTTTGCCATGGTATAATGGTCAAAATGTTCCAATACTGATCAATATTATGCTTAGTATTAGCAGAGAAGGCTACATATAATATGGGTGTATCTAAGGCAAGTAACCAAGTTTATAATTTCTCTGTCTTAGAAGATCAAATGAATACCTCAGTTGACCAAAGCCTTGCGGGGTAGCAGAGGTTTTTATCCACGAGGTCATCTGGTGAAAACACAATATAAGGTGAGTTATTATTATTTATCAAGTTTATTATGGCTGAATGTATATGTAGAAGAATGTAGATGAAGAGAGCAAGAAATGATCATTAAAAGAAGCAGAGAAAATGCAGAGCAATTTTCATGGAATTAAAACAAATGTTCTACAAGTGAGTAAAGAGGATTAAACAAAAAACTTCAGCAGAGTGACTAGAATTAAAATAAAAATAAAAGTGATGAAGATATTTGGGATGAAACTGAAGTGACAAATGCGGAAAGGAGTATTTTTAGTGATGTTGGGAATGATGTCATGGGAATGATAATATTTAAAGAATACATAGAATGATAGTTCAAGAAAGAATTCATGGAAAGGAAGTCATAAATGTCAGAGTGGTAAGGATACAAGAATGTTAAAATATGGTTGTAGTTTGCTGATTTAGTGACTATGTCTTGCTTACTATATGTGTAAAGACAACTTTTATGCCTGATAATTGGAAGAATGCCATGATTTTCCCCTTATTAAAGGGAAATGTAGCAAGTGTGAACATAAAAACTACAGAGAAGTAAGATTGAAAACAGCTGGAAAGGTAGTTTGCATTATGTATGAAAAGGAATTAGAGGTGATAATGAACAAAACTTAAGGAAATATAGTGTGGTTTTATGATAAGCATGAAGTGTAGAGACTAGATTTTGCATTTCAGCAAGACATGGATAAATGTAAGAATAAAATATGTTCTTTTGTTGGTTTAGAGGAAATATATGATAAGAAAAATAGGCTTGAATTATGGAATGTTTTGTGCAAATATGAAGTTCAAGATTAGTCATGAAATCCAACAAGGGTGGTATGTTATGGAAATAAGGGATAAGTAAAGATAAATGGATGCTTAGTGAATTGTTCAACATTGAACAGTGGATAAGATAAGGATGTATAATGCTCCTTTAGTTGCTTGTTATATTTATGGAAAATATATAAGAAATATTTGTGGGAGTTTAGACTTGTGTTGATTGAGGATGTGAATGTAAATGTCCTTTTGTATGCAGAGAATGCCATGTTGCTGGCAGAAAATCAAAATGATTTGCAGTGAATATTAGATTGATTATATGATGCAATGAGGCATGTGGATCTGAAAATCAATGTACAAAAGACCAAAAGAATTTTGCTTGACAGGAAAAATTGAGCGTCTGATTTCAAATTACATATAAATGGTAAAAATTTAGAATAAGTAGATGAATTTTGTAACTCTGATAGAAAGTTTACTAAAGATGAAAAAACGATGGAGAAATGTGGGATGCAAAGATGATGTATGGATAGAAAAATAATGGTAATAATGTGTGTTTTTTGCAAATAAATATATATTTTTAAACAATATATTCAAAAACAAAAATATGTGTGTAAGAATGTGCTTCTTTATATGGAATTGAGAATTAAGTAAGTCAGCAGACTGAGTTGAACTGAAGGCAGAAAAATGGGATACCTAAGGCATATGTTTGGTAATGTGATCAAGAATTAATGGGTGCTGAATAAATGTGGATTTAGCACAAGAGAGACTACTGTGAAAGAAGTGGATTGAGGTGATCTGATTATGCAGATAGAATGAATAATGACTGAATTGCAAAACAAATATATGAAAAAAAAATGAATTGGTGAAGAAGTTCAAGAAAATATAACTTATATAACTTTTTAAATCTATCATACTCTTAAGTACATGAATCTCATAGTTCCTATATTTATCCATACAAAGTCTATATCCATAGACAATTGCTCATAGATAGTAAGTGTAATCAGCACATTTAATTGATAGCAAGTTCAATCCATGGAGTAAATGGAACCATGTGATTATCTTACCAATGTTGCAATATCAGTATTTTAGCTATAATTAGAGGATGGAGAATCCATTTACATTGTCCAGCTGTGAAATTCCATGTACGGGGTGTCTAAGTGTATTGTCCTCAGAAAATTTAAGCTAGTTTCACAGACACATTTATACAGCCCACTACTTTCTCCCAAATGTAGTAAGTATAGGACGTTGTAAAACATGTGTTTTAAGGAAGCACTATCCTTAGTTCATCTCTAACAAAATGCTGTTCTAGATAATTATTTTCTATATAAACATAATGGAGTCTGATAAATTCTATATATTATTTCTTGCTGTATAAATTATAGGTTAAGTTCTATTGATGCTCTTGGTACAGAAGTTAAGACACTCACTTTTTTTTTCTTTCCCCCTTCTTACCATATGTCTTAATTTTTTTGGCTTTTTATTTCTTGCCTCTTTCTGTGCTTTGCATAACATCACACGCCCCAAAAGGGAACAGTGTTCTTGGTATGTATGTAGGTCAATCTGTGTAAGTGGTTGTAATGGAACTCAAAGCCAGTGTCTTTTTGTTTTTTTTCCAAATTTCGGACTGCCAATCAGGGATAAAACATAGAAACATCTAACAAAAGAAGCAGCCACCATCTACTGTATCTGTTTTTCTTAAAGTTTTAATCAGACCTGCCTGCTGCAGCAAAGTTTCTGTGCGGCAAACAATAGATACAAACTTGAGGTAAACCGCTCCAAACTCGATTGCAGGAAATACGTGCAGGCAATAGAGTGGTCAATGCCTGGAATGCTCTACCTGACTCTGTTGTTACTTCCTCAAACCCCCACAGCTTCAACCTTAAACTGATTACCATGGACCTCATACCATTCCTAAGAGGTGTTGTGATCTACCAGTAGCCTGCGGAGTTGGCAGTGGAGTTGGACAGTGAGGAGGCTGGGGAGGACAATAGGCCAGTCCTGGAGTCAAGGGAAGGCCCAGACAAGGGCTCTGCATAGGAGGCAGAGATGGGGCCAGGGCCATCTGGGAGTGATGCGCGGACTCCGGAGCTTCCAGAGGCGGACAGCAGAGAGGCAGAGGAACAGAAGGAGCCTGTTCCTAGTGCACGCATGCGAAGAGTTGCCAGAAGGCAAGAGCAGCTAAATCAAAAAGGACGACTTGGGAGTAAGGCCAGATGATTGGCCCCTTCCATAAGGCTTAAAAGAGCAGCAACTGCTCTTGGGGTTCTTTGTAGGAAAGCAATATTGCTACAATTGTTTCTAGTTGGCATCTCTTGTTTCTGAATTTTATGGGGCTTTACCAAGAAAAGCTTTTGGCAGGGTGCCAAAGAAGACAAAGGTTTTTGATAAGGCTGAAGGACTTTTTCTGAAGGATTTGTTTTGAAATTAATTTGGACTTAGCTGAGAATGAAGTAATTCTCAGCTGTTCTAATAAAATAGGTTTGTTTAGGACTGATTGCATCAGGTAATAACTACTTGGGCCTAGGTCACAACAAGAGGTCTGTAAGGGAGCGTGCATAAGCGCACCAGCATGCCTACCATCCCTGTCCTACTGTCCCCATTTATTCGAACCCATTTCATGTGCTCATGTCCATGTTTATACTTACACCTGTTATCTCATACATGTTTGACAAACTAAATAAATAAATAAAAATAAATAAAATAAATCTTATCTGCCAACTTTCTTTCTCACTTTTTGAAAATGGGGGCTGCAGCTTTGGCAACAGTCTCTTCACTGCAGAGTGTACCTGCCTGACTTAATGCTTAAAGGAAGGGAGTCTGCTCTCCGCTACAGGTTGATAGGCATGGGCTAAGTTGGAAGGAAGGGTGAAAAAGTGGCTGTCAGGAATCTGTTCAAAAATGATGAATCAGATGGGCAGAAGAGGCGGCTGCTTTGGAACCCCCGGTGTTTCAGATGCCCAAAAGCTTTCAGACCTAGCCAAAGGCCAGCTGAGACTTTTTCAGTTGAGCAGCATTCATGCCAACCAACTCAAAATTGGAAAAAAAAAAGTTGACCTCCCTCCAACTTCTCATCAGCAGAGACAAAACACAAGGATTCTGAAAAACCAATGCGGGCCATGAAAATTTGAAGAGAAAGGAGGGGAACAGACGTCTCATTTATTTCTTCTCATTTTGCCAAATTCTGACTCACTCAGTTGTCTGACATCCAATTTATGTCACTGCATTTTCCTGTTTCTGTTTATCGTTTCTTGGAATCTACAGCAAACTGCCACCATTTTTGCCCTGAGGTCTGTAAAGCTGTTAAATAAGCTCTACTGCAAGCAATTGCTGAGAATATTGCTAGTTGACTAGCAGTGAAGTACAAATAACAGCACTCAACCCAGAGTTGTGGACCCAAAATTCCTAGCAAAAAAATCTCATTTTAGAGCATTTGGTCATCATTCCACAAATAGGACACCTGATAAATCACCAATGTGCTCTCCTGAATGATCTGTTAAGATGCACTACCAGGTGTGCTTACTGAAGATGTGGACAGAAGATTAGCTTCCACCAATAAGAAATCACCTTGTTGAAGATCAGGTTGCTTGGCAAAATTGCAGGCACATGTGCTGCCTTATTTGAATCTTCTCCCCAGTGGCAGCATGGCAGAGTTGCCAGAAAAGCTGCAAACTTGATACAGGTGTAGGAAGAGAAGGGAGGACATGCTTGATCTGGAGCTGGGTAGCCATCAGCAAATGGAGTATATAGAAATGAAATGAAAGAAGGCATTAGTTTTCCTTCAGAAGGAGTGGATGGTCCACAAGAGAAGAAAGGAAGTAAAGAAGCTCAGCAAGACAAACCACAACATAAAAAAATGTGCAAGAGGTCTATATGCTGGCTGTTAAGGGAAAAAGAATTAAAAATCTCACAGGGAATTTGAGACAAAACACTCTTAAGAAAGAAACTTGAACTAGGAATAATATAGATCATAATGTATAGAATGATAGATAATAATAATAATGAAAAAATTCCAGTGTTGGAGCATTCACAACTTCTGCAGGCAAGTCGTTCCTCTTATTAATTGTTCTAGCTGTCAGGAAATTTCTCCTTAGTTCTAAGTTGCTTCTTTCTTTGATCAGTTTCCACCCATTGCTTCTTGTTCTACCCTCAGGTGCTTTGGAGAACAGCCCGAGTCCCTCTTCTTTGTGGCAACCCCTGAGATATTGGAACACTGCTATCATGTCTCTCCTAGTCCTTCTTTTTATTAAACTAGACATACCCAGTTCCTGCAACCGTTCTTCATATGTTTTAGCCTCCAGTACCCTAATCATCTTTGTTGCTCTTCTCTGCACTCTTTCTAGAGTCTCAACATCTTTTTTACATCGTGGCGACCAAAACTGGATGCAATATTCCAAGTGTGGCCTTACCAAGGCATTATAAAGTGGCACTAACACTTCACATGATCTTGATTCTACCCCTCTGTTTATGCAGCCCAGAACTGTGTTGGCTTTTTTAGCAGCTGCTGCACACTGCTGGCTCATATCTAAATGGTTATCCACTAGGATTCCAAGATCCCTCTCACAGGTACTACTATTGAGCAAGGTACCACATATACGATACCTGTGCATTTTGGTTTTTTTGCCTAAATGTAGAACCTTACTTTTTCACTGTTGCATTTCATTTTGTTAGATAGTGCCCAATGCTCAAGTCTGTCAAGATCTTTCTGTAACTTGAGCCTATCTTCTGGAGTGTTGGCTATTCCTGCCAGCTTGGTGTCATCTGCAAATTTGATGAGTTCCCCATCTATCCTGTCATCCAAGTCATTGATGAAGATGTTGAAGAGTACTGGGCCTAAAACAGAGCCTTGGGGTACTCCACTGCATACTTCCCTCCATGTGGATGTAGTTCTGTTGAGGACTACACGTTGAGTGCGATTGGTCAGCCAGTTACGAATCCATCTGGTGGTGGTGCTGTCTAACCCACATTTTTCTACTTTATCTAGTAGTAGGTTATGGTCTACTTTATCAAATGCTTTACTGAAGTCCAAGTAAATTATATTGACAGAATTCCTCTGGTCTACTAATTTTGTCATTTTGTCAAAGAATGCAATAAGATTAGTCTGGATTTTGACAAACCCATGTTGGCTTTTGGTTATTACTTTGTTTGCTTCTAGGTGTTCGGTGCAAACGAAGTAAAACAATAGGTAATAGTAATGTAGTACATTGAATAATAATAGTATAGTAATTGTCATAGTAATAGTCATGATTGTACTAATAGTATAAATTCAGCCGGTTCTATCCGGCTCTGGCGAACCGGTGGCACTGGCGGTGGGAGGCTCCACCCACCCGCCCGGATGTCACCACATCCTGTTTTTGACCCTCTGTGCTTGCTCAGAAGGCTCTGCGCACACATGGAGGAGGCGCGCACGCTCACATTTGCGAACTAGTAGCGAAGGTAAGTGAATTTCACCCCTGAATAGGACACAATATAAAAACTTCTCATATATCATCTTTATATGTTTTTTTAAATAAAATCTTATAGGGAGATATGAAGGAATCAAATGTTTAGGGTCCAGTGCTTTTGTCTTTTCCTTGAATCTGGGTCAATATAATTAGGTGTGGTTTAAACAAAGAATATATCCATAATCTCCATACTCTCCAAAGATCAGTCAGAAGATTCCTTATTTATACTAACCGTAGATAAGTTGGAAGTATGTCAGTTCAATTGCTCAGCACAGATAACCACATTCGAACATAGAGATGAGACACTGAGCTGGAAAGCCCCATGAGAGAAAGTCCCTGATTTGCTATGTGCAGAGATCTGCTTATAACATCAGCTTTGCTTTTGCCTGGCTCTACATTTGGTCTGATTACTGAATTGAAATTTCAGATCTGTTGGCCACTTCATGAAACTCTACAGCTTTGGGCTGGACAGCAGCTGAGCTTGGAGGAAAGAGAATGAGACAGCATTGTATGGGATGAAGGCAGTTTTGGGTATAGCAATAGCATACCCAAATCTGCTTTACAGAGTTTTAGAGCACTCGCTGAGCAGTTTACAATGTCAGTATACTGCCCCCAACCATCTAGGTCACTGGTAGTCAACCTGGTCCCTACCGCCCACTAGTGGGCGTTCCAGCTTTCATGGTGGGCAGTAGGGATTTAGTCCGACACTGAAGCACTTTCCTTTGTTTATTTAATTGACTTTTTAAAAAATTTTCATAGCATTATTAAAGATTTATTATGCCAAACTTAGCGAAAGTCCGACATAAAGTATTTGGTAAGTAATTATTATTATATGCTTTAACTTGCTGTAAATCTGCTTTATTAGTTTTATAAAATAAAGTTACTTCCCTACTTTATAAATCACCATTACTGTGGAACCGGTGGACGGTTAGAAAATTTTACTACTAATAGAGATACAAAAGTGGGCAGTGAGTATAAAAAGGTTGACTACCCCTGATCTAGGTCCTCATTTTACTGATCTCAGAAAGATGAAACACTGAGTCAACCTTGAACACGCAGTCTCGAACTCTGGTAGTGGGCAGAGTTAGCCTGCAAAACTACAAACTGCCAACCGCTGTGCCACCACAGTATGGACATTATCTCATTCCTTTTAAATGTAATAGAGCTACTGCTTATATTCATATTAAAGCTGTCCCTTAGTTTTAATGGACTGATTAATATCTCTTTTTTGTAAGGCCAGAGTTTATTGTGGTTTGCTACATCCTTTTTGAAGGAACATCCTTCTTTGAGCATACACTAGTTAAAAATTGCCTATACTGGCCCTCTTACTTCTCACTGGTTTCATTGCTTATTCATGGGGTGGTTAAGCCATATAGATTTCCAAAAACCCAATACTTTGTTAAATACTGTAAGTGTTCATAGCATTCTCTGTTGTTTTGATTCACACTGTTCCTCATTGTGAATTTCCAGCTGTCTTCATGTTTTGTTGGCATTTGTTGTGAGCAAACTGCCTTTGTTATTGTAAGCCTGAAATAAACCTTTCCATATGGGAATACAGGCATTGTTATTTTTTTTGTGATCAGCCTCTTACATAAATTTGAGAAAGTTTTATTGTTGACATTTCAACATGTCTCTTTGCCAGGTTTATTGACATTCTCTGTACCATTCTGATCATCTCACTTTTGTCCCAGTATTCTTTATGTTCTTCACACAATGACACTCAGCAAACTTCAGATGCAATAGACCAAATTTCTACCCAGACATGTCCCCCCCACATCATCCCCAATAATGGACAAATTCATTGCATTTGAGGTATTCCAGACAAGGCAGTTAAAATTACATTAATTTTACTTTGATTTTATTATAGGCATGGCAATTTACTTCATTTGTGCATTAATATAATCATGCAAATGTCCTACATTATGACAATGATGTACTTTCAGGTTTAATGGTCATTTGGAAGTAATGGATACCCCCTTCTCCCAAAATGGTCCAATAATATGGGGATTCATTGTCTTTGTTTTTTTGTCTGCTATTTGTAATTTTCCAATCTTTATTAGACTTTTTAAATAATTTACTACCATCATGCCAAAATATTCACATATATCTCTTTTTGTCTACCTCAATATGTATGTTTGCAAAAGTTGTAGTATTTGAGAAGTCAAAGTCCACAGTTTGATTGTCTATAAAATTCCATGATGATGTCCCAGGAAGTAGTGACATTGTTTTCATCCCATTTATTTATTTGAAATATATTTGAAACGGTCCAGAGAAAAGCAACAAACATGCTAAGGGGGCTAAAGGTTAAAAGATATGAATAACATCTCAAAGGGGCTTTTTCAAGGGCAACTGGACTTTCTGGTTTTCTTTGTTGACATTAGCTGAAGAAGCTTCTTGGATGAGGAGCAAAATGTCTTCAAAGAAAAACCAGAAAGTCCAGTTGTCTCCTGAAAAAGCCCCTTTGAGACAACCATGACTTGGATGACTGAGAATCTTCATAGACATATGAAGAATGGTTGCAGGAATTGGGTATGTTGAGTTTAAGGACTAGTGGGTGATATGACAGTAGTGTTCTAATATCTAAGGGGCTACCACAAAGAAGTGGGAAGGGTCAACCTATTTTCCAAAGCACTGAAGGGAAGACAAGAAGCAATGGATGGAAACTAATCAAGGAGAGAACCACCTAGAACTAAGGAGAAATTTCCTAACAGTGAGAACAATTAAACAGTGGAACAACTTGCCTCCAGAAGTTGTGTTGCTCCATCACTGGAGGCTTTTAAGGAAAGATTGGACAAGGATTTCTCTGAAATGGTATAAGGTTCGCTGCTTGAACAGAGAGTTGGACTAGAACACCTCTAGGACCCTTCTAACACTTTTCTGTTATTCTGTTAATATGCCTTTCATAATCAGAAGGACTCTTGAGAGTTTTCTGTAAAACATATAAAATATCCATGGTATTTTAAGTCAAACAATAAAATAAAATAATAAAATAGAAACAGTGCAATACAATAAAACATCCACGGCAAAGAAAATGAAGCAAAACAGCAATAAACAAGTCAACAAATGTCTTTTTAACTTTCAAAACTTTGCAGCATGTCATTGAACTGGTTTCTGTTTTAGTGACTATTTCAGGCCCTTCACTTCAGAGTTGCTGGGAGAATTTGAAATGGTTATAACTTCTTAGTGGTGTCCTATTCTTATTATCGTTTTAATTGTGCTAAAAGAAAGCCAGTTTGCTTTATTGATTTAAAGTACCAGCCCAGAAACCATAAAGTCGATTTAGATTCCTGAATGCTTTTGATTTTTCATAGAAGAATAAAATGAACAAGGCTCATTTAAAAGATGACTAGCAGTGTGATGTCTACTTCTAATACAATGGGGAGTTTTCTAAGCAGAATCTGAAATTATCAGAGTGTGACTTAGAAAGCTCTTAATAGAGGCTGTACTGCAGCTCCCTCAATGAAAACTATTCAGAAAAACATACCCTTGTATAGCGTAGAATTGGATTTAAAATACAAATGTCCCATAAGGTGAAATCATATAATGTCTCTCTATTTGCCACTAGCACAACTCAGCATAAAAAAGGACAAGAATTCATTTCATGTTTTCCCTTAGAAATTGCTTTTAACAATATTAATTGAACTTTTTGCCATAACATTTATGGGACTTGTACCTTGATAATTTTAGTATGTTTGAACATTTCTTTCTATTAGCCCAACATCGTCAGTTGAAAACCAACCAGAGATATACTTTTTGCACTCTATGTGAACAAAACTGCAGCATTATAAAAGCACAGTGCAGATCAAACCAAACCAAGCCAAACCCCCACTACAAAACAACAATTATAAACCAGTTTAGAGCCCAGTAGCCAAATATTACCAATAAAATGATCAAAACATCAATGATATGTTTAGAGCAATGCCTGGGATTCTCCTTCCTGCCCGCTCTCTCTCTCCCTCCCTCTCCCCCTCTCCCATTGTTTAACCGATGGCTATCAGCTATATCGGGTGATCGTTTCATCTCAAATAATCTACAGTACTCATCTCAATGAACTAAGTGGCAGAGCTCAATGTAACAGCATTGCTAAAAAGCATTAAGAGTTGTTAACCTAATCTTGTTTTCCTGTAATATTGAACTGCAAACTAGGACATACAAAACTTTTGCCAGACCAATTCTTGAATACAGCTCATCTGTCTGGAACCCACACTATCGGACATTAGTACAATTGAACGAGTCCAGAGATATTTCACAAGAAGAGTCCTCCACTCCTTATGCCACCAGCCTCGAAATTTTGGGCTTAGACAACTTAGAACTTCGCCAACTTCGGTCTGACCTAAGCATAGTATATAAAATCATCTGCTAAAATGTCCTACCAGCCAATGAATACTTAAGCTTCAACCAAAACAATACAAGAGCACACAATAGATACAAACTCATGGTAAACCAATCCAAACTAGACTGCAGAAAATACAACTTCAGTAACAGAGTTGTCAACGCCTGGAATGCACTACCTGACTCTGTGGTTTCTTCCCCAAATCCCCAAAACTTTAACCGTAGACTGTCTACTATAGACCTCACCCCATTCCTAAGAGGTCTGTAAGGGGCATGCATAAGCGCACCAGTGTGCCTACCGTCCGTGTCCTAATGTTTTCTTTTATTCGTATCCTTTTCATGTATTTATATTTACACTTGTATTTGTTATAAAATACATGCTTGATGAAATAACTAAATAAATAAAAATAGTCCTTATAGTCCTATATTCCAATAGGGTGGAAAAAACCTATTGCTATACTAACCCATTAATTAAATAAAAAATTTTTAAAACCCTTTTAAAGACCATCTATTTTTACTAAGATGAAGAGAAGGGAGCTAATTTCATAGTTGCTGGACCAGGTTCCTAAAGGAGATGGAACAGGTTATCAAAATAAGCTGTTTCTCAGGGAAATTAATAGGATTGTTGGAAGAAACATTCCAGTGAGTTCCTGGGAAATCCATAGCTGGAGATTCAGATGCTCCATTTCTTTGATGGTGTAATTAGAATCTACAAGAAGATGAACTTCAATCCATTTATGAATTATTCTTGAATATTCTCAGCGTGTAGAACCTATCCACTGTGGTGAATGTGGTCTGGATTCCCAGGGGCTACATTGCAATGGAGGGGAGCCACAGACAGCAAAGTTTACAGTGTTTGATTGAAGTCAGGTTCCAAAAACCAACAAAGATATATTGAGTTGGTTCTAAGCAGTTTCCTTTATGGTTCTTAACCTATAAGCAAAAATGTTGCCAAATTAAAACAAGGTACTTACATCATGTACTCCTAGGGAGGAGTTGTCTTGATCCTCTTCCTCCTAACCAAACTATCTGAATTTCTTTCTTTTTTTTATTTTCAAAAAACCTTTATTAACATTTAAAATATTAAAATACAAATAAAAATACACCTATAACACAAATACATCTGTCATAATTCTACAATTCAACATCAATCTGACAGTACACAATTCTTAATTTTGTTCATATATTCCCAAATATTCCTGTTTAATCAAACACATGTAAATACAATTTATGTCTTATTTTGCTCTATACATTTCCTATTTTTAATTTCTATCCATTGATACCAATTTTCCCAAGTTGAGTAGTATTCCGAGTCTTCCTTATTATTTAATTATATAGTAAATTTGTCCATTTCTGTGCAGAAATGGACAAACTATTTGAATTTCATTGCTTCTTATTCCTCTGAAATTCAGCTCCTCACTCCTGGGAATCTAGACTACATTCCACCACATCCACTCCAGGCTAATGCCCAGCCATTAGCATTTGAATGCTTAATCTCTGCCCAGAATATTTGCTCTAAAAGTAACAGAAAATAATCCATGATAACACACCCATGATAACCGCCCTTATGGATTGTCAATAATAATTGCAGCTATCCTAAGATTAAAGTAATGCCAGCCATTTTGAAGCATTTTATTGCAAACTGTATGTCTAAAATACTGAATAACACCATGGTGAATTGGGTTATATACGTTACCCTGTACAGGTGAACAGCAGGGGATATTTGTGCCTTTATGTGAAATATTGAGACAAGATGCTTTCGGTGAGAGATTAGATGAGAAGCTGCTGTGGAGTTAGCAATGTGAAAAAAATTGAAGAGCCAGCCAGCCCATATGATGCAGAATCAAAGTTAAGCTAACAAAACTCCTCTTAGTGTTGGTGAGCTGAGACTACTTTGGAGAAAATTTGAAGAGCATTCTAATATGAATAAATAGGTTTAAGGCAATTAACTTTGTTAGCAAGCAGCCACTCTTGCCCAGAAAAAAAAACCTACTGATGACACTTACAGAAATTACATACTAAATACTCATTGAAATGATCTCCTTATTACATTGCCACAAAGCTGCTACCATCAAGCAAAGTAAACATTTAAGGGAAGTAAACCATCTCACAAATTACCCTGAAAAAATGTATAAATAATTTTCTGAAATACTCAACAAAGATTTTTTTTATTCCACTGAAATGCTAATCTCACTTTTTAATAATGTGGGTGCTGACCTAACTCATCAATGTATCAGTGTTTATGTATATGAAATAGTTCATTGCTGGGTTTACAATGAATTTTACTGAGGAGGGGATGTGCTACATAAATATATGGGTTTTCCACTGGCCGTGGCTTCTCTCCAAGAATCATGACAATGATCATCAACTTTGGATATCAAATTATGGGACTGATACCCATATGATCTTCAATTCCCACACATCTGTTAAAGTGCTACTATCTCATCTTTGTGATAATTATAGGTCCCTTGGTTTCCTAGGGGAGAAAATTACTGTTCAAAACTAGCGTTGGTATGTATGTGTGTCTTCTGAGAAACATGACGTATCATTTTAATGCTTATTGCCTGATTTCTTTTATGGGTTTTGGAAAATAACTCATTTGCACTTGTTCTAGCTCCCTTCAGGCAGTCATTTAGGATGTTGATAGAAACAGAGAAGTGCCATAAAGTACAATTAGTTAAGACAGATTTCAGAGCTAAATATGTTTCTGGAATCCATATTTAACCATAATAATCTTTATTTCCCTCCTTATTGCCCTTCAGCTATTGCCACAAGTAAGAAGGTGCTCTTGGGGCTCAAGTACTTTCCATCTCAGCCGGATACATTTTATTTTTTGTTGGTTAACAGTTTTTTTGGTCTGTGCTGTCAGACCTGCCACAGTGTAACCCTCTAAATAGAAATCATCCTTGACTTCATTTATTGAGAAAGGCATTGTTTATTAGAAATTAAGTGTATTGCAGTATTGCAAAGCCAGAACTGAAAATTGTGCACCTGCTTCAAGTGTTCAGAAATCTCTCTTCCTCTCCCGTCACCCACCCCAATTGATTGGGTAACCAATCAAGGGGGTTAAACTGAAAAATATGACCTTCTTGGCTAACATCCACTAGAGAGCATGATGTTTATTTCTGGGAAAGAAAGATGGGATGTGAATTGAAACTGGTTTGGTTTTTATAAAATTCTGTATCAAAGGCACCAAGCGGAATTAAATTCAGAAAGTTATGCAGTTATCCCAGAGAAGTGAATTAAAACGAGTAAACCATGGATGAGCATGTGGTGTGAACACAGTCTGTCCACCAAAAGAATGAATGTCCTTGTAATTAGTGGACTATTATGAAAAGCCTTACAGTTAGAGCTTCAAGTCCCTAGTGAAAGAGAGGAAAAAGTACCGTTTCAAAAACAGCCAGGTTTTAATTAGGGTAGAGAAAAACAGGATGAGCCTATGTAGTTTCATAGCCTCCTTCCTCTTGCAACAAGATACAAACATGCCTTGGCAACAATTTATTTTTGCCATATTCCCATGACATTGCTACCGTTTTATTTCCAGCTCATAAATGAGACAGCTATAAATCATCCTTAGATGTACTGATGTTTCTCACCTTAAGCTGACAGCATCCAGTGATAGCTGTGAGGTGTGTCAAATAAGTTATTTTTTGCCACGTATTTCAAGGAAGGCTAAATCAGGTGATCAGCAGCAGATGAGATCTGAAACTACTTATTATTTTATTTATTTAAGCAGTTTATACAGCTGCCTATCTCAGCAGAAGTGACTTACTGGTCTTTCAGAGTGAAGTGAGCTGGTCTCCAGTTAACCTCATCTGTTGCCATTCTGCTGTTTCCTCCACATAAAATTGGAAACAGGAGGTGAAGTACAATGAAATAACACAAGGGCTGCAAATGATGAATCAACATCCTCCCAACCCTTGCCCTCTGAACAGGGCACAGATGAACCCAGAACCATTTTTCTTCTCTCTCACTCAGGAAAAGTTGGCAGAATATTTAGAAAAATTAGCAGGAATACTTCAAAAGTTTTTTCTGAGTGTGGCCATCTGAATATCTTGTCTCCTACAAGACCTATATTTCATGAGAGACAGCATTCATGTTCATAGGAAGGAAGGGAGAAGGAAAGGGATTATAAGTTAGTTCCACATGTTCTCTTACCACCAGTACAAATGCCAAAAGAGTTGCAGTGCTTAAGGATTAGATGGAGAGAGTGTGTGTACCCATAGCAGGCCTGTGCAGCTTATTAGATCTGAGCAAATCATGAATTCATCATTTCCCTAAGATGCCATAGGTTGTCTATATGGCAAGCTTTATGTTGGGAGAAAAAAATACACACTTCTATCACAACAACTAAGGAAGATTGCAGGCTGCCTTGCTAATGGGCTAGGGATGAGACGAATGTGACAATGAAGACATTGATGATACATTCTTTTGCCATTATTAGAGGACAATGGAATAAGACTTGTGTCTCAATATTGAACTGAAGTATAAGGCTGGAGACTCAATACAATGGAGGATGTTCTACCAATATCGCCATTCTAGGCAATGGCACAACTAGAGTCTCGTTACTCAATCCTTGCTCTCCCCTATCTTTTTCCTAAGAGGATTCACCTTAGGGACCATGACAGAATGGCAAAGTCAGCTTATGTGCAAAAATTTTTTTAAAAAAATTTATTTATTTGGTCACAACAATATATATAAGCATAAGCATGAAAATAACTATATAATATATAAGCATATAAATGAGCATATGTATGTAATAACTATATTAATTGGATATAATGAAAGGAATCAATAGGACAGGAACGTAGGCACATTTTGTGCTCTTATGCAAGCCCCTTACAGACCTCTTAGGAATGGGTTGAGGTCAATAGTAGACAGTTTTTGGTTAAAGCTTTGGGGATTTTCACCTTCATTCCCCCTCCCCAGAGTTCACAGCAGTCGGTCGCCATATCCACATGCACAAGCACGCGTAAGGTGGCAAATGACATCTGCACATCTTCAGTAGACCAGTGCCAAGGCACAATCATAGGTTTTCTCTTGACTGAGCCTAGCCTAGTCAGTGTCCTTGATGATTTAACACAGGGGTGTCAAACTGGTGGCCCGCGGGCTGGATGCATCACGCGCAGGCACCCACCCCAGCTCTGCAACTGGGAAAACATCGCAAAATGTCATGTGATGGCAACATGACACAGAGAGTTTGACACCTGTGATTTAGCTCATCCTGGGAGCACAGATGTAAGCGCTGCCATAAACAATTTATTTAATTGCCATTACTGTGATTGTTTTATATTTGAAAACTACCCATTGATGATGCAAAAGGAGAGCTCTCCTCAAACTTATCAGGAAGTGTGTGATTTGAAAGGAGCAACTGGCATTTAAGGGGCACTTATCCAATTACATTTGTTTTGCTTCAAGTGTTCAGAAATCTCTCTTCCTCTCCCGTCACCCACCCCAATTGATTGGGTAACCAATCAAGGGGGTTAAACTGAAAAATATGACCTTCTTGGCTAACATCCACTAGAGAGCACGATGTTTATTTCTGGGAAAGAAAGATGGGATGTGAATTGAAACTGGTTTGGTTTCTATAAAATTCTGTATCAAAGGCACCAAGCGGAATTAAATTCAGGAAGTTATGCATTTATCCCAGAGAAGTGAATTAAAACGAGTAAACCATGGATGAGCATGTGGTGTGAACACAGTCTGTCCATCAAAAGAATGAATGTCCTTGTAATTAGTGGACTATTATGAAAAGCCTTACAGTTAGAGCTTCAAGTCCCTAGTGAAAGAGAGGAAAAAGTACCGTTTCAAAAACAGCCAGGTTTTAATTAGGGTAGAGAAAAACAGGATGAGCCTATGTAGTTTCATAGCCTCCTTCCTCTTGCAACAAGATACAAACATGCCTTGGCAACAATTTATTTTTGCCATATTCCCATGACATTGCTACCGTTTTATTTCCAGCTCATAAATGAGACAGCTATAAATCATTCTTAGATGTACTGATGTTTCTCACCTTAAGCTGACAGCATCCAGTGATAGCTGTGAGGTGTGTCAAATAAGTTATTTTTTGCCACGTATTTCAAGGAAGGCTAAATCAGGTGATCAGCAGTAGATGAGATCTGAAACTACTTATTATTTTATTTATTTAAGCAGTTTATACAGCTGCCTATCTCAGCAGAAGTGACTTACTGGTCTTTCAGAGTGAAGTGAGCTGGTCGCCAGTTAACCTCATCTGTTGCCATTCTGCTGTTTCCTCCACATAAAATTGGAAACAGGAGGTGAAGTACAATGAAATAACACAAGGGCTGCAAATGATGAATCAACATCCTCCAAACCCTTGCCCTCTGAACAGGGCACAGATGAACCCAGAACCATTTTTCTTCTCTCTCACTCAGGAAAAGTTGGCAGAATATTTAGAAAAATTAGCAGGAATACTTCAAAAGTTTTTTCTGAGTGTGGCCATCTGAATATCTTGTCTCCTACAAGACCTATATTTCATGAGAGACAGCATTCATGTTCATAGGAAGGAAGGGAGAAGGAAAGGACCGGAATAGCTCAGGCTGTTAGAGCCTGTTATTAGAACACAGTAGCCTGCAATTACTGCAGGTTCAAGCCCGGCCCAAGGTTGACTCAGCCTTCCATCCTTTATAAGGTAGGTAAAATGAGGACCCAGATTGTTGGGGGGGCAATAAGTTGACTTTGTAAAAATATACAAATAGAATGAGACTATTGCCTTATACATTGTAAGCCGCCCTGAGTCTTTGGAGAAGGGCGGGATATAAATGTAAACAAAAAAATAAAATAAAATAAAAAATTATAAGTTAGTTCTACATGTTCTCTTACCACCAGTACAAATGCCAAAAGAGTTGCAGTGCTTAAGGATTAGATGGAGAGTGTGTGTGTACCCATAGCAGGCCTGTGCAGCTTATTAGCTCTGAGCAAATCATGAATTCATCATTTCCCTAAGATGCCATAGGTTGTCTATATGGCAAGCTTTATGTTGGGAGAGAAAAAATTCACACTTCTATCACAACAACTAAGGAAGATTGCAGGCTGCCTCGCTAATGGGCTAGGGATGAGACGAATGTGACAATGAAGACATTGATGACACATTCTTTTGCCATTATTAGAGGACAATGGAATAAGACTTGTGTCTCAATATTGAAGTATAAGGCTGGAGAGTCAATACAATGGAGGATGTTCTACCAATATTGCCATTCTAGGCAATGGCACAACTAGAGTCTTGTTACTCAATCCTTGCTCTCCCCTATCTTTTTCCTAAGAGGATTCACCTTAGGGACCATGACAGAATGGCAAAGTCAGCTTATGTGCAAAATTTTTTTTTTTTAAATTTATTTATTTGGTCACAACAATATATATAAGCATAAGCATGAAAATAACTATATAATATATAAGCATATAAATGAGCATATGTATGTAATAACTATATTAATTGGATATAATGAAAGGAATCAATAGGATAGGAACGGTAGGCACGTTTTGTGCTCTTATGCAAGCCCCTTACAGACCTCTTAGGAATGGGGTGAGGTCAATAGTAGACAGTTTTTGGTTAAAGCTTTGGGGATTTTGAGAAGAGACTACAGAGTCAGGTAGTGTGTTCCAAGTATTAATAACTCTGTTACAGAAGTCATATTTTCTGCAATCAAGATTGAAACGGTTAACATTGAGTTTGAATCTATTGTTAGCTCTTGTATTGTTGAAGCTGAAGTAGTCTTCAACAGGAAGGACATTGCAATAGATAATTCTATAAGTTAAGCACAGGTCCTGTCGAAGGCGGCAGAGTTCTAAGTTTTCTAAATTCAAGATTTCAAGTCTGGTGGCATACGGTATTTTGTTGTTTTCAGAGGAATGAAGAACTCCTCTTGTAAAATATTTCTGGACACGTTCAATTGTATTGATGTCTGAAATGTGGTATGGGTTCCAGACAGGTGAGCTATATTCAAGAATTGGTCTAGCAAATGTTTTATAAGCTCTGATTAGCAGTGTAGTGTTTCTGGAGAAGAAGCTTCGTAAGATTAGTTTACAACTCCTAAAGCCTTTTATGCGATGTAGTTGCAGTGGGCTTTGGCGCTTAGATCATTTGATATGAAAACTCCAAGGTCTTTAACAGAGTGGGGGTCATCTGTAATGTAATGTCCATCAAGCTTGTACTTAGTGTTTGGGTTCTTTTTTCCAATATGTAATACTGAGCATTTGCTGGTTGACATTTGGAGTTCCAAATTCCGTGCCATATTTACATATTTCTGCAGGAACTAAGCAAGCAAATACATTACATAAAAAATAGGAAATGTTACCTTTCAAATATAACAAAGGTTCTTTTTTTCCAAAAAGCAGCTGGACTTCTTGATTTTTTTTCTTTGAAAACGTTTCACTTCTCATTCAAGAAGCTTCTTGGATTAAAAACAACAACAACAACTAAGAAAGTCCAGTTGCCTTTTGGAAAAAAAAGCATCTTTGGGACAACTGTGACCTGAATGACTGAGAATCCCTATAGACAGTTACCTTTCAAACGCATTTCTCCTTGATTCATGAGTAACCTGGTTTAACCCTGTTCCTGCCACGTTTGCAAATCAAGTTGTTAAACTAGTAAAGGAAGGGGATCTGAGCTACACACATCCTCTTGAAGAGGTCAGGCAGTATACTTTGTTGAATTGATTTTAAATGGTGATAGTGAATTAGGAAGAAATAATTTAACATGGAACATTCTTCCCATCTGATTATGCATATAGTGATGTATTATAAATTCTGGTTCTCAGAAACGTATCCAGAGAGAATGTCATAGTGATGGCTGCAAATCATCCTGCTTCTTTTCCATTTCATGCTTTGTCATTTCGTTTCTCTTGAGAAAATGGATTTACCTATTGTATCCAACATTCATCAGGGATTTGTGCCTGTTCTTCTGATGGTGTTGTCAATATGTCTGCTCCATAGATCATTTTTTTTTGTTGAATTACAGAAGGATCTGCACTGACGAGAATTGAAATATCTGATAGGTAGAGAGAGGTTCATGACATGTACTGTAATATAGTACAGTTTTTACAATAATAGAAATGGTATCCCCTTTTTTTTCCTAAGCTGGTTTGAATGTCAAGTAGCAAAGAACTAAACTGCTTAGCAATTAAAAAAAAATCTGATAAGTTTATGGAGCTACCTATTGTAACTTCTCGTTTCCCAGAAGTTTGTTGAATAAAA
Organism: Ahaetulla prasina; assembly: GCF_028640845.1. NCBI lineage: Eukaryota > Metazoa > Chordata > Lepidosauria > Squamata > Colubridae > Ahaetulla > Ahaetulla prasina. The sequence goes on along the minus strand of NC_080539.1, from coordinate 277,058,339 downwards.
CATACTGCTGCTTTATGTCTCATAATAGAATCAAACCATATAGATGATACATTAGAATTGGTATAGCATGGTGTGTTAACTAAAATCAGTGTGGTTTTATCATTTATGACGATAAGATGAGTAAACTCAACCAATATGCTATTCAATAAAGCATGTTCAATTAACAATTTTTGAGAAAGGTGGTATGTTCCTTTGCATAGCATGTGTTTAATGTTCCATGCCATGCCAGGTGGATTCTTTACTATAGATTCCAATTAAAGATTGAATGAGATGGTGTAAACGGGCATTTTCAGAAGTGGTTTGCCATTGCCTCCTTCCTAGGCTGAGGGAGAGTGACTGGCCCAAAATCACCCAGCTGGCTTTATGTCTAAGCTGGGACTAGAAATCTGACTTTCCTGGAAATGTACAGTTAGGGGTAGAATATAAGTAGGCCTGATATCTCTTTAGAACTTGCAATCTAATACATGAGAAATGGTCTTGATCTCCTTGTTATCACATGGCAGATACACATGATCAGTTGGATTTGGGAGTATTTTCCTTGTAACAGTTTAGATGGTAAAATGTTATTCTGCCCTTGAAAAATGATATTCTCAGCTTGGGTCTATGGGGAATTTGTGTATTCTCAGGTTCTATTTTAAGAAATTTCAGTTTTATTTTTTTTTTATTTAAGAACCTTAAATCTCCTAAAACAATAACAAGCAATTGCATAGATAATTAACTGGATTTAGTAGACATCTACAAAACAGAAGAGTAGTTGCCTCTTACTTAAACAGTGACAATTGGATTGTGTCCTTCACTATTCTTTTAAGGAATGCTGGAAAGACTTGAAATTTCTGTGTCATTAAATCATTTTAAGCAAGGGCTTATATAGACTACAGAAAGCAAGGGAGAAGAAATGCTTGAAAGGACCATAAGAAACATAGTATAAACAAACCTGGATGGAATATCAAGCAAAAGGAATAAAAGAATTTGCCATTGCCCAAGAAGTTTAAAACAAAAACATATTTCACATATGGATTGGAGGACTATGCTATTCTGGAGTAGTTTAGAAAATAAGATGTCATTTATTTCACTCCCACCTCATTTCTAATTTTCCCAGGTTTCACAAACTTTAAAACATGTATTTATAAATTGCCATAGATCATCTGAAGCTGCATGGCTGATACCTCAAGCTACAATGAGGTTGAAGAAAAGCTTCCATTATGGTTTTTTTTTTAATCAAAAAAGATAAGATGACCCTTTCTACCCATATAAAAACCTGATGTGTTATCTTTTCTTTACAGAAAGATGAGGCAGTTGATGGTATCATCATATTCCCTGAACAGATTTTCAAGAAAAAATAAGACAAGAATTATCTGCCTAGCTATCTGGCTGCCCTTTCCTCTTTTGATGAGCATCAATCGGTTTTGTTGCAGATCAGAAATAACATGGTAGAGCAGGAATCCAATTAGTTTGCTTCACAGATCAGATGGCTTCTTTCCCAATATTTCACTGTATCAGTACTTCCTTTTTGTTATGGGGGCATGGCACTATTTCCATCTTTCCACGCAAAGTCTAATCAAAGGAGAGAGGAGGGCAGGTAACCCTGTAACCCAGGGATCTTCAACCTTGGCAACTTTAAGACTTGTGGACTTCAACTCCCAGAGTCCCTCAGCCAGAAAAGCTGGCTGAGGAACTCTGGGAGTTGAGTCCACAAGTCTTAAAGTTGCTAAGGTTGGAAACCCCTGCTGTAACCTACAGAAAGAAATGAAGGAAGAACATTGAATAACTTGAGTCATGGCTGAGAGAAGAGGAAATTTATGAACAATAGCAAGAGCAGACAGTAGTAGCAGCTCTCCCTGTGTGTTGTCTTCTAAAACATGTGTTGGCTTAGTCCTGACGAGAATCCTCATCACAGAAGTGATGAGAAAGTATTGCTAGTAAAAGGAAATGATTGGTTTTTACTATTTTTACAGCCTTTTGCATCGGCATATATATTCTGCTTTTATATTCAACTCTTCTACTTTATCTTTCTATCTTTTATAAGAACTTTGATAACTTTTACCACCACACTATATACATATATTTACATTATACTTATTTACATAGTCAGTAATTTAACATGAACAATAGTTAGTAGCTTTTGGTTTTTATTTAGTCAATATTGAACTACATTTCCTATTTCTTATTTTGGTTTCTGTTTTCTAGCCACTTGTACATTTTATTCCACACTTTATAATAATCTGAATCTTCTCTTTCCTTTATTTCCATAGTCATTTTACATTTCTGCGCATTCAAGAATTTTTCTAACCACTATTTCCTCTGCTGGTAGGTTAATCTTTAAAAATAGTATATATTATTATGTTTGTCTTGTTTTTATTGTGTCTTTTTTTGTCCTCCCCCCGTTTTTAAAGGTAAAAATGCTTAATAAAAACTATTTTTTTTTAAAAAGAAAATGATTGGGTTCAATGTGATTTTTTTTTTTAAAAAATTGGAGCTTAAAACTCCACAGCATACATCTTCATTGTTGTGTTTGTGTTACTTTCTATTTTGGGGAGAACAAGGACAAGTGGGGAACATTACCATCCCCTTCAAATCCAGTAATTTCAAAAGTCTACAGATGGCAGCTGCTATGGAAGCAACAGAAGAAAGCCTGTAATTACAGTTAGATAGGAAAGACATTCTACCCGAGCCTTTAAACTAGTTGCAGAGTTCACATTTAATGTTTAGAGAATTGGAAAGATGTTTTTATAGTGTAGGGTTGTATTTTGCTGTAGTTTGCAAATACAAAAGGTCCCTGTGCAATAAATGCTGGAAGACTGAACATTTAGCATGGCACTGCAAAGGAGCAAAATCAAAAAGAAAGAAAGAAGCAAATTCTTTTTTTTTTCCAGGGGAAAGAAGAAGAAAAGTCCAAGTGCCACCTGTAAAACATTTTGTAAATGTTTTCTTTTATATGTTGCAGCCATGGTCAGTTTGTAGTTTCTCTCCCAAATTTTTAACCATTTTTCTAATTCTATGTTGTATCCAAAATTCCTTGCCCAGGCAATCATTGTTTCTTTAACTATCTCTTCCTCCATTCAGTAAATAATTATATATTTTTTAATCAATTTTTCATCCGTCCCCATTTACATTTTGTCAAATGCTCTTTGTTCTTTGTTTACACCCCATAATTTAACATCTTCTTCATGCCTTGCTTGGATCTGCAAATATAGCCACCAAGATAAGTCCAACCCCTGCTTCTGCAATTGTCTGGATTTAAGATCCCCCCTTTCATCTAAAATGTCCTTGTAACATACAATTTTTCCCCAATTTATAAGATTTGGATATATTATTGCCTCCATTGGAGAGAGCCAGACTGGTACTTCCCTATAGTGTTGTATTTTAATTTTTTCCCAAATGTTAAGTAACACGTTCTTCACATAATGCCTCTGGAAATATTTGTGTGCCATATTTCTGCCATACCAGAGAAAGGCATGCCATCCTAATTGTAAGCTGTGCCCTTCTAGTAATAATAGTTTTCTGTTATTCAAGTTTACCCAGTTTAGCCAGGTGAGAGCTGCAGCCTGGTAATATAATTCCCAGTCTGGGAACCCAAAACCACCATTATTCCTAGAATTCTGTAATGCTTTCAATTTTATTCTCAATTTTTTCGCTTGCCAAATATATTGCAGAGTCATTTTATTTAATTCATCAAAAAATTTCTTTTCTGGCAGGGATGAAAATAAATAAAGACAAAAAAACCAAGATATTAGTTAACAATCTCACCAACAAACAGAAAAAGGATATTACAAAATTTCCATTCCCACCCCTCTCAGGGGCCAGCCAGAGGTGGTATTTGCCGGTTCTCCAAACTATTCAAAATTCAAAATTTCCGCTACCGGTTCTCCAGAACCTATCAGAACCTGCTAGATTTCACCCCTGATCTGGGGATCTGTTTCTTTTCATTCCAATCCATTTTTTTTGGTCAATTTTTTTCTACTTACCAATTTTTCTCTTCATTTTTGTCTACCATCGTATTTGTTCTTGTTTTTGACAGTTTTATTTGAAGCAGCTCAGAGTTTTGGGGAATCAGGCAGCATATACATTAACTAAATAAATGAAATAAAGGGAGAAAGACAAAAAACTCAGATAGGGAAGGAATGAGTAAATTGGAAGCACACAACATTTTGGGAGCCTACTATTTAGTATTCTTAGAGGCATATAATGGTCAGAATTTATGTTCAGGGCAACTAACTAAAATATTTTAAAACCTGAGGAACTTTGTATAATTTTTGAGAGAAAATTAAGACAGAAAAGGATCGATTCCAATTTTCTGAATGGGCAACATCCATTGTATTCATGCTTAAGCTGAATGGCACCATTTGGATCTTTATGGATGATAAAATAAGCACAAATATGATCTTTTAAATTAGACAATTATCCCATTCCATGCATAATGGTGAGTTCAACATCAACATTTTAGCTCCAGACATATAAAGAAATGAAGTTAGAGGAGAATTGTAAGATGTTTACTATCATTAAGATCCATAAAGGATTATAGCATGATAACTAATTTTTATCAGCTTCAGGGATATTCCAAAGGTCATGGCAAATCTCCTAAAGACAATTCCAATTCATATTAGCATAATTTCTGTCTTTTGGGATATTATAGTATTTTGTATAGTATTTCATTCATATTCAATTCATCTTTCAAACTATTTTTCCTTTTGTTTTTATTTTTACTCTCAAAGGTCTGAGCTCTGGACCTAAACCAGTAGTAAGATGCCACTCGCTTGGAGGCTAACTGGCTTTATTTAGCCAGACTCTGGCACACAGTGAGTTTTAGCAGCAAAACAGCAAAATTCAAATATGTAAAGTCAGGGCTGGGAGCATCCGCCTCCCAGCACGTTTTACTTAGACGAGACATGCCCTTCTGCCAGCACTGGCCTTGCCCCATTGTCAGCTGTGCATTAGCCTGCCTGGTGGGATGCCGCCCGGCCGTTCCTTGACCTGGAACAGCTGATCATTGGGCTGGAACAGCTGGTTGTCAACTGGTAGCTGGGGCTCCTAATCCCAGCAGGCTGCTTGCTTCGCATTGCCATGCCCACTGCACAGCTGATCCCCGACTCGCCCTCCACTGACCAGCTGGTCCTCAGTGGTTGTTGGCACGCCACTGTAGCCTCTCCTACACCCCCCATCACTGGTGCTCCATTGCTGCAGCCTCCGGTTTTCCTATACCCCTCATCACCAGTGCTCCGTCCCGTCCCGATATGGCAAACCCCAGGCTTCAGGGTTTGATACTTACTTTTGTATAATGCAAAATAATGTGATCTTAGATATAAGATTGATCTGCTTTCCATTCAAAATTTGATGTTTTTGATTCAGATCAAAATATTGCAAAGTCTCTACCCATTTCTAACCTCTAGTGTACAAATTCTTTAATCACCTTAATTTCTGGACATCTTTTTTTTTTGCATTTATATCCCGCCCTTCTCTGAAGACTCAGGGCGGCTTACACTATGTCAAGCAATAGTCTTCATCCATTTGTATATTATATACAAAGTCAACTTATTGCCCCCAACAATCTGGGTCCTCATTTTACCTACCTTATAAAGGATGGAAAGCTGAGTCAACCTTGGGCCTGGTGGGACTTGAACCTGCAGTAATTGCAAGCACCTGCTGTTAATAACAGACTGCATTAGTCTGTTGAGCCACCAGAGTGGTTTCTTAAATACACCTTTCAAAGTAATTGCACTATAACAGATATCAGTATTTATATGTAACACGACTAATGTCAATATTAGATTCTTAGATTTGGTGATTCAAAGTTGATGATATTAAAAAATAATTAAACCTAAAAACATGAAATGCCAATGGTCTATTAAATTAAACTGTTTCAGATAAGTCTCAATTGCCTCCCTCATTAATGATTGGTAGGAGTTTTTTTGTGTGCCAATGCATTCCTACAAGGTCACAATTTAATATTTCATTAAAATCTCCTCCTGTTACCACTTTATCATAAAACATGCATTCAAGTGTCAAAAACATTCATACAACATAATAGGAGAATCTAAATTAGCCCCATAAACATTAACCATAGCTATAACAATCCATGTAAAAATACCCATTTACATGAACCATAACCTGTTGTACATTAATTGGAAATCCTTTTCAAACCAAATTGGCTACACCTTTAGCTTTATTTGACATATCGGTGAGGTACACTTGTCTACCGCATTACAGTACAACCTTCTACCAAGACCAGTTCATTTTATGACCTGCACTATTTAATAACTAGCTAGTAACAAACATTTCTATGTTTGAATAATTAAAAGGTTTTCCAGTATTTCTCATAGACATAGAAGCTCCATAAAAACTCAAATTAGCATTCAAATAGCCCATTACATACATGCATACATACATAAAATGTGTAATGGTATATGTTATGTATCTTTAAATATTTTGGCGGGAAACAAGCACGTTGCTGATTGGTTGAAGCCGCCGGTTAAACAGTATATAAGGAGAGGTTTTTCCCCAGCCCAGGTTGCTGGGTTCACCCTATATTAAAGAGCTGTTGTCACTACCCTGGTCTCCAGCCTCGTTACTTCCCGAACTTAACACTGGCGACGAAGGTGGGATCTCGAGGCTAAGGAGCACCAGAACCGAGCTGAAGCACGGAAGAACCGAACCCAGCAAACCCAGGGCAGAACCGCGGAGATGGCCAGTTACACTCCGCCCGCGCCGTTTGACCCAGCCAGAGAGAAATGGGAACGACATGACCCGTTTGAAAGCTTTCTAGAAGCAAACGAACTGCAAGGAGTTCCAGACAACCGCAAAGGGCATACTTCTTGAGCCACTGCGGTCCGAGGTCATCGACATCGCGGAAGCCCTGGCAGAGCCAACGCCGATACAATCGGTATCGTGGCAAACTCTGCAAACCCTGCTAAAAACCATTTCGCGCCAACGCCGTCCAAATCGTCGGCGTTTTGAATTTGGAGGCGCCGACAGCAGGAGGCGAATCCATCGGTGACTACATGGCCGCCCTGCGAAAAGCCTCCAAAGACTGTGGGTACCGAGACCTGGACGAGGCGCTGCTAGAGCAACTCATCCGTGGGGTCAGAGACATGCGTTTGCGGAGGCGGCTGCTATCGAAAAGCAATCTAACGCTGGCAAACGCCCTGGACGAAGCCAGAGCGCATGAAATGTCCACCCAAGCGGCGGAGACCCTGCAAAAGCCACTCACACCGAAGGCGAGCACAAAGTCAACCCCGGTGCACCAAGAAGAGATCCAGACCGAATCCGACGGTGAGGATGAGGAAGGGGTTTGTCGAACCGAGAGAAGAAGACCGGGACGAATGCGGAAGTTGCGGAGGTCAACACCAGCGCCAACACTGCAAGTTCAAGGACGCTACATGTCGGCGGTGCGAGAAGAAGGGGCACCTAGCTCAAGTCTGTCGAGCTCCCCAACCTTCCCGCCGAAAATTCAAATCGGCCAATCAGAGCGCGGGATCGGCAAGGCGACCCGTGATTGGCTCAAACAAAAAAGGCGCGAACTCGAATCAAACGACTGTGATCATAGGCGCGCCTCAACCCGGTGGAGAAGAAGATCTTCACCAAACCCAAAATAGAAGGGTGCCGTGCCGACTAGAAGTGGACACGGGTCAGCGATCACCATCATGTCCTGGGACACTTTGGCGAAGTCACTGCCATCAGTCGCAGCGCCACCTGCAAACACAACGGCTACGAGTCCACGACTACCAAGGAATCGCATCCCTGTTCGAGGACCACCTCTGTCCGAGTCGAGCACGGACCACACAAGAAGACCCTGCCCATCACGATCGTCGAAGGGACCCTGCCTAGTTTGTTGGGACTAGACTGGTTCCGTGCATTGGGCATGGGGTGACTGGCATCTACAGAAGTGACTGTAACCTAAAGACATACTCATGAACGAGTTCGAAGATGTCTTCAAGGACTGCCTGGGCAAGTACAAGGGGACCCCTATTTCCTTCAACTTAGACCCCAGGTAGCCCCATTAGGTTAAAGGCAAGGAGAGTCCTTTGCCCTTAAACCTAAGATTGACAAGGAGCTAGATAAGCTCATAAATCAGGGATTCTGGTGCCAGTCGATCACGCAAAGTGGGAGACGCCAATCGTCACCCCAGTAAAACCAGATGGGTCAGTTAGAATCTGCGCTGACTACAAGGCGGCGTTAAACAAAGCCTTACAGAAAAGCGCTTACCGGTTCCGTGGTGCAACACTTGCTGCACTCTTTGGGGCAAGGGCAAGTCTTTGCAAAGTTAGACTTGGCTCAAGCCTATCAACAACTGCCCGTGAGCGCCAACACAGCGAAGCCCAAGCGATTGTAACTCACAGGGTGCTTTCAAGTGTACCCGATTACAATTTGGGGTGAGTGTGGCACCGGGCTGTTCCAAAATTTAATGGAGCGACTTCTGCAAGGGCTCCCAGGGTAGTTCCCTACTTGATGATGTATTGATATCAGCGAAAATTTAGAGGAATTGGGGAGCGTTTGAGAAAAGTTCTGGGCATTTTCGGTCAGCGGACTAAAGGTTAAAGTGAACAAATGCCAGATAGGGGTAGAATCCGTCGAGTTCTTGGGCTACCGAATAGACAAGAAAGGAATTCACCCCACTGAGAGCAAGGTCAAGGCAATCAGAAAGGCTCCAGCGCCCAAAAACAAAACAGAGCTACAGGCATTCCTGGGGCTAGTGAATTTTTACGCGGTCTTTTTAAAAAACAAAGCGACCGTTGCTGAGCCGCTGCATAAGCTTCTGGGAAAGAATACTGTTTGGTCTTGGGGAAAGTCGGAAGCTAGGGCTTTCGAAGCAGTAAAAAACCTACTCTCGAGCGATAGCCTACTGATCCAGTATCATAGCTCATTGCCATTATTACTGGTTTGCGATGCCTCCCCTTACGGGGTGGGGGCTGTGCTCAGCCACAGACTTCCAAACGGCACAGAAGCCCCTATAGCCTTCTACTCCAGAACGATGTCCTCCACAGAGAGGAACTATAGCCAGTTGGATAAGGAAGCGCTAGCAATTGTGTCAGGGGTAAAAAAGTTTCACGAATATGTTTTTGGTAGAGACTTTGAAATTGTTACTGACCACAGACCGCTGTTAGGGATACTGGCTGGCGACCGCCCAACGCCTGTGGCACTTTCGCCACGATTGACCCGATGGACTATCTTCTTAGCCGCTTATTCCTACAAGCTGCAGCATCGACCGGGAAAAGAAGTGGGGCATGCGGACGCGTTAAGCAGATGCCCACTACCAGGGGCGATCGAAGACCCCACTCCGGGGATGCCCATCCTGCTAATTGACTCTTTGGACTCTGGCCCAGTCACATCTAAGGAGGTGGCTCGGGCATCATACCGGGACATTACTTTGAGGACTGTACTCGGTTGGGTACAAAGAGGGTGGCCCGCTGCGCCGGGCGAGCGTTTTAAGGAATTTGTGAAAAAACGTGGGGAACTCTCGGCTCAAGGGGGGTGCCTGCTATGGGGCGATCGAGTGGTGATCCCGGAGAAATTGAGGGAAAGGGTATTGGACCTCCTCCACGAGGGTCACCCAGGGATCGTAAGGTTGAAGGGGCTAGCAAGAAGCTATGTTTGGTGGCCACTAATGGACTCAGAAATTGCTGAGAGGGTAGGAAAATGCCAGGCTTGGCAAGAATCCAGACCTCTACCCCCAACGGCCCCAGTCAGGGAATGGGAAAAACCCCAAGGGCCCTGGTCGAGAATCCACATTGATTTTGCTGGCCCTTTTCCACGGCCAAACCTTCCTAGTGGTAGTCGACATTTTCTCTAAATGTTTGGAAATCATTCTCATGAGATCCATGACAGCCGAGGCAGTAATCGCAGCCCTGCGGCACCTATTCGCAACCCACGGGTTGCCTGACACACTCGTATCCGACAACGGCCCGCAATTCACGGCAACCCAGTTTGAGGAATACCTGGCAGATGAGGGCATCCGACATGCCCTCTCTGCACCTTTCCACCCTGCGTCGAATGGCCTTGCAGAGCGTTCCGTCCGGAGCGCTAAGGAGGCATTGTCCAGACTCAAGCCAGGCGACTGGCAAACAAAGATAGATTTCTTTCTGGCCGTTCAGCATAGAACCCCCAGCACTGCTACAGGCAGAAGCCCCGCCGAATTATTGATGGGATGGAAGCTCCGGTGCCCACTTGACCGTTTAAATCCCCATTACACACCAGAGGGTTACAAGGGGGAACTGGAAAAAACTAGAGAAATGGGCATAGGCGACCGAGTGTGGGCCCGCAACTATGGGGACGGCCCAAGTTGGCTAGCAGGGCAAATCATAAAAGCAACCGGTCCAAAATCATACTTAGTTGAGTTAAAAGATAACCGAGTATGGAGGCGCCACATAGATCAGATAAGGAAACGAATAGCCGAACAACCCGAGCTACATGAGACAGATCATGACCACTCATTATTTGAACCCACAGCTGACCATAACCCGGGGGAGGCGCAAGACTTAGCTGAGTTCCCGGAGGTCCAGCGACGCCATCAGGTTCCCGATGGAAACAGCAGGGAAAACTCTGCAAGTAATCCAAGGCCGGATGGCCTAGAAAAAGAGTCTGCAAGTAATCCAGGGCCGGATGGCCTAGAGAAAGAGCTGGGAGGAGCAAACAGCCCCTCCGACCAGCTCAACCCACTCCCAAGGACTGAACCGCGCAGGTCCGAAAGAATCAGGAGACGCCCAGGTTATTTGCGTGACTACGTCGAAAAATAACATGTAAATAATATGTAAATAGAGGTAAAGTGTTTTCTGGGAGGGGAGGAGTGTTATGTATCTTTAAATATTTTGGCGGGAAACAAGCACGTTGCTGATTGGTTGAAGCCGCCGGTTAAACAGTATATAAGGAGAGGTTTTTCCCCAGCCCAGGTTGCTGGGTTCACCCTATATTAAAGAGCTGTTGTCACTACCCTGGTCTCCAGCCTCGTTACTTCCCGAACTTAACAGTATATATCATTATGGTATATATCATTATCATTATGTAATATATAATAGTATATTTACACACATACGTGTGTGTGTAAAAAAAAATACAACAGCAAACCAGGAACATTATTAAAGAGACTAAAAAGAACTCTACAAAAATAAAAGAACAAATTTCACAACTTTCCTAAATGGGATAGCACTTTCATCTCTCTTCTTATAAATGGAAAAATATAGAACTGTTTCAAACTTACTAGTTCAAGCCAATATACTGTGTGCAAAAATAGACACAGAGGTTGGCATTATGCCCAGACTTGCTATCATGAAATTAACTATAGCAGAAACGAAAAGGGGTGGGGTGAGGGAGGGAGGGAGGGAGAGGGAGAGAGAGAGAGAAGGCAGAAAAAATGCAAGCATAGAGCCTTTTGAAATAAGGGTTTTGCAGGACAACCTAGGGCAAATTCAAACTTCTCACTCAACATATTCTATGGAGTGAGACATTGTAAAGCATTTTTATCTTGAAAAGGAGTACAAGGAAGGGAGGGAGGGAGGAAGGAAGGAAGGAAGAATAGAATAGAATAACAGAGTTGGAGGGGAACCTGGAGGTCGTCTAGTCCCAGCCCCTGCCTAGTCAGGAAACCCTGCACCACTTCAGACAAATGGTTATCCAACATCTTCTTAAAAACTTCCAGTGTTGGAGCATTCGCAACTTCTGGAACCAAGTTGTTCCACTGATTCATTGTTCTAACTGTTGAAAGAAAGAAAGAAAGAAAGAAGGAAGGAAGGAAGAAAGAAAAAAAGATCCTTTTGAAATAAGGCTTTATAGTGGAACTTTAGGCAAACTCAAAATTCACCCCCAACAGTTTCCACGGAATGAGACACAATCAGGTTTTTCAATCAGCAGATTTCAAAGGTAAGATAAAGACCTCTGCATTGGAATGATTATCAAACCTATGAATCCGATCTTGATGATTAATTCAGAATGTAGGAGGAAAGCACTTGAAATACTAAAGTTGTATTGATTTGGCAAGACTTTCTGCTTTTGTAAACAAACTTCTCTTTTCAGAGACCAGGATAAAACCAGGATAAAATGTTATTTTACTTTGGCTAGAATTCCACTTCAGTAGAACATTATGTAGATGTTGTGAATTGCTGGTGAACAATCTCATATCTTGTGATAACATGAAGGAATTGCTCAAGAATGATATTGGAATTAGTTCCGGTCCTTCTTCAGGTTAAATAAATTTGAATCATACAATCAATCTCAAAAAAAAAATTCATTCACAAAGAGAAGTTTTCTGGGGGAAAAAAAACCCCTCTATAAATTCATCTAGGTTTGATTGATTAGGAGAATCTTCAATGTCAATCACATATAGACTTTTCCTACGAAATTGTGATTTTAAATAAGTAATTTTGTTTACACAAAATATTATGACTGGCTTGAGTGATTTTCTCCTGGACATTTAGCCGATCCTCATTATAACCTTTTTTTTCCCATTTCTTTTAAATCACATTTAAGCTCTGCCAGATGATGTTGGATGGGTTTCAAGACTTGTACCTGAGTCAAGATCTCTTTTAACAAATTAGTAGAAGAAACTTCCTCTGCCATCTTTCCTGGCTTGGCAGATGGTGACGCAGCTGAAATTAAGCCAGCAGTTAAACATTTGCATCTAATTGCCATCAGAATAGCTTGTTATAAAAAATGGGATGAAAAGTTATATTTTCCCAGTGATCAAATTCTTTGCCCACACAGGCTGATAATTCAGAAATTGGAAAACATTTTAATCAGGAGAAAGGCGACAGCACCATCCCAAATAGGGCAGCAGAAGTAATTTGGTTGTAATGTTGGGAAAACGTTAATGTGGAGCTATCTAAAATAAAACTTCAGCGTTTGTAGTAATAATATGTAATATGGCCCCCTCCCAATCTTCCTGAGCAGAATTTTTCCCTTATTGGAACTGATTGTAAAGTTATATGCTATGAGTCATGTGAGTGGTGGTTCCACACCCAGGACAGCAGAAAGTCCTGATGCAATTATATGAAACACATCCTGAAATTTCTGCAATGAAAGTTTTGGTTTATAATAAAATGTTGTAACAATAAATGGAATAAGACCTGGGCAGGATGTTCAAGAAAGACCCCTGCAGAGGTGGAATTCAGCAGGTTCTGACCAGTTCTGGAGAACCTGTAGCGGAAATTTTGAGTAGTTCAGAGAACCGTTAAATACCATCTCTGACTGGCCCTGCCCCCATCTATTCTCTGCCTCTAGAGTTCCAGCTGATCTGGAGGAAATGGGGATTTCGCAGTAACCTTCCCCTAGAGTGTGGAGGGAATGGAGATTTTACAGTATCCTTCCCTGGAGTGGGGTGGGAATGGAGATTTTACAGTATCCTTCCCCTGCCACGTCCACAAGCCACGCCCACCAAGCCATGCCCACAGAACTGGTAGTAAAAATTTTTTTGAATCCCACCACTGGGCCCCTGATGTCAATTGTATAACCCCCAGCACAAGGTTCTTTGTACTGAAGGGAATGGTCAGGACAGCAAAGTAAATAGGCTGCTGTGTAGGAAAAATAGTTTCGATCTTGTTACATACTCATTCAAGACGGTCAAAAGTGTGACATGTGAATTCTGCAAACTCAGAGGCAACTTGCAACAACTTTGATGGATCTTTGCCATACAGCAGGGGTCTCCAACCTTGGTCCCTTTAAGACTTGTGGACTTCAACTCCCAGAGTCCCTCAGCCAGCAAAGCTGGCTGAGGGACTCTGGGAGTTGAAGTCCACAAGTCTTAAAGGGACCAAGGTTGGAGACCCCTGCCATACAGGATTGGTCATGAATCTAATTGGTTTTTGAGCAAGAAGTGTTGACAAAAATGTTTGAACAAAAAACTAGTTTCATATAGTGATTAAGATGGTGGTCTAGAAACCAGGAGACTGTGAGTCCTTACTGCATGAATATGTATGATTTGATTGCTTATTTGTACCCTATGACTATCATTAAGTGTTGTATCTTATGATTCTTTTTTTTATTGAAAAAGTTTTAGAACAACAATTAAATTTTCCCCCTCCCCCACCTTCCCCCCTCCCTCCAAAACCCCCTCCCCCCCGACTTCCCGGAGCAAACACAAGGTATAGTTCATTAAACAAACAGTCATAGTATCTTATGATTCTTGATGAATGTATCTTTTCTTTTATGTACACTGAGAGCATATGCACCAAGACAAATTCCTTGTGTGTCCAATCACACTTGGCCAATAAAGAATTCTATTCTATTCTATTCTATTCTATTCTATTCTATTCTATTCTATTCTATTCTATTCTATTCTATTCTATTCTATGAAACTGGCTGGGTGACTTTGGTCCAGTCACTCTCTGCCCAAACCAAAGTGTAATTGTTGTGGGGAAAACAGATAAGAGTATTAGGTATGTTTGCCTTGAGTTATATAAAAAAGAGTAGAGTAAAAATCTAATAACAATAGCAAGAGCAACAAAAACTTATTACCACCCAACATTAAATGATTTGACAATCAAGGCAGTGAAATCTTTCAAGGAAAATGTAAAGAAAAATGAGTAGAGGCAAATTGGCTTAGTTCTTGTTGAAATATAGAACCAATCCATAAACCATCATTGATACTAGACATCAAGAATAAAATCCACAAAGACATAGTCATAATTAACCTGCAACACAGAGGAGGCTGGGGTACAGGATCCACTGTGAGCCACAAATTTTCATATTTATCAATCAATTTAGTTTGCAATGAGGATCCAGAATAAACAAGATTCTTGTCTTTTAAAATGGGGCACTGAAAGGTCAGGCAATGTAGGGACAATAGATAACTTTGAATTGATCCCCTGGCATATTGCAGTAACAATATGAATGACATAAGATCCTGTGAGAATTGGCATTAAATTAAGAGAGTAAGATTGCAGAATCCAAAATTTGACTCTCTCATCTGTCACTTCTATTCAAGATCTCGTGGATAGGATCATAAAGAAGAGAAGAGAAGAGAGGCATAATCTGATGGAAAAGGGAAGAGTTCTTAGTTATTTGAGGGACCATGTTGTGATTGCTGTTGCCCATCAGCTACAGTGTGTGTGTGTGTGTGTGTGTGTGTGAGAGAGAGAGAGAGAGAGAGAGAGAGAGTGTACTGGGTTTCAATTTAGTTTGCTATTAGTTTGTTCGTGTGCACATGAGCACGAGACGCTTCTACGCATGTGCAGAAGCTTCTACGCATGTGCAGAAGCTTCTGCACATGCGCAGAAGCATCTGGGTGGGTAGGCAGAGCCTCCTGCTGCCACCGCTACCGGTTCGCCTGATCCAGGGCAAACCGGTAGTAATTCACTACTGGTGTGTGTGTGTGTATCTCTGTCTATTTTCTATCATTATCTATCTATCTATCTATCTATCTATCTATCTATCTATCTATCTATCTATCTATCTATCTATCTATCTGTCTGTCTGTCTGTCTATCTATCTATCTCGCTTTCTCTCTATCATTTCTCTATCGTCTATCTGTTGTGGTCGTCAGCAGCCTATGGAGCTGGCAACAAAGTCGGACAGCGATGAGGCTGAGGTGAGACCGGGGCCATCGGGAAGTGAGGCGCGGACTCCAGAGCCTCCAAAGACTGATAGTAGTGAGGCAGAGGAACGGGAGGAGCCTGTTCTAATGCACACATGAGAAGAGCTGCCAGAAGGCAAGAGCAGCTCAAACAAAAACTCAGGAGTAGGGCCAAGAGATGACTGGCCCCTTCCATAAGGCTTAAAACAGATCAGCACTGGCGTTTGAGCTTTGCCGGAAAACAACGTTGGCAGTTTCTTCTTCTGCTTCGTCTATGTCTTGCCTTTATTTTTGTGACTTGTGAACGTTTGCCAAGAAAGGCCTTTGGAAGTTTGCCTAATTGGACTAAGGTTTGTGAGAGAACTGAGGAATTTGTGTTGGGAGGCATTTGTTTTTATTTGAGTTGAACGATGCTGGGAATGAACTAATTCTCAGCTGTTTGAGCAAAGTTTGTTTGTTTTTTCACAGACTGAGTTTCTTACTACCTACTTGGGCCTGGGTCACAACTCTATCTATCCATCCATCCATCCATCCATCCATCCATCCATCCATCCATCTCTACTTCTATCTTTCTGGGATGGAAATTAAGAGGTCAGATATGTGGTAAAACTCAAGTTTATCTTCTAAGACTTGAAGTGTAAGACTCCCTCTCCCGCAATTCAGGTCTTCCTTCCTGTTTACACTTAGTTCTTGGTTTTTTCAGTTTGGCTTTACTATATTGTTTGTCTTCCTAAGAAGCAGTGATTTTAGCAGGGCTTTTAAGTAAACATCCCTCTAAAACATTCCCTTGAAACAAAAGTTCTACTGTTGGCTTTTCCAAACAGAATAATTAGCTCTGGAGATTCAATGATTGTTTTTGCTTAAAGCAAAGACAGATCTTACAATGGGATTATCAATAGTAAGTGTTAACAGTCTTGAGAATTTAATATATTTTTGGGGAGAGATAGCAGCCTAATTGAGATAAGTATAGTAAAGTATAGTAAAGATGAAAGAAAATAGAAGTTCTGAGGTTTTTTTTTTAAATGTACATCCAGTGATAAAAAGCTATCCCTATATGGATTTAATGAGATCTGTTTTTTTCCAAGTTTTATTAGTGAAAAAACTTTAATTTTGTGCAGGTAAGAGAGCTGTGATAAAATATAGTCACAAGATGATTTAAAAAATGTCTTAAAGAACAACAGAGCAAAGATAAATGCAAGACAATAAGCACATCACAAAAAAATAAGAGAACATTCAGAACAAATCGACAGCAACTCCCAATGTCAAAACAGTACATTTTAAAAAGTAATGAAAGTAGGTAAAAGCATATATTGAATGAACTCAGCTTGGAATCTGCTGTCATGCTAATGGCCCCATTAATTATGATTTCTTTGGGCTTTTATTTTATTTGGAGCTCTAGCTATCTGCTGTCGACATGCTGAGTCCAGACAATTTACTATGTCTATTGTGGACAAAATGGAAAGAATTAGACAGATTTGGATGTATTTGTCTTAGGCAGCATTCAGAAAAAAATGGCACGGAAGGGGAAATCAACCATGAAAAAAAATTGTGAATTTTTTGATCGGAACCCAACTTTTTCTCTATATAGTAGTTTTACAGACATGCCTCAGAAATCATTGTACAGTAGAACCGATTTGGTTGTGACCCCAACTTAATTTTGGAAATTTGGCATTTACAAAAAAAATAGCACGGAAGGGGAAATTGGCCGCAAAAAAAAATTGTGAATTTTTTGGTCAGAACCCGATTTGGTCGTGGTTAAAAGTGTTCATGACCAGAGGTTCTACTGTATGCATCAATGTGACTTTCACAACAATTCAAAACTGAAAAGATCTGATATTATTGGAAATGTAAATGCCATTGCACACAGCTACAGATCAGTGTGAGATGAAAGTACCACCCCAACTCAGTTGTTATTCAATGCCTTGATGACTTATTTTTTTATAATATGATCAATATTGTATGCCTTACAAAAAAATCCTAATCCTTGTTGTGCTCTTTTCTTTACTGTTGTCTTCAGCAGAACTCAAATGTGCAGCAACTGCATGAGCTCCATGTTTCATAGATCATGTATAGGGTTTTAAAAGACTTTCATTTAGCATATTTAAATCCTGTTGGCAATATATGTGTGTGTTTTTGCATATGCATGTATATGAATAGCAATTTACCAGCTGTTCTATGGTAAATATGCAGCCATTAGATTACATGTCGGGAGGATCATCAAATCCCATGTGGGATTTGACACAATATAGCACAATATTCTTTGAGTAATATACAATTGATTTTTCTTAATTTTTTTTTGTTGAATACTGTTCAACAGTATTGTTTTCAATACTGTTGAACAGTATTGAATAGTTTTCAATATCTGTAGTTCAGGTGTAGGATGAGGATCTCTCTGATGGGTTAGTTAGTTAGTGGGTTAGTTTCTGAACATTTTGTTACTAGGCTAGGTAACATCTTCAGTGGAATTTAGGGAATGTCAGTGTTCTTCTGTTTAAAAGGGCTCTGGGTGTGGCAGTGTCAAGTGAGGGTCTTGTGATGGGTCAGCTGTGAGTCATCAGTGAGTCTTGTGATGGGTCTTGTGATGAGGAGATTACATCAGGTCAGAATCCTTGAGATGTGAACCACTGGTGTGTGTGTGTAGGGGGGTTGCGTGGGTTGGTTGAGGGTCGGTGCTATCTCTAGTTGGTTGTGCGGTTGATTTGGATTCTGAAGGCTGGTTGTAGGTCACTATGTCTATTGATGAAATTGCTTGTGGAGTGCCAGGCTTCGATGCACTCATGAACGTGGTGAGTGGTAGCGTGGTCAATGATTCTTATGTTGCTCCAATCAAACTGGTGCTGTTTGATGTCAGTGTGGGTAGACATTAATTAACTAATGCTGTTGCCTCACCATTAAGGCTTGGCTGACCTTGCCAGAATTTGAAACCTAAGCAGGATTGATTCTGGCTGGTATCTGAATGAGAAACCACCTGAGAATATCAGACTAGATTGAGTTAAACTGAAGTTGAGAAATACTCTTGAAGAATAAGGGATGTTGCCAAATAAACTGCATGTATGTTTCTGTCAGGTTACTGACAGCCAAGTTCCATTTGGAGGAAGCTTTACTCTTACTGGCAGTGGTAAGAACAGCAGAGAGGTCCATTGTCCATCAATTTTAGATCTTGAAATCTGTTCATATTACCTCTGGTTATTTATACTCCGTTTATAAATACATTTCCCCCAGCTTCAGCTTCAGCCTATGGTCCTTTTAAAGCCTGCCTTTTTGTGTGCTCAAATGAAGTTCTACCTCTTTAAAGATATACCTTTAATATGGATATTGCATGGCCTATTCCTGGAAATTATGCATAACCTCACATCCAGCAAACTTGCTCTCTCCACTTATGTGGACTCTTTTTCTAACCAGGGCTTTTCTATCAGAATTCTCAAATATTGATATCTGGTTATCTGAGATTAGTATGTTTCCTTGTCTTTTGTCTTCAGAGCACAAAAGATAGGTTATCTTGCAAATGGACTTGTTCATACTCCTGAATAGTGATGCGGGCAGTCCTTGACTTACAGCCATACAACCATTACAACCAACAACATAAGCCATCTTCCATCCATCTGAGGAAAAGGGCTGATGCAGGAAAGCTTATACACTTAGCATTTAAGGCGTGTCATTTTTGCTTCCCTTCAGACAGTGAGTAAGGTTATGTTACAATTGTAAAATCAGAAAGTACAATAACAGCAAGAAGCAATTTGATATTTATCCATTTACTTACAAATTTGTACAGCTGCCCATCTCAACAAAAAAGCAATTCTGTGTGGTGTACAACAATTGAATAAAAGAACAGATATAAAAATAGCAGCTGTATAAATCCACATTAAAAATAAATATTGTAAAAACAATTTTACAAACCCTAGGCGAAGAGAGGATCGGAATTTTTTCATTTCATTTCATTTATTTGATTTTTATACCGCCCTTCTCCCAAAGGACTCAGGGCGGTGTACAGGCAGATAAAAACAGACAAGACAATAATCAATAAAATGCAAAATTAAAAAACTTATTATACTTTGCCTAAAATTTTAAAATATATAGAAATTAAAACCCCGTTTAAAATTAATAATAAAACTATACAATCCATAAAATTTAAGCCAGCCCGAATAAAAGATCGTCTTCAGTTCGCGAAAGGTCGAAGGTCAGGTATTTGGCGTAAACCGGGGAAGTTCGTTCCAGAGTGTGGAGCCCCACAGAAGGACCTTCCTGGGGCCGCCAGCCGACATTGCTTGGCGCACGGCACCCTGAGAAGTCCCTCTCTGTGAGAGCGTACGGGTCGGTGGGAGGCATATGGTAACAGTAGGCGGTCCCGTAAGTACCCAGGCCCTAAGCCATGGAGCGCTTTAAAGGTCATAACCAAAACCTTAAAGTGCACCCGACAGGCAGCCAGTGCAGTCTGCGCAGGAGGGGTGTTACATGGGAGGTACGAGACCCTCCCTCTATCACCCGCGCAGCTGCATTCTGGACTAGCTGAAGCCTTCGGGTGCACCTCAAGGAGCCCCATGTAGAGAGCATTACAATAATCCAAGCGAGAGGTAACGAGTGCATGAGTGACTGTGCACAAGGCATCCCGATCAAGGAAGGGGCGCAACTGCCGAACCTGGCGGACCTGGTGGATGGCCCCCCTGGAGACGGCCGTCAAATGGTCTTCAAGCGACAGCCGCTCATCCAGGAGGACACCCAAGTTGCGCACCCTATCCTTTGGGGCCAATAACTCGCCTCCAACAGTCAGCTGCAGCTGCAGCTGACTGAATCGAGATGCCGGCATCCACAGCCACTCCGTCTTGGAGGGGTTGGGCTTGGGCCTGTTTCTCCCCATCCAGACCCGTACGGCTTCCAAGCACCGGGGCAGCACTTCGACAACTTCATTGGGGTGACCTGGGGTGGAGAAGTACAGCTGAGTGTCATCAGCGTACTGATGGTACTTCACCCCAAAGCCACTGATGATCTCACCCAACGGCTTCATGTAGATGTTGAACAGAAGGGGCGAGAGAATCGACCCCTGCGGCACCCCACAAGTGAGGGCCCTCGCGGTCGACCTCTGCCCCCCTGTCAACACCGTCTGCGACCGGTCGGAGAGATAGGAGGAGAACCACCGATAAACGGTGCCTCCCACTCCCAATCCCCCCAGCCGGCGCAGCAAGATACCATGGTCGATGGTATCAAAAGCCGCTGAGAGGTCTAATAGGACCAGGGCAGAGGAATAACCCCTGTCCCTGGCCCTCCAGAGATCATCCACCAATGCGACCAAAGCTGTCTCCGTGCTGTAACCGGGTCGGAAGCCGGACTGGAACAGGTCTAGATAGACGGATTCTTCCAGGTATTGGGGTAG
This sequence comes from Ahaetulla prasina, assembly GCF_028640845.1. Taxonomy (NCBI): domain Eukaryota; kingdom Metazoa; phylum Chordata; class Lepidosauria; order Squamata; family Colubridae; genus Ahaetulla; species Ahaetulla prasina. The sequence goes on along the minus strand of NC_080539.1, from coordinate 277,037,478 downwards.
CTGACGCACCACAGCACTCTCTACAACCTTCGCAACAAAGCGAAGGTTGGAGACTGGCCGATAGTTTCCCAAAATAGCCGGGTCCAAAGAGGGCTTCTTAAGGAGGGGTCTCACCACCGCCTCTTTCAAGGCGGCAGGGAAAACCCCTTCCAACAAAGAAGCATTTATAATCCTCTGGAGCCAGCCTCGTGTCACCTCCTGAGTAGCCAGCACCAGCCAGGAAGGACACGGATCCAATAAACATGTAGTGGCGGAGCCTCCCCAACAACCTGTCCACGTCCTCGGGAGCCACAGGGTCAAACCCATCCCAAACAGGCTCAACAAGACGTGCCTCCTCTCCCTCGCTTGGATCATCCCAATTTCGGTCCAGACCATCCCGGAGCTGAGCGATTTTGTCGTATAGATAACCACTAAACTCCTCGGCACGTCCCTGTAATGGGTCATCCCGCACCTCCTGATGAAGGAGGCGGGTCACCAAACAGGGCGGCGGCGGTTATCTGCCGGCGCAATGAGGGTGGAGGCGAGGAGCCTCGCCTCCTCATTGCCACTAGGTAGGTCCTAGAATAGGACCTAACTAGTGTCCGATCAGCCGAACGACTGGACCTCAAGTGCTCTCTAGGCGTCTTCTCCGGCGTTTCATCTCTCTCAGCCCCTCGGAGAACCAAGGGGCTGGTCGAGATCTGCGCCGGGTCAGAGGCCGCAAAGGCACGACATGGTCCAAGGCCCCAGCCGCGGCCTGTTCCCAGGCCGCAACTAGTTCCTCAGTCGTGCCGCGGGCCAGATCCTCAGGGAATGGCCCAAGCTCCGTCAGGAACCTCTCAGGGTCCATCAGGCGCCTGGGACGGAACCAACGTAGAGGCTCCGTCTCCCTGCGATGGTGGGTGGCGGTTCGGAAGTCTAGGCGAAGGAGAAAATGATCAGACCATGACATTGGTTCTGTTACTAAATCGTCTAGTATCAGATCATACTGGAATGGCCATCTCAGCAGTGGTTCTATCTAAGCATGATATATTAAAACAATACAGTGCAAAGGGGAGTTGACTCTTTATTTCAACAATATGCCTTTACCGAAATACAGACAAACAGTAATGGACAGGTTTCTGATATGTTGGCCCCAATAATTATGCTTGCTAATGCAAGAATCTGAGTCAGCACACCAAATACTCTATCAGAAAGCTTTCCCAATTAAAGGGGAAGGGAGGGAAGTACACTCTAAGAGCACTAAGGACTTAATCAAATCTCCAGAAGAAGTCAATATCTTGTTTTCTTTTTAACCTTTCTGCAAAATGGGTGGACCAATATTGAATAAAACTCCAGAAACAGTTTCCCTGCATTTTCATTTTTCAGTATGCTGGAGCTCTTTGAGAAGTTTTAAGAGAAAGGATCAGATGAGAGGAAACAACCTAGTCATGTACATATAAGGGAGACCCAATTGTTCTTTCTCAAAGTAACAACAGGAACCACAGGTTATTAAGCTTGTACGCAGCCTGGCTTTTAAAGACTCTGGATTGCTAACAACAATCAAACAAATCAAAATAAAATCTATAAAACATACACATGTTCATATGTATATACATAAAAAGTATACAGGCACAGAACAAAGACCTCCCTTCCTCCCTCCCTTTCTTCCTTTCTCAAAACAGAGCAGTGGGAAAGAAAAGATATATTTTCAGTACTGCAGATCCATATTTATGGGGAAAGCTGGAAAATTATCATCCATCCTGCCATGTGAGCTTTAGAAAGGCCAATGAGACATTTCCAGTATATAATATTGCAGAAAGACTGCTGTGAAGAAATACTGTGTACTGCCACAAAAAAAGAGAAATATATAGACTAATTACAGTACAATTATTTTTTTTAAAGTACTAACTTATCCCTTTGACAAATCTAAAGAGAAATTTATTTTCTCTCTTAACTGTAACTGTTATCTATTATAGTTACACAGAGCAAAATTAATATGTATGATATATTTGTATGGAAACTTACCCCTCCCTTTTTGGACTTGATGAAGAACTGAGGCAGTGCTGATTTGCTTTGATTGGTGCAACCAGCTCACCAATAGTGGCTTCTACCCATATGCCAAAACCACAGAGTGGAAAAGATGCAGTAAAACTGTTTTATTCCACTGATTGGAAATTAGAATTCTCTCTTGTTCTTGGAGTAGCACTTTGAAGATCTGCATAGCCCTAACATGCAATTTTACTCCAGTCCTTCTGAGGACAATTCTTGAGATAGGCTGCGTGTAGCGAATGGAGCGAAATTCACTTAAAAGAGACACTGGAAGAATGAAAGAGAAGTAAACTAGCCAATCAAGATAGCTGGCACAGATGGTGATGCCCTGGCAAAACCAAACCTAAAGAGCAGGTGTTTTCTATTGCAGGTGGGCTTCTAAAAAGTCAGCCCCATTTTGCTTCTATCTATTGCTGCTGTTCATGCAGGAGGGTTTTTTTCAGGGTTGATGGAAAACAGATAAAAACTGATGGAAAACAGATAACAATTAAATAGATTTAAATTTAATGTTAACCGCTTTAATCTAGATTGCAGAAAATATGACTTCTGTAACAGAATCATAAGTGCTTGGAACACTTTACCTGACTCTGTGGTCTCTTCCCATAATCCTAAAAACTTTAACCAAAAACTGTCTACTATTGACCTCACCCCTTTCCTAAGAGGACCATAAGGGGTGTGCATAAGAGCACAAACGTGCCTACCGTTCCTGTCATATTTTTTTCCCTTTCTTCTTCCTATATATATATATGCTTATACCTCCTCATATATATGTTTATATACTATATAATTTTTTTGTATGACACTTATATATATTGTTGTGACAAAATAAATAAAAAATAAATAAAAAATTTTTTTTAGTAAGGAGAGTAAGGAATTACAAAGCAACCTAGGGTTTAGTGAAAACTAGATGTAGATTAGAATTTGATTTGATTCAATGGACTGTAATTTGAGATGAAATCCTGTGAGGCCTGACTGAAGGAGCAGTAGCAGCTCGTATCAAACTCTTCATAACTACTACTTCCTCCTTCTCCTCCTCCTCCTCCTCCTCCTCCTCCTCCTCCTCCTCCTCCTCCTCCTCCTCCTCCTCCTCCTCCTCCTCCTCCTCCTCTTCTTCTTTCTTCCTCCTCCTCCTCCTCCTCTTCCTCTTTCTCTACCTCGCTCTCCCTCTCCTCCCCCTCCTCTATTCAAGGGGCCCATTCTATAAAATGAGCAGAGACAAGATGACCAAATGTGCAGAGCCATCAGAAAACTACTTTCAAATTAGTTTTAATTATGTTGAAATTAAATGAATGCAAAAGTAAGTGACCCAATCTGATGTAGTGGTTAAAGATGCTGAACTTAAAAGCAGGATGAATATGAGTTCTGAGCCTGCCTTACACATAGAGGTCAACAGGGTGATCTTGGACCAGTTCTTTCAGCAAGAAGAAAAAAGCAATGGCAGTTCACTTCCCCAAAAATGTTGCCAAGAAAATTGCACAAGGAAAAAAATTCCATTGCACACAGTGGGAAATGATTTATTTAGACTATATAAGTGGTTGATCTAAAAATCTTCTCACTCACCTCCATCATAGGTTTGATGGGGCTTAAAATTCTTCAGCCTTGGACCTGACCCAAGTAGTGGATGGCCCCACTCACATCGGGGGAGGCACACTGGACCTGATTTTTATCTCTGGTCAGTGGTTGAAGGATCTGGACTTGAGGGATGTAGTCACAGAACCTTTGTCATGGTCAGATCACTCTCTCCTTCGCCTGGACTTTCTGACCGCCACTCAACACCGCAGGGAGACGGAACCAATACGTTGGTTCCGTCCCAGGCGCCTGATGGACCCGGAGAGGTTCCGGACGGAGCTTGGGCCGTTTCCTGAGGGTCTGGCTCACGGCACGGCTGAGGAACTAGTCGCGGCCTGGGAACGGGCTGCGGCTGGGGCTTTAGACCGTGTCGTGCCTCTGCGGCCTCTGACCCGGCGTAGATCCCAACCGGCTCCTTGGTTCTCCGAGGAGCTGAGGGGGATGAAACGCCGGAGAAGACGCCTAGAGAGTTCCTGGAGGTCTAGCCGTTCAGAGGCTGATCGGACACTAGTTAGGTCCTATAGTAGGACCTACCTAGTGGCACTGAGGGAAGCGAGACGTTGCTACGCCTCCTCCCTCATTGCGTCGGCAGATAACCGCCCAGCCGCCCTGTTTCGGGTGACTCGTTCCCTCCTTCACCAGGGGGAGCGGGATGACCCGTTGCAGGGACGTGCTGAGGGGTTTAACGGTTATCTATACGATAAAATCGTTCAGCTTCGGGACGGTCTGGACCAAAATTGCGACGATTCAGATGGGGCGTCTGAGGGCAGTCTTGTTGACATTATTTGGGATGAGTTTGACCCTGTGGCTCCCGAGGACATGGACAGGTTGCTGGGTAGGTTGAATGCCACCACGTGTTTACTGGACCCGTGCCCCTCCTGGTTGGTACTGGCCACTCAGGAGGTGACACGAGGCTGGCTCCAGGCGATTATGAGTGCTTCTTTGTTGGAGGGAGTCTTTCCGGCCGCCTTGAAAGAGGCGGTGGTGAGGCCCCTCCTCAAGAAGCCTTCCCTGGACCCGGCTGTTTTAGGTAATTATCGTCCGGTCTCCAACCTTCGCTTCGCGGCGAAGGTTGTAGAGAGTATGGTGGCATGTCAGTTTCCCCGGCACCTGGATGAAACTGTCTATCTAGACCCGTTCCAGTCCGGTTTCCGGCCCGGATACAGCACTGAGACGGCTTTGGTCGCGTTGGTGGATGATCTCTGGAGGGCCAGGGATAGGGGCTGTTCCTCTGCCCTGGTCCTATTAGACCTCTCAGCGGCTTTTGATACCATCAACCATGGTATCCTGCTGCGCTGGTTGGAGGGATTGGGAGTGGGAGGCACCGTTTATCGGTGGATCTCCTCCTATCTCTCCAATCGGTCGCAGACGGTGTTGACAGGGGGGCAGAGGTCGGCCCCGAGGCGCCTCACTTGTGGGGTGCCACAGGGGTCGATTCTCTCGCCCCTTCTGTTCAACATCTATTTGAAGCCGCTGGGTGAGATCATTAGTGGCTTCGGTGTGAGGTACCAGCTGTATGCTGATGACACTCAGCTGTACTTTTCCACACCGGGCCACCCCAACGAAGCTATTGAAGTGCTGTCCCGGTGTTTGGAAGCCGTACGGGTCTGGATGGGGAGAAACAGGCTCAAGCTCAATCCCTCCAAGACAGAGTGGCTGTGGATGCTGGCATCCCGGTACAGTCAGCTGAGTCCGCGGCTGACTGTTGGGGGCGAGTCATTGGCCCCGATGGAGAGGGTGCGCAACTTGGGCGTCCTCCTGGATGAACGGCTGTCTTTTGAAGATCATTTGACGGCCGTCTCCAGGAGAGCTTTTTACCAGGTTCGCCTGGTTCGCCAGTTGCGCCCCTTTCTAGACCGGGATGCCCTATGCACGGTCACTCACGCCCTCGTGATGTCTCGTCTGGATTACTGCAATGCTCTCTACATGGGGCTCCCCTTGAGGGGCACCCGGAGGCTTCAGTTAGTTCAGAATGCGGCTGCGCGGGTAATAGAGGGAGCCCCTCGTGGCTCCCATATGACACGTCTCCTGCGCAGACTGCACTGGCTACCTGTGGCCTTCTGGGTGCGCTTCAAGGTTTTGGTAACTATCTTTAAAGCGCTCCATGGCATAGGGCCGGGCTACTTACGGGACCGCCTGCTGCTACCGAATACCTCTCACCGACCCGTGCGCTCTCACAGAGAGGGACTCCTTAGGGTGCCGTCGGCCAGGCAGTGCCGTTTGGCGACACCCAGGGGAAGGGCCTTCTCTGTGGGGGCTCCCACCCTCTGGAACGAACTCCCCCCAGGACTTCGCCAACTTCCGGACCTCCGAACCTTCCGCCGCGAGCTTAAAACACATCTATTCATCTGCGCAGGACTGGATTAGATTTTAAATTTATATTGGCTTTAATGGGTTTTATTATTTATATTGTTCTTTTTAAAAATTTGGCTATTTAGAATAAGTTTTTTAATTGTTATTTTATTTTGTATTTATATGTACCTTTTTATTTGCCTGTGAACCGCCCTGAGTCCCTAGGGAGATAGGGTGGTATACAAATGTGATAAATAAATAAATAAATAAATAAATAAAGATCATTGACCTTCCAATTTCCTAATCTGCAATGAGTGTAATTCCCAAGGCTGATGGGGAGGATCCTTGTACTTAAACCAGGAAGTAGCCCATTCCCATGGCTTTGGAGATGCTGCCTTGGGGACCATAGAATAGACTCTTAAAGCATCCATTTAAGCCAGACATTAAATGTGTTTTATCCATTCCATTGCAATTTCTCAGTACAAGATATATGCTGCTTTGTCACCCAGCCACACAACTTGTTCAGGTTGTCCAATTTCTTTGTTGCAGGTTTTATAATGGCTTTGCAAAGGGGGACTATGGTAACCATCTCCAGAATTGGGAAGTCTTTGGGAGGAGAAAATGCACTATTAATAGATCACTGCCACAATGCAAACTAAGTTAGACAAGGCATGCTTTGTTATAGAGTGTTGTGCACTGAATGAAGTAAAGATTGCTTCATTATTGCAATAACCGGTTCCTCAGCAATGGCAAAGCCCTAATAAATAAAGGAAAATAGAACTGTGCAGTAAACAAATTAAGCAGCAAATAGTGACAGCAGTGTTGTCTATGATGGTCTCATGAATATGCATAAAATAGAAGAAAGTGATTGCTGGCATAAAGCAAAACCTCCTTTTTCAAATAACAATTAGCAGAGCTATGGTAAAATGGATGCAAATTGGTGCATTGGTGTTTGGAGCTAAGAAATCTTGATAAATTGAGACTTTGTATAATTTGCAACAAGTGTCTGTGAATCAGATTGCAAAGACAAAGTCCCTTTGAAAAACGTTGGAAATGTAGCCATTCAATTGTAAATAGGGACAATTCTAACAAACACATCATCATCAACAACAGTGTTTAGACAAAGATCAGATATGCAGATGTAGTATTTTCCCCGTTCACATTTTCCTACTCACAAAAGAGTGCTTATCATGGGAGAAAAATACTGACTGAAAATCTTTGACTTAAGTTTGTCTTTTTCCCATTGGAATGTCAGTAATAACAATATATGTATGTATTAAAAAAGTATTTTTGAACAATGGGGCTGAATTTTTGTATTTCTCAGTTTTATTAAAAAAGTGGTAACTCTTCAATGATCAACAATAAATATATTCATTAATTGAATATATAATATGTCCACATTTATTTATCTCACAAGATAATTGATCTCAAGGTCTCAAGTAATATTTATCAGATGAGATACTGGATTTTCCCTTGTTTTAATGGTAATTCCATAATAGTGCATGAATTTTTCTTATTGATGTAAATGTTCATAAGACCCATTTTTAATTGTCACTTTTGTTTGTAGGTGATTTTCCTGATGTAGATAAGGCATTCTTTCACTTGGTAGCATGTTTATTTGGCACAATGATGAAATCGCAAGAAAAGAAACGTTGTGCTGTTCAGAGGACATAATGTATTTATTATTGTTCAGCTTTTCATAAGATTCCGTAATATTTGAAATAAAAATATTAATACAGAAATACAATTGATAAGGTAGCCAATTTTTGTATACAATAAAAGTAGATTGCTTTGATTTATTTCTGTTGATGAGGCTTCAGTACTCCATCAGTTATTGGAGTGGAAGTTTGTTTTACTTTGGGGACTTTTAGAGAGATACCAAACATCTGTGAATATTCTCAGAAGGCTGCCAAACATCTGGAGCATGCACAGACATATACCTAAACAGAACAGAAGAGAATAAAAGAGATGGAAGGGACCTTGGAGGTCTTCTAATCCAACCTTCTGCTCAAGCAGGAGACGCTGTAACATGTCCATGCACTTTTTCTTGGCAATATTTTTCAGAAGCCATTTGCCTTTTTCCCAGTTTTGAGAGGGAGTGATTGGCCCCAGGTCAACCATGCCTAAGGTAAGATTCATTCTCAGATTTTCTGGTTCCTAGTCCAGCCTTTTATCACTCAACCTCTGAAAATTTTCATGAAAATTGTATCCTTTGCTATTATTTAAGGGTCGTCCAGATTTTGTACTCCTTTTTTTAACAGCCTTAGATTTTTATCTGCCTAGGCAAATGTGATCAGACTTATCAGATTTATCAGACTTAACTGACTGGAATAATTTCTCATCTGGACATTGTGGGAAATTTAAGCATTAGATAGCTATTGGATTATGATAAAGTAGGGGTTCTTAACACAAAGATTTACCTGCTGGTAAATCCAAGTTGATGATAGCGAATCTGTAACAGAAAAGGTTTGTTGTTGGGAATAATTACATAAATTAATTTTCTCATTCATGGCTAAGTTTTTAAACAATCCACACTAAAAAAAAAAGTCAACATATAGAATTCATGGCTCAATGTGGGAGGTTTATCTACCAGGCATTGCCAACAAATGTTCAGTCAGATTGTCCTATCTGATGTGTGAGTGTATGTGTGTGCATGTGATTAAAAAAGCAATAAACATTGTTAAAAATAAAATAAGCGATTTGCCCCTGAACAGAGTAATTCATCCAAGCTGCACCTTATTTGCATATATGATTCTTAAATAATCTACTGGTTTCACCCTCTTACCTTACTTAGTCTGCAGTTAGCATGCCTTTTGCTTTCTGAAAGAATTTAATTTGATTCTCAGTTTTGATACAATTCGATATTTGACTCTTATGCTGGGTTGTATGTCAGTAATTTGGCTTTGGACTTTATTTCTGTTTAGATTTATTCTGAGCCATAATTCTGACACTTTCCCTTGTGCTAAAATCAACACCTGGGTAACTGGGTTCTTCCATATTGTATCACAGCAGAAAAATGGAGTAAGATCTGTGAGCCAAATTCACATTTCCCCCCATAGTGAATTTCTGATAGTAAATGGAAATGTCATAGGCTTTAATTCCACAGCAGACTGAAAAACATACCTTCCCGACCCCAATGAAGTGCAGGTGTATTTAAATGAAAAAGGAATGAAATTGCTTTGACAAGATTAATTTTCAGATAGGCATAAATTACCCAAATTGAATTTTCTCTCTGCTATCATTGGAATCCACATACAGCTCAGACAGAAAGTTAAAAAACCCCAATATTTCAAGAATTCATACCGTACCAGAAACAAGGCAGATATAATAGAAATAATGGTGATCAAGCATTTTATTGGCTGTGATTGATCACTGTTGTTTACCTGCAAAAATATTACTCATTAATGTTTCACACAATATTAATCAGAATATATAGTTTCTCTCCTTTATTTTTTCTTAAGTTAAAGAAGCTGAATTATTTGGATTTTAAAAGAAACAATGTATAGGAAAAGACATTAGTTAAGTTTGCTTTATTAAAAATATAGGTATAAATAAAATATAAAGTAAAGCATAATGGCCTAAGAGTAAACTAAACCAATCTACCAAAAGGAAAAAGGGAAAGGAAAGGAGGGGAGGGGTGGGAAAAGGAGAGCAGAGCAGAGAGGGGAGTGGAGGGGACAGGAAAGGTGAGGGGATGGAAAGGGGAAGGGAGGAGAGGAGAGGGGATAGGCAAGGGGTGACGAGGAGAGGAGAGGACAGGAGAGGAGAGGAGAGGAGAGATAAATCATAAACCAGCAATATCCTTCAAATTTGGCTTTTAAAGACTATTATGATAGCATTTTACAATGAAAATAGTAAAGGAAGGGACAAAATATACAAAGACGGCACTAATTATCACCATGTAAGTCCTTCCTTGAATGAGATTTACTTTTGAGTAAACATTATAGAACCATTTAGACTGTGGTACATTTTTCACACCCTCATCATGCTCTACCCTTTTGTGGAAAGCAATCGGCCAAAAAAGAACAGTGGCAAGCATGATGCATTAAGGCATGAAGTAGAATAAGAAAAGATATTACAAGGACAGCAACACAATTTAAGGTGTCTTTCCCTCCTTTTTTTTTTTTTAATCCTTGCAAGTTCTCTTTGCTTTAACTTCATACTTTGTCTTTGATTCTTTAATTTTTCACCTCTCTTTTTCTGAAAAGTTCATTGCTTCCATCAGACCGTGATCTTCTCAGCATTCTTATACCTCCCTTCTTCTTTCATATATGTATTGTTTTGTGATTCAATCCTCACTCTGTTTACACAACCAAACCAATATGTTTTTCACTCATTTTGTAGTCAACCCACATTAAGGCCTCTGGTGGCTCAGACTGCTAAGACAGTCTGTTATTAACACAGCTGCTTGCAATTACTGCAGGTTCAAGTCCCACCAGGCCCAAGGTTGACTCAACCTTCCATCCTTTATAAGGTAGGTAAAATGAGGACCCAGACTGTTGGGGGCAATAAATTGACTTTGTATATAATATACAAATGCATGAAGACTATTGCTTGACATAGTGTAAGCCGCCCTGAGTCTTCGGAGAAGGGCGGGATATAAATACAAATTTAAAAAAAAAATTCATTAGGACTAATTCGTGAACCTTTCTCTCCATATTGTACTATACCTTCTTTTATATAAACCAATTCCACTGCATTCAGCCTCCTTTTAGCTTTCTCTTCCACCTTCATATTGTAAAATGAGCAGAAGGAATCCATCTTCCAGCTTCCGATAATCTGGAAGACATATTGACATATAAGTAACATGCAATCCATTTAACGCACCATCAAAACAGAACATTTTAGAACTGCTTTTATCTGTAATTTTCTCAGCTCCCTTACTGGGTTGCTTTCTGTGGGTATTCATTAAAGCACTATGCAGCTATTACAGAAAAGAGCAAGATACCCAATTTAGGTAGGCTACCTTCTTTCATCATTATATGGTCTTTATCTACCATAATTTCCATCATTTATTACTGTTTATTATAACAGAATTCAATCCATGTAAAGTGTGATACTGAGAGATTAAGGAAACAATGAAATCAATGTACAGCATGTCAAGATACAAAGAAAAAATAACCTTTGTGCTGGGTTGTTCTGATAGACCATTTTGCCTGGTTTAAAAAAATCACCCTTAAATGACACTTCATTTAAAAAAAAAAATCTGCTACTTCCCTATATTTTCTTTTTAACTGAACAATAGGCTTAAGACAGTGGTGAAATCCTCAGCTGGTTGTCACCGGTTCGTGCATGTGTGGTGTGTGCCAGATGCGCACTGTGCACGGACATGCACAATGCATGTCAGATGCATGCTGTGTGCGCATGTGCAGTCCATACCAAATGCGTGCTTTTGGATTTCCTGCTTTTTAAAAAACTTTTTAAAGCATTTTTAATTACCGGTTCTGTGGAACTGGTAGTTAAAAATGCTTTAAAAAGTAAAAAAAAAAGTTCCGAAAATCAGCTGAGCAACGTGCAATCATTGGAACTTTTTTTTTTTTTTTACTTTTTAAGCATTTTTTTACTACCAGTTCGGGTGAACCGGCCCAAACCAGTAGCATTTCACCCATGGCTTAAGACTATTTATAAATTTAAAAAACAAATGTCCTTTGTTGTAAAATGATCAGAACAGATAAACTTATAAACAAAGAGCTTGTGACCAAATAGCTCAGATGTTATATTAGGAACTTGATGCACCATCTGTATATATTCACTTGCTTCCCCTGTTGGGGAGTCTACATGTTTTATGTATGGCTGGGTTATAAATAGCATGCAAATATTAACTAGGGTATGCATTTGGCTTTGCTATCATGATGAATTTGATCTCCAGTTGCCCTAAAATATTCAACTACCATCTCATGGAAAGAAGATTCTGTGTTTTGACTTGATTTCAATGCAACAGCTGAAGTTCTTTCACTTAGGGCTAAGGCATGTGTCTGCAATTCTATCCCTAATTTCATATTCATAGATCATGAATGCTGATGTAGAAGCTGTATGAAAAAATGGGTGAAGATAATGATTTAACCTAAAAAAAGGAGGATCTTGTATCTAAGAAGGTAGCAGTATTGAAAAACCTTAACATCTACACTTAAATAAAGGGATAAGTGCAGAATAAAACTAATTGTTTATATAAGAATCATGAAATTAATATACTATATCTAAAAAGATGAGTTTGTTTTTTTACACATTTTCTGAATGAAAGAAGGACATTATATTTGCTGTTGTCTTGGTTATTCCCATGGATTCCAGAATGCTCTGATTAGGAAATTTATTTTATTATTCTTTGCTACATAGGTTGTTTATGTAGACTTTTATCCAGTATTTCATCCAAAACTCATATATAGCACTTCTTCTCCAAATTATGGACCCCTTAACTACAATATGCAACCTGTCTCTACACTTATCCTCTTTAGAGGATTGGAAGTTGGCCAATGTAACTCCAATTTTTAAGAGGGACTCATGGGGAGAATCAGGAAAATTATACACCTGTCAGCTTAACATCTGCTCTGAGGAAGATTGTGGAAACTGCTGTTAAAAATAAAATTATCAACCATTTGGAGATGCAAGTTTTGCTCAAGGGTAACCAAAATGGCTTCACAATTTCAACTAAACAACTAAAGTTTTTTGGGATTGTTAATAAACATGAGGATACATATGAAGCAGTAGCTATTATCTACTTAGATTTTCAAAATACCTTTGATAAAAATCCCCCATTAATGACTTCTCAGTAAGCTTAATAGCAATGAAATAAAAAGATAGGTGCTGTTGTGGATAAACAACTTGTGAAGAATAAAAAACAAAGAGTGATTGCTGGACTAGATGGCCAGAGGTCCAGTCCAGCAAGGCCCTGTTTATGTTTTTATGACTGTAAGCTTCAGTGATAGGGAAAGGGGAAGTAAATTCTAGGCAAGCATCTTTCTGAAGTTTCAGGAATTGGAATTAATTGTTAAGACATTTCTACATTGCAACCATTTCTACTTTATTGGAGTACTCAAATGTCCTCATCTTTTCCATGTTCTCAAAAGGCTAAGAAATAATTTCAAAACCAAGCAGCCTGATGTTTTCCACCCTCTTTATATAAGAAAATATAGTGGATACAATTGTTATCCACTGACACAGTGGACTGCTAAGTGAAACCAACCTGTCCTTAAAGAACTTGCTAGAACTTCGGGGTCTGAGTCCATGGACAACCTGGTCACTTGTGAAGACCTCTGGAAACATAGGCTGAAAAATCAGAAGAATAACAATAACCCCAAAGAAAAGCAAACCACTTTTTCAAACTGAGAAAAATGGAGAAATAAGACTATCCTTGATGTTTGCAGGGATTCACTTTAAAAAAAAAAAGAAAAAAAATTCCTTCCTTTCCTTCCCTCTTTGCAGTGTGGGTTTCATTTCAGATCCAGAAATAAATTGGCTCATCTGCCTACTCATCTTGTGAGCATCAGAGGTCCTTTTGAATTGGACAAAGTCCTTATGTAGAAGGGCCTTTGGTTTATTGGGGAATTGAAAGACTTTATATATAAAACCAAGGAAAAGTATGGAAAAGAGTGAACTAATGTCTAGCTTCATAGAAACATGTAATAAAATTATTTTCAAAAGCCTAAGCATAGAAATGATCCCCCCTCCATCCAACATTCTTTTGTCTGTAGACTAACGGAGTGCTTTTTGTAACAAAAGACTTACAGTCTATTGGAGAACTCAGTTGGGTGCAGGTAAGTATAATATATTTGTTAGGCATTTTGCAGGAAAAATTCTCAAATATTAAACTCAAATTATCATTGGAGGAAGAGGATGTATGTATGGTGCCATGCTACAATTCAATTGAATTTTGCTTAAGTGTTATTTTGCCTGGACTACTTTAATCTCTTTTCCCTGAAGATGCTGTCCGTATAAGGTAGGAACAAGCAATGTTTCCTGGGTAAGTCTGCATTTTTTTCAATGCTTGGTCTTTGAGAACTACAGAGGATATTTCTAATATTTCTAATATCTAATATTCTAATATTCTAATATCTAATATTTCTAATATTTCTAATATCTAATGATGTCATCAATTTCTGATATCTCTTAGTGGATTTTTTCTGATTAAGATTGAAAGATGAGGTTTTATTATTTGCTAATAGTTGTAATAGATAAAATATGAGATAAGGAATGAGGAGATTTTTGGTTAAAACAATAAATAACTTTTCTTTTTTCCCATTTTTATATATTTTCCCGTTTTCCCTCTTTCCCTTTTATTTTTCTATTTGTACTTTCTTTTTTCTGTTTTATATTTTTCTTGTTTGTAATATTTTATCTTTGTATTATTAAACGTCAATAAAAATTATTATTTAAAAAAAGAAGACATCTGGGTTACAGAGAAGACACCTGGCCACTTCTGTGATACACTTATTATATCTCTCTGTAAAAATAATGGAAGCATCCAACTCAGTAAGCTCAAACTGCCCAAGGAACTGCTGATTCAGTTCTACAGAGGAATTACTGAGTCTGTCATTTGCACCTCTATAACTGTCTGGTTCGGTTCTGCAACCCAACAAGAAAAACACAGACTTCAGAGGATAATTAGAACTGCAGAAAAAATAATTGCTACCAACCTGCCTTCCATTGAGGACCTGTATACTGCACGAATCAAGAAGAGGGCCGTGAAAATATTTACAGATCCCTCATATCCTGGACATAAACAGTTTCAACTCCTACCCTCAAAACGATGCTATAGAGCACTGCACACCAGAACAATTAGACACAAGAACAGTTTTTTCCCGAAGGCCATCACTCTGCTAAACAAATAATTCCCTCAACACTGTCAAACTATTTACTAAATCTGCACTACTATTAATCTTCTCATCGTTCCCATCACCAATCTCTTTCCACTTATGACTGTATGACTGTAACTTTGTTGCTGGTAATCCTTATGATTTATATTGATATATTGACCATCAATTGTGTTGTAAATGTTGTACCTTGATGAAGGTATCTTTTCTTTTATGTACACTGAGAGCTTATGCACCAAGACAAATTCCTTGTGTGTCCAATCACACTTTGCCAATAAAAAATTCTATTCTATTCTGTTCTGTTCTGTTCTGTTCTATTCTGAAGAAACTACTCTATAATTTCACTGCTGTCCATTTCAGACAAGATTTTTGCCCACATTCTCCTGAATAGACTTGTCACTAGAAAGTCTGGAATCTCCCAGAAACAAAATGTGATTTTTAATCCGAATGAAGCATAACAGACATGATGATTGCTATGAGACAAGTCCAGGAAAATGTGTATCGAGCAGAACAAACCACTTTTTTCTGTCTTCATTGAGACGTCAACAAGGATACTGTGAATAGAGAGACTCTCTGGACCATCCTGAGATTCCAAGGATGTCCAAGGAAATTCATGAAGTTGATTCACTTACACTTACAATGATGGAATGACAGAACAGACCATCTACAATGGTGGCATGTCAGTTGCATTTCCCATTTCCATTGGGGTGAGGCAGGATTTTTTGCTAATCTCAGTCCTGTTCAATTTGTTCTTTGCTTGCAGGTTATTAGTTGCTGTCCAGGGTCTGAAGATACCAATTTGACTCTCTTTTGATTTTGCTGCTTGAATACACAGACGAAGTGTCTCCAAACAGTCATTCAAGAAAACCTCTTTGCTGATGACTATGGATTCCTGGCACACAAAGACAACGATCTACAGTTTGATGTTGAACAAATTCTCAGATGCTGCTATGATCTTCAGCCTGATCATCAGCCCAAACAAAACTGAATGCTATACCAATCTATGTCAAAAATCAAGTGCATAGAACAAAAATCACTGTTGATGACACCCAGCTGGCAAATATAATAATAATAATAACAGAGTTGGAAGGGACCTTGGAGGTCTTCTAATCCAACCCCCTCTGATATAAACAGCTTCAAATATTTGTGAAGCATCATCTCAAGTGATGGGTCTTTCGACAGAGACTTCTGGATCTGCAAGGCCAGCTATGCCCTGGGGTAGCTGTGTGTATTAGAGAGCTCAATCAACACAACACTTGCATTTGCACAAAGCTGAAAGTCTAAAGAACTGCTGCTCAGCTGCCTCTTTCATGCGATTGTATTGGGAATTCTTCCCCTGGGTTTTTTTTCTGTGCAACTCCTCACTGAAACAATCTAATTTTCAGTCAGTTTTTGTTTACCTGAAAAACAGCTCTACCCATTTTGTTTTGTTTTTGGAGAGTTATTCTCCAGGCAGGGAGGCAGGGAGGCGGGGAGGTAGGCAGGGCCCCAGCCCTTTGTATCTAGTTTCTTTCCACTGTTTTTTTTTTTTGCGGAATGAAAGGCAAAACATTTCAGTAATATGCTTCATAGTGATGCTCCATGGTCTTACTTCAGGTTAAAGTGGTATTTGAATTATCCTATATAGTTTTGTTCAAGTTCTGCCATGGCTAACTAGTGCAAGTAAGGATATGTTTGGTCTGATTTTCATTTTCAGATGCTATTAGAAGGTAAGTATATAAGAAAAATGCTTTGGATCAGTTGAATATCCTACTTCCCAGGCTTACCAAGCAGATGTCTATCAGTTTAGTGAAGAAAATCTGATGCCATTAAGGGAAAGGGCAAAGGCCCCTTTGAAAAAACAATTGCTGCAACTTCATTCCAATCATAGTCACTAATTCCCACTATTTAGGAAATTTAATTGCATGACTTTTTCATTAGTTTTTTATTTCCCTAATATTCTCTTTGACTTATTAAAAGGGATTATTTGAATATTTTAAATTTTATTATTTGGGTAGGTTGGAAACCTCTTAATGAGATTAGTTATAAATGATCTAAGAATCACAAAATTTCCATGCCTTCTCATAGCAAAATACAATGAAATGAGTGCTCCCAAGAAAGGGGGGATTTTAATATAGTAAACATGATCTGTTTGTATTAAAAATCTAATGTATTTTCTGATCTGATTATATAACATTAGATTCCATCATGCATATTTAGCACAGCATTTAGGATGCTTTATAGCATCCCCAATTTTCAAGCATTGTACAAGCATTTAGGAAGTAGAGCTAATTAAAACTAATCTATTAGGTCTAGAAAATGTATTTTCATTGATGAATGAATATTCTCTTATTACTCCCATCTGCCATTTCAGAGGCCCACACTGTTCCATTGAAAACTGTCATTGTGTTATATTTTATAAAACTCCATAAAATCTGTATTGTATTAAATTTTTCTGTGCTACACTTATTCATGCTTGCCTAATATATTCCAGTTATTTTAGTATTTCATATTTTTGGACACAACACTTTCCACATAGTTCCACTTTAGCCTGTTTCCCCAAAAATAAAACATTCTCTGATAATAAGCCCAATTGGGCTTTTGAGCGCATGCGCTAAAATAAGCCTCTCCTCCCCAAATAAACCCTCCTTGAAAATATTTAAACGCATGCACAGCTGGTCCCTGCCATTTCCTCTGGTTAGGGTTAGGAAGACAGACCTGGAAATCAGGTAAGACGGCAAGAGAAGGCCTGCCTTGCTCCACACGCCCCAAAATAAGATTTCCCCAAAAATAAGGCCAAGTGCTTATTTTGGGATTCAAAAAAATATAAGACAGGGTCTTATTTTGGGGGAAACACAGTAATGTTCTATGCTATAGTGGATTTTTAAATTTTGTGAGTCTTCATTTGAATCCCTTGATGTATACTACTGATATATATTTAGACACAGTTTGGTGTAGTGATTAAAGATACCAGACTAAAAACAAGAAATTGTGTGTTTTAGTCCTACCTTAGGCATGAAGCCAACTGGGTGACTTTGGTTCACTCCACCATAGTCACTCTCTATCTACGATAGGAAGAAGAAGGTCATAATCAACCACTTCCCCAAAAATGTTGCCAAGTAAATTGTATGGCATTTAGGCAATTTTCAAGAGTCCAGACTTACTTGAAGGTATATGTCTATTGAATTTTCTCTAAATGAAGCATGTTATACCTTCTCACAGACAGTTTTATATTGCTGTCTTTATATTGCAATATTGGCTTTGAACCTGTGCAGTTTAGCTTTGGCTTTATTATTTGGGGTTGGAACAGTCCAAATGAGCATTAGATGACAGCAAAGAATTGGAGATTATTTTTTGTTGATATCTCTTTGTTGCCATCTAGTAACCATCTGGGTTTTTGCAGGCCACATCTCGTAGCCTTATATGAACTAAGGGATTAAGGGATAAAGCAGGCCAAAAATCTTGAAAACTTATTTACATATGTTGCCGTTGATGCAATGAGGAAAAAACCCACAATTTCACAAGTGTGCAGTTTCTTGTCTTTAATCACAACAGGTTACATCACTGTTTGTATTTTGTATTTCAAAGAACGGCAGTCTAAATAGTGAACTACGGGGGGCACTCTAGGAAGCAAGCTTGGTTCTCTGTTTTTCTCTGCCTGTTTTTCTCTTTCTCTTTCCTATTAGAAGTTTTAAAATCATTTAAAAAAACTCTTTTTTTCTACTGGCGGTACTGTAACAAAATGCCAAATATAAATATATGGTACATCCAATTTAAAATTTGGAAAATAAGCAAAGAAAGGTCAGAATAGAACTCTGGGCATAATCCTCCTTAGATAAGATGCTACTTGAAATGTTCATCATCTGCTTAGAACAGATGATGTTTGAGTTCTCTTTTCAGTTGAACATTGTTTCCAAATTCATTAAAAATGTATTTTTATTGACTGTGATTTTAGCTGTGCTGTAACACCAAGATTTTTCGAATGGGACATATATTTTAAATCAGCTTCCACAGCCAATCGTTTTTAAAAAAATGTTCCTATACTACTTTTGAAAAGTACTCAGATTCTCAAAAAGTAAGGCCCATAATTACAGTAATAATTCTTTTCGGCTATAGAGTTGTCTTTTTTTGGTTAGTAATTATGGAGGGGCAGTGCAGTTACTCAGTTGTGTCTGTGAAGGAATGTGACACCCTTACTTAGTATCCAATTTTCCTCACTAGTGATAGATTTCTTTAGTTGCTATAATCACACTGTGCTGGAATATATAAAGTTCTGAATTGTTTCTTGTATAAGGTACTGCCTCCTATTTATCACGAGGCTCAGAACTAAGATGATACCTATGGTATACATTCAAAGCCAAATATTATTAATGCAATGCATTTAGTTAATTACTAAACATCCATCTCTCCAGATTAGTCAGTGAATTGCAGCTAGATTTCAGCTTTGCTCAGGAATAAACTGTAACAGCAAATCACCATGCAAATATGGATGTAATATAAAGTTGGTAAATGAGTTTAGGCAGAGGTGGGGGTCAGGAGGTTGTGACCAGTTTTGGAGAACCGGTAGCGGAAATTTTGAGTAGTTCGGAGAACCGATAGTAAAAATTCTGATTGTCCCATCTATTCTCTGCCTCCCGAGTCCCAGCTGATCGGGAGGAAATGGGGATTTTGCAGTAACCTATCCCTGGATTGGAGAGGGAATGCAGATTTTACAGTATCCTTCCCATGCCATGCCCACCGATCCACACCATGCCCACCAAGCCACATCCACAGAACCGGTAGTAAAAAATTTGAAACCCATCACTAGGTTACGTGAGTCCTAAGGACTCTGATGCAGGAGATGTTGACCAGGAATGTAATATTTTTATTGACAGTCTTGAGGGAGCATATGTGACGATGGCACCGTTGCCTCTGCAGGCCTTCAAGGTCATGGAAATTCCTCAGGAAACACTCAATGTCTCTGAAGTAGCAATAGCAATAGCACTTAGACTTATATACCGCTTCACAGTACTTTACATCCCCTTCTAAGTAGTTTACAGAGTCATCATATTGCCTCCCCAAAATCTGGGTCCTCATTTTACCGACCAATGTCCTTGGAAAACCTCCAACTATTTCTGTACTTCTTTATCTTATCTAAGTGTGCCAGCTTGTCTGGGTGGAGTGTGTCAGTCTTCTGGATGACGAAGTAGATGATGTAGCAAACATATAAATATAGTGTCAAAGTGTGTTCAGGGTCCCTCTTGCTTTAAGGGGCCTGTCTTTATTCAGCTGAATAAATGTGTAAAGCTTATTGAGGCAAATACCTGGACTCTGTCTTTATTTATTTCCTTACATTTGAAACCGGCAAAACAGAGAAGAAAATGGAGTAAGGAAAAAAGCGGCTAATAGGTAAAAATATAACAAGAATCCTGCTGTATTAGTTTAAAGGCTTTTCTAATTCCATCTGTGTCAACCAGATATCTACAAGAAGTCAACAGTTTTCTTCTATTTCTGTTCCAAGCAACTGATTGTGGAACTGTTACTGCTACATCTAAGGACATTCCTGTACTGGAACTTTATAGTGTCTTCATAGCATACTCCAGCCATTGCTGACATTGTGTAAAGTTTGTCTATGTTACTGCTGTTTTGACACAATGACGGTTGGGTGGCTATTGAAAAAAATTAAGAAAATTATTCAACACCCATTGATTACTTTATCCCAATCTTATTTTTATTTAGTTTGTCAAGAATGTATGAGAAAACAAGTATAAGTATGAACATAACATATAAACATATAAGTATAAACAGGTATAAGTTTATATATATATATTATTAGAAATTAAATAAACCTAAACCTAAACCTATATATATTAGGTAAAGGTAAAGGTTCCTCTTGCACACATGTGCTAGTCATTCTTGACTCTAGGGGGCAGTGCTCATCTTCGTTTCAAAGCCAAAGAGCCAGCGCTGTCAGAAGATGTCTCCATGGTCATGTGGCCGGCATGAATCAATGCCAAAGGTGCACAGAATGCTGTTACCTTCCCACCAAAGGTGGTCCCTATTTTTCTACTTACATTTTTAATGTGCTTTCGACTGCTAGGTTGACAGAAGCTGGAACAAGTAATGGGAGCTCACCCCGTTATGCGGCACTAGGGATTCGAACTGTGAACTGCTGACCTTTCGATCGACAAACACAGCGTCTTACCCAATAAGCCACCGTGTCCCTCTCATATGTATTTTAAATGAGTACAAATAAATGAGAACAATGGGACAGGGACGGTAGGCATGCTGGTGCACTTATGCACGCCCCCTTACAGACCTTTTGGGAATGGAGTGAGGTCCACGGTGGACATTTAAGGTTAAAATTTTGGGGTTTGAGGATATAACAACAGAGTCAGACAGTGAGTTCCAGGCACTGACCACTCTGTTGCTGAAGTTGTATTTTCTGCAATCGAGTTTGGAGCGTTTTACTTTGAGTTTGTATCTATTGTTTGCCCGTGTATTGTGGTTGAAGCTGAAGTAGTCATTGACAGGTAGGACATTGTAGCAGACAATTTTGTGTACTAAGCTAAGATCAGACCGTAGGCAGCGTAGTTCTAGATCCAAAATTTCAAGCCTGATGGCATAAGGTATTCTATTGCGAGTACTCTTCTCGTGAAATACCTCTGGACTCGCTCAGTTGTATTAATGTCCGTTATACAATGTGGATTCCAGGCAGATGAGCTGTATTCGAGAATTAGTCTGGCAAAGTTTTTGTATGCCCTGGTTTGCAGTACAATGTTACTGGAGAAGAATTAGAAGAATCGCAAAATTAGATTAACAACTCTTAATACCTTTTTGGCAATGCCGTTACAGTGAGCTTAGATATTTTGAAATTAGTTTTTGAAATGAGTCTTATCTCACTTTGTTTCCAATCAGAAACCCCACAGAAGACTATATAGTATTCCTTCTTTAGCTTGTTCGGTTTTAATACTGGTCACAGAGGAAAAGGCACCATTCATGCATATACCTCTCCCAAGGAAATTGTGCTGTTTCCCCCTCTCCCCTTTCTCTACAGTAAGATCTTGAACAGGTATTGTTGCTATTGCTCCTATTATTTAACATCCATACAATGAAATATCTCTCCCAAATATTTTTATATCATATGCAATGATATATGATACAGTCCTTTTGAAGGGAAAGGATCTTTATGAAGTTTCAATGAGCAAGTTCTATTGTGGGCTTCCAGAATTGAAGACCTTCCCATAGCCACTTATAGAACTGCTCATTTCCTACAAATTTTTCTACAACTTAGGTTCAGCCCTCTTTTTATTTTGCCCTCACTTGATACCAAATTAATGACTGTAATTAATACTTTAAGCAATATTTCAAGAAGTTATGCTGTGGAATGTGACAGTAATTTGGGCAATAAAGTATTTAATGGCATCCCTTTTAACTGAGCCACCTAATAAAATTCCCATCTTATTGGAATGAATAAGTATTATTTTATTTAATTGGCAAAGCTTTCAGCAGAGAGTCTGTGGAAGGCAGACACCGAGTTTCATTCACAGCCAGTCAGTACCAGAGTTATTTTCTGAATATATGAAAACTAATGAGCTTTTTTAAAGACGTGCCATAAAAATCAATTTTTATATACCATATGAGTGCCTTGAAAAATCTAGCAGTGGCTTCCTTAGGAAGAGACGATATCTAAAATGGACAAATGAGAAACAGATGACAAGCTGTGCATTTCATTCTTACCTTTCCACTTTATAAGGCATTTATTTACTCAGGTTTTGACAGAAAGTCAACAACTGAATGCTAGAATAAATTCATTTGGAATCAGGGTTATATAGGACCTCAGATTTCAACTGGGCCAATCACCTGCGTTTACTGCAAGAAATACTCATTACATAAGATTTAAAAAGTGATGAAGGCCTCCATCTTCAGAATAATCCACAAAAGTTAGCCATTCAGTCCATCATCTCCCCATCCTGCCATTCCCAGCTCAGCAGTGATAAAAGCCTGTTCTCTCTAATTGATCTAGCAGCTTTTCACCTCACTGCTAAGATTTCTCACTACTTTGATAAACAACAGTGTAAACTATTAGTTATTCTCTCCTGAATCTTTTTTTTAAATACAGTGTGGACTCACAATAGTGGACCACTGTGTTTCAAATACTCCCACTCACTATTTTAATTTCACACTCCATTAAGAGTCAGTCTAATTAAGTCATTGAATTTATACTAGGGAGACTCAGGTTCAAGTCTCCACTTGATTATGAAGTTCAACTGAGTGATTTGGGGCTCCTTATTTTGTCATCCAGTACATTGTCAAAAAGTTATAGTTCTGGAATAAAGCTAAGGGAGATACAGAGGAAACCATGCTGATGCTTCATGGTTTAAAGAAGACCGATAATTTAGAAAACATGAACTATCCTTAGAGTTTCTCATTTATGAATGCTATGAATGTACACATTTTCTTTTAAGCTAATTGTGCTTCAGTTTGATTTGCCAATGTGTTACATGATGTGTTATATGGAGGTTTTCTTGAAAATCTCCAAATATATCATCATCTTCGTTGATGATGTAAAACTATTCAACACCACTGACAATGCTGCTGCCCTACAAAGGGATCTTGACTATCAAATACAAGAACATCAAATACAAGTTGGGTGTCAAGGTTCCAGAAAAACCTCTTCTGCATAAAAAAACCTCAGAAGCCATTGTCTTTCAGAGTTCTTTACTAGCATGAGGAAACTGGCACACGATGAGTGAAATTCCAAAACTGAACTTCTGGATTCTTTTCCCAGTTATACAAACCCCAAGAGTCCCACCCCCCTAACCCCTTTGCTGGTTACATGGTCCCACATTCTCCCAGTTCATTCGAATATCTTCTCGCCACTCCTCCTGCAGATGTGAACATCATCCGACCTTGACCGCTTGAAGAATGTTACCATACCCCTCAACCCCCCTTCTTCCCCTCAGGGGAAAAATGTGGCAGCGTCTGGAACCCTAAAGTCTAGTATGGTTTCCAGGCCTGACATTGGGAGGATATGACCTCGTAGACAACCCTCATTCTGTCAAGACCTTGGAGTACTCATCTCAAATGATCTAAGTGCCAGAGCTCACTGCAACAACATTGCCAAAAAGGCATTAAGAGTTGTTAACCTAATCTTGCAAAGTTCTTCTCCGGTAATATTGTACTAGGACATACAAAACCATTGCTAGTCCAATTCTCGAATACAGCTCATCTGCCTGGAACTCACACTGTATATCAGACATTAATACAATTGAGCGAGTCCAGGGATATTTCACGAGAAGAATACTCTACTCTTCTGTTCACAATAGAATACCTTATGCCACCAGACTTGAAATCTTGGGATTAGGCAATTTAGAACTATGCCACCTTTGGTTTGATTTAAGTGTAGTACACAAACTTATCTGTTACAACATCCTACCTGTCAATGACTACTTCAGCTTCAATTGCAATAATACACAAGCACACAATAGATACAAACTTAAGGTAAACTGCTCCAAACTTGATTGCAGAAAATACAACTTCAGCAACAGAGTAGTCAATGCCTGGAATGCATTACCTGACTCTGTGGTTACTTCCCCAAACCCCCATAACTTTAACCTTGTAAAGGGCATGCATAAGCGCACCAACGTGCATACTGTCCCTGTCCTACTGTCCCCATTTATTTGTATCCTTATCCTGTATTCATAATCATGTTTATACTTATATCTGTTATCTTATACGTATTTGACAAATAAATAAATAAAAATAAATAAATATATGGAAATGGCAAAATTTAACTTATTCCGTTGACTTAGTGTGAATAATACCTAGAAACAAATTACTGCTTTAATGATTATATTGATTTTATATTATCTTTTATATTTAAGTCCAGTAAACTGCTTCGAGTTCATTTGGTTTCAGGCAGTAGACAAATCCCATAAATAAATAAAAAGTGCCCTTTAACTCACGCTCAATTTCTGGTGACTACATGGACTCACTGTTTGTTTCCTTGGCAACAAGGTAGATGTGGCCTTCTGATGGCTTCTTCTGTGATACTATTTTTATTTTGTCAATTGTAGTGGTGTTTCCTGGAGTTTTCCTTCCTAAGATCATATAGACCTTACCCTGCCTAGCTTCTGGGTCCAGACTAAGTCTAACACTTGCAGAAGCTTTCTAAGACCAGAGGAGATATGAGCACTGCCAATATTTTTATTGTATTTTAATTTACCTCATGACTTGTCTCTCTTGAATAGAATTCAGCAGTTTTCACTTAAAATACAATATTTTTACATCTTAACAAAACATTGTTCAATGGGGGAACATCTCCTATTTACTACCATTGTCTCTTGAAAATATATTCCAAAGGATTTAAGGGTTAAAAAATAGTATTCAAAATCCCCACCCTTACTTTTCTGTGTAGTAGTATTGATCTTCCCTTTGGGGCAGCCTTAAACCTTCACAATTAGCACAACATGCTGTTAAATCTTTGCAGACTGTTTTAAGACATAGCTTTTTAATGTCTAATTCCTTGGTATGGTATCTAAAACCTCATTTAAGGAGATGAACATGAATAATTCCAGGAAAGTGAGGTCCTGCAGAAAATATTTTATTTTTGAACTATAGTGAAAGAATTAGGAATTGTTAACAGAAAAACTGCCTAATAGAACGGAAATTTGATAGAGGAACCAATTCTTCAGAGAGATGATGGACTTCTTTACCGGACATATTCAGACCAGGGGGGAAATGCTCCCGGTTCGGACCGGATCACGCGATCTGGTAGCAATGGGGGCGGGTAGTTCGGAGAACCAGTAGCAAAAATCACTGCCCCCCCCATCGCCCATGCCTCACTGTTCCTCTTCTCTGTCCCTGAAGCTCTCGGTGGTGATATAGCTGCAAATGGCCTTAAATGACTGCCGCGGCACTTCAAAGGGCAGCACTACAGCTGATCAGCACTGTAGGCGGCTAGTAAACCGGTGCCTCTATTTTTAAAGAAGGTAGACCGGTGCGCTCCCAAGTTTTGTATACTTTATTATTTTTATTTTGTCAATTGTAGTGGTGTTTCCTGGAGTTTTCCTTCCTAAGATCATATAGACCTTACCCTGCCTAGCTTCTGGGTCCAGACTAAGTCTAACACTTGCAGAAGCTTTCTAAGACCAGAGGATATATGAGCACTGCCAATATTTTTATTGTATTTTAATTTACCTCATGACTTGTCTCTCTTGAATAGAATTCAGCAGTTTTCACTTAAAATACAATATTTTTACATCTTAACAAAACATTGTTCAATGGGGGAACATCTCCTATTTACTACCATTGTCTCTTGAAAATATATTCCAAAGGATTTAAGGGTTAAAAAATAGTATTCAAAATCCCCACCCTTACTTTTCTGTGTAGTAGTATTGATCTTCCCTTTGGGGCAGCATTAAACCTTCACAATTAGCACAACATGCTGTTAAATCTTTGCAGACTGTTTTAAGACATAGCTTTTTAATGTCTAATTCCTTGGTATGGTATCTAAAACCTCATTTAAGGAGATGAACATGAATAATTCCAGGAAAGTGAGGTCCTGCAGAAAATATTTTATTTTTGAACTATAGTGAAAGAATTAGGAATTGTTAACAGAAAAACTGCCTAATAGAACAGAAATTTGATAGAGGAACCAATTCTTCAGAGAGATGATGGACTTCTTTACCGGACATATTCAGACCAGGGGTGAAATGCTCCCGGTTCGGACCGGATCACGCGATCTGGTAGCAATGGGGGCGGGTAGTTTGGAGAACCAGTAGCAAAAATCACTGTCCCCCCCCATCGCCCACGCCTCGCTGTTCCTCTTCTCTGTCCCTGAAGCTCTCGGTGGTGATATAGCTGCAAATGGCCTTAAATGACTGCTGCGGCACTTCAAAGGGCCGCACTACAGCTGATCAGCACTGTAGGCGGCTAGTAGACCGGTGCCTCTATTTTTAAAGAAGGTAGACCGGTGCGCTCCCAAGTTTTGTATACTTTATTATTTTTATTATTTATTATTATTGGCCATGCCCATTCAGTCACCTGACCACCAAGCCACGCCCACCAATTAAGCCACGCCCACAGAACCAGTAGGGAAAAAAAATAGATTTCACATCTGATTCAGAGCAGACTTTGCACTGCCACCTATCAGGGAAGCTTTAATTTGGATTCTTAGATTTTGAATTCAGTGTCCTAAATGGTTACTTTCAACTCAGTTTCAAATCAATTAATTTAAATTAATTATTGAACAGCCCTTTATTTATTTACTCATCCACTATATCTTGTCATGTCCATTTGTGGTTTGAAGATTATTTCCACGCAACTTGACTCTGTAACTAAGGAGCGATCTGAATGCCCCTTTTTTGTTTATACTGCTATCACTCAGCCTTCTCTTGTCTTCTGTCTTATAGTATTAGGATGAACCATGATACATCATGATCTAATCAGTCAGGATGGTTTAGTTCACAAGCACTGCCTATAAGACTTGAAAGCCCTGCAAACTGATATATTTTTTAAGATGCAAGAACACCATTGAAATCATTTCAGATCCTAGCTAATCACAAATGCCTGATATTTTGCACCCCATATTCCCACATTGATCTGGCCTCACTGTAGTGATCCTGAAGAAAAAATATTCGTGCCTTTCTGTGAGCACTTCCCTCATCCTTAACTGTGTTCTGCAAGAAGTCCATTGATACAGAAAACTATAGCTATTGAACGATTGGTCTGGAATTTGGCAGGCTAGAAATGATAATTCAGCTTTAATTGTACAGTTGAAGAGTGGGTTTGATTGCAACCCAATTGACCATCTGTATCAATAGGTCAAATATTTGACGGGCTACAAGAAATGAGTCTTAGGTTGCATATTACGCTTAGTGAATTACTTATAGTAGATAAATTCAGATGCAATTGGCTGTCTTAATTTTTCAGTTTGTTGGTTTTCTATTTGTGCTATATCAACAACCACATCTCTCCACTCTGACAAGGTTATTGCAAGATGAACGTATTTATCTTGCTGAATCGCTTTTAAACTATAGTGATGAGTGTAACATAAGCCTACACAGGTATTTCATGCTAAGAGAGATATGTAAAATAGTCAGTTTGATGGGAAATGTAACTGCACTGGTCTTCTGTGAGGAGCTTTCAATGCAGTAGCTTTCTCTCAGAAAAAACATATTATATTTCCAAGGTTCACATTGTTATCTGTCCAGTATTTCTTGCAAAATGAGTTTGTGCAGTTTCTAGAGTTAGATAATTAACTAAGACATTTCCATTATTGATGCTCATCAGGATATATCATCAGGATATATACCTATGGCATGTGTGCCAGAAGTGACACGCAGTGCCCTCTCTGTGGGCACACGAGCCGTCACCCCAGTTCAGCTCTGCCACGCATGTGTACAAGCTTGATCAATGGGTCTTTGGGTCTCTAACGCACATGCACGTGGGGGGATAGAGCATGTGCAGGGGGCATGTGCAAAGTGTGGGGCACATGTGAGGGCCACATGCCCAGGTGCAGGGGTGGGGCAAGTGAGGGGGACAGTGTGTGCATGTGGTGGGGCAGGGCGCATGCAGGGAGCCATGTGTGCATGTGTGGGAACTGGGCACATGCACAGGGGCGGGGCGCATGCATAGGGGCGTGCACAGATTGCATTTTGAGAATTCCTTTTCCTTTTGGCTAAACTCCTCTAAGTGCACTCCAACCATTTCCACTTTACTGCACTTTCTTTCACTCTTGCTTCCCTTCTGAGAGGGCAGAAAAGAATGCGAGCCAAGTATGCATTTGGCATGCTGCCGCTCACAACAGCATGCCGCATGGTGCGTCATGCCATTGCTGCCGCTCGCGCACGCAACAGCACAATGCACCATGCAGCATCCTGCATGCGTGAAAATCAGGCTAGGGGTTGTTTTCGGGATAGGTCATATTTTCAGGGGAAACACAGTATTAAGCTGATAGTTTGCATTTACAATAATATAATTATAATAGAACACCACTTAAATCACTTCACATGTACTGACTATTCTGTATCAATCAGACTTGTAAAGATGTAAAGTCTGGAATATTGTTATTAGCATAGTAGAAGAGAAGGCAGAATGAATGCACACAGGATTCTTACATGTCTGCAGGTTTGGTTTAATTTGCAATTTAGCTACTAAATTGCAAAGGAAATCATAACGGTTTTGAATCTATTGTAGTGTATGGCTTTTTCAGATGATGATTCTATTCTTTTTAGTATAAAACAGCCAGATATTTTAGCTAACACAATTATATGATTATCAATGAATAAAGAAGTGAAGAAGTATAGAAGCTATTTTATAATATATTATGAATATTATAACTATTAATCCCACACTAAATAAGGAAACATGTGTTGGACAATGAGATTTCTAATTTTCTGTTATGTTTTATTCCTTGAGAACATGACTGTGAAAGAAAAAAAATGGAATTTCTTGAGAAGCATTTTAAAAATCCGGGGAATTACATATTTGAAGGAAAGAGCTTTTCAGTTGCTCTCCAGAGAATAAACTCTTCTTTAATTCACAAGAAGAAGGCTGGCTCCCATCCACATTGCCTTCCCAAGCAATTGCCAAATGTCAAATTAACATCTATTTAATTTTAATTTTAACCATTAAAAAAAAATCATAAGCAGGCTTCCTGATGAATAAAGCTTACTTGGAAGAAATGAAAGAAGATAGATGGAAGAAAAGATTCACATTCATGTAGCTCTAATATTGTTATAGGCCAGTAGAGTTAGCAATGTGGGGTCAACAGAGAAGGAAATGTGGAAAATGAAAAAAAAAAATTGGAAATAAATCAAATTATCATCATGTAAGTGTCCTAGAGACCTATTTCAGAAATATGGTCTACAGTAATCTTCATATAATTGTAATTGCTGTATGAGATCTGCCAGGCCATGCCTCTAGCAGAATCTTATTATTACTATGGATAAGGCTGTATCTGAACCAAGTCATATAATATAGTTTAATATGGAAAAGAGTTTACAGTTCCAAATTATTTAAATGCCATGTTATTTAGGTTCATAATTAAAAAAGCCAACTGGTGACTTTGACTATCCCCACACTTTCAGCCCAACTCACTTCATAGGGTGGTTGTTGTGGGCAAAGTAGGAAGCTAGAGGTTATAATGTAGGATAGAATCATAGCCATAATTTTAACTGCAGCTGAACTATTTTTTTTACTATCTAGTCAAGTGTCTTTCCGGGCAAACGCCTTTTTCTTTTCTTACATCTCCTCCTGCAGAGAAGAAAATAGAAGCTGGTGATGAAGTGTGATTTGATTCAAAGTCACCAAATTGACTGCAAGGGTGTCTTACTGGAATAATCTGAGAACTGGATCCTGTAATTGGATCAGTCTGTGGAATCCCCTGCCTACAGTGCTGTCAAGAGGAACCATCTACCTGAGTATTGCTGCATGACTTTGCATGAACAAAGACTTTGCTTATTCCTTATTTTCCATTCCTCTCACAGTGTTGTCAAATAATTCTGCTGTGTGGCAAAAGCAATCAATCTCAAAATCAAAAATGATGATTACAACATACTCAGTCTTAATTATTCAGCATCCAGTTGTTTTTGCCTTTCTCAGTCTCAAGTATATCTTTAGATGTCACCTTCCGTCATGAAGTGTTTTTAATTCCATCTGTTGCCAAAATAGAAGCTAAAGCGTCTTGTTGTGCCATGGGGGTGATTGTGGAGGAGGGATGAAAGATGAATGTTACAGAAGAAAATCAGCAAATGCAGGTGATAGAAACAAAGAGGAATCATTTTTCCGTAAGAGATTGTGGAGAAAATTGTCTCTAGTGTTTTCAAGAAAAGAATTACAAAACCTGCTACTAGAATTCTAAAAATTGCTACATATTAATGGTATGAGTAATATATCTGCCCTTGGTGAATTAAGCAATGCTATGAACATCTTAGCCACAGTAACTGGTGACTGTATGGAAGTGGATGGGGAATAACAGGCTACCCAGCCAAGACTGAGTGGCTCTGGGTTTGAGGGTCTACTTGTTCCACTTTTGTGTCATCTTTGGTGCAGGATGGGCTGGTCCTGCCCTAGACAGATTTGGTGTGCAATTTGGTGTGCAATCCTAGACTCATGTTTCCTGCTCAATGAGAATGACAGTCATGGCTAGCAGAGCCTTTTGTACAGCTTCGTGTGGTCTGCCTGTTGTGCTTGTTCCTGGATCTGCAGGCTATGCACATAGTCACACATGCCCTAGCCATTGGACTACTGTAATGAGTTCTACATGGGGCTGCCGTTGAAGGACACCTGAAGTTTCAATTGGTGAAGAATAGAGCAGTTCAAGCAGTTATGTGTGCTTCCAGAATAATGTATGATACACTTCTGCTCCACAGGCTGCATTGGCTGCCAATTTGCATCCCTGTCCAATTCAAAATGCTGGTTTTAACCTTTAAAGCTGCTCATGACTTGGGATTGGGTTGTCCTTGCCCCAATTTTATCAGCCTAACCCATTAGGTCTGTCAGAAAAGGCATGGTATTGGCCCCATCTCCCAGGGAATTGCATTTATTTTATTTTATTTTATTTTATTTTATTTTTTTTATATATATATTTTTTTTATTTGTCACAACAATATATATAGGCATCACACAAAAAGATTATACAGTATACAAGCATATATATGAGGAAATATAAGGAAATATAAGCATATATATATAAGAAGAAAAAGAAAAACAATAGGACAGGAACGGTAGGCACGTTTGTGCTCTTATGCACGCCTCTTATTTATTATTTGTTTTTTTATTTATTATTTATTATTTGGTGGGTCCCAGGTGACGGCTTTCTCTGCCATGGTGTTTGCCTTATGGAACATTCTTCCCTCAGAAGTTAGATTAGTGCTGTCCCTTTTGACACTCCAGAAGTCCAGCAAGAATTGGTTAGGTTACCAGACTGGGGTTCCCAGGGAACTGGAGATATGCTTAGATGGCTCCAATGGTGAAGTGGATATTCTCATTCTCTCTATGCTTGGGGTTTGTATATTTTGCCTTTAATAATATTTATCTTTCAATGCTGATTCTTATATTTTTATACTAATTGTTCTATATATGTGTTGTCATATGGATTAATAATGCATTAAGGTTCTGCTTTTAGATTTAGAAATTAAAAGATGTGGCTCAAAGAAATAAAGGACTAGAATTTATATCTTGCTTAAGCTCTCTCTCTCTCTCTCTCTCTCTCTCTCTCCCTCCCTCCCTCCCTCTCTCTCTATATGGTTGTTTCATTTGTGGTAAATTTGTTCTTGCATTCTTATGGAAAGGCAGTGAGACCAGCTTTAAAATCCCTCGGCAATTTAACTTTATGAATATATCAATAGATTGTTTTCCTTTGATGGACATTGCAAATTGTTATTCTTCAAGTAAATAAAACATTTTGCTTATTTATTTAGCTTACATAGCATCTATGTCATGTAATCATAAGACACAAGAGAAAAATAAGTTACTTGATGAGCAACTGCAGGTCCCTAAAGAGTCCATTATCCATGTTATTTTTCTTCCATTCCATCAAACAATGAAGCCCCATTATAGGCTATGCATGGATACTTTTTCAAATCAAATTTAGCCATTTCACTTGAATCTTCTTGGCTTCAAATGTTGGATCACAAAATGGAATGTATATGTACATGTACATGTATACACAAACACACACACACAGATTCTCAAATTTCCAGTCTGAACTTAATTGGATTTATTTGTGCAGGGCTACTAAATACGTGCTTAAGAACATTGGAGGGATGACTGCCATATATAATTAAAGGACAAATTAAAAGAGGTTAAAATTATGGATGCCTTCTGTTTATGACAAAACAAACAAAGGGAATAATCCAAACACTAATGACTGGGGAGTTTTTTAAAAAAAGCCTTCAACTAAGTTTAAATCCTGTTAGGTTCTCCTCAGATGGCTACTGTGAATATAAAATATTGGAAGGGATGAGCCAGAATGGTCATTGTTTAATCCAGTTTAATTGCCATGACTACTACTTGTAAGAAAAGGTATATTTATCCTAATTGAAACTCCAATTCTATATAAGTCCAGTAGATCTGTTTTACTTCTATTTTTTAAAACATGTTTCAATTTACATCTGGTAGAAAGGAATTTGGTGAGACTGAGGCATAAATAAAATTTCAGGGGATGGTTTATAGAAAAAAATACAAACCATTGATCATTTAATAGGTTTCCTAAGAATTGTGATGCACATTTAATGTAACAGTGAATTACATCTTAGTTCACTTGATACAATCTGATATGATTACCGAGACTTTCATTCAGGACTTAGAATAGTCAAAATTGCAATATATATAGACTCCAACTCTAGATCTGGAGATCTAGAATTTCCAAGATCAATGTTATTCATTGGTTAAAATGGTCAGTTGCTTTTATATGGATACGGTACAGCAGTTCATTTTATATCATGAAAAAGTCAAAGTAAATTGCGACATTCCAATGAGGCAATTGTTTTTTTTAAATTATTCAAGAATGAAAAAGGTAGAATTCGTGCAATCAATGTTGCAAATAATTCAGGGTCCACAAAATGGCATTTGACTGTTTCTGAAATTTTTTGACATTAAAAATGAAACTGCTTGCTGACTTTTAGAAATGCAGTTCACATTCATGGTGTAACTTGCTCCCTGCAGTGCAGATGTCAAGGACAAGACAGAAATGTAGGACTGAAAGAAGTCCTGCCTGACAGATTGCTTCACATCCAGCCTACCAAACCAATAAAACTTTAGGAGAAAATGCTAAGCATCAACGTGGTACTGAGGTCCAAGAGACATCAAGAAAACTAAGGAACTCACCTTCAAGTCTACTTTTTTTTTTGGTGGGGGGACAAAGAATAAATACTAACACCCAGATGGTTCAATTTAAAAAAGCCACACAAAGTGTGTTACATAGGAGAAAGATTCTGCCACCCAGAATGATCACAGTCTAGTTTGAATGAAGATTAATTGTCACTTTCTAATATGCTAATTAGTTTAGCATTTAGCATGCAAGTAATGCCTGTTCAGCATTCTACTGAGATGTTCCTGAATGCTTTCAGATTTCGAACAATTCTAATTGCTACTTCTGTCCTAATCTCATAGATGGCTATCCCTAGAGAAAGGCCTATAGAGGATTAGGACTGAAATGCAAAATCTGTTCCACACTGGTTTTGAGCATGGAGTGAATGCAAAATGTAGAACCTGCAAATGGTTTCATGTCCTCTTTTACTGCTAGTCTTCTGTTTGACAGGGGGAAAAAAAGAATATTTTAACTGCGATATAGAAATGTGTTATATATTTGACAGTGAATGGCTTGAAAAAAATATGCGGAACAATATTAGTATAATTAAAATTCAGACAAAAATTGAACAGTAAAAATAAATAGAAGTCGATGTAGAATTAATAGAAATCATGGGCATGTTTCAAAGGTGCTTTTTCAAGAGGCAACTGGACTTTCTTGGTTGTTTTTTTTTTTAAAAGACGTTTTGCTTCTCATCCAAGAAGCTTCTTCAGCTCTGACTAGATGGTAGGGAATGAAAGGATTTATATTCCTTGCAGACAGCTGGTCATTTGCATTCTTTTAGAGAGTCATTGAGGCCACCTGGAGGTTTGTCTTTGTCCTCACGGTCACCTGAGTAGTGCAAATGGATGTGGGGCCTTCTTGGAACTGCTGAAAGATCTGCATTGTGGAGTTGTGCTTTTTGCAGGATGTTTTCTGTCCTCTCTCCCTTCACTGTTGAATACCAGCACAGCCTATTGGGGATGAGTCTGTGTTGTCTGCATTTCAAACTGAAGCGTAAATGGTTCCTGTAGTCTGCAATTTTTCTGGAGATTGCAGACTACAGGAACCATTTGCTCTTCAGTTTGAGATGGACACGAACTGAAATGCAGTTGATTGGTTTGAAATACATTCCAAACCCAGATGAAAATATTTAAAATGCCTCTCCATTTTACCACCTGTGATTAAAGGTGGTTGTTGTTGTTGTTTTGCTGCAATTGGGACCTGTCGTGCTACAGGCTTAGACTAGAGAGAGTGAAGGTGTGGATGAAGGATCTAGGAGGAGTTAGGAATAAAATACCAGGTACTTCAGGTATTTATATTTACAGGTATTTATATTTGTACACAGCAGAGCAAAGGAACAAGTTGGGATTTAGCTGCTATTGGAGAATGACTAACTGAAAAGGAAGAAATTGCTTCAACTGGATTGAATGATAGACTGTGCTATGCTAGAGTGGTAGTGACTGGTGGTAAGCATCTGCCAGTCTGCCCCCAAGGCACATTTTATTTTACTGTAGGGTGGATGTTGGTTTTAGTTAAATGGAAACTGGGAGGGAATCCTCCACTCCTGCCATTCCTTTTCCTTCAAACTGGCTCCCTTTAGTTTAAAACATTGCTCCCCTAAAAATCTTTTCCAACAATATTGGGGAAACCACCCTTCCGATTAGTTTTTGAGACCCTAAGGATGCTATTGCACTGCATGATCTGGAGAGTCTTCAGTCAGTGTTAGCAGGCCTGCCAGTTGTAGCCCTTCCTGGATAAAACAATAAGGACAGCAACTCATCGTTTCATAGTTAAACTATTGCAATTTGCTTTATGTGGAGTCATGCAAAGGACTCGGAAGCTCCACTTGGCATAGATGGAGTTGCCTACTTACTATTACCCAATTTAGCAGAATAATGCTCATTTTGCGAGAGTTCAGTGGGCTTTTGGGCCAGATAACAGGAGCTGATGATTATCTATAAAGTGTCATGGCCTTGTTGGAGCCTGAATCCAAGGAAGAGGATGAGACGGGGCTAGGGCCTATGGAGGAATGACCAGTCCTGGGTCCCTTGGGTCTGGGAAGGGTCACCAGAGAGGAAGGGGCGGGAGGATGAGGGTGGACGGCAGAGCAGGCAGCGGAGCAGAGGAGCGATGGAGCTCTGGCGATAAGCAGTTACCTCCCTCCCAGATCCCCGAGCATGAAGAATGGAGAGGAGGCAGGATCAGCACAGAACAACCTGATGACTCGAGAAGAGGGCACCCTGCCCCTCTTCACAAGGCTCACCTGGGGAATGAAATTTAAAGAGATGCTGTTGGGAGGGGCGTTTTTCAGGAACAAGTGTTGCTTTTTCCAGTCTCATGTGCTGTTACTGACATCTGGATATTTGCCTTATTTATTTTGTTTGCCATGCTGGCCTGGCCTGGCTACGTGCAAGATCACAGTGACACAGTTATACTCCAGGTGGTGCTGCAGTCCCAGGGAACTCTTCCTGTGACAAGGACTCTCTATAAAACCAATTTCCTTG
Source organism: Ahaetulla prasina (assembly GCF_028640845.1). NCBI lineage: Eukaryota > Metazoa > Chordata > Lepidosauria > Squamata > Colubridae > Ahaetulla > Ahaetulla prasina. The sequence continues at coordinate 277,001,536 of NC_080539.1, read as the reverse complement.
AACTGTGTTGCTCCTCTGGATTAATAGCAGCCAAGACTTATTGGAGGTGTGTGTTTAGAGGTTGGCTCCTGGACTTGCAGTGAATAGTGGGACTTTTGGGGGAAAGTTGGAACAATAAAGGGGAGTTAAGCCTTTGTTCTGACTATGTTGTTTCCATGCCCAGCCCTGGGTCATCACATAAAGCTGTATGGATTGGCTTCTGGTTACTTCTCTAATCATTATCTCCATATTGAAACAGTCCACCCTACAAAATCTAATAGGGAAAGAATGCTTCAGATGTCCACCCCATAAGACTTCGGAAACCAGGAGTCTTGAGAATGTTGATGCAGTCCGTGGTAACATTTTGCCGCAATGCCATGTTTGATTTGCCTACTTGTTTATGTTGGTTTGATCTGTTTGCTACTATTTTTCTTTAGTACTGTGAAGTTAAAGGTTCCCCTCACACATATGTGGTAGACATTCCCGACTCTAGGGAGCAGTGCTCATGTCTGTTTCAAAGCCAAAGAGCCAGCGCTGTCTGAAGATGTCTCCATGGTCATGTGGCCGGCACAGCTAAACACCAAAGGCGCACCGAATGCTGTTACCTTCCCACCAAAGGTGGTCCCTATTTTCTACTTGCATTTTTTATGTGCTTTTGAACTGCTAAGTTGGCAGAAGCTGGGACAAGTAACGGGAGCTCACCCTGTTATGTGGCACTAGGGATTCGAACCACTGAACTGCCAACCTTTCGATCGACAATCTCAGCGTCTGAGCCACTGAGCCACCATGTCTCTCTAGTACTGTACTTCAATGCAAAAAAGAACAGGTAGTTTCCTGAACAGGGATGTGGGCAACACCCATGATCCTCTTTTCTTCTGTGTGCTATGAAGATATAATCTACATTTATGACATAAATGATAGCAGTGGGCAGAGATGGTTTTTTAAAATATTTCCTGGAATGAGGCTGCACTCATGGTCAGATGGCCTACTTTATCTTTAATACTGAAAAACTGAGGTAGAAAGAGCGAGATTATGTTCTTGATTGTCTGCAAAGTTAGGCTTAGAACAGGATATTTGTTTGTCCTTCAGTTTGGACTGAATAAATAATTAAAAAATTTTTTGGCCAGGAAGTCCTTCTGCCTATTTGCCTACCTTTTCTCATATTCCCTTCAATTAAAAATAATATTTTTTCTGGACAAATGCTTGGTCTGTATTTAAAGAAAACTAGGGTAAGGGTACCAAATTTGGACTGCAAAAAACTAAATGACCATTGGATGGCAAAATGTAATTATGTAGTAGTAATCCACTGTTTCCATGACCAGAACATCTGAGTCAACCAAAGCTAAATTGCTTCCAGTCCAAAATCATTGGCAGAACTTTTGGAACATGATATTTTGTTTCAAATTCAAAACTAAACATATTTTCTATTTTGGACAAACACTTTCCCCAGAATTTTGAGAGCAGAAGAGCAAGGGGCTTCATAGAAGCTCCTGCAATAAGGAGCTTGCAAAATCAGATTTTCCTATCTGAAGTTGAGCTGCTTCTTTTTTGTCTTCTCAAGAATGTTAGATGGATTTGGAAAAACAAAAAAGGGATTTAAATTTTAATGTTAGCCAATCAGAATGATAGCATCATTGTAAATATCCCATCATGATATAATACTATCCGAAAAAAAATGTTTAAAAAAATATGGCATCTCCATGTGATGAATTCTATCCCCAACTGTTCATTTAAGTTGTATCACATCAGAGATCAGAACTTCTACAGTTGTATAATTATCTGAGGGTGTCAATGAAAGTAAATAGTTATATGATTGCATAGAACTCTGGCATACATTTTAAATAAACTCTATCTTAATTTGTTCTTTTGCTACCTTACAGTTGACCCTTCTTGCAATCATTTGCACTCAATTCCCCAGTTCTGTTCATGATCTCAACAAACAAGGATTTTAGACTTTACTGAGGATGAATCAGAACACTTTTGAGTTCTCTTGATTTCATACCATTTTGTTTTTTAAAAAGCTTTTGTTAGTAATTGTTTTACTTTCTAGTTTGTTTTAACTGTGCTTTAATTGTATATTGTACTATGTACTTACCTTTGCAAATTTTTTTGCAAAGGTTTACTCTCAAAGGTGTTATACAAATAGTGTTTAGTGAAGGTTCAATCTGAGAAGTAAATTTGTTTAATACCTATACCAATAATGAACATCTTTTCAAATTTAAAAGGCAGTGAAACAGAAACTCTCTGGAAGGCTTATTAAAATTGAGGGCATTTGTTCCCTTTACAAACTTCACAGTATCTTCTTTGCCGTGCGTGACACTAACGAACTCTCTCTACTGAGTTGATCATGAATTATTAAGAAAAGATTTTGGAATGTAAAAGTATTCCAGAGCAGCAAGCATAAGAAACGTATATCAGAACAACTATAATTATCTTTTATATTCAATGTTATTTCAAAGTCGTGCTTTTCATTTTCAGACAGATTTGTCACGACAGCAATTCTTTACAATGCGGCCCAGATTGTTCTATTTTTGGAAGAGGGGGGCAAGGTGGGGGAGGAAGAGGAGAAGGCTTTTCTCATAAAAGGCTGAGCGAGATAACACAAAGAAAAGATGGCTTGTCAGGAAAATTGATGGGAGGAAGGACATTCTGCTTTTCCACTTCACCAAACTCGGGACAAACAAAGTGCCCGGTCAGTTATTTAAACATTTTCTGTTTTTTGTGATGTTTCCAAGTGCTTTGGGCAAAGTGAATCAAATTAATTACATATTGCAGTCAGCATCAGATTGACAGGGCAAATCTCCTCAAGCAGGGATCAATCAGGAGCGGAGTTGCCTGCGCAGAGGAATCACCAGCGCAGATCTCTGTGTTTAAAGTTTAGTCAAAGAATCTGTGTGAAGCAAAACACGTTTGCTTCCTGCAGTTTTAACATCAGGTGAAGCTTCTACATTTATATTTCTCTCTTCGCCTGCTTCAGTCCCACCTGTCTTCTGTTGGTTAGACTGCAACTTTTGGGATTTTCATTATTTCCTCTCTTTTAGTTCACCTTTCCTTTTCTACCTGGGCAATTTAGGTTCTCCCCTGAAGCATTCTCTCTCTGTAATGAGGGGAACACATTTCAGGTTTTAAGCTATGGAAGGATTGATGCTTTCTTTGCATTGTGTTATAGCCCAAATGAAGTTCATCTTTATTTCCTCCCAAGCAAGCACCAGAGTTCAGAATACCAAGCGTTACTCCTCTCACTTCCATGTTCTTCTCTCTGCATATTCTTTTCACTGAGCAAATCAGCCTGCTAACCAACACTTTTTCCCAATCAATTTCTCTGTGTTTGCCTACCTATACATCATTTGGTCCCAATAGATAAAGGCTGAACTGCGTGTCCTAGACTTTGCATATATACTGTGTCCAAATAAACATAGTGATTCAACCCCATTTCTGTTTCAGGCATTATTTCCTTGTTATTTCTTCCCCAATCCTGCTCTTGAGTTTCCTCTTTCTTCACTGATGTCCTTGTTAATATTAATCACCACAGCTCTATATGTGAGCAAAGTCGAGAATAGGCAACAGCGAGTAAGTGCAAAACTCCCCCATCATTTGAAATAAGGCAGGGGTCTACTGAAGGAAAAAAAAGTCTTTAGACAAAAGCCATCTCTGTGGTAGGTCTGTTTTTTTTAATTTTTTTTCCAGGCTTACTTGTAAGTGAGCTGCTGTTGCTGCACAGCAGAATTAAAGACACTTAATAGAATCGAATCGAATCGAATAACAGAGTTGGAAGGGACCTTGGAGGTCTTCTAGTCCAACCCCTTGCTTAGACAGGAAACCCTACACCACTTCAGACTTTCCTAAACACTATTTATGAATACATTTATCCCAACATTAAAGAGAATTACACTAGAATAAAATTTTTTGCCTTGTTATAACTTTTCTAACTGGTGAGGCGCAGTTATCTATATCTCCCACAACCACCAATTCTGTGATTTCAGTCAAAATAAATAAAGCAGAAAAATGGGCTCAAGAAATTCTTCTTCAAAAATCTTCAACCAAAAACTGTCTACTATTGACCTCACCCCATTCCTAAGAGGACTATAAGGGACGTGCATAAGAGCACAAAAGTGCCTACCGTTCCTGTCCTATTGTTCCCTTCATTATATCAAATTAATATAGCTGATGCATATTCTTTATATATATATATATATATATATATATATATATATATATATATATATATATATATATATATATATTTGTTTTCTGAGGTTTTCACGGGTGTTTGTATGTAGGTCTTTGGTTGTTCGGGTTTTCTCCCGTGTCAGAAACAGCTGCGATCACACATTGCTCCCAGAAGCACGAAGCTGAAGCCTGAAGATGACGAATGAGACTTCGTCGAAACGTTGCCAAGACATTTCCAATTTTACACGGAGAAAACCCAACAACCAAAGACCTACATATATATATATATATATATATATATAGGTCTTTGGTTATTCGGGTTTTCTCCCACGTAAACCCGAATAACCAAAGACCTATATATATATATATATATATATATATATGTCTTTGGTTATTCGGGTTTTCTCCCACGTAAACCCGAATAACCAAAGACCTACATACAAACACCCGCGAAAACCTCAGAAAACATATATATATATATTCTTCATGATATGTTTTTTTTTTACTTATGACAATGTTTGTGTATACTGTTGTGACAAAATTAAATAAATAAATAAAAAATTACCATGACATATTAATAAAGCATTTAGAAATAGGATTTCCATATGTATCAGCATGTGGACTTTTGCGTCACACAATATTAAATATATGGTTACTTTTTAAACATAGGACTTTGATAGTTCTTGGTATACATTTGGGGTAATCTATAATGCAACAAACATTCTATTTGTTTAAGAAGCAGATAATCAGATGACAGCTAAGAAGAGGCTGGAAGTTAGACTATAACTTGAGGACATATTAGGCCAATCACGAACTGCCAATAGAATATTCACATTGGAAAAGCAATTACCTAGAATTGCTATAAAATTTGTACCAGGAAATGAGCCAAAGAAAAATATTGTGGCAATGATATTCACTCAATGCTATAAATATATTTTTCATTTTGATGACTTCAACATGGAAATACAACTATTATCATTCATCGGGCAAATGTTCAATAATAAGAACCAACTATGTATAGCAGCCAACCAGTAGTACAATATAAAGCCCATAAACTAATTTAAGAAGACATTTGGATCTATCCCTTATAGATATTTTGCTGAAGAAAAAAAAATAAGCTTGTGATTTATGGGTTTGATGCTTAGAAAGGGCAGACTATGGAAACAAGTTAAATAATCTTAAACTGATAAAATATAAATATATTTATAACCTCTGTTATGAAGATTGGAATTTGCTTCTTTATAATTTTTATTTCTTTTTCTATTTTCCTTTTCTAATTTTCTCTCTTATCTATTCATTATTTTCTTCATTTCTTTTCTAAAATTTGTTTTGTTTTCATCTTGTTAAAAATTTCTTTAATAAAAATTATATCAAGAGAATCCATCTAGATTTGTCCCCATGGAATTTCTGTAACGTTATATGAGTCTGATGGAATTCTGCAGTGGTGAGCCTTCGTTAATCTTGGAAATTCAAAAGAACTGATTTTATGGGATTCTAAGTAGCAAAGATTTCAAAGCTATCCTGTTGTAAACGCTACCCTTGTCATTGCAGGGAAAAAAACAAATTGTGCAAGAAGAAGAAACATGCAGTCCTTTCCTACTGTCTTCTGGTGGAATAAAATCTTAAAACTCTCATTTTGCTAGATTTACCTATGTGGCTTAATAAAGTTAAGACTTTGGGAGACCATTTTTTTAAAAAAACCAAAACAAAACCCTTTCCTTGAACCACCCAAAGCTGTGATTAAGCAGCAAGAGTAGCTCTATATATACCATATGCCCATGTAGCCATCCATGAATATATGTTGTTCATTCCTTTTTGTGATTCTAGGCAGTTTCCAAAAATATTATTTAAAATTCAGTGTAGCAATTAAACATGATTAAAAGCGGCAGGGGAAAAAAATCTCTAAATTAGCCCAAAGGCCTGGATAAAAAGATATATATATAACTCCCCATAAATGACAGCAGAAAGGGCCAGCTTCAATTGTCCCATAATATAGATCCAGTCACAGAAAAAAGCAGTTCTACATGTGGATGCTAAATTTATCCATGGCAGGACCAGAATAAAATGCTCTGTTTGGAGCTCTAACTGAGTCCCTCTACTTAAAAAAAATCTAGATGTACATGGCGGTCTTAATGTCCGCGAAGCACTCAAGGCAAAGATTGAAGTAAAGGTTCAGAATCATCCAAAAACCTTTCAGCAAAAACCTTGTATTTCACTTTCACACAGTCTTCACAACTGATCAACTAGGTGTGCTATCATTCCCTTTAGTCTTATCAGCCATCCACACCCTGAAAAGCAAAGCAACCCTCCTTACTTAGGTTCAGAATGTAAAAATCTAAGAGTTCAGTTTCTTCTTCTGGCATGTTTTGAACTCCATGCAGTTTGCACATCCCATCAAATGTTACAGCTGAGCAAAAAAAAACACATTAATAGTCAATATCAATACATAAGGAATAAAAGAAGGGACAGTAAAAAATGTGTGTAGGTGCATGCATATGCACACACATAAAAACTAACACACAAACAACAGGAAATAAAAATAAAAGATTAAAAAGGATTAAAGGAATTTGGGGAGTTTGAATTTGGATCTTGCCATCTTGGTACTTTCTTAATTCTGGATTCTGGAGATGCTTACACAGTATATGTTTCCAGGGGATTCTGACACCAACCGAATACCAACTACAATGAACGGTATCCTACCAAGATCATTTTCTATTTCTTTCTTCAAAACACAGACCTTCTCTAGGGTAACTGCTGATTTGTGAACCACTCTTCCTTTAGAAGTACATGCAGCCTCCTCTTTTTTTTTTGACATTCTGGAAACTAATTAAAACTGTGTCATTTCAATGAGCTTTCAACCCCAGTGGATTGTTAGAGGACCTTTATCTTGAGCGTTGATTAGATTTTATTGTCTTTTTTTCCTATTGTTTTGCATTTTATTTTTCTTATTTTAGGTTGTCCGGTGTCCTTTGGGAAGGGGGCAGGTTGCAAGTACTGCTGAATAAATATATAAAATGTCTAAGGGCAATGTGGAAACTGCACAAAGTATGTGGATATAATAATAATGTACAGGCCAGTTTTTAAAAATATATTTTATTCTTCACCCAACTCTAATTGACTCTTGGGTGGTTCACAAATAATATTTTCCCTAAATTTAATATAACAGTGTGGGGAATGGCAAATATAAACTAGGAGTCACATTTACATATTCTGAGCTAGAATTTCTCTCTATGCAGGAAAAGTTTAGTTGCTATGATGGAAACATGTAATCATGCTGATTGATTCATCCCTAAATTAAAACCATTTATAGAAATCCTAAAATTTCAGATGTGATCCACATCTAAATATACCTGAGCATTAAAATGTAGTGCAGAATATAAACAACTATGCACAATTCCTCCATGTTGTGAAAGAACATATTTTCATAGATAACTTTAGTCCACACTGTAAGATCTAATTATTTAAGCACAGCAGCCAGTTGGCTAGAAGCAAACAAGAAGATAAATTATTGCAGAAGCAGATTACAGCCGTGAACACTTTGAGAAAATAAGATATTTCATAATAATGGAATGTAACTTTGTTTGTTTATTTTTAGGAGCACCGAACCAGAGCAGGAAAGCGCGCATAGGAGCGAGAGTGCTCGAAGTTGGCCACTATGGGGAGAGTGCCCTGCCTTCTCCTCTTGCTCCTCACAGTCGCCCTGAGCTGAGCTGGTGTGGGTCTTTACTTGGGCAGCCCCGACAGCCACAGCAGCAAGCAGCAGCACCGCAACAACGAGGTACAATAAGATTTGGCAGCACAGAAATTGTTCCATAAAAAATAGTGCATCTCTGAGGGGCTTCTGACAAAAAACAAAACAAAACAAAATCACCCCAAAACAAAACCCAAGCTTTCAGCTTGGAGCTTGTTAAGGAGGACTATTCCTCCACCCCAGCCATACGTTTTCTGGTCTGGGCTGCTCGGCAGGTAGGCTCGGCAGGCAGACTTTTATTTTGTCAGCCCAAGGTGGGGGGCGGTATGTAGGAAATCACCCTGTCTCTGCATCATCGGTCATGTGACTGAGTAGGCGTGGCCAACTCGATGTCACTCACAGCAAGGTGTTGCCCCACCTTGCCGTGAGTGACATTGAGTTGGCCACACCCACTCAGTCACATGACCCCCACCAAGCCACCCCCACCAAGCCATTGCCACAGAATTGGTAGTAAAAAAATTTGAATCCCACCACTGATAGAGTTGTGTTTTGCTTACTGCAATCTCTTGAAGGTTTTCTTTTAAATGGAAGAATGCAATACCCATTTCCTGCCTTAGTCAGGCAGAAAGTCTGTAGAGATTCTCAGTCGTCCATGTCATGGTTGTCCCAAAGATGCTTTTTCAGGGTGCAACTGGAGTTTCTTGTTTTTTCTTTGAAGACGTTTCGCTTCTCATCCAAAGCTTCTTCAGCTCTGACAGGATAGTGGACAGTGGAAGGATTTATATTCAATGGCCCTCTAAAGCAGAGGTCTTCAAATTTGGCAGCTTTAAGTCTTCCAGAATTCTGGGAGTTGAAGCTCACAAGTCTTAAAGCTGCCAAGTTTGAAGACCTCTGCTCTAAAGGATCCAAATGACCAGCTGTCTGCAAGGAATATAAATCCTTCCATTCCCCTCCTTCCAATAAGAGCTGAAGAAGCTTCTTGGATGAGAAGTGAAAAACAAGAAACTCCAGTTGCCTACTGAAAAGGCATCTTTGGGACTTAGTCAGGCAGCCTTTCCCACAAAGGTGCTTTCCACCTTTGTTGAACTGCAACCATTCCTACCTAATTAGCATAAATGATAGCTCTATGGAATTTAAAATATAACATATCCAGAGGATATGAGACCTGGAAGGCTGCATTAAGGGGTAGATGGCTTGGTTAAAAGCATTCCTTTGACCTTTTGCATATGCTCTAAAATGGCAGCATCACTTGTAATTTCAATGTTGAAATTACAAGTGATGAGCGATTCCCTTTTAATGTATTCACTAAATTGTAGATGCATGGAGGGTGAAGGACAGTTCATTCTGAATAGGTAGAAGATAAATATGTTCTTGAGTTCAGCTTTTAAATCCTTGTAAACAAATTGTATATGATCACAGATACATTTTTATAACAAAAAGCAGGGCTTTGATATTGTCTTTTTCCAGAACCTTTTCCCAATTTTCTGGTCTACCCAGTGTTCCAGATATTCCCCAATGGTCCCTCTTACCCAAGTTCTAACTAGCTTCAGCTTGTCTACTGAGCTCAGCCATGATTAACCAGAGGCTACCACCAGATATGACTAAATAAAATTGCATGCAAGTGCAGCTACTTATACTATTTATAGAAAAGGGCTATATGTATGTAGTCTGCATATTATTTATATGCAAAGTAAGATACTTTTCTAGTCCAAGTGCTATCATCTGTAATCTCATCATGGCTAAGATGCATAGGTAAACCCATATTTATAGATATGTCTTGTTGCACTCTTAGAAGGTATTGCACAACTTTTCATTCCTAGTGGAAATTCAAGATTATTTCCCTGTAGTAAATGGAAAGAGTTCTGGTGGGGACCATGACTTAAAAGGATAGAATTAAAAATTAAAATATTATATTTATATGCATTAGATTCTGTATGGTTATATGCTTTAGATCCTATACAGTTGCAAAGAAAATATTTTTTAAAAAAAATGCTAAACAATCACATGCGTTTTTGGCACATAAGGTTTCGCCCTTATTTGCCCCAACCACTATTTTAACCAAAATGTAGGTATTATATCCATACAGTTTTTCTTTGCTTGGTGGAAAGTTATGCAAACATCCCAACAATCTATTTAAATATGTGGATAAAAAACATTTTAAAATATTAATTTCTCTGTAAAAAGAAGATCTATGTGATTTCCCCCCGTTTGTAAATTTGCTGAAAGGATAGGCTTAAAACAAAATAATGTAGAATAAAAAAGAGATTTTGTTCTGATTTATTTAGAGGATATATGGGGCTACCTATCTCATTCTCACAATTCTGGACAGTTAATAGTACCTTAAAAACTCATAGAGAAATCCAGAGCAAAATGTCTTTTAAAAGCTCCAATAATAACAACACCATGCAAACAACAACAACAATAACAACTAGAACAGTGGTGGGTTGCTCCAGTTCTTTCCGTTTCTTTTGAACGGGTAGTAAAAGCAGCGGGAAGCTCTACCCACCTGCTTGGACATCATAATTAACGATCTGCACATGTGCAGAAGTGAGTGCTCCCATTGTGAACCAGTAGTAAAGATAAATAGAACCCACTCTTGAACCAGAACAACCAACAATAGCAATCAGAACAACCAAAAAACCTTAGAATCTCATTTAATCACCCAGGGGAAAAGCCAAGCGTTTAAAACTTTCTGAAAGACTAACGAAATTGGAGCCATATGAATCTCATGGAGAATGCTGTTCCATAGGGCATGCCATGACAGAAAACAGATCTCTTGGCCCAGTAGATGATATTGCTTCATAGAAAGAATCCAAAGCAGGTTTACTCTGCTGGATTCAGTGGGATGAGCAGATTGGAAATAGGCAGTCCCACATCACCCAGTACCAGAGGTGGGTTTCAGCAAGTTCTGGCCCCATCCCCATCTATTCTCTGCCTCCCAAGTCCCAGCTGATCTGGAGGAAATGGGGATTTTGCAGTAACCTTCCCCTGGAGTGGGGTGGGAATGGAGATTTTACAGTATCCTTCCTCTGCCACACCCACCAAGCCACGCCCACCAAGCCATGCCACACCCACCAAGCCACATCCACAGAACCGGTAGTAAAAAAAATTGAAACTCACCACTGCCCAGTACCATGTAGAGCTTTATAGTGCTTGAATTCAATTCAACTGAATTGAATTTAGAGACATACTGGGAACCAGTGCTTCTTGAGGAGCAGTGGTATTGCATGGATATACTCTAAAGCATCCCAAATTGCCCATGCATTTTGGATCATCTGTGCTTTCTGATTGCTCCTCAAGAGCGAGGTTGTATAAAGTAAATTTCAGCAACCCCATTACAAAGTGACTAAGACATGAATAATCATGAGTGCCTCCTATTCTAAGAGTAGGTATATTTGGTGCGCAAAATGAATTGGTGCAAAATAACAATAGCACTTAGAGGTCTTCTAACGCTTCATAGTGTTTAATTTTTTAAAATTTTTAATTAAAAAAACATTTTATTAGGTTATAAAATAAGATACAAAATACAAAAGTAAATAGGAAGGCAGTGGGGGGAAAAGGGGGGAAGAGAAGTAAGGAAGGGCTGGGAAAAAGAAAAGCATTGATTTCATACTGTTTTACAGCACTCACTGAACCGTTTAAAATGTCAGCATATTCTCCCCAACAATCTGGGTCCTCATTTTACCTCATTTTACTCAGAAGGATGGAAGGCTGTGTCAACTTTGAGCTGGTCAGGATCGAACTCCTGGCTGTGGGCAGAGTTAGCCTGCATTACATTCTAACCATTGCGCCGCCAGGGCTCTTAGTCATTTTAGTTAAAGATGCCACCTGTTCCTTGAGCTAGAGCCACAAATATGAAAGGACCTCCAGAATGCTCACCAAGTTGTCTGAGGCAGTGCTATCCTATTCAGAGTTAAATATGGAAAATCCCTTGATCCATGGGACTTCAAATCCTATACTCATTCAGAGTTGACCCAATGCCTATTCTTCCCTATCCAGACCGTCACAGCTTCAGACACAGAGAATAACTTCAGCTTTGAACAAGAGTGGGTCAGCGATATCCTCCATCAACACTGATTGGACCAGGCCTTGGAGGGTGGAGGAGAAGCTCAAAACAAAGCCCCCTCCCATTCCTAACCCCTTAAGCTGATCCAGAAGGACAACATGGTTGTTGGTACTAAAAGCAGCTGAAATAACAAGCAAGGAGGGTGAAGATCTTAAAGGAATGTTGATTTTTACTCAAATGTCAATAGACATTTGATATATAATTTTAAATATTGAGTGGCTTTGTTACAGTTTACAGCTTCAATCAAAAAAAATACATTTTATTTATTTAATTTGGTTCAGGCGCCTTAGATAAGATTTTTTTTTTAAAATCCAGAAATTCAGTGTAATGTATCTTTAAAAGTTTTGGCGGGAATTAGCACGTTGCTGATTGGTTGAGGCCACCGGCCGAACTGTATATAAAGAGAGGTTTGCCCCAGTACTGGTTGCTGGGTTCACTGTATATTAAAGAGCTGTTGTCACTACCCTGGTCTCCTGCCTCGTTATTGCCCAAACTTAACACTGGCGACGAAGGTGGGATCCCGAGGCTAAAAGCACCAGGAAAGAGCTGAACGCACTACGAGGACCGAACCCAGCAAAATTCAGGGCGGAACGCAGCGATGGCCAGCTACACACCGCCCGCGCCGTTTGACCCATCCAAGGAGAAATGGGGGACATACATGACCCGTTTCGAGAGTTTCCTCGAGGCGAACGAACTGCAAGGAGTTCCAGACAACAGAAAAAGGGCGTATTTCCTGAGCCACTGCGGTCCCGAGGTCATCGACATCGCAGAAGCCCTGGCAGAGCCAACGCCGGTACAATCGGTATCGTGGCAAACTCTGCAGAACCTATTGAAGAACCATTTCGCACCAACACCGTCCAAATATGTGCAGCGTTTTGAATTTGGAGAGCGCAGACAGCAAGAGGGCGAGTCCATCAGCGATTACATGGCCGCCCTGAGGAAAGCCTCCAAATATTGTGGGTACCGAGATTTGGATGAGGAACTGTTGGAGCAACTCATCCGTGGGGTCAGAGACATTCGTTTGCGGAGGCGGCTGCTATCCAAAAGCAACCTAACGCTGGCAAACGCTCTGGATGAAGCCAGAGCTCATGAGATGTCCACCCAAGCGGCGGAAACCCTACAAAAGCCACTCACACCAACGGCGAGCGCGAAATCAACTCTGGTCCACAACGAAGAAGTCCAGACCGAATCAGACGGCGAGGATGAGGAAGGAGTTTTTCACACCGGGAGACCGAGAAAAGAAGACCGGGATGAATGCGGAAGTTGCGGAGGGCAACACCAGCGTCAACAATGCAAGTTCAAGGACGCTACATGTCGGCGGTGCGAGAAGAAGGGGCACCTGGCTCAAGTCTGTCGAGCACCCCAACCTTCCCGCCGAAAATTCAAACCAACCAATCAGAGAGCGGGATCGGCAAGGCGACCCGTGATTGGTCAAAACAAAAAGGGCGCGAAGTCAAATCGAACGACCGTGATAGTGGGTCGTGCAGCGACCCGTGCAGAGAAGAAAATCTTCACAAAACCGAAAATCAAAGGAGTGCCGTGCCGACTGGAGGTGGACACAGGGTCAGCGATCACAATCATGTCCTGGGACACTTTTGCGAAAGCTTTGCTGAACATCGCCAAGCGCAAACTGCGAACACAGCGGCTAAAAGTTCAAGACTACCAGGGGAATCGCATCCCTGTTCGAGGGACAACATCCGTCCGCGTCGAGTACGGACCACACAAGAAAACCCTGCCCATCACGATAGTCGAGGGGACCCTACCAAGCTTGTTGGGACTAGACTGGTTTCGAGCATTGGGCATGGGAGTGACTGGCATCTACAGAAACGACTTTAACCTAAAGGACGCCCTCATGGAAGAATTCGAAGATGTTTTCAAAGACTGCCTGGGCAAGTACAAGGGGACCCCTATTTCTTTCAACTTAGATCCTCAGGTAGCCCCTATAAGGTTAAAAGCGAGGAGAGTCCCTTTCGCCCTTAAACCCAAGATTGACCGGAAATAGACAAACTAGTCAGTCAAGGGATACTAGTACCAGTCGATCATGCAAAATGGGAGACGCCAATCGTCACCCCAGTAAAACCAGATGGGTCAGTTCGAATTTGCGCTGACTACAAGGCGACCTTAAACAAAGCCTTGCAAAAAAGCGCTTACCCGGTTCCAGTGGTGCAACACTTGCTGCACTCGCTGGGGCAAGGGCACATTTTTGCCAAATTAGATTTGGCCCAAGCCTATCAACAACTGCCCGTAGATGCCAACACAGCCGAAGCCCAGACAATTGTAACACACAGAGGTGCCTTTAAATGTACCAGATTACAGTTTGGGGTAAGTGTGGCACCTGGCCTTTTTCAAAACTTAATGGAGCGACTTCTGCAAGGGCTCCCGGGGGTGGTACCATATTTTGATGATGTGTTGGTATCCGCCGAGAATTTGGAAGAACTAGGGGAGCGTTTGAGAAAAGTTTTGGGCATTTTCCGGTCAGCCGGTCTAAAAGCTAAAATGAACAAATGCCAAATAGGGGTAGAATCTGTAGATTTCTTGGGTTACCGAATAGACAAGGAAGGAATTCACCCCACAGAGAGCAAAATCAAGGCAATAAAAAAGGCCCCAGCCCCCAGAAACAAAACAGAGCTACAGGCATTTTTGGGTCTATTGAACTTTTACGCGGTCTTTTTAAAAAATAAGGCAACTGTTGCCGAGCCGCTACATAAGTTACTGGGAAAGAATGCTGTTTGGTCTTGGGGAAAGGCAGAAGCTAGAGCATTCGAGGCAGTAAAAAACCTACTATCGAACGATAGTTTACTGATCCAGTACAATAGCACAATGCCAGTGGTGTTAGTTTGCGACGCATCCCCCTATGGGGTGGGGGCTGTGCTCAGCCATAGACTCCCGAATGGCACAGAAGCCCCAATAGCCTTCTACTCCAGAACGATGTCCTCGGCAGAGAGGAACTATAGTCAGTTGGATAGGGAAGCCCTAGCCATAGTTTCAGGAGTGAAAAAATTTCACGAATACGTTTTTGGTCGAGACTTTGAAATTATTACAGACCATAGACCACTATTAGGGTTGCTGGCTGGCGACCGGCCAACACCCGTGGCACTCTCGCCCCGATTGACCCGATGGACTATCTTTCTAGCTGCCTACTCCTATAAACTGCGGCATCGGCCAGGAAAGGAGTTGGGGCATGCGGACGCATTAAGCAGATGCCCACTGCCAGGGGCGATCGAGGACCCCACTCCGGGGACACCCATACTGTTAATTGACTCTCTGGACTCTGGCCCAGTCACGTCTAAGGAGGTGGCTCGGGCTTCATACCGGGACATTACTTTGAGAACTGTAATTGGTTGGGTTCAAAGAGGGTGGCCTCATGGGCGGCGTTTCAAAGAATTTGTTAAGAAAAGCGGGAATTATCAGTGCAAGGGGGTTGCCTGCTCTGGGGGATAGGGTGGTTGTTCCAGAGAACCTGAGGGGAAAAGTTCTGGAACTTCTGCACGAAGGTCACCCTGGGATCGTGAGAATGAAGGGTTTAGCTAGGAGCTATGTGTGGTGGCCCCTAATGGACAAAGAGATTAGCGACAAGGTTGGCAGATGCCAAGTGTGCCAGGAGTCCAGACCACTACCACCTACGGCCCCAATCCGGGAGTGGAGAAACCCCAAGGCCCATGGTCCCGTATACATATAGACTTCGCCGGCCCCTTCCACGGCCAAACGTTTCTAATAGTGGTGGATGCATTCTCCAAATGGTTGGAGATCATCCTAATGAAATCCACAACCGCTGAAGCTGTCATTTCAGCACTAAGGCACCTTTTCGCAACACACGGGTTGCCGGACACTCTAGTGTCAGACAATGGGCCACAGTTCACGCGACACTTTTGAGGGGTACTTGGCCGAAGAGGGCATCCGACATGCCCTCTCGGCGCCTTTCCACCCTGCGACGAACGGCCTTGCTGAACGTTTCGTCCGGAGCGCGAAAGAGGCATTGTCCAGAAGTGGCCCAGGCGATTGGCAATCACAAATTGATGCATTCCTAACGGTACAACACAGAACCCTTGTGTGGCCACTGGCGCAGCCCAACAGAACTACTGATGGGACGAATACTAAGATGCCCATTAGACCGTTTAAACCCGAATTACACGCCAGACGGGTACAAAACAACACCAGGCAAAACAAGAGAACTGGCCATAGGAAGCTATGTATGGGCACACAATTACGGTGATGGCCCAAACTGGCTAAAGGGAACAATCATAGACACCACGGGCCCCAAGTCGTACCTCGTGGAGATAGAGGACGGCCGGGTGTGGAGACGCCACATAGATCAGCTAAGAAATAGAATTAACACTAGACCAGAGATAGATGGGGCGAACCCGCAGCTGACTCAAGCCGAGAAAAAACGGGGGACTTATCTGGCTCAGACGAGGTCCAGCGACACCATCCGGTCCTTCCTGAGGACAGCGGGCACGACTCGGCAAGTAATCCAAGGCCGGATGGCCCGGAGGAGGAGCTGAGAGGAACGAGCAGTCCCTCCCGTCAGCTCGACTCACTCCCAGATAATGAACTGCGCAGGTCCGGGAGAGTTAGGAAACGCCCAGCGTACCTGCGCGACTACGTAGAGAAATAATATGCTAAATGTATGCAAATATGAGTAAAGTGTTTTCTGGGAGGGAAGGAGTGTAATGTATCTTTAAAAGTTTTGGCGGGAATTAGCACGTTGCTGATTGGTTGAGGCCACCGGCCGAACTGTATATAAAGAGAGGTTTGCCCCAGTACTGGTTGCTGGGTTCACTGTATATTAAAGAGCTGTTGTCACTACCCTGGTCTCCTGCCTCGTGATTGCCCAAACATAACATTCAGGGTGGCTTTTAAAGTCTTTGCTTGAATGCAGTGGACTTGTTAATATCATCATACGAAGGTATAAGGCTTTAAACCATTATTTACTTGTATTAATAAATATATTAATACATATTTATATAGACAGATTTATAAATATTTATTGATATTTAAATGCGAGTGAGTCCTCTTTCACGGAAAGACTTTTTTTGTCAAAAAGGTATAAAGATAACTGTATGGCAAAGATGGTTTCATTCTAGTAGTACAGTAAAACTTTATGGGCCTCAAGAGCGGTTTTTAAAGTATAAGTGCCACTTTTAAAGTTTGAAATGAGTTTTCTCCCTTTCTCTGCACAGCATTATTAATTTCAAAGAGATTTCATAAGCATTTCTTTTCATTAGTTAGAACAAGTAATCCATCCTCATCATTAACCTCCTGTAAAACTTTTCACATGCTCCGATTGTGCCTCTCCTCTCTATGGATCAGATTTTTCTGAGCATGTGAATAACCAAATTCTCTTCCAAGAGAAATTGATATATACTGTACCTTCTCAACAGCTGTCAGTTGCTCCAATTTTTTTAAACCAGTAGGTACACTGTTCTGGTGTATACAGAGATAAGGTTGAGTGAAATATCATTTTCCAAGGAAGAGGAAAATGTGGAGATGTATTTATGTGTTGTAGTGGACATATATTTATGTGGTCTAGGATTTGCAGGCAGAAAACATAAACTTAAAGCCTTGAGTCGATGTGAACGACCGTTTGTACCAGCATTTTTCAACCTTGGCAACTTTAAGATGTGTGAACTTCAACTCCCAAAATTCCTCAGCCAATGTGGCTAGCTGAGGAATTCTGGGAATAGAAGTCCACATATCTTAAAGTTGCCACAGTTGAGAAACAGTGATTCATGGGTGTCAAACTCCCGGTATCAAACTTGTTGCCATCATGTGATGTTTCGCGATTTTTTTTCCCCTTTGTGGGGCTGGGGTAGGTGTGGCCTGCATGTGACACATCCGGCCCATGGGCCGCCAGTTTGACACCCCTGATTGATATCAATGCTGACGATTTCTATCACTGGAAAATTTCATTATAAAAGCATCTGTTTCCTGAGTGAAACCTCCCCATATCCTCATCTGATTTGAAAAACAATGTAGAGCTCAATTAAAAAATTACTACTTCATTTGTTTGCTGTGAATTAATGGAACATTTCTAAAAAACTTTCTGAAATCTCCCATCATCATTCCCCCCTAAAATGAGTTTGGGACATGTTCATAATTCCAATCAGCTAATGCTTTGATGACATTTCTTTTTATGAAACCAGTTCTTCCATTTCCCAAAGAAAATGACACCTTGTAGTTAATCAGGTTTGGCTTTGTGCTGATGAGATCTTTTTTGGAAGCTTGACTATAAAAAGCTTGAACTGAAAATGTTCCCTGAGATGTTAATTAAGCATATCTCTGTAGAAAATAGCATTTCTGAGCAACGCCTCAGGTACCTGACAGAAAAAGTATACCTCTTGATTGTTTTGCAGAGGGTTTTATGAAGTCCTTCTCATCTGAGATCCTCCAGAAGTACTGAAAGATAAGAGAATGACAGGAAGGAAAGAGTGCTTCCGTGTGTATAATCTTCTTTACCATGTTAGTTTTCGCCATGCTTGTATTAAATGCACAAACAAGAATACCATGACGATTATGTCATGTTCCTTGACCCTGCATAATTAGGAATTACTGTATCTGTCAATTTCAATTTTTCTTGGTTTCTAATTTATTCCAGTCAGAGATTTAATTTTTTTCCATTTGGGTATTTATTTGACCTTATCCACTGATGCTGCCTTATACATTGAACCCTTTAGGAGTGGGAGGAAAGAGAGAGAGCACATGTGTGCACAAATACACACACACACACACACACACACACACCCCTAATACCCAATCATATAAAAATTTCCCATCTCTCCCATTGGGATCAAGTCACTTCTATCTGGCCATATATCAGCTTCTCCACATAAGGCATCTGAGTATTTTTAAAATGTCCTTTAAAGCAGGGGTCTCCAACCTTGGCAACTTAAAGACTTGTGGACTTCAACTCCCAGAATTCCTCAGCCAGCAAAGCTGGCTGAGGAACTCTGGGAGTTGAAGTCCACAAGTCTTAAAGTTGCTAAGGTTGGAGACCCCTGCTTTAAAGCACTGTAATTGTGTTAACAAACCTATTTTAGAGCACTATAAGAGTTAATACTGTAACTGGCACGATTTAATTAGGGCATCCGTAGAAACCCTGACAGCAACCTATTTCCTCTGTCCATGATGCCTAACACATTATTGTAGTGTTTATCAAATTTGGCAACTTTAAGATGTGTGGAATTCAACTCCAAGAATTCCCTAGCTAACATTCTGAGAATTGAAGCCCACACATCTTAAAGTGGCCGAATTTGGAGAAGGAAAAAACAACAACAGTAGGATAAACTAGTTTAAAAGTAAAAGCAATAAAGTTACCTAGTTATCAGAGTACTTGAAAAAACTATATTATGCAGAGACAAAGGATTAAGAATACTCGTCTCAGACTATTATAATGAATCTGGAAATAAGGAGAAATTTTCTGGCAGTGAGAACAATCAACCAATGGAATAGCTTTCCTTCAGAAGTTGTGGGAGCTTCAGTACTGGAAGCTTTCAAGGAGAGATTGGACTGCCATCTGCAAAAAATGGTATAGGATCTGCTTGGGTGGGGGGTTGGACTAGATGACTTACAAGGTCCCTTCCAACTCTGTATCTGTACCTGGTAAAGCCCCAGCTTTTTTCATTTGGCAATAAATAATGGAACCTAACTCAAAGGATAAATGTGGAATTCAGCATGATGCAATCTGTTAAATATTTTGTAAAGGAAATATGCTTTATACATGAGAACAAATAGTAATCATTTAATATCTATCAAGAGGAAACTCTAGTGGAGCTTACTGTAGATCATGGGTCCCCAACCGGCTGTCCAATGGGCCATGAAGCAGCATCGGTCCACGGCATGCCAAAAACTAGGCCATACAAGCAAGCAAAGCCCCATCTGCAGCATGCAGGCACCAGGCAAAATCACACACCCCTCCAGTCCTCAGAAAAACCCCTCTCCACAGAACCAGTCCCTGGTGCCCAAAAGGTTGGGGGCCGCTGGTGTAGATAACTGGGTACAACTCAAACAAAACATACATTATTTTGTGGTGTTTCCAATAGTTGAATTTGAATTCAGAGGAAATATTCTGTCTGGCTTTGCTGAAGGGTTTTACCCAACTATAAGCTCCTTAAAGACCTAAGACAATATTTCCATTGTCAGGAGGTATTTAATGACTGGAGCATTCTAGAAACTAATCCCCAACACAAATTTTGGGCTTACTATATTTTTCCACCATACATATCCTAGATCTCTTATTTAACATTCAGAGTACTTGTTAGGTAGTTAAGGTCATATCAGAAATTGATTTCTTCTACAGGACATAAGTTAATTTTCAAACATTACCAGAATTTAGCTTTGCCTTTGAAATAAGTTCAATTACAGGATTAAATTTTCCTTAATTAAATTTTAAGTCTCTTTAAATTAGCTGCAGTAATAAGTCCTTCAGCCTCCCAATCTTTATTAGATGGTTCAAATCACAATATGTACATGGACTAAAGTTTTTTTTTCTTTTAAAAAGAATGTAATTAAAATAGTATTCTCTTTTTTATTTTTTTCCACACACCTACCCATCCTGTGTCCAGTTTATTGCATGTACAAACACATATGGAAGCATGTAACTATATGTTGATTTCCACTGTCTTTAGATCATCGCCACGATGTAAAAAAGATGCTGAGACTCTAAAAAGAGTGCAGAGAACAGCAACAAAGATGATTAGGGGACTGGAGGCTAAAACATATAAAGAATGGTTGCAGGAACTGGGTATGTCTAGTTTAATGAAAAGAAGGACTGGGCTGGTGACATGATAGCAGTCTTCCAATATGTCAGGGGCTGCCACAAAGAAGAGGGAGTTGAGCTATTCTCCAAAGCACCTGAGGAATAGATACAAACTAATCAAGGAGAGAAACAATCTAGAACTAAGGAGAATTTTCCTGACAGTTAGAACAATTAATCAGTGGAACAACTTGCCTCCAGAAGTTGTGAATGCTCCAACACTGGAAGTTTTAAAGAAGAGATTGGACAACCAATCTGACTGAAATGGTAAAAAGTTTCCTTCCTGAGAAGGGGTTGGACTAGAAGACTTCCAAGGATCCACATTCCAACTCTGTTATTCTAAATTCTAAATTCTAAGATTAGGGATCCATATTTGTGCAGAATAGCATGAGTATGTGATGTTGTACCTAATGACCCCATGGGATTCATCTAACAACTGCAACAGGAACTACTGGAACTGCTTTTGTAAGTTGGCAGGTTCATGCGACATCTGCTGCATTGTTTAGTGACCGAAAGTGACTAAGGTGCAATGCATTTACACCTGCATGATTTAGTGACTGAAAGTGACCAATTACTGTAGTTAACTGAGGTCTATCTGTATCTGCTTAGAAAAAATTCTATTTATTTGACATACTTGGCAAAAGCATAAGTGTGTTCAGGCATGCACATGAAAGAAGAATAAATGGAAAAGCATGATTGATTTTATTGTTTATGGCTGAAATTCCAGACAGTTACTAAAGGGTACAAGAGATTCAGAATATAAGACAGGCCATTAAAAATATATATATAAAGAGTGGGATCTTGGGGAAAAGGTGGGCATAGAAGAAACAAATGGCAAAAGAAAAGCTGAATGGCTGCAGGAAGATAAAACATGACTCATCTACCAAAAAGTATGATAAGATGAATTAATTAATTTTGAATTAATGTTCTAACTTCATGAAGAGACTGTTGCTGTAAGGAAGTTCAGTGTGATAGCTGCTTGGTTAGAGGTGTTTTTGTTTTTTTTTAACATTTATATCCCGCCCTTCTCCAAAGACTCAGGGCGGCTTACGTTATGTAAGGCAATAGTCTCATCCTATTTGTATATTTATATACAAAGTCAACTGATTGCCCCCCCAACAATCTGGGTCCTCATTTTACCTACCTTATAAAGGATGGAAGGCTGAGTCAACCTTGGGCCTGGTGGGACTCGAGCCTGCAGTAATTGCAAGCAGCTGTGTTTAATAACAGGCTGTCTTACAGCCTGAGCCACCCATGGTGGCTCAGTGAAAGGATTATAGAGTGAAAAGGATTATAGGAGTGAAAAGGAATATAGAGTGCCACAGAAAAAAGGATTATAGAGTGCCACAGAAACATATGGAATTATGTTAATGGGTGGTGTGGAAAATGATGAATTAAAAACATATAGCTGAGAAAAAATGCATATATACAAAAGAAGGATTGTTGTAAGAAACAGGGATGAGAGAAAACTATTTATTTGCTGGATTTATTTCCTACCTCCTCCTGTTGGAGCTCCAGGTGGCATCTGTAGTGTTCTCACCAACAATATCAGGTAGGCTAGTTAGAGAGGGACCTGCCTGAAATCACCTAATGAATTTCTCTGGAGGAAGATGAATTAGAACTGGGATTCTTCCAGTCCAGTCCAACACTACACCCCACTGACTGTTTTGCATAAAAAAGTGATGTATTAATTAATGATTACATGTATATCCTGCCACAATCCTTAAGGACTCTTAGCAGCTCAGAAACAATTAAAATGCAATAACAATTAGAACATGCATGGTTAAATTAAAATTAAAACATAGAAACAAATTGACATATAAATACATAAAGCATAAACATTCCCAGTTGCCCACAGTCAATAAACCTCACTCAAGATCATATCATAACCCAAATATCCTCTGGAAGATGGCAGCTATGTTTGGCTGTTCCTCTAATGCTGTTAAAGTAGCCTGGTCACCATTTCTTTTTATTTGCATTTATATCCCGCCCTTCTCCGAAGACTCAGGGCGGCTTACATTATGTAAGGCAATAGTCTCATCCTATTTGTATATTTATATACAAAGTCAACTGATTGCCCCCCCAACAATCTGGGTCCTCATTTTACCTACCTTATAAAGGATGGAAGGCTGAGTCAACCTTGGGCCTGGTGGGACTCGAGCCTGCAGTAATTGCAAGCAGCTGTGTTTAATAACAGGCTGTCTTACAGCCTGAGCCACCCATGGTGGCTCAGTGAAAGGATTATAGAGTGAAAATGATTATAGGAGTGAAAAGGATTATAGAGTGCCACAGAAAAAAGGATTATAGAGTGCCACAGAAACATATGGAATTATGTTAATGGGTGGTGTGGAAAATGATGAATTAAAAACATATAGCTGAGAAAAAATGCATATATACAAAAGAAGGATTGTTGTAAGAAACAGGGATGAGAGAAAACTATTTATTTGCTGGATTTATTTCCTACCTCCTCCTGTTGGAGCTCCAGGTGGCATCTGTAGTGTTCTCACCAACAACATCAGGTAGGCTAGTTAGAGAGGGACCTGCCTGAAATCACCTAATGAATTTCTCTGGAGGAAGATGAATTAGAACTGGGATTCTTCCAGTCCAGTCCAACACTACACCCCACTGACTGTTTTGCATAAAAAAGTGATGTATTAATTAATGATTACATGTATATCCTGCCACAATCCTTAAGGACTCTTAGCAGCTCAGAAACAATTAAAATGCAATAACAATTAGAACATGCATGGTTAAATTAAAATTAAAACATAGAAACAAATTGACATATAAATACATAAAGCATAAACATTCCCAGTTGCCCACAGTCAATAAACCTCACTCAAGATCATATCATAACCCAAATATCCTCTGGAAGATGGCAGCTATGTTTGGCTGTTCCTCTAATGCTGTTAAAGTAGCCTGGTCACCATTTCTTTTTATTTGCATTTATATCCCGCCCTTCTCCGAAGACTCAGGGCGGCTTACACTATGTTAGCAATAGTCATCATCCTATTTGTATATTTATATACAAAGTCAACTTATTGCCCCCAACAATCTGGGTCCTCATTTTACCTACCTTATAAAGGATGGAAGGCTGAGTCAACCTTGGGCCTGGTGGGACTAGAACCTGCAGTAATTGCAAGCAGCTGCTGTTAATAACAGACTGCATTAGCAGTCTGAGCCACAGAGGCTCTGCCAAAGGGCTAGCCTTGTAACTGAGAACCAATACCTCTAAGCCTTGGCCTCCAATACCTCTCTAAAGTGAGGAACTATCAGCAGCTTTTTCTGGCAAAATTGAGTTAATCATCAGCATATTGATAATATAAAACCCAAACCATTAGATACTCTCTGTGTAAGAAGTCTGAATTTCTGTTTTTGTCCTATAGAAAAGGAAAGATAACAAGAGAATACAAAAACTATAGAAAGATTAGTGTGTCTTGGCAGGTGTTTAGCAGAATTCTGTTTGAAAGGTACCAGAAGTGAAAATGAGCAGATTTAGGGAAGTGCAATGTGATTTTAAGTGGGGCTGGGATTATGCAGATAAGCCTTTTGTTCTTTAACATGCCAATGAGAAATAAATATGAATGCTAGAAAATGTATTCTGCAACCCAACAAGACAGACACAGACTTCAGAGGATAATTAGAACTGCAGAAAAAAAAACAATAGCTACCAACCTGCCTTCCCTTGAGGACCTGTATAGTGCACGAGTCAAAAAGAGGGCTGTGAAAATATTTACAGACCCCTCACATCCTGCACATAAACTGTTTCAACTCCTACTGTTAAATTCGGGCAATGAAGAGGCAGGAGACCAATGAGTGGCAACAGCTCTTTAGTTTATTGTGACCCAGCAAAACACAACCGGCAAAAACCCCTCTTTAAATACTCTTTTGGTTGAGGCTTCAACCAATCAGCAACGTGCAATTTTCCCGCCCAAAATTCCCTCTCAAAGTTCAAAATACATTACACTCCTTCCCTCCCAGAATGCTTTATACCTCTATTTACATAATATTTACATGCTATCTGTTGTGTCTTGCCCGCCCTCAGAGCAGCCGGGGCCTTCTTACCTGCTCCCGAACACTGAGGAATGTATGCCTCCCGGCCCCAGTCCTGGCTCCATGCCCACACAAACTGCAGAAGAAGGAGCATCTCCCTGCCCCTGCCCTGACTCCATGCCCAGGCAAACTGCAGAAGAAGGAGCATCTCCTGCCCCTGCCCTGACTCCATGCCCACACAAACTGCAGAAGAAGGAGCATCTCCTGCCCCTGCCCTGACTCCATGCCCACACAAACTGCAGAAGAAGGAGCATCTCCTGCCCCTGCCCTGACTCCATGCCCACACAAACTGCAGAAGAAGGAGCATCTCCTGCCCCTGCCCTGACTCCATGCCCACACAAACTGCAGAAGAAGGAGCATCTCCTGCCCCTGCCCTGACTCCATGCCCACACAAACTGCAGAAGAAGGAGCATCTCCTGCCCCTGCCCTGACTCCATGCCCACACAAACTGCAGAAGAAGGAGCATCTCCTGCCCCTGCCCTGACTCCATGCCCACACAAACTGCAGAAGAAGGAGCATCTCCTGCCCCTGCCCTGACTCCATGCCCACACAAACTGCAGAAGAAGGAGCATCTCCTGCCCCTGCCCTGACTCCATGCCCACACAAACTGCAGAAGAAGGAGCATCTCCTGCCCCTGCCCTGACTCCATGCCCACACAAACTGCAGAAGAAGGAGCATCTCCTGCCCCTGCCCTGACTCCATGCCCACACAAACTGCAGAAGAAGGAGCATCTCCTGCCCCTGCCCTGACTCCATGCCCACACAAACTGCAGAAGAAGGAGCATCTCCTGCCCCTGCCCTGACTCCATGCCCACACAAACTGCAGAAGAAGGAGCATCTCCTGCCCCTGCCCTGACTCCATGCCCACACAAACTGCAGAAGAAGGAGCATCTCCTGCCCCTGCCCTGACTCCATGCCCACACAAACTGCAGAAGAAGGAGCATCTCCTGCCCCTGCCCTGACTCCATGCCCACACAAACTGCAGAAGAAGGAGCATCTCCTGCCCCTGCCCTGACTCCATGCCCACACAAACTGCAGAAGAAGGAGCATCTCCTGCCCCTGCCCTGACTCCATGCCCACACAAACTGCAGAAGAAGGAGCATCTCCTGCCCCTGCCCTGACTCCATGCCCACACAAACTGCAGAAGAAGGAGCATCTCCTGCCCCTGCCCTGACTCCATGCCCACACAAACTGCAGAAGAAGGAGCATCTCCTGCCCCTGCCCTGACTCCATGCCCACACAAACTGCAGAAGAAGGAGCATCTCCTGCCCCTGCCCTGACTCCATGCCCACACAAACTGCAGAAGAAGGAGCATCTCCTGCCCCTGCCCTGACTCCATGCCCACACAAACTGCAGAAGAAGGAGCATCTCCTGCCCCTGCCCTGACTCCATGCCCACACAAACTGCAGAAGAAGGAGCATCTCCTGCCCCTGCCCTGACTCCATGCCCACACAAACTGCAGAAGAAGGAGCATCTCCTGCCCCTGCCCTGACTCCATGCCCACACAAACTGCAGAAGAAGGAGCATCTCCTGCCCCTGCCCTGACTCCATGCCCACACAAACTGCAGAAGAAGGAGCATCTCCTGCCCCTGCCCTGACTCCATGCCCACACAAACTGCAGAAGAAGGAGCATCTCCTGCCCCTGCCCTGACTCCATGCCCACACAAACTGCAGAAGAAGGAGCATCTCCTGCCCCTGCCCTGACTCCATGCCCACACAAACTGCAGAAGAAGGAGCATCTCCTGCCCCTGCCCTGACTCCATGCCCACACAAACTGCAGAAGAAGGAGCATCTCCTGCCCCTGCCCTGACTCCATGCCCACACAAACTGCAGAAGAAGGAGCATCTCCTGCCCCTGCCCTGACTCCATGCCCACACAAACTGCAGAAGAAGGAGCATCTCCTGCCCCTGCCCTGACTCCATGCCCACACAAACTGCAGAAGAAGGAGCATCTCCTGCCCCTGCCCTGACTCCATGCCCAGCATTGCTATCCTTAGCAAAGGTAATGCTATAAAATTGAGTATCATCAGCATATTGATAATATAAAACCCAAACCATTAGATACTCTCTGTGTAAGAAGTCTGAATTTCTGTTTTTGTCCTATAGAAAAGGAAAGATAACAAGAGAATACAAAAACTATAGAAAGATTAGTGTGTCTTGGCAGGTGTTTAGCAGAATTCTGTTTGAAAGGTACCAGAAGTGAAAATGAGCAGATTTAGGGAAGTGCAATGTGATTTTAAGTGGGGCTGGGATTATGCAGATAAGCCTTTTGTTCTTTAACATGCCAATGAGAAATAAATATGAATGCTAGAAAATGTATTCTGCAACCCAACAAGACAGACACAGACTTCAGAGGATAATTAGAACTGCAGAAAAAAAAACAATAGCTACCAACCTGCCTTCCCTTGAGGACCTGTATAGTGCAGGAGTCAAAAAGAGGGCTGTGAAAATATTTACAGACCCCTCACATCCTGCACATAAACTGTTTCAACTCCTACTGTTAAATTCGGGCAATGAAGAGGCAGGAGACCAATGAGTGGCAACAGCTCTTTAGTTTATTGTGACCCAGCAAAACACAACCGGCAAAAACCCCTCTTTAAATACTCTTTTGGTTGAGGCTTCAACCAATCAGCAACGTGCAATTTTCCCGCCCAAAATTCCCTCTCAAAGTTCAAAATACATTACACTCCTTCCCTCCCAGAATGCTTTGTACCTCTATTTACATAATATTTACATGCTATCTCTCTACGTAGTCACGCAGGTAGACAGGGCGTCTCCTAACTCTTTCTGACCTGCGCAGTTCATTCTCTGGGAGAGAGTCGAGCTGGTCGGAGGGACTGTTTGTTCCTCCCAGCTCCTCCTCTAGGCCGTCCGGCCCTGGATTATTGGCTGAGTCGTTCCTGTTGCCTTCAGGAGGAACCGGTTGGCGTCGCTGGACTTCATCGGAATCAGATAAGTCCTCCGCTCGCCTCGGGTTTGAGTCAGCTGCAGATTCAAACAATTGGTAGTCAGGGCCTGGTTGTTTGGTTTCTAGTTTGTTTGGTATACGTTTTCTTAACTGGTCTATGTGGCGTTTCCATACCCGGCCGTCCTCCATGTCTACTACGTATGATTTGGGTCCGGTTATGCCCAGAATTTCCCCTTTTAACCATGTTGGGCCCTCGCTATAGTTGTGTGCCCATACTAGGTCACCCACTGTCATTTCCCTGGTTTTTCTTTGAATACCCTTGTATCCGTCTGGGGTATAAGTTGGGTTTAGTCGGTCTAGCGGGCACCTGAGTTCCCTGCCCATTAAAAGTTCTGCTGGGCTGCGGCCAGTTGTTACACAAGGGGTCCTATGTTGGACGGCCAGGAAAGTGTCTATTTTCGTTTGCCAGTCGCCTGGACTTATCCTAGATAGCGCTTCCTTGGTGCTCCGAACGAAACGTTCTGCAAGTCCGTTCGTCGCCGGGTGGAAAGGCGCCGAGAGGACATGTCTGATGCCCTCTCCCGCTAGATACCCCTCAAACTGATTTGCCGTGAATTGCGGGCCGTTGTCAGAGACTAGGGTGTCGGGCAGGCCGTGTGTTACGAATAGATGCCTTAGGACTGTGATTACTGCTTCGGCCGTTGTGCTTTTCATGAGGATTATTTCCAACCATTTTGAGTAGGCATCTACCACAATTAAAAAGGTCTGCCCATGGAACGGCCCCGCAAAATCTATGTGAATCCTGGACCAAGGCCCCTGGGGTTTCTCCCACTCTAACTGGGGCTGTAGGGGGTAGCGACCTCGACTCTTGGCAGGATTGGCATTTCCCTACCCTGTCGCTGATGTCCTTATCCATTAAGGGCCACCATACATAACTCCTCGCTAAACTCTTCATCCGCACAATCCCTGGGTGGCCCACATGCAACAGTTCCAACACATTTTCGCGTAATTTTTCTGGGATAACTACCCTATCCCCCCATAACAGACACCCCCCTTGAACAGACAGTTCTGATTGTTTTTTCGCAAAGTCTTTGAAACGCTCGCCCGGCGCAGCGGGCCAACCCCTTTGCACCCAACCGATCACAGTCCGAATTGTAATGTCTCTATACGATGCCCTAGCCACCTGCTTGGATGTGACTGGGCCAGAGTCCAAAGAGTCAATTAGTAAGACGGGTGTCCCCGGGGTGGGGTCCTCAATTGTCTCTGGTAGAGGGCATCTGCTCAGAGCATCCGCATGCCCTAAGTCTTTTCCTGGGCGGTAGAGCAATTTGTAGGAGTATGCTGCTAGGAAAATAGTCCATCGGGTCAGCCTGGGAGAAAGTGCCACGGGTGTTGGGCGGTCACCCGCTAAAAGCCCTAGAAGGGGTCTGTGGTCCGTGACTATCTCGAAATCTCGCCCGAACAAGTATTCGTGAAATTTCTTAACCCCGGAGACTATGGCCAACGCTTCCCTATCTAACTGGCTGTAGTTCCTTTCCGCAGAGGACATAGTCCGGGAATAATACGCTATAGGGGCTTCTGTTCCATTCGGTAACCTATGGCTGAGCACTGCCCCCACCCTATATGGTGAAGCGTCGCAAACTAGCACTAGTGGCAACGTGCCATTGTACTGGATGAGGAGGCTATCGCTGGACAAAAGGTTTTTTACCCCCTCAAATGCCCTAGCCTCTTCTCTGCCCCAGGACCACACAGCTTTCTTTGCTAGCAACTTATGTAGCGGCTCGGCTACTGTTGCTTTATTCTTCAAGAATACCGCATAAAAATTAACAAGCCCCAAGAATGCCTGTAATTCTGTTTTATTTTGGGGGCTGGGGCCTTTCTAATGGCCCGTACCTTGCTCTCCGTGGGTGGATCCTTCCTGTCTATTCTGTATCCTAGGAATTCTACAGATTTCACCCCAATATGGCATTTGTTGAACTTAACTTTAAGCCCCGCAGACCTAAAAATGCCCAATACCTTCCTTAGTTTTACCCCGAGTTCCTCTAAGTTTTCAGCTGATACCAATACATCGTCGAAGTATGGTACCACTCCTGGCAGGCCCTGTAATAATCGCTCCATTAGGTTCTGGAAGAGCCCTGGGGCCACGCTAACTCCGAACTGGAGTCGCGTACATTTGAAAGCCCCACGGTGTGTGACGATTGTCTGCGCCTCAGCTGTGCTGCTATCTACAGGTAGCTGCTGGTAGGCTTGGGCCAAATCGAGTTTGGCGAAGACCTGCCCTTGCCCTAATGAGTATAGCAAATGTTGCACCACGGGAACGGGGTATGCACTTTTCTGCAAGTTAACATTGCTTTGTAGTCAGCGCAAATTCGGACCGAACCGTCCGGTTTGACTGGGGTTACTATGGGTGTCTTCCATTTTGCATGGTCGATGGGGACTAATATTCCCTGGCTTATTAACTTGTCCAATTCTCGGTCAATTTTAGGCTTTAGGGCGAATGGGACCCTCCTAGCCTTTAACCGGATAGGGGCGACTTGGGGGTCGAGGTTGAAAGAAATAGGGGTCCCCACGTACTTGCCCAGGCAATCCTTGAATACGTCCTCGAACTCCTTCAGTAGTTCGTCTCTGAGGATGATGTCGCTCCTGTGGACCCCGGTCACTCCCATGCCCAAAGCTCGGAACCAGTCCAACCCTAGCAAACTCGGTAGAGTTCCGTTTACTATGGTGATCGGCAGGGTCTTTGTGAATTGTCCATATTTGACTTGGACGGATGTGGCTCCTCGAACAGGGATCCGATTCCCCTGGTAGTCCTGCACTCTCAGCTTCTGGGTTTGTAGCTGACATTTAGCGATCGCTGGCAAGTCTCTCACGATGGTGTCCCAGGACATAATTGTGATTGACGACCCAGTGTCTACTTCCATGGGGCACTGCACCCCTTCAATGTAGACTTGGGTAAATATTTTCTTCTCTAGTCGTGTCGATGCGTGGCCCACTCTCACAGTGGTCTGGTTTAACTTCGCGCCCTTTTTAAATGGACCAATCCCGGGCCGCTTCGCTGCTCCCGCGCTCTGATTGGTCGGTTTGAATTTTTGGCGGGAAGGTTGGGGGGCTCGGCAGGCCCGAGCTATGTGTCCTTTTTTTTCACACCGCCGACAAACCGCGTCCTTGAATCTGCAGTTTTGCCGTTGGTGTTGCCCCCCACAACTCACACATTCGTCCCGGTCATCTCTCTCCAGCCTCCCGGTGTGGAACACCTCTTCCTCTTCCTCACCTTCCGATTCGGCCTGGACTTCCTCACTGTGGACCGGTGTAGTCTTTGTCCCGGCACCCTGCGCGTTTGGCTTTTGCAAGGTCTCCGCCGCCTTGGTGGACATCTCATGAGCTCTGGCTTCGTCCAGGGCTATCGCTAAAGTCAGGTTGCTTTTAGACAGCAGCCGCCTTTGTAGTCTGATGTCCCTGACCCCACAAATGAGTTGTTCGAGTAGGGAATCCTCCAAATCTCTGTACTCGCAGTGGTTTGCGGCTTTCCTCAATGCGGCCATGTACACACTTATTGATTCGCCTTCTCGCTGTACCCGTTGCCTCAATTTGAAACGTTGGATGAACTTTGAGGGTACCGGTGCGTAGTGCGCTCGAAGAGTTGTTTGTAGTGTCTGCCACGGTACCGATTGTACCGGCGTTGGCTCTGAGAGTGACTCCGCCGTATCGAAGACCTCTGGACCGCAGTGGCTCAGGAAGTATGCTTGCTTCCGATTGTCCGAGACTCCCTGTAGCTCGTTCGCTTCGAGGAAACACTCGAAGCGAGCCATGTACGACCCCCATTTCTCCTTGGCTGGGTCGAATGGCGCTGGCGGTGTGTAGCTGGACATCGCTATTTTCCGCCTTCGCAAACTGGCTGGGTTTTTTGGAATTCCTGGTTCCTTCAGCTCTTTCGTTTGATCTCACTGCCTCAACATCCCACCCTCGTCGCCAATGTTAAGTTCGGGCAATGAAAAGGCAGGAGACCAATGAGTGGCAACAGCTCTTTAGTTTATTGTGACGCAGCAAAACACAACCGGCAAAAACCCCTCTTTAAATACTCTTTTGGTTGAGGCTTCAACCAATCAGCAACGTGCAATTTTCCCGCCCAAAATTCCCTCTCAAAGTTCAAAATACATTACACCTACCCTCAAAACGATGCTATAGAGCACAGCATACCAGAAGAACTAGACACAAGAACAGTTTTTTCCCCCAAACGCCATCACCCTGCTAAACAAATAATTCCTTCAACACTGTCAAACTATTGACTAAGTCTGCACTACTATTAATCTTCTCAGCATTCCCATCAGCCATCTCCTCCCACTTATGACTGTATGACTGTAACCTTGTTGCTTGTATCTTTATGATTTATATTGATATTGTTTCCTGATTGCTTATTTGTACCCTATGCCTATCATTAAGTGTTGTACCTGTATGATTCTTGACAACTGTATCTTGTCTTGTATCTGAGAGCATATGTACCAAGACAAATTCCTTGTGTGTTCAATCACACTTGGCCAATAAAAAATTCTATTCTATTCTATTCTATTCTATTCTATTCTATTCTATTCTATTCTATTCTATTCTATTCTATTCTATGTATGCTTGTTGAAATCAGTTTGAATTTTAAAATATTTTGCATTCATGTGGAACTGAAAGTTGGTTGTTAAATGTAGTAAAAGCAGTATATCATAGAATTAAAGCAGATGTGAGATTAAATGAAATGCTTAGCAAATGTTTCAAATCTGAGAAGAAATTAAGGAAAGAACAGTGATTGCACCTTTTTTGTTTAATATATTTATGGATAATTGTTTAAGGACTGTTTGTGATGATTTTAGACTACTATTAGTCAGATATACACATGCACATATTAAGCAATTCCTGATGTCAGGTGAGAACTCTAATTGCAGCAAATGTGTCATAGATTGTATGATTCAATGAGGAGTACACATCTGAAAAATATTGTATCAGACCAATGTAGTTGAGTTTGACAGGGAAAACAGGGAAAAGATATGAAGTTATACATAAATAGCAACACATTAAAGCAAATAAAGAATATTTATTAAAGACTTAAAAATGGATGGAAAAAATAGATGTGCAATGCTGGTTGAATGGAAGTGACTAGTATTTAATTGTTTATTTATTTTTATTCTATTTATTTTGTCAAGCATGTCTTAGATAACAGATATAAGTATAGACATTATTATGAATACATAAAATGGATACAAATAGAAGGGAACACTAGGACAGGGATGGTAGGCACGCTGGTGCGCTGTGTGATGTGAGGAATGAATGTTTAAAAAACCAAGAGACATTGTATGGATGTAGTGGGAGGAAGTGTGGTTGGATGGTTTCCAGGTTTAGAAAGGAGAGATATAGTGAATGGTTTTCTTGTAAACTAAACTTAGTTGATTATATTTTCTTGTCTGTGGAGATTCTCAGTCATCCAGATTATGGTTGTTCCAAAGGCAACTGGACAAAAAAAAAAAAATCTGATTGCCTTTGGGACAACCATAATCTGGATGACTGAGAATCTCCACGGACAAGAAAATATGATCAACTAAATTTATAGTGGATTATATTTTCTTGTACCTTTCATATATTTTGCTCAATTCTAATCATTGTTTTCCATACTTTGCATAATGTTGCTTATCCTGGAAGTAAATTGAGTCATGGATATGCAAGTATTATGCAACTCCCATACATTTAGAAATCTTCTGTTTTTCTGCCTGCTGGAGACAAACCCATTTTACTTTTAGGAAGATATATATAACTGAATGCTGAAGGATATGTGAACTGCGGATCTCCATTAGAAATGAATATAATCCCTGGCATAGATAAGCACTATTTCTTGAATTATAATTACTTTCTCTTTCAGCTGCAAATTTAAAGTTTTTGAAAATGTACTAGGAAATCAGTTGAACTCTTGTCTCTATTAAATAGTATTTAATCAAGTTTATAGTACTCAGCTAAAGTTTTGTGCTTAATAATCATATATGTACCATATTTTTCAAAGTATAAGACACACCTTTTTTCCCCTAAAAAGAGGATGAAAATCTGGGTGCTTCTTATACTCCGAATGTAGCCCCGCCCAGCTTCTCAAATGGAGGTTTAAAGGCTGAAAAAAGCATCAGAAACAAAACTTCAGGAAAAAAAGCCCCCAAACAGAGCTTCATAAAAAAAGTCTCAGAAACAGAGCTTCAGAGGCTTTTTTTCTGAAGCTCTGTTTTGGAGGCTTTTAGAGGCAGAAAAAGTTTTTTCTGAAACAGAGTTTCAGACGTTTCAGAGGCGGGGGAAAAAAGCAAAAAAAAGCAAGGCACAGAGCTCACAACCAAGGAACCTGTTGCCAAAATTCACCTCTGAGAACAGCTGATTGGGGGTATACTGGGAGGCCAATCAGCTTTTTTCTTATTTTCCTCCCAAAAAACTAAGGTGCGTCTTATACTCTGGTGCATCTTATACTCCAAAAAATACAGTATATTATTTCCAGATCACATGATAAAAAGTAGGAACTTGTTCATTCATTGATGGCAGGAAAAGCTTAAAATTCTTATTTGTATAATTGCTCAATGGAGTTGGGGGTGTCTAAACTGGTAGGTTAAGAAAGATAACCTTGACAGAAATGTGCAAGAACAGTTATTTGGGCATAAATGAATAAATGTACATTTTAATCCACAACAAATAATACTCAGAAAAAAATCAGAGCGGTACCTTCCTAATTTACTGAACCATGCTGAGATGGAAGAGGTACAAGATAATCATACTTGTGATGTTCTATTATTATAACCAATTTCAATAAAAGCAGTTTTATCCTTCTGGTGGAGTTGACATCAATTTTTTAAGTTTCCTTTTTTTTTTTTAAGAAAGACGAAACATTTTTCTTTTGTTATTGGAAATGACCTATAATCCTCAGGACACCCCCCCCCCACTTATCTGCTGAACATTTCTTACAGTGTTATTGCAACACTAGCAAGTGTATATACAAATAGAGTAGAATTTTTTATTGGCCAAGTATGATTGGAGACACAAGGAATTTGTCTTGGTGCATATGCTCTCAGTGTACATAAAAGAAAAGATACCTTCATCAAGGTACAACACTTACAACACTTAATGATAGTCATAAGGTACAAATAAGCAATCAGGATCAGTACAATATCAGTATAAATTGTAAGGATACAAGCAACAAAGTTACAGTCATAAGTGGAAGGAGATGGGTGATGGGAACGATGAGAAGATTAATAGTAGTGCAGATTTAGTAAATAGTTTGACAGTGTTGAGGGAATTATTTGTTTAGCAGAGTGATGGTGTTCGGGAAGAAAATATTCTTGTGTCTAGTTGTCCTGGTGTGCAGTGCTCTATAGCGTTGTTTTGAGGGTAGGAGTTGAAACAGTTTATATCCAGGATGTGAGGGTCTGTAAATATTTTCACAGCCCTCTTTTTGACTCGTGCAGTATACAGGTCCTCAAGGGA
The DNA here is from genome assembly GCF_028640845.1 of Ahaetulla prasina. Lineage (NCBI taxonomy): Eukaryota > Metazoa > Chordata > Lepidosauria > Squamata > Colubridae > Ahaetulla > Ahaetulla prasina. The sequence continues at coordinate 276,966,431 of NC_080539.1, read as the reverse complement.
AGGCAGGTTGGTAGCAATTCATACAGTATACAGGTCCTGTTCTGTCCTCCCCCGCCTCCGTCCGAATGATGGCTTAATTAGCCGGCACTATCTGCTCTGGCAGCAAAAGAGCCAGCATCTGCCAAGAGCCCTCGTTATCTTCCACAACTCTGGTGAGTCACAAACTTCAGCTCTAGTCAATCAGTGGATTTGCCTATTACAAAGAGACATACTAGCTCTCGCTGCCTTTTATATCCTGTGGGGTGTGGCTTCCATGACTCAGCAGTTCCTAGGCCTGCCCCACCCTTGCTTCTGTTGTTCCCTCCTCTCCTGCCTACGAAACCTAGGATTCAACCAAGCCTGATTGCTGTCAGCTGGGTCTGCAGGCGTGGCCTGCGGGGGGGAAAGAGTCAGAGGATGGAGGCCTCATTATTTCCTCCACCTGGCCTGCTTCTGACTCCTGGAGCTGAGCCAGGGAAGCCGGTGCTCCTGAGAAAAGTCCTGACGGCCCTTCCCCTGCACTGTCCAAGTCACTTTCTGGCAGGAGGGCCGGCTCGGGGGGCGCAAACACAACAGGTCCTCAATGGAAGGCAAGTTGGTAGCAACTGTTTTTTCTGCAGTTCTAATTATCCTCTGAAGTCTTAACAACTTAACAAAATGCCATAATTCAACTAACAGTACAGTTGGCACCAAACATATCATAACCACCACCAGCATAGCAGCCTTTAGTACATCCAGTATTTTTGTGTTCTTGCGGGAGTTTATTAGAGAACTTTGGAGGTCAACTATCCCTGAATTTCACATCTTAGTGAGGACTGTTTATGGCAGGTTGACCAGCAGAATTTCCCATAAATCACACCAAAGTAATTGTCAGACTGAGTTTGCTGCAAGAAGGGTAACTAAGCTCTTATTGTACAGTTACAATACAGAAATCATTGAGTGATCTAGGAGTTGCCACTAGAGGAGGAGAGCAATGGGCCTGCACTTTCTTCCCATGAGTATGACAGAATTTTCTGGGCATGTGGATGAGAGGACTGCGGTAAGGATGTGACATAGAGGGCAAGGAAGGTGACCTTGATGAAGATGTGCAAGCACTTTTGCCTGAGTGATTAGGGGTAAAACATATTATCTCAGGTCTAGAAAGCCTCGAACTACATTGTCTATGTTTCAACCTATGCTTAGTTCATAAGATTATTTACCAAAATGTTCTACCTGTAAATGAGTATTTTAATTTCAACCATAATAACACAAGGGCTATCAATAGATTTAAACTCAATGTAATTTGCTCTAATCTTAATTGTAGGAAATATGACTTCTGCAATAGAGTAGTTAATGTCTGGAACACTCTACCTGATCCTGTTAGTCTCTGTAATCCCCATACCTTTTACCGTAAACTGTCTGCTGTAGACCTTTCATGATTCTTAAGAGGTCCCTAAGGGGGCGTGCATAAGTGCATCAGCGTGCCTATGTCCCTGTCCTACTGTTCCCAATTATATGTAATCATTCTATGTGTTTATGGCTATCTTTTATCAATTTATATCATTTTTTTGGTGCCAAAATTTTTTCATGTGTTCATGTCTGTGTCTACTCTGTTATTTGTTTTCTTGTTTTTTATTTATTTATTTTATTTTTATACATTTCTATACTGCACCATCTCCTGAAGGACTCAGGGCGGTGTACAGCCAATATTAAAATACACATACCACTATAATATAAATATAATAAATAAACACTATTTAAAAACAATTTTATTCCTCTGCCCTGGTCCTATTAGACCTCTCAGCGGCGTTCGATACCATCGACCATGGTATCTTGCTGCGCCGGTTGGGGGGATTGGGAGTGGGAGGCACCGTATATCGGTGGTTATCCTCCTATCTCTCCGACCGGCCGCAGACGGTGTTGACAGGGGGGCAGAGGTCGACCGCGAGGTGCCTCACTTGTGGGGTCCCTCAGGGGTCGATTCTCTCGCCCCTGCTGTTCAACATCTACATGAAGCCGTTGGGTGAGATCATCAGTGGTTTCGGGGTGAGATACCAGCAGTACGCTGATGACACCCAGCTGTACTTTTCCACCCCGGGCCACCCCAATGAAGTTGTTGAAGTGCTGTCCCGGTGTTTGGAAGCCGTACGGGTCTGGATGGGGAGAAACAGGCTCAAGCTTAATCCCTCCAAGACGGAGTGGCTGTGGATGCCGGCATCCCGATTCAGTCAGCTGCAGCCGCAGCTGGCTGTTGGAGGCGAGTTATTGGCCCCAAAGGATAGGGTGCGCAACTTAGGTGTCCTCCTGGATGATCGGCTGTCGTTTGAAGACCATTTGACGGCCGTCTCCAGGAGGGCCTTCCACCAGGTTCGCCTGGTTCGGCAGTTGCGCCCCTTCCTTGATCGGGATGCCTTATGCACAGTCACTCATGCGCTCGTTACCTCTCGCTTGGATTACTGTAATGCTCTCTACATGGGGCTCCCCTTGAAGTGCGCTCGGAGGCTTCAGTTAGTCCAGAATGCAGCTGCGCAGGTGATAGAGGGAGCTACACGTAGCTCCCATGTAACACCGCTCCTGCGCAGACTGCACTGGCTGCCTGTGGCCTTCTGAGTGCACTTTAAGGTGTTGGTTATGACCTTTAAAGTGCTCCATGGCTTAGGACCTGGGTACTTACGGGACCGCCTGCTGCTACCACACGCCTCCCACTGACCCGTACGCTCCCATAGAGAGGGACTTCTCAGGGTGCCGTCCGCCAAACAATGCCGGCTGGCGGCCCCCAGGGGAAGGGCCTTCTCTGTGGGGGCGCCCACACTCTGGAACGAGCTTCCCCCGGGTTTACGTCAAATACCTGACCTTCGGACATTCCGTCGCGAACTGAAGACATATCTCTTTATCTGCACGGGGCTGGCTTAAATTGGATTTTTAATGTGAAATTTTATTAATTTTTAAACGGGGTTTTTAGTTTACGGTAATTTTAATTTCAGGCTAATTAAATAAGTTTTTTAAAAAGGTATTTTAATCTGTATATTGTATTGTTGGTTTTATCTTGCCTGTACACCGCCCTGAGTCCTTCGGGAGAAGGGCGGTATAAAAATCAAATAAATAAATAAATAAAATAAATAAAATAATAAATAAAAGCAAATATTTAGTGGCCGAATCACTAAAACGGTCAAAGACCGATTAAAACCCATTAAAATTTCGCTAAAATACGTTCTTAGGCTAGTCCCGCTCGGTGAAATAATAAAGTCTTCAGTTCACGTTTGAAGGCCCGGAGGTCGGGGAGTTGGCGTAACCCCGGAGGTAGCTCGTTCCATAGGGCTGGTGCCGCCACAGAGAAGGCCCTCCCCCTGGGGGCCGCCAACCTACATTGTTTGGTCGACGGCACCCTGAGGAGGCCCGCTCTGTGGGAGCGCACAGGTCGTTGGGAGGCAATCGGTGGCAGAAGGCGGTCTCGCAAATACCCCGGTCCTAAGCCATGGAACGCTTTAAAGGTAGTAACCGGCACCTTGAATTGCACCCGGAAGGCTACTGGCAGCCAGTGCAGGCTGTGCAGGATGGGTGCTATATGGGAGCAATGCGGTGTCCCCTCTATCACCCGTGCAGCCACATTCTGGACTAGCTGGAGCCTCCTGGTGCTCTTCAAGTGGAGCCCCATGTAGGGAGCATTGCAATAGTCCAGGCGGGAAGTGACGAGGGCATGAGTGACCGTGCATAAGGAGTCCCGATCAAGGAAGGGGCGCAACTGGCGAATCAGGTGAACCTGATAAAATGCTCCCCTGGCGACGGCCATCAAGTGTTCTTCTAAGGACAGCCGATCGTCCAGGAGAACGCCTAAGTTGTGCACCCTTCCCCTGGGGTTCAGTATTCCCGCCCCCCAGTCAGCAATGGCATAAGCTGACTGTACCGGGACGCCGGAACCCACAGCCACTCAGTCTTGGAAGGGTTGAGCTGGAGCCTGTTCCTCCCCATCCAGACCCGCATGGCCTCAAGACACCGGCCATTCTATATTGTGCTGTAGGGCTTCATAGAACTGGTCAATTTCACCCTCTTCAGCACCAGTGGTTGGGGCATAGACTTGGATTAATGTGATACTGAATGGTTTGCTTTGGATTCAAACTGAGATCCTTCTGTCATTTTGAGGATTGTATGCCAATATTGCTTTTCCTACTCTTTTATTGATTATGAAGGCTACTCCATTTCTTCTGAGAGATTTTTGCCCACATTGGTATACCTGATGGTCATCCGAATTAAATTCACTCATTTCTGTCTATTTTAGTTCACTGATTTCTAAGATGTCAATGTTCAGTCTTGTCATCCCTTGTTTGCCCACGTCCAGCTTACCTTGATTCATGGATCAAAGTTCCTATGGAGAAAATTTTTTTACAGCATCAGACTTTCCTTTTACCACCAAATACATCCCCAGCTGAGCGTCCTTTCAGCTTTAGCCCAGTCACTTCATTCTTTCTGGCGCTACTAGTACTAGCCCTCCGCTCTTCCCCAGTAGCATATTGAACACCTTCTGACCTGAGGGGCTCATCTTCTGGTGTCATATCTTTTTTCCTTTTGGTACTGTCCATGGGGTTTTCATGGCAAAGATACTGCAGTGGGTTGCCATTTCCTTCTCCAGTGGGTCATGTTTTGTCAGAGTTCTCTGCTATGACCTGTCCATCTTGGGTGGCCCTGCACGGTGTAGCTCATAGCTTCATTGACCTACGCAAGCCCCTTTGCCGACAAGGCAGTAATCCATGAAGGAGAGTTCATAGATACATAACTAATAGTTATGTAGATAGTTGCTTTAGTCTAGCAAGATTCTGTTAGTAGGTGAACAATAATAAAAACTACTCAGAAATAATTCCACACGTCATTCTTAGTTTTTTGGGCCTAACACATAATGGCATAGCATTGTGTTGTATGATAGTAATTATTCTAATGGATCAAGCTCTTCTATGTCTATAACCTGACTGCCTCAAGCAGATATTGTCATAATACTGTTTAGCAATGATTTTATCTCATAATTGGAAACAAGGCTTGATAGCCCTTGAGAAACTCTTCATGTTTATTAAGTACAAGGCACACATTGTAGAATAAGATAAATGCAGTTGCTAGAAAACAAGGGCAATGAATTTATCTTTTGGATGAAAAAGGAGATAAAAGAGAACAATGAAAATTTTTGCCTTTGCTTACTTGTTACAATGGCAAGCATGCTACAGCATTACGAAGAAGAGGGTTTCTTTAGGAAATGAATGAGATTCACGAGTGAGGATGCTTAGGGAAGCCATTCATTAGTGGATTATGGAATTTTCCCATGAAGCTGATTTTTTCATTCCCTGATTCTTATAATATGAGTTAAAATAAAGGATATTCTTTTATAAATGAGTAAAATAAGGTTGAAGTCCTTTAAGGTCAGGTCATTTTTAACCTTTTAGAAATAATACCTAGCTCAGTGATGCTCATAATTCACGACCATAAGTTAGAGGCTACTTCTTGGGCAAATTTCCATCAACATTTGCCTTTTTTTGGGGAAAAAACAGCTTGAAAATATTAGACAGTACTCATGTCCTCAGCTAATTTATTCCATTTGTAATGCCTCCAAGCTTTTTTGTAGAGCTATCGTATTTGGGCTCAAAAATCCCTATATATGAGTGGGGAAGTTGCTACATTGAAAATTCAAACTAAAGCTATTCATACGTATGTTGTAGGTTTAATTTGAAAGGTAGCAATTTTCCTAGTCATTTTTACTCTACCCAGTACCTTTAGTTTATGTAACTTAGTACACTTTCATGCCTAGCATAGTAGATTTTACTAATGTTTGTATTTTTGGTGATGTACTGTAGCTATCAAAGAAAGACTTGCAAACTGTAGCAGCCCAAACAAGTGTGAATGGCATGGAAATTGTGCCATTCTCTCTAGCTATAATAAATGTAGATGGATGCCAGGAGCTCTGCTCCACCTGTATCTGAAGAATAACAGAGTTGGAAAGGACTTTGAAAATTTTCTAATCCAATTCTCTGAGATTGGACAGCCATTTGTTTGGAATGTTATAGGGTCTCCTGCTTGAGCAGGGTATTGGACTAGAAGACCTCCAAGGACTCTTCCAACTCTATTACTCTGCATTCTGTAATTGGATGTTATTAAAACTCCTTCTGTCCAACAGGATTGAACAGTCTACAGCCTATGGTTCATGTACAGTCACCCTCACACTCTTACCTATAACCCTGGCTACTCCCAAAACAGATGTAGAAATTTGGGTTGTGCTATCTCCTGACACCTTAGAAAATGCTCATATCTTCTAAGCATCATCATAGACCAGCTATCAAGCCTCTTCTATGTCTATAACCTGACTGCCTCAAGCAGATATTGTCATAATACTGTTTAGCAATGATTTTATCTCATAATTGGAAACAAGGCTTGATAGCCCTTGAGAAACTCTTCATGTTTATTAAGTACAAGACACACATTGTAGAATAAGATAAATGCAGTTGCTAGAAAACAAGGGCAATGAATTTATCTTTTGGATGAAAAAGGAGATAAAAGAGAACAATGAAAATTTTTGCCTTTGCTTACTTGTTACAATGGCAAGCATGCTACAGCATTACGAAGAAGAGGGTTTCTTTAGGAAATGAATGAGATTCACGAGTGAGGATGCTTAGGGAAGCCATTCATTAGTGGATTATGGAATTTTCCCATGAAGCTGATTTTTTCATTCCCTGATTCTTATAATATGAGTTAAAATAAAGGATATTCTTTTATAAATGAGTTAGATATTTCCCCTTTTAAGCAAGGTCTCTGTTCTGACTTTCAAATTTTGTATAAATGAGTAAAATAAGGTTGAAGTCCTTTAAGGTCAGGTCATTTTTAACCTTTTAGAAATAATACCTAGCTCAGTGATGCTCATAATTCACGACCATAAGTTAGAGGCTACTTCTTGGGCAAATTTCCATCAACATTTGCCTTTTTTTGGGGAAAAAACAGCTTGAAAATATTAGACAGTACTCATGTCCTCAGCTAATTTATTCCATTTGTAATGCCTCCAAGCTTTTTTGTAGAGCTATCGTATTTGGGCTCAAAAATCCCTATATATGAGTGGGGAAGTTGCTACATTGAAAATTCAAACTAAAGCTATTCATACGTATGTTGTAGGTTTAATTTGAAAGGTAGCAATTTTCCTAGTCATTTTTACTCTACCCAGTACCTTTAGTTTATGTAACTTAGTACACTTTCATGCCTAGCATAGTAGATTTTACTAATGTTTGTATTTTTGGTTTGTATAAAATCTACTAATGTTTGTATTTTTGGTGATGTACTGTAGCTATCAAAGAAAGACTTGCAAACTGTAGCAGCCCAAACAAGTGTGAATGGCATGGAAATTGTGCCATTCTCTCTAGCTATAATAAATGTAGATGGATGCCAGGAGCTCTGCTCCACCTGTATCTGAAGAATAACAGAATAACAGAGTTGGAAAGGACTTTGAAAATTTTCTAATCCAATTCTCTGCACAAGCAGGAGACCCTCTATCGTTTTGGACAAATGGTTATCCAATCTCTTCTTAAAAACCTCCAGTGATGAAGCACCCACAACTTCTGAAGACAACCCATTCTACTGGTTAATTGTCAACACTGTCAGGAAATTTCTTCTTAGTTCTTAGTTGCTTCTCTCTTTGATTAGTTTCCACCCATTGCTGGATGGAGACTTACAGGATTGTGAATATGCTTCTAGGGTTTCAATTTCATGGACTTCTAGTTGAAATAATTACAGAAACCCAATTTTCTTCTTACAAACTCTGTATGCAGTTATTATTCCCAATGTAGATTTAAGAAGTATTTCTTTCCATGATTTTACATGGGTTTGTTCAGTTAATTTTAAAGAATTCTCTGATCTCATTCTCCATTTATGTCTTGGAAACTTCGTTTTTCATTCATTTATGTCTTGGAGTCTTCAGAGAGACATTTAATTTTTAAATTCATCTATAGGAAAATTATTTTGCTATTTTTTTTGGTATGTGGTCAGCTCCGTGTGTGTGTGTGTGTGTGTGTGTGTGTGTGTGTGTGTGTGTGTGTGTGTGTATGTGTGTGAAGGGATTTGTATAGCTCACTTATCATGATGAGCATATAATATTGAAAAAAGTAATCTACTGTAGTCATACAGAGTTGTTCACTGGTATATGTTCACTTTCTTTTGTGAAATATGGAGGACTATTTCTTGTACATTACCTGTGAAAACGCAGTCCCTCATTTTGGTTTTAATAGATTTGGGAACTAGATTACAGTTAGATTAAGGATAAATGTCAGTAGTGATGATAGGGTTTTTACTGCTCCACAACCAGGATATGCCAGAGTAGGAAAGGCATGCCTATTTTCTTATGTCATTTTCAGACCTAATAAATTAATTTCAGAGTTTAATAAAACAAGAGAACTAGGGAATTGACAATTGCCCAGATACTTGTTTTACTTGGTGTCAACTAAGAGCAAGTTGGAAGAAAGTTAAAGGCAAGGCACTGTGTAAAAATGAAAAAGTGATTCATTCAATGGTGAAACAGACATGAACTGACAGAATGCATTGAGGGCTGCCATTCAGATTGTCAGCTTTTGTATTGCTGGGCAACTTGTGACTGACAACTTGCACAGCCAGAGCTCCAATCAGAATTGTACGCAGAGAGTGCTTTTGCACAGATTGCATAAATGGAGTTGATGTTCATAAAAAAAAAGTTTATTTCATTCTTTTATTTCAGTAATTTCAAAATAATAAACTTTTCTCCAAGTCAAAGAGATATTGGAACAGCTAAACTAAAAAATGGTTAAACACAGATCCTCATTATTTCTTTGAAAATGTAAGAAGATAATAAAGTATCCAACTATTTCAGAATTCGTAGAGTTATTACACCTATGAATAATTGCAAAAAAAATGACATATGCTTTGCCAAAGCATTGTTGATATGAATAATAATCAGAATGATTAGGGAAAAATTGAATCATTCAAGAAAGTTTTGAGGTGGTTTTCATTTTTATTTTTGGCTTGTTTTTATTTTGAAGTAGTGGAGCCAAGTCAAAGGAAGGCATTCTTTCAAGAGCAAAATCTTCAATTCTTCAAGGAGTATATGGACAGATTTCAAAACAAAAGATGGTTATGAGTTCTAGTATCTTTTCTCTCATGTAACATTTCTGTCAAAAGAGAAGCAAATCAGAAACTCATTGTGAAAAAGGAACAGCCTCCAAGGCACAAATCAAATATGAAAATTGATAAAAAAAAATGAGATAGAAAAGGTTGGCTTCTCTCGCAATGTTCACCAAAACACAGAACATTAATCATTCTACATTAATGAAAAATTGTCTAATCCAATTCTCTGCACAAGCAGGAGACCCTCTATCATTTTGGACAAATGGTTATCCAATCTCTTCTTAAAAACCTCCAGTGATGAAGCACCCACAACTTCTGAAGACAACCCATTCTACTGGTTAATTGTCAACACTGTCAGGAAATTTCTTCTTAGTTCTTGGTTGCTTCTCTCTTTGATTAGTTTCCACCCATTGCTGGATGGAGATTTACAGGATTGTGAATATGCTTCTAGGGTTTCAATTTCATGGACTTCTAGTTGAAATAATTACAGAAACCCAATTTTCTTCTTACAAACTCTGTATGCAGTTGTTATTCCCAATGTAGATTTAAGAAGTATTTCTTTCCATGATTTTAGATGGGTTTGTTCAGTTAATTTTAAAGAATTCTCTGATCTCATTCTCCATTTATGTCTTGGAAACTTCGTTTTTCATTCATTTATGTCTTGGAGTCTTCAGAGAGACATTTAATTTTTAAATTCATCTATAGGAAAATTATTTTGCTAATTTTTTGGTATGTGGTCAGCTCCGTGTGTGTGTGTGTGTGTGTGTGTGTGTGTGTGTGTGTGTGTATGTGTGTGAAGGGATTTGTATAGCTCACTTATCATGATGAGCATATAATATTGAAAAAAGTAATCTACTGTAGTCATACAGAGTTGTTCACTGGTATATGTTCACTTTCTTTTGTGAAATATGGAGGACTATTTCTTGTACATTACCTGTGAAAACACAGTCCCTCATTTTGGTTTTAATAGACTTGGGAACTAGATTACAGTTAGATTAAGGATAAATGTCAGTAGTGATGATAGGGTTTTTACTGCTCCACAACCAGGATATGCCAGAGTAGGAAAGGCATGCCTATTTTCTTATGTCATTTTCAGAACTAATAAATTAATTCCAGAGTTTAATAAAACAAGAGAACTAGGGAATTGACAATTGCCCAGATACTTGTGTTACTTGGTGTCAACTAAGAGCAAGTTGGAAGAAAGTTAAAGGCATGGTACTGTGTAAAAATGAAAAAGTGATTCATTCAGTGGTGAAACAGACATGAACTGACAGAATGCATTGAGGGCTGCCATTCAGATTGTCAGCTTTTGTATTGCTGGGCAACTTGTGACTGACAACTTGCACAGCCAGAGCTCCAATCAGAATTGTATGCAGAGAGTGCTTTTGCACAGATTGCATAAATGGAGTTGATGTTCATTAAAAAAAAAGTTTATTTCATTCTTTTATTTCAGTAATTTCAAAATAATAAACTTTTCTCCAAGTCAAAGAGGTATTGGAACAGCTAAACTAAAAAATGGTTAAACACAGATCCTCATTATTTCTTTGAAAATGTAAGAAGATAATAAAGTATCCAACTATTTCAGAATTCGTAGAGTTATTACACCTATGAATAATTGCGAAAAAAATGACATATGCTTTGCCAAAGCATTGTTCATATGAATAATAATCAGAATGATTAGGGAAAAATTGAATCATTCAGGAAAGTTTTGAGGTGGTTTTTATTTTTATCTTTGGCTTGTTTTTATTTTGAAGTAGTGGAGCCAAGTCAAAGGAAGGCATTCTTTCAAGAGCAAAATCTTCAATTGTTCAAGGAGTATATGGACAGATTTCAAAACAAAAGATGGTTATGAGTTCTAGTAACTTTTCTCTCATGTAACATTTCTGTCAAAAGAGAAGCAAATCAGAAACTCATTGTGAAAAAGGAACAGCCTCCAAGGCACAAATCAAATATGAAAATTGATAAAAAAAAATGAGATAGAAAAGGTTGGCTTCTCTCGCAATGTTCACCAAAACACAGAACATTAATCATTCTACATTAATGAAAAATTGTCTTTGAACAGAATGATCACACATTCCTAGAGTCAAAAATTAATTTCAGCTTATCCATAAAGACAGATATCAAAAGCAATGCTTTGTAAATGGTTGGGTAATGTTCCAGAGCTACCAACAGTGAAGTAAGTTAAGGACCCCCTCTAAGTTTTTTCATTATATTTTGCCCCCAGTACCTAAAACAGGCTTACTTGGCATAGAATCCTCTGGGCTGTCCTAAAATGAGAACTGTTTGAATTGTTCAACAGCCAGCACATTTAAATACTGATAGCTTAAGCAGGAACTCAGCCTGGAATTAATTCAGACTGTGAATTATCTGAATTATAATTCAGATTTCTTTCAAAAGGCATTTGCAACATTCAAAAAGAGAGACCAGAAATCTCAATTCTTTCACCTAGAATTTGTAGAGTTATGGATGGTGTGATGATGGGAGTAGGGCAATGAGAATAATATGGTTAAAACTAGGAGGATGGGCTTGTCAATATATGAATGCTGAATTCTGGAAAGCAGCTCTAATTTTTTTAAGGTTTTAAAGATACTATACTCACAGGAAAATGAGGTTTGCTAGATCTACTTGATTTGGTCTGTAAAAATTCTAAGGACCATTAGATGATAATCTTAGAGTTTTCTGTGCCTCTTTCATCTAGTGGCCACCCATATTTTTGTAGGCCATCCTATGATTTGCCATTTCCCAATAATTACCTTCCACTACCTTTCAAGTGTGGAAGGTAGTCTTACATCAACAGAACAGAATCACACAGAAAGCAAGGAGTATTGAAAAATGTGCAGGGTTCATCAACACAGAGTTTCCCCCTATTTTTCTAGTTTTCTCTCACTTAGTGAAATAAAAGCTATGTTCCTTGAATATTTGGAGGAACTAAAAAGGGGAATAGGGCTAGCATTTCAGTTTCTTCAGAGGGGAGTAATGACTGAAGAGGGCTAAAATTCTTAAATTCTTGGGAGTAAGAACCATTGAACTCAATGGGATTTCCTCACAGAATATATCTCTCATGTTTCCCTCATGTACTAAACAATATTAATATTTCATACATATTTTGTCATACAGTACAATTAAATTATCAATATTTGACAGTTCACTTAATATTAAGAAATTTTTAAAAATAGCTTAAGTAATGTAAAGTTTTGAAAGGTCAGGCCTTCTGATTAGGACTTCTGGAAATAAAAAGGTTGTGAAAGAGCATTGTGAATTCTTCAGAGCATTGTATCATTTATGGCAAATAGATATCCTTTTAACCTTCTAAATTCAATTCTTTTGCAGTCATTAAGCATGCAATATTCATTTTGTTGTCCTCCTACTCATTTTCAAATAACTGGTATATAATTCAGAAGACCGTGAACATGTTCAATAGCCAATGAAGGTTCCAAGACAAAATTAATAATGAAATAACTTTAATCCAAGTGAATCAGCATAATTCAAGACAACTTATAATTACCTAATGCTCCATTGAAGCTCCAGCTATTACTTGTGTTCATCTATTGGCTTTCTGAAATGATTCATGTACACCAAATAAAAAGAGACGAGAGGTCCTTGATGCTCTCTGAGCTTGGTTGTCCTGCACATGTTTCATTACCCAAACTAGATAACATCATCAGTGCTAAAAAGAGATGTATTTGAGTCAAACTCAGTTCTTGGAGATTATGTCCACCTTTTCAGCATTTTGGAGAGTATTAAGGGACCATTGCCATTGTTTTTTCTTTTTCTTTTTCATTTGCCAGTCGAGCCATCAGTAGAGTTATCATAGATGGACTGCAAACATCTAGCAAAATACTAGATGGCAGTAAATAAAATATTGACATTGTCTTGTAATATTTGAGTAAGGATGGGCTGAGATTTATTTGATTATAAACTTAGAAAAGGACTCTAAATACTGTACCTTAAATTTTAAGAAGTCTAATGACAGAATTTGAAATGGTTATACAAAGTGAATACCATTTGTTAGGGTGCATGCATGAACTCCTCTTTAGATATGACAGACAAAAGACTAAAAAAAGGGTGTGATAAAATGGACACAAAGGTTTAAATAAATAGTTTTTAAGTAAATAATCACAATGCAATCTTGGGAAGAGGTATGGATCAAATACGTAACATTCATTCCAAGTTAGAATCTAAAAGAAAATTGGTATATGTGATTCAACAAGTATATTTAGAAGATTATTTATTTCCGTATGTTGGAAATATCATGGAGAAGGAATCTTTATCACATGTGGTAAACATATTTAAAAAACTGAACCTAATTTGGGGAATGCATTTTGGCACCTAATATCCTCAGCTAATCTGCAAATATATGCAGAACATGCATAAACCTTTGGAAAGGAAATTTAGAATGAAGTAGCAACTTTTTAAATCCCAGAATATATTAACAAGAAATATCATAATTATTGAAATACAGGCTCATGGCAGTGAGAATAAATTTTGCCCAAAATTGGAAGAAAGGTATCTGACAATATCTGACTGGGAACTTAAACTTGGAGAAAATGTAACAACATATATTCACAACACAAATTTAACCAAATTGAAGGAAAAATGGTTTTCATACCAATATGTCAAGGTAAATATAAATACTTACAATATAGTCTCTAAGGGGGCCTAAATGTTTATAAACTTCAAAATTGATTAAGATACCAGGAAGGGAGAAGTTAAAAAGCAAATAGCTTTTTCAACTTTTGCTCATTGTTTTCTTTTTCTAATATGTTAAACAACAATAACTAAGTTAGTGGAGATCTTAGTATCAAGTATTAAGCTTAAGGTAGAAATTTTTATTAAATAACAATAATACATTTTGCATCGTTTATCAATGCTACATTTGGCTCTAGATGTAAAATTTAGGCAACTTTATGTTTATCCACATTAACATTTTAGAAAACATAGTTAATATTGACATAAACTTTATCTTTAAAGGTTTAAGTTATCCAAATCATCAGACTGTTAATCTTAAGTCAATACTGTATAAATTCTACAGTGTCCAAATAATACAATTTACTACTTGTATTTTATAATAATGCAATAAAACAATATAATAAAAGAAAAACAATTCTAAAGTTGACTAAAACCTCCTGGCCTACACAGTATATTCACATCCAGAGAATATTATTTGTTCCATCCACAATGGAGTAGCAAACTCCACTGATATGCTAATAAATAATTGTAGTGAATTGATAGAAGTCTTCAACAGAAAGAATAATGTACTTCAAACCCATTTTTCATTATGCAAATCTTCAAATATCACTGTTTACTAAAAGAATAGTTGAGGACCATTAGTAGAGCTTTTTTTAAAAAAACAAAACAAAAAACCTAGGTATCAATTATAGAATAATGGCTGCATTAGGTTTTTTCTAAAGAGAGAGAAAAAAAAGAATGCTACAAACTTTGCTGGATTCTTTGAAATTCAAAATTTAAACGTTCTATTAATGCCAAAAAAATCCGCATCCATGTCATAAATTGATTAAGTTTAAACATATAACAAATTTAAAAACATTCAGTTTCAGAACCAGATCTCAGATTCTGTCAGTTTAGTTGATCCAGAAAAGTCAACCAAACGATTAAATGGCTACAATGATTTCCTTGAGATGAATGTGTTTGGATCTTTAAAAAAAATTCCAAGAAGTTTTGAATGAAGATGAATTATTGAAAAGCTTGTGATGATGATATCTGGCTTTTCTGGGTTTAATATTGGGCCATGTAAAAAAAAAAAACCCTGCCCTTTCATTTTTTCCTCCCCTTTCTTTTCTTATGCTCAGAAATGTGTGCTCATAGTCACTCTCTAAGATACACGAGCAAATTCTACTGCTATACAGCCTGATCCTATCTTCAGTAAACTAGAGACATGAACATGTTGCTCAGGTTATGCCTGCATAGAAAGTGCTATGAGACTGCTCCTGATTGTACCTGCTACAACAATTGCAGATGCTCTAAGGCATCTCAATTGGCAGTGCAACTGCAGAATATCTTTTAAAAAGTCTGTTTGACTTCATTCAGAATCAAATATGTTCTAGGATCAAACAAAATGAGAGCAGTGGAAACAATGGCTTGATTATTGTTTATTTTATTCAAGATCTGAAACAACTTTGATTTCAAGTGAAGAACCGCTATTTCACAACCAGCTTTATATCTTGGGAACAGACTTTATGTAGAATAAACTTAGTCTAATTGAAAATAATAAAACATTTGCATAATTATATTCTGGAGATTGTTTCTGCTCAGTGTACTGAAGTCTCCAGAAACATAAGGCAGCAAAGCTCAATGAACCACTACTCCCAGTTCTACTCCTTTCATTTGTGATAAATCACATTAATACAAATGATAAGCAGGCAACATTTTATCTGCTTAGAGCTATTTTTCCTGATCATGATAATAATATTAAATGCTAACATCTGAGACTATTTCCCCTGATTCTTTGTATGAGAAAAAAACGTTTCAAATATGGAAATGTATTGTGGACTTTGGAGGTTGCATTATATATTTGTTTGAGGTTGCTATTCTTTGCATCATTTGCCTCAGAAGTAAACTTGAGGGAAGAATAGAAACAGAATATATGCTAGATTTTTAAAATATAATTGCAACTGATTCCACAGGTACAAGTTACAAATATTCATATATCTGTGTGTAAACAAAGATTATTGGATAGATTTTTTCTTTTCTAGCCAGAATGCTCAAACAGTTAAACGTTTTAACTGAATTGTTCCTTAAATAGTCTTTATCCCAATTCCTATTCTACATTCTTATTCTATTCAATCCTATGATGGGTTTTGTATACAGAAGGGAATTTTGATTCATTTCTTGATAAGAATTTATCAATATTTGAAAGTTGTCCCATAAATGAAAATATATGCGAATCTATATGTGCATGTAAAACTGAGTGGTCCAGGAAGATGACATTAAACCACCATGCTTTAGCCTTAAATGTTTCTGGTGTTGTACAAAGGTGTTCTGATTTTCTGACATCTTTAAGAACAGACCAATAAGTTCTCTGCATGCTGGAAAAAGCTGTGCAGACTGAATTTTCCATTGTAGATAGACAAATGAGAATTCTGTTAACTTCCAAATTTTGTACATTTCTTAATCTAAGAATATGAGACTATTTTTAAAATTTCTTCTTAGATAGGAGACTGCACACATTCAAGAAGTGATAGAGAAAACATTCGTATCCATTTCTCAATTATTTCACAACTAATGTAAGTGCAACATCATTATTTGCCTAAGAAAATTTTACAGTGATTTTTTTTTATTTAGAAAGAAAATTTATTTCTGTTAGACTGTAGAACACAAATTGAAAGATGTTTTTTCCCCCACAACTCTTATGTGAGGCACAGAGAACAAAAAACTATAAGCACAAGATCTTTAAACAATATGTCTAAATGCTATTGCTATTTGCACCCCAGAGCAAATGTGGACTCAAAAAATGACAACATACATACTCCAGACAAAAGGGGTGAATTTTACTGAGGATCCCCACAATGCAAGTAGGTCACTGAGAAATGACTGTGAAGGAGAACTATCCCAATTCTTAGGGAAATATTTAATTATACTGACAGAACAGTTCTGAATAATCTCTGAGGGCTAATGAAATGACTGTCTGGACAGTGCAATTATTAGGAGAGGAACTCAGTCTAATGTATTTTCTGTTTAAGACCTTTCATTAAGTGTTGTACCTTAGAATTTTTGGTGATTTTTTCTTTTATGTACACTGAGATCATATGCACCAAAACAAATTCCTTGTGTGTCCAATCACACTTGGCGAATAAAAAATTCTACTCTACTCTACTCTACTCTACTCTACTCTACTCTACTCTACTCTACTCTACTCTACTCTACTCTACTCTACTCTACTCTATTCTATTCTATTCTATTTATTGTAGATGGGAGAGTGAAAAAGAAAATGGGAAAGAAAGAAACATACATACACAAGTTTTGGAGACAGAGGAAATGCACTGCCTTACCATTATGTACTTTGAAAGAAATCCGACAACAAATTAAAAAAAAATCAGGGCTGAGAAGTTCACCTATGTGTAAAGTCAAAAGTCAAAAAAGGAAATAAACCAAGAACGGGAAGTGAGAATGGAAGACTCAGATGTATTTCCATCATATAATTCTAGGTCTTGAGGACTGGCAGTTGACAGAGCTGGCAGAAGTTTTCAGATAGAACTGAAACAAAGATGGGGGTCTTTAACATTTTCTTTGGATTCCTGAATCCTTGGTCATTCTGGAGTTAGGAGTTGGAAAGTTCAGAAAATGAGCATTGATGAAACCACTTCCTTATTTGATCTAGATCCAAATGATCAACTGAAGTGAGCTAATTCTTTCAGGTTATGAATCTGATTTCGGGATACAGAAAAAAACATTAACAGTCGTACCACACTGGAACACCAAACAATTCCTCGGAGGTATAATTGCAAGCCTTCCAGTGGAGAATCTTATTGTGATGCTGGTTGGGTTCAAATCCAGTTCATTAAGGCTCAAAGAGTTTCCTTTATTTGGGTCAAAGAAGACAGAATTGCTGACCAAAAAATAAAACAAAATGTCCAGAAACCATCGAACATTTTTTTCCCTTCCTTTGTTAATCTGCACGAGGAAGCGTTCTCCCTAAAAGAGTACATTCAAGGACTGGGTTTCCTCTTGGACTCACAGCTATCGCTCCCTTCTTTCAAATTACTTTAACATTATGAATCTGAGTCATATAATTTTGGTGGTATATCAATTACTAAAAAAATTACAAAGGATAAAATTCTGAAAAGTAAGCAGATTGTTTCTTCCCCAACCCCCCCCAAAACTTTAAGCTTAAACTGTCTACTGTTGACCTCACCCCATTCCTAAGAGGTCTGTAAGGGGCGAACCCACATGCCTACTGTCCCTGTCTTAACAGTCCTTTTTTTACTTACTTCTTTCATGTATCCAAATTATGTTTATACTTTTACCTGTTATCTTATATGTGATTGACAAAATAAATAAAATCAATCAATCAATCAATCAATCAATAAAATAAAATAGATCAGAATCTAATTAGATTGTTCAGGAGCTGCAAAGAACTTCTAGGTACATCAGCTTAAGATTCATGATGGAGGGGCTGGAGACATAGTTATTGCCAGAAGGTACCCTCTGATCAAGTCCCTTGAGAGGAGATCAAACTGGTCAGTCCTAGAGAATATCAACCCTGACTGCTCTTTAGAAGGCCAGATCCTGAAGATGAAACTCAAATATGTTGGCCACCTAATGATAAGGAGGGACTCACTGGAGAAGAGCCTAATGCTGGGAAAGATTGAAGGCAAAAGAAGAATGGGATGACAGAGAACGAGGTGGCTGGATGGAGTCACTGAAGCAGTAGGCGTGAACTTAAATGGACTCCAGAGGATAGTAGAGGACAGGAAGGCCTGGAGGAACATTGTCCATGGGGTCATGATTGATTGGACACAACTTTGCAACTAACAACAACAACCCTCTGATATCTCTGCATCATTATGATAATTATTCTGAAGGTGAAAAATCATCAACATTTACACTGAATGGATTATACAGAACCAGGTTATATTCCTCAAATCCCGGAGGTGGGTAGCAAGTACCACATTCTAGAAGACACTTTTTTTAGCTCCCTAGAACTGTCTTTCATTGCACCAATGAAGGCTACTGATGTTCCTTCAGGGCCCCCTTGGACAGGAATGGAGAAAGGCATAGACCGATATGTAAGAAAGATGGATGCATTTCCAGCTATAGTACCTTTTATTTTGTTTATACATTCAAAGTAAACAGTGAAAAGTTTTGCTATGTATCAAATATAATATTCACAATCATTTCCAGCTGCTTCCCATTCATATATATATTAATTTTCTTTCTCTCACAGTAGCCTCCTGTGAATTTTCCTCCCTTTCTATAGGGTAACCTCCAAAATTGAGTATGTTCCTTTGCATACAGCATGCATACACATTTATTGATAATTCTGCATCCTATATAGTGTAATGCAATGTTCTAACAGCTGTAAGCTATCCAGCTGCTTCTGGAGCAGTTTTTGCATTTGGCAGCAGCATTTTTGCTGGCAAGTGCAGGATATCTGTTTGTTTTAGTCCTGCTTGGAGCAGAAACAGACTATTTTTAATCCCAGCTAACTGTTCAGGAACACAAATTGGACAGAATCTAGCAACAGAGAACAGGAAAGCTACCCTGAGATCAGTCTAAATTGTAATGCTTAGAGGAACGAGATGGATTGGCATAAAAGGTTCTACCCAAGTAACAGGCAAGTGAAGACTATGCTGCAATCACAACATTGGTCCTGAGTAGATCCATACTTGTGAAAAATCAGAGTTTTTACTTTCTAGAATTTTGTTCAGCTGGCAGTTTCAAATCATTTCTCAGTGAACAGTGAGGGGGTTTGCAGTTCTATATTCATTTCCCAAGAATAAATCCCATTTTACTCAATAGGATTTGTACTCAATATGGGTGGATATGAATCAGGTGGTCCTGTAAAATATTTTTTTCTTAAACGGTGCTAGCTTGCAACAGCTTGTCACAGTACCTCTAGGTGCTACAGGAAAAAAAGGGGGGAAAGCAAAGAAAATGAGATACTTTTAGAAAAAGACATACACATTTCAATTTTGTAGGTCATCGAGGTCTCTTTTTTAACTTTTAGAGGGCTTATGTGGATTATCTAAAAACTCTCTAAAAGTTTGGAGCATTGCAAGCGTTATTCAGGAGGGAAAGAAAGAGAGAGAATAATAATAATAATAATGTCTTGATCTCAATATGTATACACAGCTTGGAGAGATAAACAATGAATCAAGATTTCATTGCATCCAAGGGTCTTTTTTGCAGGCTTGCTGATTATATTGCCATTTATGCGACACTAAAATATCTTTTTCTAAACCTGGAAGTGACTAATGAGATCACACGGACAATGGTCAGGAACCAAATTTGGAAAGGCTGCTTTGCAGCCTAGCCAGAAGAATAGAAGTGCTTTTCCAAGGGCATTTTGAGAAGCATTTAAAATGCTAAATATTAGATAAGAAGCGAGAGAAGCACCATATTTTTCCCTGCAAGAGCTTTTGGGATTGACTTGGTGAAGTGTGAAATGAGTACCATACCAAGGAGATAACCAAGTTGACTCCTAATTATTTCCATTTGAATCTTTTCCTGAGCATTTCATAATGGAAAGGCAGGATATAAATACAACAAAGAAATAATTTAAGAGTCCCTCTTTCCCACATATAGAGCTTGAATGCTATTTTACTTACAGCATTATACATCATAAAATCCATAGTGAGAATTTCCTTACGGGCCAGATCGATACTGCCATTGTCTAGGGGCATATAAACTAATCTTTTCAGCTTTGCGTGTGCTCAATGATTAAATTCTGTCAAATTCTGCAATCTAAAAATCTGAAAAGAGTTCCCCCCCCAAAAAAGTACGCATACATTAATTCTTCATATGCCTATTTTTGTATATAGTTATATAGTTGTATAGAATGTTCTTGGGAGTAGCTATTTCTTTAAAATTTTGAGCCAAAAGCTAAAATATAAAATCAGGAGACATATAAAATCTGAAGGTTAACTGTGTTCCATTTATCACAGAAATCCAGGAAGTATGCACACCAAACACTACAAATGTACAACCCAGTCCCAAAATCCTTATTTTTGCCCTGTGAGAAACTGTGCTCTATATATCTTACACATTTTGCTCATCCTTATTCTCAGAATTAAAGAAAATCCACTGAATAAATTTACTGAGATTAGATGTGCATTTCTCTGAAGAATAAATCAATTTATTTATTGTATGCATCATCATCATCATCATCATCATCACCATCAAAGAATCAAAGCCAGAATAGAAAAATCTGCTGATGACCCCAAATGCAGACTCTGCAAAGAAGTGGATGAAACCATTGATCACATATTGAGCTGCTGCAAGACAATAGCTCAGACTGACTATAAAGAATGTCACAACACAGTTGCTCAGATGGTCCACTGGAACTTGTGTCACAACTACCATCTGCCTGTGGCAAAGAACTGGTGGGACCATAAGCCTGAATAGGTGATCAAAAATGAGCATGCAAAACTACTGTGGGACTTCCGAATACAGACTGACAAAGTTTTGGAATACAATACCCCAGATATTACGCCTGTGGAGAAGAAAAAAGTATGGATCGTTGACCTGGTGACAGCAGAATTGATGAGAAACAACTTGAAAAACTACCAGATATCAGGACGAGAATCGAACTGCAGAGACTCTGGTATAAACCAGTGCAGGTGGTTCCAGTGGTACTCGGCACACTGGGAGCTGTGCCTAAAGACCTGGGCAAGCACTTAAAAGCAATTGGCGCTGACAAGATCACCATTGGTCAGCTGCAGAAGGCCACCTTACTGGGATCTGCTCGCATAATTTGCCAATACATTACGCAGTCCTAAACGCTTGGGAAGTGTTCGACTGGTGATCTGTGATATGAAATCCAGCATAATTATTTTGTTTGCTGTTTATACTGTCATTTTGTGTAATAGTAGTAGTAGTAGTAGTAGTAGTAGTAGTAGTAGTAGTAGTAATAATAATAATAATAATAATAATAATAATAATAATAATAATATTGTGACCTGGCCATCGAAACTACATGGCTATGGATGAAACATGTAACAGTGATACCCATTGTCATCAGGGCACTTGATACCATGTCCAAGAATTTTATAAGATACATCAACAAATTGTATCTTCCTGCAGTAACACCAGCGGAACTGCAAAAAAAGTGGAACTGTACGATGGAACATCGTACACCTTAAGAAGGTACTTGGTTAATATCTAGAATGCTGGCAGCAACCTGTATCAACCATTAGCACCAGTCAATGGTATTTGTGATGCATGTTCAGTTGACTGAGTTTCATGTTTAATGAATAAAATAAATAATAATAATTTTAATGCTATTGGAGGAGAGTTTTTCAGGGGTTATGGGAAGTGCAATAATATCAAGTAGTCAGTAAATTGGGCCTACCTGAGCATTATTTAACCTGGCAATGCATTTTATGAAGAGAAAGTTATCTTAAACCTTGTCAGGGATGGGCTGCTGAATCACAATAGAAATAGGAGATATGCCTTCAGTTCTGCCTCATAATCCCTTGGGACCATACACAGTAAATTGACTGATATTGGGTAAATATGATATTTTGAATGCAACCTGCATGCACAAATCTTATTTTATGCTTCCCTGTCCCATTGGATTATGCTTCAATGTCCAGACTCTGCACAAAAAGCAGCACTGATTCACTTTTTGGGTCCTATATGGGAGAATTGGATGTGACAACACTGCTAATAAGACATGCAGGTCACATTTAAAATCATATTTAATCCGCTCTCCAAAGTGCTGATTTGTGGCAATATATATACAGTTTTCATCGGGATTACTTTATTTGAAAGTAAATAGATCTTGATAGATCACGATGGGCAAAAAACCTGTTATTAAATGGTGGTGGTTAATTCATATCCAATTTGTGTTATTTTAAAATAAGACTAGAGATTTTTTAAAAAAATAATACTCCATGATCTAGTAAGTACACCTATTTACAAAATAATGGTTAGAGGTACTCCAAAGTGTTCTTGCATAGACACATAGCAAACTGACATCAGAAAAAGACCCCGTGGTCTACCCTTTGATTTTACTTGTTTTTTGTATTTATTTTTTGTTTTTAGGGTCCTCTAAGTGAGATGGCTCAGTGGCTAAGATGCTGAGCTTGTTGATCAGAAAGGTTGGCAGTTCGGTGGTCCAAATCCCTAGTACAGGTCTCCTGCATGAGCAGGGGGTTGGACTAGATCAGCGGTCACCAACTGGTGGCCCGTGGACCACTGGTGGTCCGCGAGAAAATTTTGGTGGTCCACAGAAAAATTATTTGCATTTTTTATATTGCACTAGATCAGGAGTCCTCCAACTAGGGCCCCTGGGCTGGATACCTGCAACAAATGCTTACGTTGCTACAGAGAGTTTCCCCCTTCGGGGTCTTCTTGTGTGGGTTGGGGGTGGGGAGAAATTCTGACTTGGGGTCTGCTTCAGTCTCCTGGTGCGGGGCTTTGGGTGGAGGCTGGAGGGAAGCGCCACTGGTGGCAAAGAGCCGGAGGGCCTTGTTCCAGTGGGACTGCATCTGGGAACTGGCTGACCATCTCAGCCCACTGAGCCTCCAGGTGCCGGTATCTGGACTTGCAGTCCCATAGGTGTTCCCTCTGCTTGGAAAACCTAATGCTTGTAGTCCTGAATTAGGTGCTTCTGCTGAGCCTCCTTCTCGTCCAGATCCAATTCGAACTGAGCTGTTTTGCTAACTCTTTCTCATGGTGGCTGCTTAGCTCCAACAACTGCTTTCTATTGGGGCCCTAAGGAGCTTGGGCGGGCAGGCGAGGAATGGCTGGGGGGGGAGTAGAGGCCAGCGGGGCACCTCTTGATGTGAGTGACATCAAGTTGGCCATGCCCATCCAGCCCCATGACCTCCTAGCTATGCCCACCCAGCCAGTCATTAGGCAGATCATATTAGTGGTCCGTGGGATTTAAAATTATGAATTTAGTGGTTCCTGAGGTCTGAAAGGTTGGGGACCCCTGGACTAGATGACCTCCCTTCCAACTCTGTTAAAGATCTTTAGAATTTGTTACTTAAATTGGAAAGCAGAGAAAATACCTCTGGAAGGGGAAGTTATTAAAAAAATTTTAGACTGCAGAAATGAATAGATTAACTTTGATGATTAAAGAAAGAGAGGATTCAGAATATTTTAAGATACGGGATCAATTTTACCATTGGTTAGAAAAAAAAGATATAAATAAGCAAATTAATAGTTATGTAAGAAAATGATATAATTAGAGTATTGTACTTGTGGAAAAAATTGTAACAGATTAAATGAAAATGAAGATAGAAGAAACAACAAAAAGATGAAGTCAAGGAGAAAACACCGAGATGTCACATGGAAGGAATGACTAATGTATTAAATGTTTGTGTATAAAATAAAAAAAATTGTTCAAAAAAAAAAAAGAATTTGTTAACTAATTTTAAACTGAAGGAATTTAGTTTGAGTCTGGACTCTGAAACATAATCCTGTAAAACAGTAAAGCCAGAAGAAAAGCTTTGTGAATGCAGATTCCATTCAATGTAATTTCCTAACTTTTCATGTGGGACAAACTTTTATGAAAACATGGTTGTAGGTTAATATTTTTTAATGTATTTAATTAAAGTTACCTGAAAATGAAGTGATATCTAATTTCATTTGTCACCCTCTGTCACCCACTGTTTGGGAATCAGCTCCCAGCATGCTAACATCAGAAAGGATTCTTCTTGTGATTTACAGATCTTCTACAATCATTTACATTGGTATGCCGATATAATACTAGTAAGGATAGGGTTCCTGTTACTTCAGTTATGCCTGAGTGATGCCCTATGTCCCTAGGTCTATTTGTGCCTCTCCGTATTTGCCCTGTTTATTCCCTCCAACCATTTATCACAAATATACTTATATGGTATTGAGCACTTTAGCCAATTATTGCAAAGCCCTGTCCAGCCAATAACTGAGCTTTAGAACAACCAGCCAATCAATGCTCAGGTTTTTTTCCAGTTTCTTTTCTAAATGCCCTATAAAACAGAGAGAAATAGAGGGATGGATCCTTTACTTTACCACACCATTATTTGGGGATCTTGTCACAGAAAATTGGATAAGGTAGCAAGTCAGAAAAACTGCAATCGGTTTTCCCCTAAGATGGTCTAACTCAGGGTTCTGCAAACTTGGCTGGAGTTCCTCAGCCAGCTTTGCTGAGTTTGCAGAGTTTGCTGAGTTTGCAGAGTTGAAGTCCACAAGTCTTAAAAGAGCCAAGTTTGCAGACCCCTGGTCTAACTAAAATAAAACGGGGAGGCAAGGAATATAGTTGGCAGTCCCCTTTTGTGACAAGTCCCGTCTTGTGATAAAGCAAATGACCACAAACAGAGGGTAAGTTTATTGGAATATAGAATACTAGCCGAAGCATGGGAAGAAATAATTCTGTTTTTTCAAGAATCATAGGGAAGTAGAGTTTTGAGGATTTGGCAGCTAACCATTTATTTTTTGTCTATATCACATTGCAATAAATTTGACTTTGCAATAGCAGCAATATGGTAATAATGTGTTATGGCACATATTCTGAGATTTTATATGGGTGTTTAAAAACTGAAAGGGAGCTAAGCTGGCATTACAGCTTTTCCATAATTTGTATGTTCAAACTCTGGGTTCCGGAGCATACAGATATGAAAGCCAAGGTTTTGTTCCCAGAAAAACTTGTGAGGTCTGGATGCATCATGCACCTAATTGCTGCCTGTATAAGTGAGAACATGAGAAAAGAAAACATATGCGATGCTTAGTCAACTACAGAACTTTTCAGAAGGATTGTTTTTTTTTTCTGTTTCTCTTTCTAGTTCCAAACTGAACTTTTTCACTGGCTCTGAATATTCTTTCATTGCTTCGATATTTATCAGTTGTTCACTACGTGAATTCCAGGCTCTTGGTATTTTTGTATACATATTTTAGTGACCAATACAGTGAATGTAGTTCAAGGAGACATGGTGCCAAATGGAGACAATGCAGAGAAGAAGAAGCAAGGAGAATCTAGAACCCCGACAATTTTGAGACTTTGATATAAAACACTGAGAAGTAATTGTTTTACAGCAAATCCCATCACTTCTCCTTCACACCATTTTCATGTATAATTGAAAAGAACATCTGGTGGCTCTTATGCCAAATGCCTGGCCTTCTCCATGACATGCTGATACAGGGTAATTTTAGGCCCACCAGCTTAAAAGACCCAACTGATTGTAAAGTTAAGTAAGTGCTCTCATTTAAATAAGAGATGTCACAGTCATAATATATGATCGCTCTCACTGTAAACAAAGCCTCTTTCAAGACTGAAATATTACCCTAAATCCATACATCACAGTATATTGTTCTAAAGTAGCTGCTTCACAATTCACACAATGAGACAAAATTATCACCATCAGAAAAGAAAGATGAACTCTGATCAAATGTATGCTAATAATACAATCAAAATTCTTCATTACTGTTCATTGTCAAAATGCTTGATAAAAATTAATTAAAAAATTAAACAATAAAGCACATGGGTCTGAAAAGTTTTAACTTGGGCCCTAGACTTGCAACTTGAAAGTCATACAGAGGTCTATGCTCTTATTTTCTATCTCACGTATAGTTCCTAAGTGGGGTGGGGGGAGTGATAGATTTGCCAACTTTGTTCTGAATAAATGTGGCAGCTTTGTTAAACTCAGCAGAAACCTCAGCTGTGGTTAGGTATAGGAAGCCAACATTTATGACATGATGGATGCACTGTCATGTGCGTGTTCTAAAGGCCACCATACGTGAGCAATGATGTATGTATGTACAAATGGGCATGGTTTTGATCATGACACCATGGCTAACAGATTTTTACTCCCCTGTGGACATACATGGTATGGGGTCCATATCTCTCAAAAAGTGACCATTCTGATGGAGAATGGAAGCAAGTTGAGAATGGAACTCATTCATTTTTGTTTATGCCAGTTTTTTATGTAAGCATTCACTGAATCTGAAAAATATATTTTTATGTTGTAGTTACAACTTATCATTGGCTAAAGCCGCATAGCTATCTCATTTGCGTCAATATTTATGAGATGATGGATGCAGTGTCATGTTCCAAATGCCACCACACATGGGCAATGCTGTATGCATGTACAAATGGGGCAAGGTTTCAATCATGACACATGCGTAACAGATTTTGACTCCCCTGTGGACATACATGGTATGAGTTCCGTATCTCTCAAAAAGAGACATTGGAAATTATAGCCCAAGACATATACTGTAGTGCTTGTTCTATTGACTGCTCTTGAATAAACCTTTGGGGGCATACTGTTGATCCACTCAGTGCTATTTCTTACTTTTCTGTCTCCTACCGTGTGCACCTGCAATTATTATTATTTTTTTTATTGAAAAAGTTTTTACAAAAATTTTTGCCCCCCTTTTTTCCCCCCTCCACCCCCTCCCCCTCCCTCCAAAACCACTCTCCTCCTCCCCCCCTCCGATTTTCCAGAACAAACACAAGGTATAGTTCAAAAAACAATCATTCACTAAATTTTCCCTTTCCCAGAACACCCATAAGGTATAGTTCAAAAACAAACATAAGCTAAATTATTCCAAAACAATTATACAAATTTTTCCTTTCTGGCTCTGACTTCCCCATTACATAACCAAAATCCTTCAAGAAATAACAATTAACATTGATAAAATATATTCAATACAGCAGATTAATCCTAAAGTATTTAAAACCAGATAATGCTTAAAAATCCAAACCAATTCAGAGAATATCTCCCTTGTAACTTCTATAAACCATATAATCAACCCATTTTTCCAGATCTTTCTTGCATATAGTCTTTCAGGAATGCTAATATTTTTATCTGTTAATATTTCAAAAAAAATTCTTTCAAGAATAATACTTTTGTCTCTTGCCATTTTTTGATGCATTAGTCTTTGTCTCTTGCCATTTTTTGATGCATTAGTCTTTGTCTCTTGCCATTTTTCTTAGTACACAAGCTTAAGAGAAAAGAAAAAAAATCCAATGTAATTCCAAATATCTAGTCTTTTGTGATATATATCAAACATATAATCAACCCATTTCTTCCAGATCTTTCTTGCATATAGTCTTTCAGGAATACTAATATTTTTATCTGTTAATATTTCAAAAAAAAAATTCTTTCAAGAATAATACTTTTGTCTCTTGCCATTTTTTTTGATGCATTAGTCTCTGTCTTTCCTTCATTACGCCTTTTAAAAAGTCAATCACAATATCTCCTAATGGTTCTTTTTGTCCAGCAATCCACAAATTACTACCATATATTACATCAATCCAGAAAGAAAACTCTTGTAAAGCATTAGCCCTGTGTATTTTATCAGTTCGGGAAACAACCTGTTGGGGGCGAGTTAGTGGCCCCAAAGGAGGTGGTTCGCAACTTGGGCATCCTCCTGGATGGACAGCTGTCCTTTGATGAACACCTGGCGGCCGTCTCCAGAAGGGCCTTTTACCAAGTCCGCTTGGGCCGCCAGTTGACTGGGATGCCTTATGCACAGTCACTCATGCTCTGGTTACGTCTCGGTTGGATTACTGCAATGCTCTCTACATGGGGCTGCCCTTGAGGTGCACCCGGAGGCTGCAGTTAGTCCAGAATGCGGCTGCACGAGTAGTAATGGGAGCCGCTCGTGGCTCCCACGTAACACCACTGCTCCGTAGTCTGCACTGGCTTCCTGTGGTCTTTCGGGTGCGCTTCAAGATTTTGGTTACCATCTTTAAAGCGCTCCATGGCTTAGGACCCGGGTACTTACGAGACCGCCTGCTGTTACCCTATGCCTCCCACCGACCCGTACGCTCTCATAGAGAGGGTCTCCTCAGGGTGCCGTCCGCCAAACAGTGTCGGCTGGCGGCCCCCAGGGCCTTCTCTGTGGGAGCATCGACGCTCTGGAATGAACTCCCTCCTGGCCTACGTCAAGTGCCTGATCTTCGGACCTTCCGTCGTGAGCTAAAAACATACTTATTTACTCAAGCGGGACTGGCATAATAGTTTGATTTTAAATTGGGGTTTTATTAATATTCTGAAATATTTTAAATTTAATTTTAATTATTAGCCGTTTTTGTAATTTTGCTATGTTTTAATTTGTTTTAATTGTACATATCTTGTATTTTATCTCTGGCTGTACACCGCCCTGAGTCCTTTGGGAGAAGGGCGGTATAAAAATTTAATAAATAATAATAATAATAAAAAACCTCTTGTAACGCAAATTCAGGTGTTTCATCCAAATCTTTTGAAGAAAGCCTCTTTACATCATCTTGTTTATTCATGATCATATCTTCATTTTTATCCACTTTTGCTTGTATCTCCTCCACTCCATTTTCCAAATACTGATTGGACTGATTAGTTTCCTCCAAACTCTCATCCAAAACATCCCAATTTTTTATCAATTCACATTTTTGGATAATTACATACATTTTCTCTATATATTCTTGTATAAAGTCACGAATCCATTCTTCTGAAAGAACGTTCATGGCCAAATTCTTACTAAGAGTCCCCTTCTCGAATACCTAAGCAAACTAAAGTAATCCAGCAATCCGTTTAGATCCAAATAACAAAAAGAAGAAATTAAAAATAAGCAAAAATCCAGTCTGCTCTGCTTACAGTCCAGCACAATATGATAGTCTCCATTCACTTTCGCTTTCTCAGCAACTAACGAGCACCATTTTGTTTCAGTGTTGATTGTAAGCAGAAAAAAGTTTTTTTTAAAAAATAGAAGTCAGATTTAATACTTGCAGTTTAAATGACTGATCTCTTGTGTCTGTTCCGTCTGCTTATTAAAATCCATAGCAATCATTTGAAGCAGAGATGGTCGCTTTCTTCTCTTTCTGCCGAAGCAGAGACACACTGGGTCTGGAGCTGCTGCAGAGGGGTTTCCAGGGAACTTTCCCCTTCGAGTTCCCCGCTTTCAAATCGAGAAAGCGGGGCCTCTAGGGAGTTCTTCTTATCCCTCTTCTGCTCTTTCCTTTCCCTTTTACCCAGGGAAAGTACTTTCAGCCGGCAAACAGCTGATATTCGCTGTTTTCGCCGGCTTTTTACAGAATCCCAGCGCAGGCGCCTTTCAGGTGTCCGTCGAAGAGAGCGGAATCACCGGAAGTCTGTAATTAAAAAAAAAAAATTGTAATTATTTTTTTTTATCTTACAAAGGTGTGTCAGTTTTATCTACAATTAAGACAGAAGATGAATGATAAAACTTTCTGTAAAAATATCTTAGAGAAATATATATTTATATATCTATATATATCTATATATTTATATCTATGTAGGTCTTTGGTTATTTGGGTTTTCTCCCGCATAAAATTGGAAGTGTCTTGGCGACGTTTCAACGAAGTCTTATTCCTCATCTTCAGGCTGGTGTTTACAGCTTCATGCTTCTAGGAGCAATGTGTGATCGTGCTCCTAGAAGCACGAAGCTGTAAACACCAGCCTGAAGATGACGAATGAGACTTCGTCGAAATGTCGCCAAGACACTTCCAATTTTATGCAGGAGAAAACCTGAATAACAAAGACCTACATACAAACACCTGCGAAAACCTCAGAAAACATCTATATCTATATCTGTCTGTCTGTCTATCACCTTACTTGTGCATTGCATTTGTTCAAGAAATCCCAGTGACTACAAGTCATTATCTTCCTTTTAGTAGGCCCTTTAGGGGGAGAGGACATTTGATGTTAAATCTTATGAAAATCTTCTAAAATTCAGGGATTTAGGTTGCTAGGTGCAATGTTGATTGTAAGAAGAAAAAAGTTTTTAAAAAAAATAGAAGTCAGATTTAATACTTGCAGTTTAAATGACTGATCTCTTGTGTTTGTTCCGTCTGCTTATTAAAACCCATAGCAATCATTTGAAGCAGAGATGGTCGCTTTCTTCTCTTTCTGCCGAAGCAGAGACACGCTGGGTCTGGAGCTGCTGCAGAGGGGTTTCCAGGGAACTTTCCCCTTCGAGTTTCCCGCTTTCAAATCGAGAAAGTGGGGCCTCTAGGGAGTTCTTCTTATCCCTCCTCTGTTCTTTCCTTTCCCTTTTACCCGGGAACTTTTATAACAGCTGATATTCACTGTTTTCGCTGGCTTTTTACAGAATCCCAGCGCAGGCGCCTTTCAGGCGTCCGTCGAAGAGAGCGGAATCACTGGAAGTCTGTAATTAAAAAAAAAATGTAATTATTTTTTTTATCTTACAAAGGTGTGTCAGTTTTATCTACAATTAAGACAGAAGATGAATGATAAAACTTTCTGTAAAAATATCTTAGAGAAATATATATTTATGTATCTATATCTATCTATCTATCTATATCTATGTAGGTCTTTGGTTATTTGGGTTTTCTCCCATGTAAAATTGGAAGTGTCTTGGCGATGTTTCAATGAAGTCTTATTCCTCATCTTCAGGCTGGTGTTTACAGCTTCGTGCTTCTAGGAGCAATGTGTGATCGTGCTCCTAGAAGCACGCGGCTTCTCACCAGCCTGAAGATGACGAATGAGACTTCGTCAGGAGAAAACCAAAACATCTATATCTATATCTGTCTGTCTGTCTGTCTGTCTGTCTATCACCTTACTTGTGCATTGCATTTGTTCAAGAGAATCCCAGCAACTACAAGTCATTATCTTCCTTTTAGTAGGCCCTTTAGGGGGAGAGGATATTTGATGTTAAATCTTATGAAAATCTTCTAAAATTCAGGGATTTAGGTTGTTAGGTGCAATGTTGGATTTCTTCCCCCACCTCTATATCTGCCCTCTGATTGCTGTACAAATTCATTAATAGCAGATTTGAAGGCATGCCAATTGCTTCTTCATGTTAAGAGTCTGGCCCCTAAGGATATAGTGAAAAAAAATCGTAATGTTGGTGTCAAGGAGTTAAACCAGCTGAAGCAAAGAGGCAGGCAAGACAAGGTACCAGATTGTAGGTATCCCATGGAAGAATGCTTTTTACTGAAAACAAAACAATATCAAATCGATGCATCACAGCAGCTTGGCCTGAATATATTATGCTCAGAACTGTCGTCAGGCATCTTGCTGCCATATATTTATCTGATCGTGGAATTGCCGATTGGGCCGTTCATGGGGGAAGAGATTCAAGGTCAAAGAGAACCTTTTTATCTTGATATCTCTCCCTGCCACCCTCTGCAACTACTTGATTAAAAATAAAACACCTGTTCCTGACAGAGCCCAGATGGGGAACCAATTTGTCTTTTAAAATGAGAATGGTCTTAAATGTCAGTACATGATTCAAACTAAACTGAACTTTAACATTTTGAAGAAATAAGCGTTTTTCTCTCTGAAGACGCTCTTGAGAATTTCTGGGTGTCTGGAATCCTGTCCACTGCTACTCTCCAACTATACAAGTGACTGGAATGTTAATATTTTCCCCAAAGGGTCTATAAAACTAGTATCTCTGCTGGCAGTGTGGAGTATTAAACATAAATGCCTTGTGATAGACATTAATAATCTATCTTTATGCCAAGAATGATATCCATGGACCTTTCCCAAAGAAATATGGATATAGAATAGTTAAAAAGAAGGTGTATGATCGTGATGGCCATAATATTCAGTTCTCATAGGAATTTGATAAGGAGAACAGGAATTGAACTGAGGCCGAGTTATGTTGTCAATCTAGGTAAAAGAGTTGAAAAAAGAGTTAGATTACCACTGTTGTTTAAGAGATGTGTGTATCCGCATAAAAACATATAGTCCTTAACTGCTGGAATACGTATTTTGAAAACCAAGGATTTAAAATCAAATGATAGCATGTCCTTTTCACAACGTTCTTTGAGAAGACCAGCGATGCAGTTGACATGTTCAATACCAGTTCTATGAAAAAATATTTTTCCTCTTGCTGATTTTCTGAATTTTACACTGAATGGAATCAGGGCATTTATAATATACCTTGTGATACATAAAGGGAGTTTTAGTGAACAAACACCAATGTTCCATGCTTCCTTTTTTTAATTTAATAAATAAAGTAATGCAATATACAATGGGCTACAGGTCTGCACAACATGTGGCCAGTGTGTGCTATGTAGGCTTTCAAGCAGTCTTATGTGGCCTGTTGGCAGTGGTGGCAGGATTTGCCACCACTGCCTAGGTTTTTGCAGCCACTTCTGTTCCTAAGCACCTCCAAAATGTCCAGCTCTTATGGATGCTAATAGCTCCATCACTGCCATTGTATTGCTAACTGATCAGCATGTCAGCTATTCTTTTGCAGCCCATGATCACTTTTAAGATGTTAATTTGGTCCTTTCCCTTCTTTGAATTTATTTATTTATTTATTTATTTATTTTTCGTATTTATATACCGCCCTATCTCCCTGGGGACTCAGGGTGGTTTACAGGCAGATAAAAATACATATAAATACAAAATAAAACATCAATTTAAAAAACTTATTCTAAATAACCGAATAATTAAAAGTAACAGTATACATAATAAAACCCATTAAAACCAGTTTAAATTTAAAGTCTAAAATCTAATCCAGTCCTGCGCAGATGAATAGATGAGTTTTAAGCTCGCGGCGAAAGGTTCGGAGGTCCGGAAGTTGACGAAGTCCTGGGGGAAGCTTGTTCCAGAGGGTGGGAGCCCCCACAGAGAAGGCCCTTTCCCTGGGTGTCGCCAGACGGCACTGCCTAGCTGACGGCACCCTGAGGAGTCCCTCTCTGTGAGAGTGCACAGGTCGGTGAGAGGTATTCGGTAGCAGCAGACGGTCCCGTAAATAGCCCGGTCCTATGCCATGGAGCTCTTTGAAGATCATTACCAAAACTGTGTAGGCCTGGAATAGAATGTGAAAAGAAGTGACAAAGTATGGTAATTTTCTCTTTTTATTCATTAAAGGGTTATAACATCTTAACTGCAATAACTGTAACCAGATGCTTCCTGCAATTGATCAACCTGTCACACCATTCTGACCCATTCCTTCAAGGTAAACTGCTTTAAGTTACTAACATTTGAGGGTTTTGTAGCACATAAACTATTCATTTCAGGTCTTACAACATTGATATGCAGTTTAGTTTTCAGTTTTAGTTTTTGGGTTGTTGTCCCCTCCCTCAAAAAAGGGAATTTATTATTCATCCATTCTTTTGTAGACTTACTTCTATGTTTGTAATCACTGACTTGCTTCACGACTGATTTGTGTTTCAGTTTCCACATATGAAGGGATGTTTTGATAGTCTCCTATAAAATTCTCTGGTACAAAGCATAATTTATGCTTCATAAATTATTCATTCTTTGATAGTAATTTGTCCAGATCCTACAGCAACAAAACATTCCTAAACTAGATACTGCCACTTCATGCTTGGCACTTAGGATGAGATTCTTATTGTATAATACAATGTTTGCCTTCTGCCAGATCTAATGCCAACCATAGGGCCGGAAATGTTCCACTTTTGGTTCATTTGTAAATAGAACATTTCTCCAGTAATCTTCAGGGCCAACAAAATTTTGGGCAAACTGGTGATAAGTGTCAATATTTTAGTTTCTGGTTTCTGCTCTACTATTCTCCCCCAAATTCCATTTTTACTCACTACTTTTCTGATGCTTGAATCATGAACATTTATTTAGACAAAGTGGAGAAGTTTGCAATTCCCCAGAAGTTCTGGGGTTCTTTCTGATGATTTTTGACAGAATGGCTGCTCTTCAGATTTCTTATTGCCTCAAATCTTCTCCATTTCCAGAACTATTTCCTCTAATTGCAGACTGGTGGAACTTCATAGTTTTAGAAATGATTTTCTAATCTTTTGTAGATTAAGACATCAATTTCTTTTCCTTACAGAAATCTATAGGACAACTTTTTGGCAACTTTTTGGTAGAACTGTAGAACACTAAATCTGCATTGCTGTAGCTCTTGAACAGAGAGTTCAAGAAAATAACTGATTTAGATATGGTGAAAAAGAGAAATTATATTACCTTTGTTTTAGTTTTTGTCCTGGCTTTTCACCATTTTTCTTTATGAACAGTTGTAAGAAGCTCAAAATCTTGCAACAATTATGTAACATAGTCCCCTTTGTGGGGAAAAGGGTAGCTATGTAATTTGATGAATGAATGAATGAATAAATACATACATAAATTTAAAAAATCAGTTGGCCTAATAGATTCTCTGTGACTTTGCCAAAAAAAATGAGTTGGGAAATGAAAATAAGAGAAACAGAAATTCCTGAAGCAAGATTTCAACTTTAACCTCCACAACAAAATACTTAAGAGAAGCTCTTTGACAAAAAGTTCAGAAAAAAACTCCTACTTTGATTTAAGCGGTAGAGGAAGCACTTGGTCTGCTTAATTACAATTTCTGCAGATTTCCCAGAAGATTCCATTTTATTGAAGATATAGCCCCTATTATGTAGCTGTTGTTAGAAAACTTAGCAGATCTCTATACCAAATTTATAATCTATGTTTTCCCCCAGTGCATTGTATATGCTGATCTGATTTTTAAACTGATTTTTTAATGAAGTTTTAGCTCTGTGTGCCATCTTGAATCTCTTGAGTTGGTGGCCTATCAATCTAATAAATATTGTTATTGTTGTCAACAGAATAGAATAGAATAGAATAGAATAGAATAGAATAGATTTTTTTATTGGCCAAGTGTGATTGGACACACAAGGAATTTGTCTTGGTGCATATGCTCTCAGTATACATAAAATAAAAGATACGTTCATAAATAATTCTAAGGTACAACACTTAATGATAGTCATAGAGTACAAATAAGCAATCAGGAAACAATCAATATATAATATGTATGTATGTATTGTATGTGCAATGTAACTGAAAGAGTCTCATGCTAAATACTTTGGAAGTGGAACAACCTCTGTCATCAGTGGACTTTGAGATTGCATTTTACCTGTCCCACCTGGTATACTTTTCTGTAACGTGAAGACCCAGACCTAGGAATTAGAAATCAAGGGCATTAATAAACATCTCAAAAAAAGGCTTTAAGTGCACATTTTTATTTCAGACTTCTAAAATCACAGTTCTAGGATTCTTCAAAGGCATCTGAGAAATATCCTGAATTTCCCCACCTGAGATCCAGTCTAGGAGGAAAAATCTGACTTTAGCGCTTTCTTTCTCTCACTGTTGCCGGCCTTTGAAACTAGCTCTTTCTGAGGATGGAAATGCTGACAGTGGGAAAGCTGAAAAGAGATAGTTGGCAAGGATTTTGACTCTAAATGTTCTATAGCTTCCCAGCCCTCCGTGCCACTCCTGAAACAGAGCGGAAAATTTTGAATTGTTATCGGCTGGTCTAATGTATTCCCTCACACTGCTCACAGTGGGATGGATTTTTAAAAATTTTTCAAAAATGTATTAACAAAATAAACCAGTAGTTTAATATCTTTCTTCTCTGTACTTTGGCTCAAAGTCACCCAGCTGGCTTTATGCCTGAAGCAGAACTAGAACTCTTAGGCCCCAGGTTTCTAGGCAGGGGCTTTAAACTACTACACCAAACTGGCTGTCATGGCCTTAGTTTACTAGCTCAGTTTCCAGTAACATAGAATAAAATGTTTGATTAGACGCTGTATTCTATTTAGTAGTTTGTCTTATCACACACTGTTCAGAGGGGAACAGCTCAAGATGATGCTCCAAGTAGGGGTATAAAAGAAATCCTCCATAGATTATTACGAGAGCAGATGTGATAATTAATGAAAAAGACTACATGTAGCAACAGTCTACAGCAATGAATTGAATTGCCTAAGGATTGACTTTTACAGTTAAAAAGGATTATACTCGGCTGCTTATAGAAAATCCCAGGGAATTTTTTTTTCTTCATGCAAATTTCCTTGTCAATCTTTCTTATGGAAATTACCCTATGAACCTATGAAACATAAAATTGAGCTCTGGATATCATGTAAAGTGGTTTTTGCTACTCTGGGTAGGCATTGCCTGAAGATTTTCCATGAAGAAAGTACCTTCAAGTACTGGCTCCCACTTTGCTTCTTTCCTACTTCTCTAAAAACAGAGGAACATGATGTTCAAGGGCATCTTGGCAGTGCTTTGCTGGTCTATGCCTACCCAAAGGGAAAAAGTGAAGGATGGGGAAAATCCCACTCAGTGTTTAGTAGCATGTTTTAAAGGGAGCCTACCATAAGGTAAACAAGGCTGGGAGCTGAAGCTAATTGTTAACATGACTGAACTGCACTGAAACCAACAGTGGTTATATGAAATGTTTGAATTCTAGAATGGATTGTGAAAGTGGCCCATTGGAATGAGCCAATGAAAGGAGGTGCTTTGCTTTTTAAATATGTTAATTCTTCAGTTTGGATCATGTGTACTTATGGTGTCTTCACCGATACAGAAATATTTATCTTCTATATGTATGCTGTTTTGTTCTGTTATTTTTGAGACACCATAAATATGCAAGTAAAGTAAAGGTAAAAGTAAAAATTTCCTCTGTCCATGTGTGTTTGACTCTAGGAGGTGTGTTGTGACCCAGGTTCCTGTACCCGGACTCCTGGACTCGGATGATTCAGAAAGTGAGGGAGAAGACCTGGCAAGCCCTGCTTCTCTTGAGCCCTCTCCCTCCCTGGCACCCACTCAAAGGGAGGAGGAGGGGCCGGCAAGGCCTGATTCTCTGGAGCCTTCTTCTGATTTGGCAACGCCCCAAGAACAGTTTTGGAGTGATGCAAGACTGCGCAGACGTGACCGGCGCGCGCAGCAGAAGCAGCGTTGGGATAAAGCCAAGTAATAATTGTCATGCAGTGACATCTGCAGAGACTATAAATAGGAGGCGGGACTTCCTGGTTTTTTGTCTTGGACAAAGCAATGAATTTGCGCGGACAAACTGTATCAATGGAGGGAAGAATATATTCGTGAGTAATTCTGGCCTTATCTATAATTTCCTCGTTATCTCCAGAAACTTGGCAGGCCCATGGGTAGACGTGGCCAGGACATCTATCTATGTAAATAAAAGGAGAAAAGGAGGCCTCTGACTGACTCTTTGCTGGGAGTATTGGGGGGAGGGAAACAGAACAAGGTGTTGCTCATCTCTGTTTCTTAACTGAGGGAGCCAGCATTGTCCAAAGACACTTCTGTGGTCATATGGTCAGAATGACTATACACCGAGATACACAGAACATTGTTAGCTTCTTACCCAAGTGGTACCTATTTATCTATTCACATTTGCATGCTTTTGAACTGCTAGGTGGGCAGGAGCTGGGGCAAGTAATGGGAGCTCACCCAGGTTGAGTCTTGAACCCGGGTTGTCTGCTTTCCAGCTGGCAAGCTCAGCGTCTTTAACCACTGAGCCATCACGTCCAGTGGTGGGATCCTACAGGTTTAACAACTGGTTCGCTGAGTGTGTGCTTCGCTTGCACTTGTGCACGCAATTTGCAGAAAATTGAACAATGTAGCTGAGAGCAAGGAAAACAGCTGTGGAGCAGCAATCCACTCTGCTGCCCCAATCAGCTGGGCTTCGGAAGCAGAAATATAGGTGAGTATAACGCAGAGGAGGGCAGGCAGGCCCACTTCAAAGAAAGAGAGGACCGGTTCGCTCACAGCTAAAGTCGGAGCTAACGGTTCGTCCAAACCGATCGGAACCGATAGAATCCCACCACTGATCACGCCCCTTTGTAAGTAAAGCATGTTAAAAAAATATTTCAGTTGGGCTTGACTCCAGGTGACTTCATGGGCACATCCAAGTTGTTTTACTGGCAATAATGTGGAAATAGCTTGCCACTGTTTTCTTTGAGGTTTTGTTTTTCTTTTTGCTTCTCAGTCCAATCTGTAGCCACGGTATTTCCCAGGAGTCTGCTATTTAGACGCTGAGGTTGCTTTCTTTTAGTCTGCTTAGTAGTAAAATTGTTTTAAAAAGAGTACTTTTAATTCTCTTTAGTATTAGTGCTGTTTGCAGTTTTAATTTTTATACATTTAATTTTTTTATACTGTATTGAGTTACTGAGAGTCATTCTGATGGCATAGAGCAGTTGCAGGAAATGGGTATATCTAGTCTAACGGAGAGAAAGACTAGGGGTGACATGATAGCAGACTTCCAATATTTATGGGGATGTTACAGAGAATAGGTGGCCTATCTATTCTCCAAAGAACCCGAGGAAAGGACAAGAAGGAAAGGATGGAACTTATCAATTAGAAATCAAACCTAGAAATAAGAATAAATTTCCTGATAGTAAAAACAATTAATCAGTGGAATAACTTGCCTCCAGAAATTTTGGGTGCTCCATCACTGAGAGTTTGAAGAAGAGATTGGACAGACATTTCTTTGGAATGGTATAGGGCAGGGGTCTGCAAACTTGGCTCTTTTAAGCAAAGCTGGCTGAGGAACTCTGGGAGTTGAAGTCCACAAGTCTTAAAAGAGCCAAGTTTGCAGACCCCTGGAATAGGGTATCCTGCTTGAGCAGGGATTGGATTAGAAGATCCCCAAGATTCCTTCCAACTCTGTTATTCTGTATTCTATTCTTAAATATGATAGATAGATAGATAGATAGATAGATAGATAGATAGATAGATAGATAGATAGATAGATAGATAATCAGATCTGACTGTGCTTAACTTTTTTGGGACTGGCTAAATACTTTCCATTCAATTGAAAAGTGGAAGGAATGAAGAGGACTAATGAAGTGGATTCTCCAGTTTGCAGTAAGAGCTTTTGAGAGATTAGAATGATAATTCCAGGTCAAGTATGCTTGGACTAGAACATAATATCCTAGTAGAAGAATATCATGCCAGGGGCATTTTTAACCTTCACGTTAATATGACTCTTTGTAAGCAAGTTCTGCCTTTTTTTAATATGATAAATTACCATTCATATATTATTTAGGCTTTTTTTTATTTACGTTTATCACATTCAAATGTTTCCCCGATTAAAATACTAAAAACTACATATGTTAGGAAAACACATTATTTTGTAATTTATAGAAAGTCCAATTAGTCAGAATATGCCAATAGGACCAGCTTATGGTAATAAGAAAAGAGTATATGTTTAGAATAGAATAGAATTTGTCTTTGGTGCATATGCTCTCAGTGTACATAAAGAAAAGATACCATCATCAAGATACAACACTTAATGATAGTCATAGGGTACAAATTTAACATTTAATGATACAACACTTAATGATAATCATAGGGTACAAATTTAACATTTAATGATACAACACTTAATGATAATCATAGGGTACAAATTTAACATTTAATGATACAACACTTAATGATAATCATAGGGTACAAATTTAACATTTAATGATACAACACTTAATGATAGTCATAGGGTACAAATTTAACATTTAATGATACAACACTTAATGATAATCATAGGGTACAAATTTAACATTTAATGATACAACACTTAATGATAATCATAGGGTACAAATTTAACATTTAATGATACAACACTTAATGATAGTCATAGGGTACAAATTTAACATTTAATGATACAACACTTAATGATAGTCATAGGGTACAAATTTAACATTTAATGATACAACACTTAATGATAGTCATAGGGTACAAATTTAACATTTAATGATACAACACTTAATGATAATCATAGGGTACAAATTTAACATTTAATGATACAACACTTAATGATGGTGGACTTCCAGCTTTAAGCACATAAGCATAAAACTCTCGTGCTTTACTGACTGTATTAAGACGATGTGCTTTCCCTTCATAGTAAACTATTATACCAGTTGGGATATCCCATCTATACTCAATCTGACATTTTTTAAGTTCATTCACCAAAAAAGCAAACTCCTTCCTACCTCTCAACATTTTGGGGGGAATTTCCTTTAGTATTAAAATATCTTGGCCAGCCGCTTGAATCTTGTCTCCTTTAAAAGAAGCTTGTAAAATCTCATTTCTCACTGTTCTAGTAGTAAAATAAATAACAATGTCTCTCAAAAGATTTCTTTGTCTAGCTATCCAGGAATTCACATGATAAATTTTATCAATATGAAAAGCCACATCTACTGGCCGAACTGCCAAAATCTCTGCAAAGGCCTCCGAAAAAATTTGCTTCAAATTCTCATATTTACATTCTTTCAGTCCACGGATTCGTAAAGCATGTTCCATAGCTCTATACTGTACCAAAACAATTTCATCATCAACTTTATCCATTTTACTTTGAACTGCCTCAATCTTATTTTCCAATTTTAAATTAACTTTCTTTATTTCTTCTACTTCCTGTTCCAGTAAAATCACATTTGATGCCAGACCCTGTACTGCTGACACCAAACCTTCTTTGACTTCTTTATTTCCAGTTTGAATTTCTAACATCTGTTTTTTCATCTCTGACATTTCTTCTGTAATTAATTTAAACTTATCTTCTATCTGGGAAGTTTGCCAATTCATAGCATCGTTAAGAGATTCTTTCATAAATTCTTTCAGATTATCCTGAAGTCCTTCCAAATTTAGTGATTTTGTATCTGCCGTATGTGCTGGAAAGACTCCCGGTGTTAATGTTCCTGGGGTTTTTGTAACAGTTGACTTTAATTGTTTTGCTGCCATCTCTTAAAATTTCTCTTTAACTTAATGTTACGTATAAACCTTTTAAGTCTTTTTTTTTTTAAAAAAAAACAGTCTCAGTATCTC
This sequence comes from Ahaetulla prasina, assembly GCF_028640845.1. NCBI lineage: Eukaryota > Metazoa > Chordata > Lepidosauria > Squamata > Colubridae > Ahaetulla > Ahaetulla prasina. The sequence goes on along the minus strand of NC_080539.1, from coordinate 276,925,209 downwards.
TTCTCCCTTCTCATTACAATGTTTTAAAAAAATTTCCAGCTGGCCTTCAGCAATAAGCAGCAGACAGTGAGAACTGTAACACTTTCGTTTTCAACTGCGTAGCTCATTAAAGAACAACCGCCATTTTCGCTTTGAAGTCAAAGCCAAAACTTAAAACAAAACAAAACAGGGAATTGATTGATTACTTGCTTTTATAATTAGAGCTCTCCTGTTTCTGTTCAGTCCGGTATTATCTTCTTTAAGTTAAAATTGGTCCCGGCAGTTGGTCGCGGCAATTAGGTCTGCCGAAGCAGGAAGAAAAGCCTCAGATCTTTGAAATTCTGAGGGGGCTTAACCCTTCGAGCCCCCTGGTATCTTCCAGGAGCTCTAGGGAAGCTCTACCTCTGCTTCTTTTGCTCTCCTCCGCTTCTTCTCCCGAAGAGGGGGATTTCTGAACCGCTGGACAGCTGATTGTCGCAGTCTTAGCAGTCCAACACGATTCAGAGGTTGGTGACCAAAAAGATCACCTCCATTGCCAACAGAGCCAACCAGGAAGCCAAAACTTTGAATGCAAGAATGCAAGGGTGATAGATGGAGCCCCTGGCTATAACCATCCTGCGGTGCACACACTGTGGCCTTCGGTGCTTCAAGGTTTTTGACCACCTTTAAAGCGCCCATGGCATAGGGTTATTTACGGGACCGCCTACTGCTGCGAATACCTCTCACACCTGCGCTCTCATAGAGGACTCCTCAGGGTGCTGTCAGCGAGGCAATGTCGTCTGGCGACACCCAGGAAGGGCCTTCTCTGTGGGGCTCCCACCCTCTGGAGCGAACTACCCCAGACTTCGTCAGCTTCCGGACCTTGGACCTTCCACATGAGCTTAAAACATACTTATTTAATTGCGCAGGACTGAGTTAGATTTTAAATTTATGGGTTTTAAATTGGGTTTTATTTCTGTATTTTTAATTATTGGGCTTTTAGAATAAGTTTTTTAATTGTTTTTATATTGTATTTATGTGTTCTTTTTTAACTGCCTGTAAACCGCCCTGAGTCCTTCGGGAGATAGGGCGGTATATAAATATGATCAAATAAAATAAATAATAAATAAATAATAAAAACTGTTGATTTCTTGTAATGCAAATAAGGGAGGGAGTGTATGTTGTTGATTATTTAGTTGGGACCTGAAGCGTCCAATGCATATTGAATTGGGTGTTGTTATAAGGCACAGAATCAGAATCTTATCAGCAAAATCACTACCTTAAACTAAATAAATGAGAATTAATTCATGTATATACCTTTTCATAAACAAGTCATGAAAAATGCATTTCCCAGCACAGCTTTTTAAAAATAGTGATTACCAACAAAAAATCTAATTGCATTCATTCAGTTAGCTCATTTAAAACTATGAAAATGTGAGCATGAGGTATCCCAAAAGTTCAACTCACAGTATTAAAAATTAAAAAAGCAATCACACAATAAAGCATTTTATTCATTACCCATGTACAGAGCTATGAAAAATATGTCTCGCACATCTTCAATAGAGGAAGGACAGGAGGAAGAAAAGTTCTTAGCATAAGAATTTCAGAAAGGGCAGCATCTCCCATTGGGATTGCATGTCTTGAAATGACATGATTCCCATGTCGTCTCCCTTGTTATTCCCCTTCTTGCTGTCTTTAGAAAGCAAAGGAGTTCATTGATAGGTTAGAGATGGTTCACAGGAGGACAACAAAGATACTTCAGGGACTTAAGGACAAGCACAATGAGGATAGTCGGAAAGAATTTGGGATAACAATCAACCAGCCATCCCAGTATTCAACCAAGTACCCATCCCCCTACCTCCCATTCAACCAACCATCTTACCAACTATCCAACCAACAGCCATCCAACCAACAATCCAACCAGCCATCCAACCAACCATCCAACCAACCATCCAAACAGCCATCCAAGCAGCCATCCAAGCAGCCATCCAAACAGCCATCCAACCAGCCATCCAAACAGCCACCCAACAATCCACCCAACCAGCCATCCAAACAACCATCCATCCAAACACCCAAACTACCATCCAACCATCTATACAACCATCTATTGTCCACAACCCCCAACCTACTAACACCCAAAACTAGGTATGCACGCCCCTTACCTCTTCAACACCAATCATATCAGATCTCAAATGCAAATTGATAAATGCAAGAAGCATAGTCAACAAATTACCTGAATTTATCCTCTTATTAAACAGTGGCACATTTGATATCATTTTGTTTGTGAAACATGGCTGAATTCATCCTTCCTGACTCCATTATCTCAAACAAAGAATATCAAGTCTATCGATCAGATCGGGAAAACCAAGAGGTGGTGGAGTGGCTATCTTTTACAAAAGACACTGAATCTAAAAATATCCAAGTAGCACATAAACTCTCTCTTCCTGAAACCATAGTATGCGACCTATCCCTTGACACTACTCTTGATTCTTACTATGCTACAGAGCCCCGACTATGACATTACCCACGCAAATATGCTAACCTCAATGCTAACATGGACTACCTCTTGCCCATACCCTCTTATCTTCCTTGATTATCCGCCTCAATTAATGTTGCAGATAAATTACTCTTTATATAAACAACTAGTCCATTCTTCTTTTCTGTAGCAGATGCAACAAAATGTATTCCCAATTTGAATTTATCAAATATTTCTGGTCTAATGTTCTAATATGTGTTTCTTGTAAACATACAATGTCATTTTAAATTGCTTCAAATAATGAAATATCTTTCTTCTCTTTTGTGGTGAGTTTAATCCATTAACATTCCAAGATAAAAGTCTAATTGCCATTATCAGCAATCGGAAACTTTTGAAGCACCAGCGCAAATCATATCTTTCTTTGGGCCTTGCTCCTCCACTGTTTCCATCTTGGTAATAGCAGATTGAGCCTGTTGAGCCTTTTCTTCTTGTTCCTTGCGTTTGACAGCTGCTCTTGTCATCCTTGGCTCTTTTGGAATCTCTGATCCCATCTTAGACACATCCAACGCTTGTAAAGGTCTTCTTCCATTACTATCACTTCTTTTCTTTAATTTCGCCTTCCTTTCTCCTACCATCCGGAGATGGTGGACTTCAACTTTAAGCACATAAGCATAAAACTCTCGTGCTTTACTGACTGTATTAAGACGATGTGCTTTCCTTCATAGTAAACTATTATACCAGTTGGGATGTCCCATCTATACTCAATCTGACATTTTTAAGTTCATTCACCAAAAAGCAAACTCCTTCCTACCTCTCAACATTTTGGGGAATTTCCTTTAGTATTAAAATATCTTGGCCAGCTTGAATCTTGTCTCCTTTAAAAGAAGCTTGTAAAATCTCATTTCTCACTGTTCTAGTAGTAAAATAAATAACAATGTCTCTCAAGATTTCTTTGTCTTGCTATCCAGGAATTCACACGATAAATTTTATCAATATGAAAAGCCACATCTACTGGCGAACTGCCAAAATCTCTGCAAAGGCCTCCGAAAAATTTGCTTCAAATTCTCATATTTACATTCTTTCAGTCCACGGATTCGTAAAGCAATGTTCCATAGCTCTATATTGTACCAAAACAATTTCATCATCAACTTTATCCATTTTACTTTGAACTGCCTCAATCTTATTTTCCAATTTTAAATTAACTTTCTTTATTTCTTCTACTTCCTACTCCAGTAAAATCACATTTGATGCCAGACCCTGTACTGCTGACACCAAACCTTCTTTGACTTCTTTATTTCCAGTTTGAATTTCTAACATCTGTTTTTTCATCTCTGACATTTCTTCTGTAGTTAATTTAAACTTATCTTCTATCTGGGAAGTTTGCCAATTCATAGCATCGTTAAGAGATTCTTTCATAAATTCTTTCAGATTATCCTGAAGTCCTTCCAAATTTAGTGATTTTGTATCTGCCGTATGTGCTGGAAAGACTCCCGGTGTTAATGTTCCTGGGGTTTTTGTAACAGTTGACTTTAATTGTTTTGCTGCCATCTCTTAAAATTTCTCTTTAACTTAATGTTACGTATAAACCTTTTAAGTCTTTTTTTTTTTTTTTAAAAAACAGTCTCAGTATCTCTTCTCCCTTCTCATTACAATGTTTTAAAAAAATTTCCAGCTGGCCTTCAGCAATAAGCAGCAGACAGTGAGAACTGTAACACTTTCGTTTTCAACTGCGTAGCTCATTAAAGAACAACCGCCATTTTCGCTTTGAAGTCAAAGCCAAAACTTAAAACAAAACAAAACAGGGAATTGATTGATTACTTGCTTTTATAATTAGAGCTCTCCTGTTTCTTTTCAGTCCGGTATTATCTTCTTTAAGTTAAAATTGGTCCCGGCAGTTGGTCGCGGCAATTAGGTCTGCCGAAGCAGGAAGAAAAGCCTCAGATCTGGAGCACTTTGAAATTCTGAGGGGGCTTAACCCTTGAGCCTCTTCCAGGAGCTCTAGGGAAGCTCTACCTCTGCTTCTTTTGCTCTCCTCCGCTTCTTCTCCCGAAGAGGGGGATTTCTGAACCGCTGGACAGCTGATTGTCGCAGTCTTAGCAGTCCAACACGATTCAGAGGTTGGTGACCAAAAAGATCACCTCCATTGCCAACGGAGCCAACCAGGAAGCCAAAACTTTGAATGCAAAGAATGCGGCTGCGCGGGTGATAGATGGAGCCCCCCGTGGCTCCCGCATAACACCCATCCTGCGCAGACTGCACTGGCTACCTGTGGCCTTCCGGGTGCGCTTCAAGGTTTTGGTGACCACCTTTAAAGCGCTCCATGGCATAGGGCCGGGTTATTTACGGGACCGCCTACTGCTACCGAATACCTCTCACCGACCCGTGCGCTCTCATAGAGAGGGACTCCTCAGGGTGCTGTCAGCGAGGCAATGTCGTCTGGCGACACCCAGGGGAAGGGCCTTCTCTGTGGGGGCTCCCACCCTCTGGAACGAACTACCCCCCAGACTTCGTCAGCTTCCGGACCTTCGGACCTTCCGCCGCGAGCTTAAAACATACTTATTTAATTGCGCAGGACTGAGTTAGATTTTAAATTTATGGGTTTTAAATTGGGTTTTATTTCTGTATTTTTAATTATTGGGCTTTTAGAATAAGTTTTTTAATTGTTTTTATATTGTATTTATGTGTTCTTTTTTAACTGCCTGTAAACCGCCCTGAGTCCTTCGGGAGATAGGGCGGTATATAAATATGATCAAATAAAATAAATAATAAATAAATAATAAAAACTGTTGATTTCTTGTAATGCAAATAAGGGAGGGAGTGTATGTTGTTGATTATTTAGTTGGGACCTGAAGCGTCCAATGCATATTGAATTGGGTGTTGTTATAAGGCACAGAATCAGAATCTTATCAGCAAAATCACTACCTTAAACTAAATAAATGAGAATTAATTCATGTATATACCTTTTCATAAACAAGTCATGAAAAATGCATTTCCCAGCACAGCTTTTTAAAAATAGTGATTACCAACAAAAAATCTAATTGCATTCATTCAGTTAGCTCATTTAAAACTATGAAAATGTGAGCATGAGGTATCCCAAAAGTTCAACTCACAGTATTAAAAATTAAAAAAGCAATCACACAATAAAGCATTTTATTCATTACCCATGTACAGAGCTATGAAAAATATGTCTCGCACATCTTCAATAGAGGAAGGACAGGAGGAAGAAAAGTTCTTAGCATAAGAATTTCAGAAAGGGCAGCATCTCCCATTGGGATTGCATGTCTTGAAATGACATGATTCCCATGTCATCTCCCTTGTTATTCCCCTTCTTGCTGTCTTTAGAAAGCAAAGGAGTTCATTGATAGGTTAGAGATGGTTCACAGGAGGACAACAAAGATACTTCAGGGACTTAAGGACAAGCACAATGAGGATAGTCGGAAAGAATTTGGGATGTTCAGTCCAAAGGGAAAAAAAAAATAGGGGAGACATGATAGCCATGTACATAAAGGGAAGCTATAGAAAGATGGCCAAGAACTATTTTCCATGTTCATAGAAATCAGGAACACAAATAAGGGTATAAATTGCAGCTATCTAGATTTCAATCAAATGTACAGTAAGGAAAAGCTTCCTGCTAGTAAGAGCTGTAGAACTATAGAACGGTTCATCTAGAAAAATGTGAATTCTCCATCTCTGGACATTTTAAAGAAGAATCTGAACAATCCCTTCTCATGAATGGTTTAATGGCTTTTCATGCACATTGCAGAGGTAAGGTGATCTTTATGCCCCTTCCCAACTTTTGCAATGCTTCTTGGTAGCATTACAAAATCTAAGGCTAAATTGTGAAGGCAACTAGATTGCAGGATTTGAAATGTTTAGAACTAGAAAAATATATATATTCCCTTCAGCTTGTGTTTCATGTTGCCATTTGTGGCACCACACTTATTATGGCCATAGTAATAAGAGTAGCTTTTCTTTTGTAGACTATCCACAATCTTCCCCAGGAACATATTAAATCCATAAAGATAGCTTCAGCCAGAAAAATATCTCTTCTCTGAAGTAAGGGATCCAAGGACTACATATTACCAGACATGGAGGTAAGGCCTATCTAGAATATCCTATTGGAATATTGCTGTTGAAATAGTGACAGCTTTCATGTACTGCTTGTGAAGAGCAGGGACCAGGTGATAACCTCCAAAGCCTTACTTCTAATCTCATTACTGGACCCAGTGGTCAAAATCCTACAATAGAACTTGTTTTGATGCAGCCAAATGTTTTCTACCCCAAATATAGAGGGCACTTATCTGCAAGGTCCAGTGGCTAATCCATGAAGGAAGAACTGTAGCTAGAGCTTTTTATACCTGTAGAGGTCAGGAGAAAACAGACACGTTGCTGGAAACCAGCTGTCTCCGTTCTCTATTTCTGCCCTCTATATTTCTGATAATTCTATTTGCTTTGAAATATCTTGCTCATCCTTTTCAGCAAGTTTCTAAAGTGGAGAAAGGTGATCACTTATTTTTAACAAGGTGAATTTTCTTTCCAGCTCTGCTGGTGGTCCCTACCACTGCAAGCAAGAGAATTAGTTTTAAGAAAGTGAAAGACAGCATCTGCTCTCTCCTACTGTGTGGTATTTTAAAAGGTCTTCTCCCCCCTCTCTTCCTCCCTCCCTCTCTTCGAAGTGGTGATAGCCAATCAAATTTTTACATTCCTTAAAGTTCTGAGAACAAGGATGAGGCATGTAAGGACAACAAAGCAGTAACAAACACTGGAGCTGTGATTAACCTTGTAAGTCTTCCTGCTTTAAAATATTAAATCAGTATTCATTTCTTTTACTAGGACCATTTAGAATGGCTTTAGACTACCACTTGCTTTAGGGAAGCTGAACAAAAGAAAATGGCTATGATTTTGCCAGCTAAAATGTTACAAAACCAGAAAGTTCATGTAACAGAGGAAAGCTCAGATCACAATCTTGAACCCTTGTCTGGGGATATGAATGGGAATCCATGCTAATGAAATTAAAGGGGCAGCAGCCTTTACTTCCACCTCAGCTGGGAATGTGAGGTTGGTGGTAAGCTGTGATATTTCTGCAAATTCTCCTTATGGAGGGTGGACTCTGAGGTGGTTCAGGATGGCTGCACTGTAAGATCTTTTCTAATTACTGAAGAATTCTCCCACTTGGGCCTCATGACAACTGGGCAGAGTTGTGAGAGTCAATCCCAGTGTTAAAGTACTGAAATAAGTTTAGGTCAGAACCCCAACTTTGCCATGCAATTCGTTTCATAGCCCAAAGGTGAACCATTATTTCTTAGCGCCTCTGTCTCTGTTGCCATAAGGTTAAAGTGAAATCAAGATATGCTGCAATTGCCTTACATCACTGGGCTTTAGTGAGAAGCAATTATATGTTGAGATATTTCCATCAACTGTCTAACTGCACCAATTTATTAGGAGCATTATTTTAAAAACTCTGGGCAAGTAGAATCTGATTGAAAGTAGGCCTGTATTCTGAGCTGACTAAATACAAAAAAAGGTGGCTAGGGTTGTTTTTTAGTTTGCTAAAGCAAGATAACATTATGGAATTGTGGAACATAATTTCTGGAAGGGACATCAAAGCTCATATATTTTATTTTTATTTCTTTATTTTATTTATTTGTCAAGCTTATATAAGATAGCAAATAAGAGTATAAACATGATTTTGAATATGTGAAAAGGATACGAGTAAAAAGGGACATTACGACAGGGACGGTAGGCACGTTGGTGCGCTTATGCACACCCCTTAATGTAGTCCTATCCTCTGTCCAGTGCAGGAATGTATTATTACAGCATCCTTAGTTGTTCTCTCTTGAAAAACTTTGAGCTGTTCTGGATATTGCAGTCAAAAGTGGACATTCTCAAACAAGAGTGAGTTCAGAGGAAGATGATGAAGGAACTGAAAATCAAGGAATATGAGGAATATTTAAAAGAACTCAGTAGATTTAGTCTGCAGAAAAAAAGACTGAAGGCAGATATTGGAGTAGTCTTCAGATCAGTGATGAAATGCTCCAAGGTCTGCTACCAGTTTGCTTTGTTACCGGTTTGCTGTGTGCGTGCATGTGTAGTGCGCACCAAACATGTGCTTTGTGTGCATGCACACCACAGGCGCTAGCATGCAGCACTGAAAAATGAGGCTTAAGAAGCCTTTTCTAAGGTAAGTAGAACAGCAAGGGGGGGCAACAGCTGTGCTGCATGATTTAGATTCTAGCAAATATAAATTGCGCGGCACAGCTGATCGTCGGAAATACTGGTTCGTCCAAACCGATAGCATTTTTTTACTACCGGTTCACATGAACTGCCGGTTCAGGAGAACTGGTCCGAACCAGTAGCATTTCACCCCTGCTTCAGATGGGTAAAGGGCTGTATCTAGAGGGGGGAGTAGACTTGTTCTTTGTTGCCTGGGGGGTGGGGACAGAGCAGAAAACCTTGAAGTGTTGAGGAAAAAATAAATAGGATAAGGTGAAGTGGCATCAAGAGGGAGAAAATGATTCAAATAGTGATGATGGTTTTATGTGTCTCAAAAATATATAAAAGGAGGAGAGCATGCACACACCCCTCCCCCCAAAAATCACCCAGAACTGCTTTGATGATGATTACTAAGTTTGAGTAATGAAATGTCTGCAAGAAAACAAGCAGGCTCAGAGAGCACCAAGGATGCCTCACTGCTTTCATTATTCTGACAGAAACTTCAGTACTTTGTAATTATTATTTTAGTTCTCAAAAGTGTTCTGAAAGCTCTGGTCAACTGAAGTCCTGGGATAATTTTTTGGAAACAAATTATATATTTTTCGTTTTCCATGCGCGTTCTAATCTTTTCACTCTAGCCATTTTTTTTTATTTTGCATCTGAGAACAGAATGGGAAAGGCAATGTGTCTCTCATGTACTCCATCAATACAATGGGCAGGAAAACTGAGGACACTGCTAAGCTACATTGCTTAACTATTCTAGCCAGCGTAACTAACTGTAGTCCAGCAACAACACTGTTCTCTATTCATGACTTATAAGGGGATATTTTTTTCTCCTACTATGTTTGGAAACTTACTTTCAGGGGGAAAAAAAGAATGTTACTAATGTTATTAGATATAATGTAGTTGAAGAAAGAGCATTTGAATATTCCCATTGGAATATTAGCTTAATTTGGGGAGGGGGGGAATCTATTGCGTGATTTCTTCCAAGTGAATTCACATAATGGAATTGCTGCAGTGCAATATTTCCTAATTAGTGCTTAAGAATGTTCAAGCTTGTGTGAGTCAACCATTTTACGAAGGAGAGAAGGGTAGAGCTATAGCAGTAATCTAAGGTTATATCTACATTTTTCATTAGTGCTTTGAATTTATGGATCAAACTAATGTTTCCTCAGTTTTGCAAAATGAAGTGCTTCAGCAATGATCCACAGCTCTTCTATTTTTAGTAACATTTTATGAGGGTATTAGACTTGACACTAATCTAGTCCAGGGTAATTATATTTCCCCTAAATAGCATAGTTTAAGTCCTCATGCACCCAAATTTGTGGGCAGACTTTCATTTTTTTAAAAAAATCTGCAGAACTGAGTTAATTAATCACAATTTTGAGAATTTTATTAATTCCCTGTAATTAAACCTGAGTTAGGATGAGAATCACTTGAGAAGGCAGAACACAGTTTAAAAATAATGACAACAATGCGATTCTAGTGTTTCAGAGTATTTTTTTTAAGCATAGGCACTATGAACAAGAGAACTGGGGCCATGGAACATCCCACAAAAAATATATTTCTTACATTAGGTAACTTAACACTGATGTCAACAATAAATAGCTGTTATAAAATCATTGTAGATCAAGATGAAGAAAAGCACTCTTTTTGAATTTCTGGACAGAATCTTAGTGATGTGATCTACCAGCAGCCTGTGGACTTGGTAGCAAGAGTCGGATAGTGAGGAGGCTAGGGAGGACAATGGGCCAGTCCTGGAATCAGGGGAAGGCCTGGACGAGTGCTCTGCATCAGAGGTAGAGATGGGGTCAGGGCCCTCTGGGAGTAATGCACGGACTCCAGAGCCTCCAGAGGCGGACAGCAGAGAGGCAGAGGAACAGGAGGAGCCTGTTCCTAGTGCACGCATGTGAAGAGCTGCCAGAAGGCAAGAGCAGCTGAAGAAAAAAGGACAACTTGGGAGTAAGGCCAGAAGATGATTGGCCACTCCCATGAGGCTTAAAAGAGTAGCAACGAGCCGTTGGGTTCTTTGTAGGAGAGCAACGTATTTCCATGCTTCTTGTTAGCGTCTCTTGAACTTCTTGGGGTTTTTGCCAAGAAAAACCTTTGGCAGGTTGCCAAAGACATCAAAGGTTGATGATAAGGCCGAGGAACTGGTTATTAAGAATTTTGTTTTGGACGAAGCTGAGAATGAAGTAATTCTCAGCTGTTTTAATAAAACAAGTTTGTTGAGGATTGAATTGTGTTTAGTAATCACTACTTGGGCCTTGGTCACAACACTTAGGCACAAGATTCAAGTACCCCTGAGTGCACATAATTGTCATGGAGTTGCCATGTATATGACCTATCTCAGCAATATCTTAGAACATTCTTTCTCTACTTCATTTTTCTTAGAATCATAGCTGGAAGAGACTTTTAAAGCCATCAAGGTCAGAGCAAGATGTGCTAAACCATTTTGGCTACATGGCAGCCCAGTTTCTATTTGAAAGAAAACTCTTATCTCCAGTGATCTCTAGAACTCACCATTTCATGTGGCAACCTGTTCCTCTGGCTGATAGCTTATATAGACAGAGATACTTTTCCTGATGTCTAGTCTGATTCCTTGTTTGAAAATTTTGGCTCAGATTCTTCCCTCTGGGGCAATAGAATATAGAATAATAGCATTAATGGGACCTTGGAGGTCTTCTAGTTCAACCCCCTGCTCAAGCAGGACACTCTATATCATTCTGGACACATGGCTATCCAGTCACTTTTTGAAAAACCTCCAGTGATGGAGCACCCACAATTCCATTAAACAACTCAAAGACATTAACTCCATTTCCTTTCTGTGTGACATCTCTTCAATTATTTGAAGTCCCATATCAGGTCTTGCCTCAGTTGTCATTTCTTCAGGCTAAACATACCCAGATTCTTTAACTGTTCCTTATAGGTTTCCAGACACTTCAACTTAGATAAGTCTTGTTTTGAACTCTGGTGCTTGGATACAGTATTCCAAATGGGATCTGACAAGGGTAGAGTCTGGAACAATGACTTTCAATGATCTGGACTCCATGTGTTAATCTGGTTCATGTTTAACCTGTGTTGACAAAGACATCCAGGTCTTTTTCAAATGTTCTACTGATGTGCTAGATCATTTCCATCCTATACCTGTGCTTACTCATATTCAGAACTTCCTTCTTGTAAAATTCCATCTTATTCATTTCAGCTTACTGTTTGTTCAAGGCTGTCTTTGAATCTTCTTTCTTTCATCTAGTTTGAACCCTCCCCCCTTTGTATTTTCTGCAACTTTACAAGTGTCTTCTCAACTTCCTCATCCAAGTCAGTGATAAAAATACTGAAATGCTCTTGTATTTTACACTCAGTATTAATGTTCTTCTACAATTGTTTGGCTTTATGAGATAGGAACAAACTTTTTCCCAAGAATCTTCTCTTATTTTCCGTTTAATGCCATTTTTGCTGCTTTCAACCTCTCCTCTTACATATAATTATATAAAAAGACCAGAAAACAAATATGCAAAAGAGAAAAAAGAAGAAGAAAGAAAACAGAATATGGATGGTAGATAGTTAGAAGCAACTTAGTTTCTTAACCATACATTGAATGGTGACTATATGGAAAAGCATTCTTTTCAGAATTGGTTGAAAGGCAGAAAGTACATACAATCTATTGTATCTATTGAATACAATCTATTCAATTGTTGAATAGATGTTAGTTGAATAGATATGAAGTTTAAGTAATAGTATCTTTTCAATGAAACAAAATAATTCTTTTTGCTACACTCTGAGCTGGTGAGCTGCATTGCTGTTGTTTGGCTTCGTGTTTGTGGTCATGCTACATCTTCATAGTGGGTGTCTGTCTGCTGCATGTATGGATTGGAGGGGTTTGAAATGGCTAATGTTGCAGCTGCGGTCTGGCTTCTGGTCCTTGGTCGTGCTTCATGATCAGTGTGGTGGTGACATCCTTTGTGGACCTCGTGAGTGTGGGTCTGGTGTTCTTCCCTGGTCCAACACCTTAAAGCCACAGGACACGATATTGACTTTAAAAAGACCAGAACTATTGCCAAAACTGAACACTTTAACAACAGAATAATCAGAGAAGCCATTGAGATAGAAAAATGCCCACACAGCATGAACAAACGAGATGATACCTTCCGCCTACCAGCCATTTGGAAACCTGCCCTTATTGACAAACGAGTCCCTAACACGAGGAATGACACTAGACCCACACTCACGAGGTCCACACAGTGCTGTCCCGGTGCCTGGAAGCCGTACGGGTCTGGATGGGGAGAAACAGACTCAGGCTCAATCCATCCAAGACGGAGTGGCTGTGGATGCCGGCACCCCGGTACAGTCAGCTGCAACCGCAGCTGACTGTTGGGGGCGAGTCACTGGCCCCATCAGAAAGGGTGCGCAACTTGGGCGTTCTCCTGGATGGACGGCTGTCGTTTGAAGATCATTTGGCGGCCGTCTCCAGGAGAGCTTGCTAACAGGTTCGCCTGGTTCGCCAGTTGCACCACTTTCTTGACCGGGATGCCTTAGCACGGTCACTCACGCTCTAGTCACTTCCCATCTGGATTATTGTAATGCTCTCTACAAGGGGCTACCCCTGAAGTGCACTCGGAGGCTGCAGTTAGTCCAGAATGCAGCTGCGCGGGTGATTGAGGGAGCCACACGCTGCTCCCAGGTAACACCGCTCCTGCGCAGTTTGCACTGGCTACCTGTGGTCTTTCGGGTGCGCTTCAAGGTGTTGGTTACCACCTTTAAAGCGCTCCATGTCTTAGGGCCCGGGTACTTACGGGACCGCCTGCTGTTACCCTATGCCTCCCACCGACCCATACACTCACACAGAGAGGGTCTTCTCAGGGTGCCGTCCGCCAAGCAATGTCGGCTGGTGGCCCCCAGGGGAAGGGCCTTCTCTGTAGGAGCACCTACCCTCTGGAACGAACTTCCCCCTGGTTTGCGTCAACTACCTGACCTTCGGACCTTTCGCCGTGAATTGAAAACGTAATTGTTCATCCAAGCGGGACTGGCTTAATTTTTAACTCTTAATTTTTAAATTTTTAAATTTGAATTTTAATAATTTTAAATTGGGGTACTGTGTTTTATTGGGGACAATTTGACGGTTTTATATTTAAACTTTTAAATTTTTTGGCCATTATATAATGTTATTTTAATTTGTTTTTTTAATATTATATATTGTATATTTTTAACTTGGCTGTACACTGCCCTGAGTCCTTCGGGAGAAGGGCGGTATAAAAGTTTAAATAATAAATAAATAAATAAATGTCACCACCACACATCCACCCAGAAAGCAGACCCAAACCCACACTGATCATGAAGCACAACCAAGGACCAGAAGCCAGACCGGAGCTGCAACATTAGCCATTTCAAACCCCTCCAATCCATACATGCAGCAGACAGACACCCACTATGAAGATGGAGCACGACCACAAACACGAAGCCAAACAACAGCAATGCAGCTCACCAGCTCAAATCCCCCTGCAACACAGACTAAACTGAGCACAACCAAGCCCCCACCAACACAGGACACACCCCCAGCCAATCAGAGCACAAAAACCCCATCGGGAGCAATGTGATCGCAGCTGTTTCTTCCTTTTAACTGCTAGTGGGGTTTGAACTTGTGAGCTTGGCTGTGCTCTGATTGGATGGGGGATTTTACACGGAGAAATTTTACACGGAGAAAACCCGAACAACCAAAGACCTATATATATATATATATATATATATATATATATATATATATATATATATATGTATATATATATATGTATGTATATATATATATATATGTATGTATATATATTTGACTATATATAATATGTTGATGTGATTTTGAATTAGACATATCTATATCTATCTATCTATCTATCTATCTATCTATCTATCTATCTATGAATTAGACATATATCTATGTCTAATTCAAAATCACATCAACATATTCTTCTACAATGTCTTTTAGCTTTCTCATTTTCCTCAGTCCCCAATGGTTTTTCGTTAACTTTTTTATAAATCTTTTTCAAGCTTGTTTTCCAGGAATGTGAAGATCACTTATATAATGGTAGCAATTTCCTTGTTTCATCTGCAGATAAATAGCCTATTATTGTTAGCCTTTGCTCTTAATACCCACTATTCTGTACACTTAGGAAACATAGAGTAGTCTAACTCATCTCTTCAGTTACAACTAATGATGCTCACTTCTACTACTTCCTTCAAAAGTGGACCTAAAAAAAAGGAAAAGAAAAAAGGAGAAAAGAGAAACAAAGGGAAAAGAAAAGTCAAGAAAAAAAAAGGTGGAAGGAAATATTGAAGCAAAATGAGTAATGACTTCGAAGCTCCTTCTGCTCCCATGTTTGGGAATGCAATTTTTTTTTTTAAAAATCCACATTTTTATTTATTTTATTTATTTATCATATTTAGAGACTGCCTCGTAATATGACTCTGGGCAATTCTAAATAGGCACTAAAGTTAGAAAATTCAGGAATATTCTACCAGAACAAAATATCCAGGTTTTTAAAAAAGAGTAAAATAATGAAAATAAGTATAGTTTTCAAGCCATCTTTGTGCTATTTACATGTGGCAGACGTGGTACAGTTGTCCTACAATATACTATATGAGTCACATGAAGCTCCCTTCATTTAGGTCTAATTCTGTTCTGTTGGTAGAAATGTATCCAATTCAGTGGTGGGTTTCAAATTTTTTTACTACCGGTTCTGTGGGTGTGACTTAGTGGGCATGGCATGGCTTGGTGTGTGTGGCAGGGAAAGGATACTGTAAAATCTTCATTCCCACCCCACTCCAGGAGAAGGTTACTGCAAACCCCCCCAATCAGCTGGGACTCGGGAGGCAGAGAATAGATGGGGGCAGGGTCAGTCAGAGGTGGTATTTACTGGTTCTCCGAACTGCTCAAAATTTCTGCTTTCGGTTCTCCAGAACCTGCTGAAACCTACCTCTGATCCAATTGGCAAAGCATGGTTAATCTAAACATAAATTAACATATTCCATGTAACACGCCTATGTGGGCATATACAGTTCAGAAATTCTAATTACACATTATACAAGTATTTTCTTTCTCTCCATCTATAATGTAAGCCCACGCAAGTATTTTCCCTTCCTGAATATGGATTTTGCCATGATTTAGATGAACTTATGCCGCCAGAGGAACAGAATGTGTAAAATAGAACTCTTTTAGCCCAAACTCCATAGTCTATAATGGCCAGGAAGATTAACACCCCTCCCCCCAACAGATATAGATTAACATGCATAACTCATGTTTGCCAACAAGCTGGACAGGAGTTCATGTCTTCATGGATGCCAGTAATGGTTTGCGGCATTTCAGCTAAAGATGTACACCAGTCTAATAGGGTCAGAAATTAGGTGTTTAACATCTGCAACCATAAAATACATTGTCACATCCTACCTGTGGTGTAATGGTAAAAGTGCAGGAAGCAAGAAAACCAGTGTCCTCAAGTAGGGGAACATTGGCCTAGTCACTGTCGCACAGTTCAGTCTATTTTACAGGATTGTTGTAGGTCAAAATAGGAGGAGGGAGTGCGATCCACATTGCCTCCATTGTTAAATTAGGAGAGAAATCAAATCTATCTCTGACGGAGATGGGGAGTTTAGAAATAGGAAATATAAATAAATATAAATATCTGTCTGATTTTCTCTCTCTGCCTCTGAAACATTTCATAATACAAATAAGCTATCACAGATTATAGCAGAGAGATATGTACACACACACACATTTTAAATCTGCTTTACAAAGTGGTCTTTATTTATTTATTTATTTTATTTATTTATTTAATCAAATTTTTATACCGCCCTTCTCCCGAAGGACTCAGGGAGGTTTACAGCCAAATAAAACAAATCAGACATAATAAATACAGAATAAAATACTATTTAAAAAACTTATTCAATTTGGCCCAAGTTAAAATCTTTAAAAGAATAAAACCCACTAAAATTAAAACCAAATAAAAACTAAAAACCCTATGCCAGTCCTGCGCGGATGAATAAATATGTCTTCAGCTCGTGGCGAAAGGTTCGAAGGTCCGGAAGTTGGCGAAGTCCTGGGGGAAGTTCATTCCAGAGGGTGGGAGCCCCCACAGAGAAGGCCCTACTCCTGGGGGCCGCCAGCCGACATTGTTTGGCGGACGGCACCCTGAGGAGTCCCTCTCTGTGGGAGCGCACGGGTCAGTGAGAGGCAACTGGTAGCAGTAGGTGGTCCCATAAGTAACCCGGTCCTAAGCCATGGAGCGCTTTAAAGGTAGTAACCAGCACCTTGAAGTGCACCCAGAAGACCACAGGTAGCCAGTGCAGCCTGCGCAGGAGTGGTGTCACATGGGAGCCACGAGTGCTCCCTCTATCACCCACACAGCTGCATTCTGAACCAACTGGAGCCTCCGGGTGCTCTTCAAGGGGAGCCCCATCTAGAGAGCATTGCAGTAATCCAAGCGAGAGGTAACAAGAGCATGAGTGACCGTGCATAAGGCATCCCGGTCAAGGAAGGGGTGCAACTGGCAAATCAGGGAAACCTGATAAAAAGCTCTCCTGGATACGGTCATCAGATGGTCTTCGAAAGACAACCGCCCATCCAGGAGAATGCCCAAGTTGCGCACCCTTTCCATCGGGGCCAGTGACTCGCCCCCAACAGTCAGCCGCAACTGCAGCTGACTGTACCGGGGTGCCGGCATCCACAGCCACTCCGTCTTGGAGGGATTGAGCTTGAGCCTATTTCTCCCCATCCAGACCCGTACGGCTTCCAGACACCGGGACAGTACCTCGATAACTTCGTTGGGGTGGCCTGGGGTGGAAAAGTACAGCTGCGTATCATCAGTGTACAGTTGATACCTCACCCCAAAACCACTGATGATCTCACGCAGCGGCTTCATATAGATGTTGAACAGGAGAGGCGAGAGAATCTACCCCTGTGGCACCCCACAAGTGAGGCACCTCGGGGTCGATCTCTGCCCCCCTGCCAACACCGTCTGCAACCGGTCAGAGAGATAAGAGGAGAACCACCAATAAACGGTGCCTCCCACTCCCAAACTCTCCAACCGGTGCAGCAGGATACCATGGTCGATGGTATCAAAAGCTGCTGAGAGGTCTAATAGGACCAGGGCAGAGGAATAACCCCTATCCCTGGCCCTCCAGAGATCATCCACCAACGCGACCAAAGCCGTCTCCGTATTGTATCCGTTCCGAAAGCCGGACTGGAATGGGTCTAGATAGACAGTTTCAACCAGGTATTACAAAGTGGTCTTCAGGGCATCTGGCAAAAAGAGATTGAAATAATAATATTAACAAAAACATTCATAAAACTAAATAAAGATGAGCACAATAGAAGCCCAACATAAAGCACTCATATTATATAACCTTAAATGATACATAGTGAAAATCCTAGTAGGGATTGTAAGGGACAGAACAGTAATATAATTGTTACCCTACATGGACTATTGGGATACAAACATTTCTTGATATAGAAGAAAACTCTCTGTTCTGTGGGATAAGAGCCATGGTGATACAGTGGTTAGAATGCAGTATTGCAGGCTGACTCTGCCCACTGCTAGCAGTTCGACCTTGACCAGCTCAATGTTAACTCATATGCTGACTCTGTAAAACTGCTTAGAGGGTTATAAAGCACTGTGAAGCAGTATATAAGTCTTAGTGCTATTGCTATAGTGCCAGTGAGATGAAACACAACTTCAGAAAATTGCTTTCCATTAACAACAGGAAACAACCCAGCTAGATGAAGATGGAGAAAGCATCATCAACTATCACCAGCTGTAGAGGGGCAGAAGAATGACAAGCTGCTGTCATGGGGATTTGACATCAAAGTACAAAAATGTAAAATTAAATATTGCTGCACATGGGTAAATGTCAACCACCAGCACAGTGAGCAAATGATAGGCAGTTGGCTGAAACCCTCCATCTGAAAGATCAACTTTCAAAGAGAGCCTGTTTGTTCTTTAAAGGCAACTGTCAACTTCACTCAAATAGGATGGCAGGAGCTACAAATGGGCTTGGAAATTGCATCTGAAAAACAATCTTTTTTTGAATAACAGGCTTTGTTCTGAAGTAGCTGCAAGAAATCAAAGTCAGAGCCTACAGCTGAAGTTGCATACCAACATCCACCTGCACATGGTCTTTTCGCAGGTGCTGTCCAAGGTAGCCCTGACTCAAACCCCAAACCAGTTGCCTTAGTTTAACATGCAATTTGAAGATTGGTGTGAGAATATGTGTCGCAATCCTATCCCACCCAGTAAAGAATTTGTGATTATGTCTTTGGGAAACATGACACTTAGCAAGCCTGGAGTCAGTCAATGATTACTGTTTTCTAAAATCAGAACATTTGAGGTGTACGTGTGGGGACAGCATATTTACAATTCAGCCATTATATTTGTCAAAATATCACTTTTATGGATGGTTAGAACCACTCCAGAAAAAAAACAATCATAATCTTAAAAACTCCTGCAAATGTGAAGATTGTTTAGCAACAGAACAGGTTGGAAAAGTTCCAGATGCTGAACTTGATAGTTATTACAGAGTTCCAACTTCACTATGAAGTTAAACTAGAATAATTGTTCAATTATTGCAAGGAACAGGAAAGGAAGAAATAACATACTGTATGATATTTTTTTGGATTCAAATTTTATCTTGGAGCTATGCCCTTTAAGTTCGTGCAGCTCTAAAAAGAATCAAACTGCTGGGCCTGCTATTGTCTTTATTAGTCTGTGAAGCTGCGGCCTGACATTCTGTGTAATTGTAGTTAAAACTGTAACAATTCACCACAGCTTGAATCCTAACAGCTTGTGTTGAGTGCCCTAAATTGCTTGCTTTACACTTTGTTTCAGATTTAGTCGGTGTTTGCATCCATTTTTAGATTCCTCCTTTCACAGATTAATGAGAATAGTTCATGCATCCCTATTATAGGAAATGAAAAATAATTGTCACACCAAGAATTGCCAAGACTAAAAAGGTTTACAGAAACCACATACAAAGCAATTACTTTACATTTCTTTAAAAGGAGAGAGAAGTGCATTTAACTATTTTCTGCCTTTGATTGCAGGATGATGCTATGTCATCATCAGAAACACATATAATGAAAAAAAAAAGCCCCTAAGATAAATTTGTACAAGTTTTAACCGAACTATTTATAATGTTCTGAGGCTGCAGCATAAATGGTTGTTGTTGTTAGTTGCAAAGTCATGTCCAATCCATTGCAACCCCATGGACAATGTTCCTCCAGGCCTTCTTGTCCTCTACTATCCTCTGAAGTCCATTTAAGCTCACACCTACTGCTTCAGTGACTCCATCCAGCCATTTCGTTCTCATTCGTCCCCTTCTTCTTTTGCCCTCAATCTTTCCCAGCATTACGCTCTTCTCCAGTGAGTCCTTCCTTCTCATTAGGCAGCCGAAGTATTCGAGTTTCATCTTCAGGATCTGGCCTTCTAAAGAGCAGTCAGGGTTGACTTCCTCTAGGACTGACTTGTTTGTTTGCCTTGCAGTCCAAGGGATTCGCAGGAGTCTTCTCCAGCACCAGAGTTCAAAGGCCTCAATTCTTTGGTGCTCAGCCTTTCTTATGGTCCAACTTTCACAGCCATACATTGCAACTGGGAAAACCATAGCCTTGACTATACACACTTTTGTTGGCAGGGTGATTTCTCTGCTTTTTAGTACACTGTCTAGATTTGCCATAGCTTTCCTCCCCAGGAGCAAGCATCTTTTAATTTCTTGGTTGCAGTCCCCATCTGCAGTGATCTTGGATTCCAGGAAAATAAAATCTGTCACTACCTTTATCTCTTCCCCATCTATTTGCCAGGAATTGAGAGGTCTGGATGCCATGATCTTAGTTTTCTTAATGTTGAATTTCAAGCCAACTTTTGCCCTCTACTCCTTCATCCACACCAGAAAGCTCTTTAGTTCCTCTTCACTTTCTGCCATTAGAGTGGTATCATCTGCATATCTGAGGTTGTTGATATTTCTCCCGGCAATCTTAATTCCAACTTTTGATTCATCCAGCCCCATCTTTCTCATGATGTTCTATGCATATATGTTAAATAGGCAGGGCGATAGTGTATAGCCTTGCTGGACTCCTTTCCCAATTTTGAACCAATCAGTAGTTCCGTGTCCAGTTCTCACTGTTGCTTCTTGACCCACATACAGGTTTCTCAAGAGACAAATGAGATGGTCTTGTACTCCCATCTCTTTAAGAACTTGCCACAATTTGTTGTGATCCACACAATCAAAGGCTTTAGCAATGAAGCAGAAGTAGATGTTTTTCTGGAACTCCCTAGCTTTCTCAATGATCCAGCGTATGTTGGCAATTTGATCTCTAGTTCCGCTGCCTCTTCGAAATCCTGCCTGTAGTTCTGGTAGTTCTCGATCCACATGCTGCTGGAGCCTAGCTTGTAGGATTCTAAGCATAATCTTAGTAGCATGTGAAATGAGTGCAATGGTGCAATAGTTTGAACGTTCTTTGGCATTGCCTTTCCTTGAAATTGGAATGTAAACTGACCTTTTCCAATCCTGTGGCCACTGCTGAGTTTTCCAAATTTGCTGACAAATTGAGTGTAGCACTTTTACTGCATCATCTTTTAAGATTTTTGAATAGCTCAGCTGGAATACTGTCACCTCCACTAGCTTTGTTGTTGCTCAGATTTCCTAAAGCCCATTTGACTTCATATTCTAGGATGTCTGGCTCAAGGTCAGTGACCACCCCATCGTGGTTATCAGGGATGTTAAGCTCATTCTTGTATAGTTCTTCTGTGTAATTTTGCAACCTCTTCTTAATCTCTTCTGCCTCTGTTAGGTCTCTGCCACTTTGGTCCTTTATCATGCCCATCTTTGCATGAAATGTTCCCTTCGTATCTCCAATTTTCTTGAAGAGATCTCTGATCCTCTTGTTCTATTGTTTTCTTTTATTTCTTTGCACTGTTCATTTAAGAATGTATTCTTATCTCTTCTAGCTATTCTCTGGAATTCTGCAATCAACTGGGTGTATCTTTCGCTTTCTCCCTTGTCTTTCGCTTCCATTCTTTCCTCAGCTATTTGGAAAGCTTCCTCAGACAGCCATTTTGCTTTCTTGCCTTTCTTTTTCTTTGGGATGGTTTTAGTTGCTACCTCTTGTACAATGTTGCGAACCTCCATCCATAGTTCTTCAGGCACTCTGTCTATCAGATCTAATTCCTTAAATCTATTTGTCACCTCTACTGTATATTCATCAGGGATATAATTTAGTTCATACCTGAGTGGCCTGGGGCTTTTCCCTACTTTCTTCAATTTAAGCCTAAATTTTGCAAGGGGAAACTCATGATCTGAGCCACAGTCAGCTCCTGGTCTTGTTTTTACTGACTGTATAGAGCTTCTCCATCTTTGGCTGCAGAGCACATAGTCAATCTGATTTCTGTGTTGACCATCTAGTGATGTCCATGTGTAGAGTTGTCTCTTGGGTTGTTGGAAAAGAGTGTTTGCTATGACCATCGTATTATCTTGACAGTATTCTATCAGCCTGTGCCCTGCTTCATTTTGTACTCCAAGGCCAAACATGCCTGTTATTCTGGTTATCTTTTGGATTCCTACTTTAGCATTCCAATCCCCCATGATGATAATGGCATCATTTTTTTGGAAAAGTTTTATTTTCACTATTTATTTTCACAAACTAAAACTTGACCACGTCCAGCTTACCTTGATTCATGGATCTTACATTCCAGGGTCCTATGGAGAAAAAAATCTTTACAGCATCGGACTTTCCTTTCACCACCAGATATATCTACAGCTGACCATCCTTTCGGCTTTGGCCCAGTCGCTTCATTCTTTCTGGTGCTACTAGTACTAGCCCTCTGTTCTTTCCCAGTAGCATATTGGACAGCTTCCGACCTGAGGGGCTCATCTTCCGCAACATATCTTTTTTTCCTTTTTGTACTGTCCATGGGGTTTTTATGGCAAAGATACTGGAGTGGGTTGCCATTTCCTTCTCCAGTGAATCACGTTTTGTCAGAACTCTCTGCTATGACCTGTCCGTCTTAGATGTCCCTGCATGGCATAGCTCATAGCTTCACTGAGCTATGCAAGCCCCTTCACCACGACAAGGCAGTAATCCATGAAGGGGAGCATAAATGGTGATAGTTTGTAAAGATTACTAAGTGCAAATAAAAATACATATTATTTCAAACAGCAAGGAAGATAAAGCAGTAATGGTTAAATAGATTGTTATATTCAAAGGGGAGAATGTATTTATGGTTTTTATTCGGATATCACTTTTGGATTTTGTTCTTGTGATGAAAAAATTGAAACTTTGCTTTGGTTTTGCCAATTAGATAGATTTGTTATCTAACTAGAAATGGCTAGTTATATACTAATGTGTAAAAGTAAAAAGTTGAGATTGCAATGTTATCTTGTACTGGGCTAAAAAAAGTCGGAAGTCAATAGCACTAGCCATAACACTTACACTTATATACCACTTTACAGTGCTTTACAGCCCTCTCTAAGCAGTTTACAAAGTCAGTATATTGCCTCCAACAATTTGGGTTCTCATTTACCCACCTTGGAAGGATGGAAGGCTGAATCAATCTTGAGCTTGGTGAGATTTGAACTGCCAAATTGCAGTCAGCCAGCATTCAGCAAGTAGCCTGCAGTTTCACTCTAACTACTGCGCCACTCTATGCTTTTTTCTTTCTTCCCTTGTACTTCATATTTTCTGTCCCCCTTTCTTTTTCCTTCCATTAATTTCCTATTTTTATTTTTCTTTGCATTTTATACATTGATAAAACAATAAATCTGAGATAGGCAAACATCAGTAAGTACTGTATCTTTAGTAACATTAGTTTTATAGCCCCCCAAAGGATTCTTATTCTACCCCATGCCCAGCCATTAAACTCTATAAACTATATTTCAGGGGTTGCATAGACTATATATTTTCAGAAGTGCAGAAGTGCTTAATCTTCCTCCTTCTTAGATTTTTTCTTTTTAAAGTGCATTTCCTCTAACACATTTGTACACATCACATTACTCTTTGGAGCCTCGTACGTATGTTCTATCTCCAAACCAATGTTTCTTATCTGAAAAAAAATTGACAGAATCACATAAACGGAAGTAAACATGCTCAGTAAAACTCTCTATCACAGCAAATCTGCTGGGCTCGCTGAGTCACACCTAATATGGCAGGTAACTAATCCTGTTCCTTTTTATTATGCTTTTGAAAATGTATGTATTTTTTAAAACTCTCATATTAAAGCACTATACTACTTTCTGAAAGAAAGAAAGAAAGAAAGAAAGAAAGAAAGAAAGAAAGAAAGAAAGAAAGAAAGAAAAAGAAAGAGCCAGGAGAGGAGTAGAAACAAAATAAGCCTGCAGCATGGAATTGCTCATAGTTGCTACTACTGAGCAGAGGTGGGTTTCAGCAGGTTCTGACTAGTTCTGGAGAACTGGTAGAGGAAATTTTGAGTAGTTTGGAGAACCGGTAGTAAAAATTCTGACTGGCCCCGCCCCCATCTATTCTCTGCCTCCCATGTCCCATCTGATCGGGAAGAAATGGGGATTTTGCAGTAACCTTCCCCTGCCACACCCACCAAGCCACACCTACAGAACCGGTAGTAAAAAAAATTGAAACCCACCACTGCTACTGAATAATAGTTACTATTACTACAGTATTGAGTCATGGTGGCGCAGTGGTTAGAATGCAGTAGTGCAGGCTAATTCTGACTGCCAGCAGTTTGGCGGTTTGATCCTCATCGGCTCAAGGTTGACTCAGCCTTCTATTCTTCTGAGGTGAGTAAAATGAGGACCCAGATTGTTGGGAGCAATATATTGACTCTGTAAACGGCTTGGAGAAGGCTGTAAAGCACTGTGAAGTGGTATATAAATCTAAGTGCTATTGCTATTGCTAACTACTACTAGTCAGATATTTGTTGAAGCATAATATTAACTGTATTATTTCCCTGCAACAATCTAACTTTGCTCGATATAAAGAGAATAGTTAATGCCTTGTCTTTCTTTCCCCTTGAGAAGTTTACTTTCTATCATGATGATTGCTGTAATTAGTATTATGTTTGTGGCATTTGAAGAAGCAGGCAAAGGTGTCATTCAGCTGAGAGATAGCTACTTCTAAGAATTAAAGAGGAAAGCAAGACAAAAATTAAAACCCAGATCAGTGGGATGTTCACAGATATAAATTTTAATAATTACACTGATCTAACCATGCATCAATTACAAAGGGTCACTAAGAAAGCTGATATAAAGGCACTAATTGAGGGGAGGGGAAAAGAATCTTTAATGACTGTTTGGTTCAAATTTGTTTAACAAATCTCATTTCAGATTAAATAATTACTTGTTTCGCAGCTTGTAGTTTTCAACTACAACAGACTTTCTTCTAGCTTCATTAAAACCATAAGTCTGCCAAATTAGCAATTACAATGCCATTTCACAGGAAATATCTAACATTTAAATTGACACTTCTTTTTATGAGGTCTTCTGCACAAGGATGCCTATTTTGCAAAATACAAACACAACAACAAAAGAAGCAAAACCACAACAAATTTCACTGCAGCAAGGAGGCCTGAACCAAAATGTCCAATACATAGAATGTTACAAAGCAAAAGATATGATAGTAATCTATTTCATAGAAATACAGTAAAAAGAAATTTATATTGTCTGAACTCTGGGTGTTATCATTTTTTTATAACAGTTCTGCATATCACATGAAAATGAATCTAAAGACGTTGTAAACATTGAACAAAATGAGGAAACTCTAAAACGTCTTTTTGTGGTGCCTTTCAAGCTAGAAGATCCAATTAAATGATCAACCCAATCTCTACCACCAGAAATGTAATTACACAGCCCACAGTTGTCGTTTCTAGGAAAGGAACAAAACAAGGAAAATGAGATTTTTTTTTAAAGCCCAAGTATGCATTCTAATTAGGAATCAAATTAGGGATGGTTGAGAAATTCAACCTTACTTGAAAGCACTACATGAATCCCCTGGAAAAAATCCCACACAAGCTTGGCTTGTTTAGGCTTCATTGTAAAGATTAATTTAAGGCCTTGAATCAAAGGCAGCAGGCATTATAAACTGATTTCTGGTAAGTGGCACTAGATACTTTTAGCTCAAGCTTGTGAGCAACATACTCAGTTAGCCAATGCATAACACAAGGTGAAGCACAGGTAGAACTAGGCTGCAGAAGTTAGTTCTTAAGCTGACAATCCTCTTGAATCCATGTTTGAAGCAGAGGTAGGTTTCAGCAGGTTCTGACCAGTTCTGGAGAACAGGTAGCGGAAATTTTGAGTAGTTCAGAGAACTGGTAGTAAAAATTCTGACTAGCCCCACCCACATCTATTTTCTGCCTCCCAAGTCCCATCTGATCGGGAGGAAATGGGGATTTTGCAGTAACCTTCCCCTGGAGTGGGGAGGGAATGGAGATTTTACAGTATCCTTCCCCTGCCATGCCCACCAAGCCATGCCACACCCACCAAGCCACACTCACAGAACCGGTAGTAAATTTTTTTGAAACCCACCACTGGTTTGAAGGCTGCTTTGGAATTGAATTAATCCAAATATGCCAAAGGTATTATGGGAAGGGAAATCATGTACCCTGAAGAAAGTTGCAAATGAAATTAGATGAACATATAGTCTCCTGAAAGACCAGATATAATGCTTGGGAGTTTTCTTGGAGTCCAGATGGGAAATTTGGCTAGCTCTATTGGTTAGGAATGCAGATTGGGACCACCATATGCAAGGTGGGACAAATCTAATCTTTCCCCCAAAGACTTTTGTTGTAAAAATCATTATCAAACCAACTCTCTACTAAATAAAACAGAATAAAATACCCTAAAATGTATATAAAATACATTTCATTATATTTCATTATTATTCAAATGTATATAAAATACATTAAATTTCAGAGGGGGAAATTTAATAATATGGAGGTAGGGTTAAGCAAGAGGCATATATTTTGAAAGCAAGAATTGTTGAAATTGAACTACTTCCAATGACTACTTAGAACAGCAGTCATCTGAATTTTTGTAGCCCGAAGCTAGACGTCTTCATAAAGTGGAAATATATCAGGAGTGATTAAATGGAAGTGGTGGTCAGGGTTGAACTTTTAGGTGAAATTTGGGACTTAACTTTGGTTTTGATAGTCCAGATATATTCAGAACCAGACCATTCTCCTCTATCTGAACTTGGTTGTTTGCTTGCAGATATTTCATTGCCCTACAAATGAACCAACCTCAGAGAGCACCAAAAACTCCACTTCTCTTTAGTCTTTAAAGATGATTTCAGTATTTATGGGTTTAATGCAGGGGTGAAATCCAGCAGGTTCTGACAGTTTGGGAGAACCGGTAGCGGAAATTTTGATCAGTTTTATTTTTTTATTTTTATTTTTATTTTGTCACAACAGTATATATAAGCATAAGCATGAAACAACCATACAACATATAAGCGTATATATAAAGAAAGGAAACAATAAGACAGGAACGGTAGGCACTTTTGTGCACTTATGCACGCCCCTTATAGTCCTTTTAGGAATGGGATGAGGTCAATAGTAGACAGTTTTTGATTAAAGCTTTTGGGAGTTTGAGAAGAGATCACAGAGTCAGGTAATGTGTTCCAAGCGTTAACAACTCTGTTACAAAAGTCATATTTTCTGCAATCAAGATTGAAGCAGTTAACATTAAGTTTGAATCTATTGTTTGCTCTTGTATTATTGCGATTGAAGCTGAAGTAGTCTTTAACAGTAAGGACATTACAATAGATGGTTCTCTGTGTTAAACACAGGTCTTGTCGGAGTCGGCGGAGTTCTAATCCCAGGATTTCAAGTCTGGTGGTATAAGATATTTTGTTGTTTTCAGAGGAGCGGAGAACTCTTCTTGTAAAATATTTCTGAACGCGTTCAATTGTATTAACGTCAGAGATGTGGTATGGGTTCCCGACAGGTGAGCTGTATTCAAGAATAAGTCTAGCAAATGTTTTGTATGCTCTGGTTAGTAGTGTAGAGTTTTTGGAAAAGAAGCTACGCAAGATTAGGTTTACAATTCTTAGAGCCTTTTTTGAGATGTAGTTGCAGTGGGCTTTGGCACTTAGATCATTTGATATTAAAACTCCAAGTCTTTAACAGGGTGAGGGTCATCTGTAAGGTAATGTCCATCAAGCTTGTACTTAGTGTTTGGGTTCTTTTTTTCAATATGTAAGACTGAGCATTTGCTGGTTGAGATTTGGAGTTGCCAATTTTTAGACCAATCGGATACAAAGTCAAGGTCTTTTTGAAGGGTAAGAGTATTGTTGGTGGTGTTAAACAGTTTGACATCGTCAGCAAAGAGAACACAATAACTTGAGATATGGTCACAGAGATCATTTATGTATAGTATGAAGAGTGTTGGCCTTGAGGAACGCCACTTTTGACAGGAACACGATTTGATAGAGCATTGCCAATTTTGACCACTTGTTGTCTGTTTGACAGGAAAGCAGTTATCCAATTGTGAAGAGGTCCTGAAATGCTGTAGGGTTTTAGTTTTAGGAGAAGTTTATCATGTACTACTGAGTCAAAAGCTTTGCAGAACTCTATGTAGATTGTAGATTGCATCTACAATCTATTGCTTTGCCTTGATCAAGATTAGTAGTCCATATGTTTTTGCAGTGGATAAGTTGTAAGTTACATGATAATTTTTTTCTGAAACCAAATTGTTTATTAGAGAGTAGGTTGTTTGTTTCTAGGTGGGGTAATGGATTGGTTGATGATAGATTCCATTACTTTGCAGGTGATGCAGCATAGAGAGATTGGTCTGTAATTTTCAACTAGGCTGGGATCTCCTTTTTTGAAGATAGGGATGACTGTGGCTAGAGACCAAAGTTTGGAAAGTAACCAGTCGTGAAAGCTTTATCAAAGATTATGCTTAGGGGTTCTGCTATATTAGTGGAAAGTTTTTTTAAGAAGTATGCACATAGTCCATCAGGCCCAATAGATAAAGATGATTTCAGTTTGCAAAGAGCTTTTTCAACATTATCTTCTGTGAAGTCTATATGTATTAAGTCGTTGTACTCATTGTTGGTATGATTGGGGAATGTTGGATATGTGCCATCACTGTTAACAAAGACTGAGCTAAAGAATTTGTTAAAGAGGTTTCTTTTAACTATTTCATCGTTACATTCTTTGCCGTTAGATTCTTTTAGTGGTGGGATGGATCTTGATACTTTAAGTTTATTGTTCACAAAATTATAAAAAGCACGACTGGAATTTGTGCGCAGAAGGTCTTCTTCTTGCTTTGTGTGGTAAATGGTGCATTCAGTTTTTATTTGGTTGCAAATATTTCTGTAGCAGTTTTTGAAGTTTGCTACATAGCCCTTTTTGTTTCTTCTCCAGATGGATTTTTTTTTTTGGATTGAAGCTTTTTTATTGATATGGGTAATTTGTTTTTGTTTTTTTTGTTTTTGGTGGTGATTTGTGGTACGTATAGTTTGATGATTCTATTGATTTCAAGTAGGAAAACTCTATAGTGGTCTTCGGCAGTGATACAGTTTGAGAATAGATTTTGCCAGTCAAGAGATGAGAGGTCGTTGTTTATAAGGTCATAGTTGGCTATTTTGAAATTGTAGTTAGGAGTACTATTATTATGACGATTTATGTGAGGGCGTATATTGAGACAAAAGTCTATTGTGCAGTGGTCACTGTTGGAAAAGGGTTCTTTTATTTTTAGTCCATAAATTGAATTTGTGTTATTGCAAAAGGTCAAGGCAATTGTTGAGTCTTGTATTGTTAGTTACTAGTTGTTCAAGACCTAGGTCTGTAACGGCGTTGTATAGTGTAGTGTGGATTGGTTCAGTTGTACATTCATTTGTTATCCGGTTAATAAAAGGTAGATTTAGGTCACCCAGGAAGATGAGAGGATGTGGGCAAGAGGTAGCCCATGTTAGCAGTGTGGTTAACATATTTGCGTGAGCGATGTCGTAGTCAGAGGCTCTGTAGCATAGTAAGAATCGAAGTGTGGTATTAATGGACAGGTCGCATACAATAGTTTCAGGAAGAGAAAGTTTATGTGCAACTTGAATATTTTTTAGGTTCAGTGATTTTTTGTAAAAGATAGCCACTCCACCACCTCTGCGGTTTTCATGATCTGATCGAAAAACTTGATACTCTTTGTTTGAAATAATGGAGTTAGGGAGGGATGAGTTCAGCCATGTTTCACAAACAAATATAATATCAAATGTACCATTGTTTAATAGGATAAATTCAGGTAATTTGTTTACAATACTTCTTGCATTTATTAATTTACATTTGAGACCTGCAGTGTTTGGTGTAGAAGAGGTAAGGGGCGTGCATACCTAGTTTTGATTGATAGTTGATTGAGGGTTATGTGCAACAGGTGGTTGAAGGAAGGTTGGTTGAGCAATGAGTGGTTGACCATTGGATGGTTGGAAGTTTTGTATGGGTGGTTGGAGGTTAGTTGGTTGATCGACAGTTGATTGAACGGGTGGATGGATGTTTCGATTGTCAGATGGATGGATGCCTTGATTGATGGATCGTTGGATACTTTGATTGAAGTGTGGTTGAGTGATGGCTATTTGATTGTAGGATTTTCTTTTTATGCAGTCAGCACGATAATCAATGTAAAGGTTGGAGTTCGGAGAACCGGTAGCAGAAATTTTGAGTAGTTAAGAGAACTGGCAAATATCACCTCTGGCTGGTCCCAGATTGGGGTGGGAATGGTGATTTTGCAATATCCTTCCCCTGCCACACCCACCAAGCCACCCCACCCCCACCAAGCCATGCCCACAGAACCGGTAGTAAAAAAATTTGGATTTCACCAGTGGTTTAATGTGTTTCTCTCCTGAAAATGTCTAGAAATTGCTACCTGTTACTGGCTCAGAAGGATGCAAGGGGGAGAATTCAAGAAGTGCCTATTGCTTTCAAATTGCAAAATGTTTCCTTTTAGTCTAAAGGATTCTATCCTCCCATTGAATCTTCTCTTGTATCCTGAAACTGCAGTAATAGATAAATCTGGTCACACCCTCAAAAGTGAAATGAAGTGACATTTTTATCCCATCCTATAGTAAAGACATGGTAATTTTTATTGGTTTTTCAAAACATGTTAATGGGTGAATATTAATTTATAAGGCCAAATCCACAATTGTTTCTTTAATTTACTTTCTATTGCTTTAAAAATAAAAACAAAGAAAAGAGAAACAAAACACAAAAATAATCACAATAGAAAAGAAAAAACATAACAACTGCTTTACATGTTTAGTGAAGAAATACAACAGAAAAAAAGAAAAAGGAAACAATATAAAATATCATTGTAACAGTAGTTTCATACTAATTCTATATATACTTGATCTGATCAGATATTATGCAAATGTATGTATATATATATATATATATATATATATATATATATATATATATATATATATATATATATATATATATATATATATTTGTTTTCTGAGGTTTTCACGGTGTTTGTATATAGGTCTTTGGTTGTTCGGTTTCTCCGTGTAAAATTGGAAGTGTCTTGGCGGCCTTTTAACTGCTAGTGGGGTTTGAACTGATTGGGTGGGAGCTTGGCTGTGCTCTGATTGGATGGGGTTTTCTGTGCTCTGATTGGCTGGGGTGTGTCCTGTGTTGGTGGGGGCTTGGTTGTGCTCAGTCTAGTCTGTGCTGCAGGGGATTTGAGCTGGTGAGCTGCATAGCTGTTGTTTGGCTTTGTGGTCGTGCTACATCTTCATAGTGGGTGTCAGTCTGCTGCATGAATGGATTGGAGGGTTTGAAATGGCTAATGTTGCAGCTGCGGTCTGGCTTCTGGTCCTTGGTGGTGCTTCATGATCAGTGTGGGTTTGGGTCTGCTTTCTGGGTGGATGTGCGGTGGTGACATCCTGTGGACCTTGTGAGTGTGGGTCTGGTGTCATTCCTCGTGTTAGGGACTCGTTTGTCAATAAGGCGGGTTTCAAATGGCTGGTAGGCGGAGGTGTCATCTCGTTTGTTCATGCTGTGGGCGTTTTCTATCTCAATGGCTTCTCTGATTATTCTGTTGTTAAAAGTTCAGTTTTGGCGATAGTTCTGGTCTTTTAAAGTCAATATCATGTCCTGTGACTTTAAAGTGTTGGACCAGGGAAGAAGTTGGTTCCTCTTTTTGAATGAGTTCTTGTGTTCTTCAATCGTGCACTTATTCTTCTGTTGGTTTGTCCAATGTATGTGGGGCAGGCGGTGCATTTCATATACTCCTTGATTTTCTAACTCAATTTTGTCTTTGGGGTTTCTTAGGATGGTGGATATTTTTCTGTTTGTGCAGAATGCTGTCTTGATGTTGTGTTTGTGGAGGATCTTGCTGATTCTGTCTGTGGTGCCTTTTATATATGGGAGGAGGGCTGTGCCGTTTTCTTGTTCTCTGTCTTGGATTTTAGTGGGGGGTTCTTTTTGGATTAGCTTGGTAATCTTATTTCTTTGGAATAACGTACTAACATCCAATGGATTCCAAAGAAATAAGATTACCAAGCTAATCCAAAAAGAACCCCCCACTAAAATCCAAGACAGAGAACAAGAAAACGGCACAGCCCTCCTCCCATATATAAAAGGCACCACAGACAGAATCAGCAAGATCCTCCACAAACACAACATCAAGACAGCATTCTGCACAAACAGAAAAATATCCACCATCCTAAGAAACCCCAAAGACAAAATTGAGTTAGAAAATCAAGGAGTATATGAAATCCCATGCACCGCCTGCCCCACCACATACATTGGACAAACCAACAGAAGAATAAGTGCACATTGAAGAACACAAGAACTCATTCAAAAAGAGGAACTAACTTCTTCCTGGTCCAACACTTTAAAGTCACAGGACATGATATTGACTTTAAAAGACCAGAACTATCGCCAAACTGAACACTTTAACAACAGAATAATCAGAGAAGCCATTGAGATAGAAAACGCACACAGCATGAACAAACGAGATGACACCTCCCGCCTACCAGCCATTTGGAAACCCGCCTTATTGACAAACGAGTCCCTAACACGAGGAATGACACCAGACCCACACTCACAAGGTCCACACAGGATGTCACCGCACATCCACCCAGAAAGCAGACCCAAACCCACACTGATCATAAAGCGACCAGGACCAGCAGCCAGACCGCAGCTGCAACATTAGCCATTTCAAACCCCTCCAATCCATTCATGCAGCAGACTGACACCCACTATGAAGATGTAGCACGACCACAAAGGCAAACAACAGCTATGCAGCTCACCAGCTCAAATCCCCTGCAGCACAGACTAGACTGAGCACAACCAAGCCCCCACCAACACAGGACACACCCCAGCCAATCAGAGCACAGAAAACCCCATCCAATCAGAGCACAGCCAAGCTCCCACCCAATCAGTTCAAACCCCCACTAGCAGTTAAAAGGAAGAAACAGCTGCGATCACACATTGCTCCCAGAAGCACGAAGCTGAAGCCTGAAGATGACGAATGAGACTTCGTCGAAACGTCACCAAGACACTTCCAATTTTACACGGGAGAAAACCCGAACAACCAAAGACCTATATATATATATATATATATATTTCTAATACACTTACCATACGTATATAACTATCATGATTTTTAAAAACTTACTATGTTTTGTCCATGCAATATCTATATTTATAAGTAACACTCCCCTAGATGGCAAGTGTAATCAGTTCTTCAATCTATTGAGAGAATGGGGCTTACATTTATCTTTCTAATGTTGCAATAAGAATAGTAAAGCCATTGTAAACACACTGAGAATCCATTTATGTTGTTCGGTGTTCAAATTCCATGATTTAGATATGTAATTCAGGGAAATACTATCCTCTGAAAATTTAGCTTTTGTTACACAGTCACATTTATATAGACCAATACTTTATCCCAAACTTAGTAAGTATAAGACATTATAAAAGCATGTCTTCTAAAGAAGCATTTAAACAAAATGCTGTCTTAGTCCTTTTCTATGCAAACTTACTGGAGTCCAATAAATTCTAAACCTTATTGTTCATTGTCTAAGTCGTACTTTGAAAGTCCACTGATACTCTTGCTATAAAAATTAAGAAACTCCTCCATTGTCTAGGCAATATACGAACCTCTAATTCTAAATCCACAATGGTTTTTATAGAAAAGACAGTTTTGGACTGCTTTTCCTGATGTACTTTTCATTGGCAATTTCTTTTCTGTTGTACATTTATTTTGTTTCTTTAAAATATATATGTGCAATGTGAATCAGCAGTCATTCTTAAAATTCAGTAGGAATGTATTTCAAATTTCCAGCAGCTTTTTCATCCCATTACTGTGGAAGTTTAAAGTCACCATTAGTTGGCTATTAAGTGATCATTAGTTTAAAGGGTATATTTTCCCTTTTGACACAATTTTGTCATAGAGATGATATAGCGCACTTCGTTGATGATAGGGAAGCTGATAAGTCAGGAGTGGAATCTATCCAGCTCCATTTTAGGTTGTTGTGGATATTCCCATCTCCTCTTGTCCAGTGGTGGGTTTCAATTTTTTTTACTACCGGTTCTGTGGCCGTGGCTTGGTGGGTGTGGCATGGCTTGGTGGGCGTGGCTTGGTGGGCATGGCAGGGGAAGGATACTGTAAAATCTCCATTCCCTCCCCAATCCAGAGGAAGGTTACTGCAAAATCCCCATTTCCTCCCAATCAGTTGAGACTTCGCAGGGAGAGAATAGATGGGGTCAGGGCCAGTCAGAATTTTTACTACAGTTCTGTGAGTATGGCTTGGTGGGTATGGCATGGCATGGTGGGCATGGCAGGGGAAGGTTACTGCAAAATTCCAATTTCCTTCTGATCAGCTGGGACTTGGAAGACAGAGAATAGATGAGGCGGGGCCAGTCAGAATTTTTACTACTGGTTCTCAAAACTACGCAAAATTTCCACTATCAGTTCTCCAGAACTGGTTGGAACCTGCTGAAACCCACCTCTGCTCTTGTCCCTGGTTACTCTCCTGCCTGGCCATTTTGATTTCTGCAGAGGCATTTGGCTAAGTAATACCTGATAGCCAATTTCCAAAGGTTTTAGTAGATTATATGGGTGTCATTAAAGGGACGCGGTGGCTCAGGGACTAGGATGTTGAGCTTGTCGATCGAGAGGTCGGCAGCTCAGCGGTTCGAATCCCTAGTGTTGCCGTGTAACGGGGTGATCTCCCGTTATTTGTCCCAGCTTCTGCCAACCTAGCAGTTTCGAAAGCACGTAAAAATGCAAGTAGAAAAAATAGGGACCACCTTGGTAAGAAGGTAACAGCGTTCCGTGCGCCTTTGACATTGAGTCATGCCAGCCACATGACCAAGGAGATGTCTTTGGATAGTGCTGGCTTTTCGGCTTTGAAACGGAGATGAGCACTGCCCCCTACAATTAGCATGTGTGTGCGAGGGGAACCTTACCTTATGGGTGTCATGTATTAGTTGCACATATAGTAGTGCACTTTTGAAAGAGCAATAGATTGGATCATTAAACAGGAGTTTAATGCTCTTTAAGCAATAGCGATAGCACTTAGACTTATATATCACTCCATAGTGCTTTACAGCACACTTTGAGAGATTTACAACATCAGCATATTGCCCCAACAATCTGAGTCCTCATTTTACCAATCTCTGAAGGATGGAAGGCTGAGTCAACCTTGAGCAGGTCAGGATCAAACCCCTAGCAGTGGGCAGAGTTAGCCTGCAATACTGCATTCTAACCACTGCACCATGAGGGCTTCTTTTGAAAGAGATACTGCTAGTTTTGCAAGGGAGGGATTTAAATTGGGAAAGACAGATGTGTTCTGATGACTGTGCTTTATTGGTTTTGTCTGCATTGGATGTATTATATATTTCCTGTTTCTTGGCTAACAAAGATTTTGACTAAAATTGCTGTTGTTATTGATTTGAGGTAGAGTGCAGTGCTATTTTGCTTATTCCATTACAACTCCATGGCTGTCCTTAGGCTTTTTCCAGATGCTGCCAGTTGCAAAGCTAGAACTAGAGTTACCACCAGCACTGTCATTCCTGTGCAATACCGTCCCACATCACCCCTTGCCTCTTCTCAGTGTTTGTAGTCTGTTGCAATGAGGCAGACTCACACCGAAAAATAGTCTCACAAGTCAGAGAAGTAGAACATTCTACCTGTAACATGTTGGTCAAGCAACCCAACAGGTGGCTGTTTCTCATCCAAACTTGCCACACCACATTTATAGAAAATGATTGATAATGGCTCTCTTACTGAATACTTGATGGAAGAAGAGACTATTCTGAAGGGATCCACACAAATTGGTCTCCTTAACTTGGTGGTTCAGTGGTTAGAATGCAATATTACAGGCTAACACTGCCTATACACTGGGAATTTGACCCTGACTAGCTCAAGGTTAATTCAGCCTTCCATCCTTCCAAGGTCAGTAAAATGAGGACTCAGATTGTTGGGTTCAATATGCTGACATTGTACATAGCTCAGAGAGTGCTGGAAAGCACTATGGAATGGAATATAAGTCTAAGTACTATTGCTATTAACTTATCCTAAATTGAAAATGAAGGTACAGGCTCATTTGCCACCCTTATTACTTCTGGCAAAATAGGGCTCAACAGTTGTGGCAAGAATTGTGATTCTGACATATTTTCTGCCAGCTTAAAGGTGAGGGAAAGCACCCTAAAAGTAGTTTCAGTAGGATTTTGTGAAGTAAAATTCATGAATTAAAGTTGCACTGCAGATATTTCAGGAAAGCATCAGTGATTTGATAATACCAAGCATTATCAAATCACTGAAAATAGTTCTAGCTTCTTGTAGGATAACTGATGGTGGCAGCGTATAAATGGTTTATAGAATTTGTGAAAGTATTTGCACATAGCTATGCCTTTCACAATTCAATATAAGCTTAGAAATGAAGGAATGTTGTTTATGTGTGAGAGAAGATTTAAAAACAAGTAAAACTGAAACAATGCTATGTTCCAGTCTTGTATTACTCATTAAAAATAAGATAATTTTCTACTTTGTTCCCGTCCAAATGTGTTGAATTGGTAGACAGAGGAAAAAATAATGATTTTTACATCTCTATTCATTACTGGAGTTTTCTCTTGGTTAATCGTGTTTGTGAGGTGGACAATTATATGAATAAGACCATACGTACATACTGCATAATTTGACATTTTTAAAATGTGAAAATTTTGTTTGTTTCACCTTTATCAGAAAAATTTGACATTTAAGTTTCAAATCATCATTCCATAATCTTACATTCTTTTATAAGGTTTCAGCAAAACCGTAGAAATGGTGGTGGACTTTAGAGAAACCCTCCCATACTACCACCTCTTACAATACTAGACAACATAGCATCAACAGTAGAGACCTTCAAATTTCTAGGTTCTACCATATCTCAAGACCTAACATGGACACTTAACATCAAAAATGTCATCAAAAAAGGACAACAAAGAATGTTCATTCTGCGCCAACTCAGAAAGCTCAAACTACCCAAGGAGCTCCTGATCCAGTTCTACAGAGGAATTATTGAGTCTGTCATCTGCACCTCTATAACTGTCTGTTTTGGTTTTGCAACCCAACAAGACAGACACAAACTTCAGAGGATAATTAGAACTGCAGAAAAAACAATTGCTACCAGCCTGCCTTCCATTGAGGACCTGTATACTGTGCAAATTAAAAAGAGGGCTGTGAAAATATTTACAGACTCCTCACATCCTGGACATAAACTGTTGCAACTCCTACCCTCAAAACGACGCTATAGAGCACTGCACACCAGAACAACTAGACACAAGAACAGTTTTTTCCAGAATGCCATCACTCTGCAAAACAAATAATTCCCTCAACATTGTCAAACTAGTTACTAAGTCTGCATTACTATTAATCTTCTCATCGTTCCTATCACCCATCTCCTCCTCATGACTGTAACTTTGTTGCTGGTATCCTTTAGATTTATATTGATTGTTTTCTAATAGGATTTGATTACTTATTTGTTTCCTATGACTATC
This sequence comes from Ahaetulla prasina, assembly GCF_028640845.1. Taxonomy (NCBI): domain Eukaryota; kingdom Metazoa; phylum Chordata; class Lepidosauria; order Squamata; family Colubridae; genus Ahaetulla; species Ahaetulla prasina. The sequence goes on along the minus strand of NC_080539.1, from coordinate 276,887,577 downwards.
ATTAAGTGTTGCACCTTATGATTCTTGACGAATGTAACTTTTCTTTAATGTACACTGAGAGTGTATGCACCAAGACAAATGCTTGTGTGTCCAATCACACTTGATCAATAAAGAATTCTATCTATCTATCTATCTATCTATCTATCTATCTATCTATCTATCTATCTATCGTCTATAGTTATCTGAACCCTGGTGGTGGTAATAATGAAGATGATATGGTAGTTTTTAAAAGAGGAGCTTGAGGCTGTTTTCCTTCTTATTGATTACCTTATAAAATTTACGTAATTGAACATTATAATAAATTTCCAGAATATGCATTCTGTGTTACTCCAAGTTCTTCAACTTATTTATTCAAATTGCATATCATTCTGAATTTGGTGTTATAAGTCCTCTCTATAAGTCTGTGAATAAGAAAAACAAATTTCAGAGCCATCTTTAATGGTTTGGACTACGTCAGTCAAAATCTTCCTCTCTTTGAATCCAATGCAGAATCTCATTTTGTTCTTTGTTCTTTGTTTTAGCTATAAATCTTCCCCCATTGTTAGGAATAAAATGCAGATAATTACAACAATTCTGAGTGTGGAAAAAAGGATGTAATCTGCAGGTGTAAGAGCCTCTTCTGAATGGGTGAAATTGCCAAATTGATACATGGAGTTTTGTGCTATCTTTGATCAGCCAGAAGAAATTATTTTCCTCAGAAGAGGAAAGATCTTCAATAGCGGAAGTATTTACAACTTTCAAATGAATGTACTAATTGACCACAGCATAATGGAATGCTTTTTTAATTTTCAGATTTGTTTGGATGCAGAGACAGTATACATACATGACTGCAGAAGGCCCGACAATAGTCAATCTTTTTTTGCAGCTCACTCCAAGGGAGGGTCAAAGAAATGTCTTAGAAATAGAAAGGCAACATTTATTCAGCCAACACTTTCCTCCTTTTTGAGACAATTCACATGATCCGTACAATCCAAACAATCTCAGAGAATCCAGATTATTAAAACTGGCTCAGGAGAAATCAGAGGTGGGTTTCAGCAGGTTCTGACCAGTTCTGGAGAACCGGTAGTGGAAATTTTGAGTAGTTCGGAGAACCGGTAAATACCACCTCTGACTGGCCCCACCCCCATCTATTCTCTGCCTCCCAAGTCCTAGCTGATGAGGAGGAAATGGGGATTTTGCAGTACCCTTCCCCTGGAATGGGGAGGGAATGGAGATTTTACAGTGTCCTTCCCCTGCCACACCCACCAAGTCATGCCCACAGAACCAGTGGTAAAAAAGTTTGAATCTGGGAGAAATATCTTGTTTCTTTGAAAGTGAGAGAAATGGAAGCAAAATGCAGCTTTCTAAGGAGGTTTGGGAATCAACTCAGGAGAAAGCCTGACTGCCATCTGACGACAAAGCACTGAAAGTAAAGACCTTTTAGTGTTCAGACAAAATTATCCCAAGACAAGTAGCACAGCTTGGCCTGAATAATTAAATTAATTGTTAAACTCAGCATCTTATGTCCAAAATATAATTGGTAACTTGTGCAGATTTTTTCCACATGGATATATTATGAATCAAAGCAGCTGTTAAAAACCTAAATGCTTTTGTACTATCTGAAGCTTTCAAATAGTTTTGGTGTGAAACCTGATGTAATAATTACATTGTTAAAGAATAAGCATTTTTTAAGGATACTATTGAATGAAAGTCTACTGAGTTAATATTTTCAGGCGTCTGTTTGTTGTTGTTGTTGTTGTTAGTTGCGAAGTCATGTCCGACCCATCATGACCTCCAGGCCTTCCTGTCCTCTACCATCCCCTGGAGACCAGTGAAGCTCATGCTGACTACTTCAGTGACTCCATCCAGCCACATCATTCTCTGCCATCCCATTCTTCTTTTGCCCTCAATCTTTCCAAGCATTAGGCTCTTCTCCAGTGAGTCCTTTCTTTTCATTAAGTGGCCAAAGTATTTGAGTTTCATCTTCAGGATCTGGCCTTCTAAAGAGCAGTCAGGGTTGAGCTCCTCTAGGACTGACCGTTTTGATCACCTTGCAGCCCAAGGGACTCTCAGGAGTCTTCTTCAGCACTATAGTTCAAAGGCCTCAATTCTGTAATGCTCAGCCTTTCTTATGGTCCAACTTTCACAACAATACATTGCAAATGGGAAAACCATAGCCTTGACTATACGCACTTTTGTTGGCAGGGTGATGTCTCTGCTTTTTAGTATGCTGTCTAACTTTGCCTTAGCTTTCCTCCCCAGGAGCAAGCATCTTTTAATTTCTTGGCTGTAGTCCCCATGTGCGACGATCTTGGAGCACAGGAAAATAAAATCTGTCACTACCTCCATTTAACATAACATAACATCAGAGTTGGAAGGGACCTTGGAGGCCTTCTAGTCCAACCCCCTGCCCAGGCAGGAAACCCTATACCATCTCAGTCAGATGGTTATCCAACATTTTCTTAAAAATTTCCAGTGTTGGAGCATTCACAACTTCTGAAGGCAAGTCGTTCCACTTATTAATTGTTCTAACTGTCAGGAAATTTCTCCTTAGTTCTAAGTTGCTTCTTTCTTTGACCAGTTTCCACCCATTGCTTCTTGTTCTACCCTCAGGTGCTTTGGTGAACAGCCTGACTCCCTCTTCTTTGTGGCAGCCCCTAAGATATTGGAACACAGCTATCATGTCTCCCTAGTCCTTCTTTTTGTTAAACTAGACATACCCAGTTCCTGCAACTGCTCTTCATATGTTTTATCCTCCAGTCCCTAATCATCTTTGTTGCTCTTCTCTGCACTCTTTCTAGAGTCTCAACATCTTTTACATCGTGGCACCAAAACTGGATGCAATATTCCAAGTGTGGCCTTACCAAGGCATTATAAAGTGGCACTAACACTTCACGTGATCTTGATTCTATCCTCTGTTTATGCAGCCCAGAACTGTGTTGGCTTTTTAACAGCTGCTGCACTGCTGGCTCATATCTAAATGGTTATCCACTAGGACTCCAAGATCCTCTCACAGGTACTACTATTGAGCAAGGTACCACATATACGGTACTGGTGCATTTTGTTTTTTTCCTAAATGTAGAACCTTACTTTTTCACTGTTGAATTTCATTTTGTTAGATAGCGCCCAATGTTCAAGTCTGTCAAGATCTTTCTGTAACTTGAGCCTATCTTCTGGAGTGTTGGCTATTCCTGCCAGCTTGGTGTCATCTGCAAATTTGATGAGTTCCCCATCTATTTCCCCTATTGATGAAGATGTTGAAGAGTACTGGGCCTAAAACAGAGCCTTGGGGTACTCCACTGCATACTTCCCTCCATGTGGATGTAGTTCCGTTGAGGACTACACGTTGAGTGCGGTTGGTCAGCCAGTTACGAATCCATCTGGTGGTGGTGCTGTCTAACCCACATTTTTCTACTTTATCTAGTAGTAGGTTATGGTCTACTTTATCAAATGCTTTACTGAAGTCCAAGTAAATTATATCGACAGCATTCCTCTGGTCTACTAATTTTGTCATTTTGTCAAAGAATGCGATAAGATTAGTCTGGCATGATCTGTTTTTGACAAACCCATGTTGGCTTTTGGTTATTACTTTGTTTGCTTCTAGGTGTTCGGTGATTTGTTGCTTGATTATCTTTTCCAGAATCTTCCCCGGTATTGAGGTCAGACTGATAGGTCTGTAGTTTCCTGGATCTGTTTTTCTTCCCCATCTATTTGAGAGGGCAGGGAGACATGATCTTAATTTTCTTAATGTTGAGTTTCAAGCCAACTTTTGCGCTGTCTTCCTTCACCCGCATCAGAAGGCTCTTTAGTTCCTCTTCACTTTCTGCCATTAGAGTGGTATCATCTGCATATCATCTGCACCGCATATATTGCGGTGACTCAGGGGAGGTGTCTGAGGGTGGTCTTGGTGACATTGTATGGGATGAGTTTGACCCTGTGGCTCCTGAGGACATGGACAGGTTGTTGGGTAGGTTGAATGCCACCACATGTTTACTGGACCCGTGCCCCTCCTGGTTGGTGCTGGCCACTCAGGAGGTGACACGAGGCTGGCTCCAGGCAATTACGAGCACTTCTTTGGTGGAGGGAGTCTTCCCGGCCGCCTTGAAAGAGGCGGTGGTGAGACCCCTCCTCAAGAAGCCTGCCCTGGACCCGGCTGTTTTAGGTAATTATCGTCCGGTCTCCAACCTTCGCTTCGCGGCGAAGGTTGTAGAGAGTATGGTGGCATATCAGTTTCCCTTACACCTGGATGAAACTGTCTATCTAGACCCGTTCCAGTCCGGTTTCTGGCCCGGTTACAGCACTGAGATGGCTTTGGTCGCGTTGGTGGATGATCTCTGGAGGGCCAGGGATAGGGGTTGTTCCTCTGCCCTGGTCCTATATTACACCTCTCAGCGGCTTTTGATACCATTGACCATGGTATCCTGCTGCGCCGGTTGGAGGGGTTGGGAGTGGGAGGCACCGTTTACCGGTGGTTCTCCTCCTATCTCTCCGATCGATCGCATCAGAGTGTTGACAGGGGCAGAGGTCGGCTCCGGCGCCTCACTTGTGGGGTGCCGCGGGGTCGATTCTCGCCTTCTGTTCAACATCTACATGAAAAACGCTGTGAGATCATCAGTGGCTTCGGTGTGAGGTACCAGCTGTGCGGATGACACCCAGCTGTACTTTCACACGGGCCACCCCAACGAAGCTATCGAAGTGCTGTCCCGGTGTCTGGAAGCCATACGGGTCTGGATGGGGAGAAACAGGCTCAAGCTCAATCCCTCCAAGACAGAGTGGCTGTGGATGCCGGCATCCCGGTACAGTCAGCTGAGTCCACGGCTGACTGTCGGAGGCGAGTCATTGGCCCCGATGGAGAGGGTGCGCAACTTGGGCATCCTCCTGGATGAACGGCTGTCTTTTGAAGATCATTTGATGGCCGTCTCCAGGAGAGCTTTTTACCAGGTTCGCCTGGTGCGCCAGTTGTGCCCCTTTCTAGACCGGGATGCCCTATGCACGGTCACTCACGCCCTCGTGACGTCTCGCCTGGATTACTGCAATGCTCTCTACATGGGGCTCCCTTGAAGGGCATCCGGAGACTGCAGTTAGTTCAGAATGAATGCGGCTGCGCGGGTGATAGAGGAGCCCCGTGGCTCCAGCGTGACACCTATCCTGCGCAGACTGCACTGGCTACCTGTGGCCTTCGGGTGCGCTTCAAGGTTTTGGTAACCATCTTTAAAGCGCTCCATGGCATAGGGCGGGTTACGGGACCGCCTGCTGCTACCGAATACCTCTCACCGACCCGTGCGCTCTCACAGAGGGACTCCTCAGGGTGCCGTCAGCTAGGCAGTGTCGTCTGGCGACACCCAGGGGAAGGGCCTTCTCTGTGGGGGCTCCCACCCTCTGGAACGAACTCCCCCCAGGACTTCGTCAACTTCCGGACCTCCGAACCTTCCACCGCGAGCTTAAAACATATTTATTCATTTGCGCAGGACTGGACTAGGTTTTAAATTTATATTGATTTTAATTGGTTTTAGTATTTATATCATTTTTAATTAATTTGGCTTTAGAATAAGTTTTTTAATTGTGATCTTAATTTGTATTTATATGTTTTTATTGGCCTGTGAACCGCCCTGAGTCCCTCGGGAGATAGGGCGGTATACAAATTTGATTAAATAAATAAATAAATAAATAAATAAATAAATATCTGAGGTTGTTGATATTTCTCCCGGCAATCTTAATTCAAATTTGTGATTCATCTAGTCCCACCTTTCTCATGATGTTCTTTGCATATAAGTTAAATAGGCAGGGTGACAGTATACAGCCTTGCTGGACTCATTTCCCAATTTTGAGCCAATCGGTGGTTCCATGTCCAGTTCTCACTGTTACTTCTTGACCCACATATAGGTTTCTCAAGAGATAAATAAGATGGTCTGGTACTTCCATCTCTTTGAGAACTTGCCACAATTTGTTGTGATCCACACAATCAAAGGCTTTAGCATATCGGGGCTAAATATGTTAATTTGAACAAATATGGATTAGTGATAAAAGCATATGGTTTTAGGTGCTCCATGCTCTATTTGAGCAGGAAAGGCATTTACCCTCAATCTACCTGCTTTTGGAAAGAAAACAAAAGCGAATTTGTAGTACTCTGTAAATTTTGCATTAATTCTGCAACTAGCCAGGGGAGGAAAGTTATGCTATTGGAGGAGATTAGCATTTCTGAGTCAAGGTAAATCACAAAGTCATGTTCTAATACAAATTAATAATGATGGAATCGGCTATGTAATCCCAAATTCTTGATCCCATAATGGAAGATAGAAGATAGTCTGTATGCATATTAGTAGAGTTACATTTTATGATTATTGCCTAGGAAGAAGAGGAAAAAAATATGATATTTTGTGTCTCCAGATTTTGGCATCGTGATTTCACTGCATACAAATAGAAAATTTATCTATCTAATCCTGAAAGTTTGCAGAGAAGTCTTTACGCATTATGTCATAAAATGATATACACTGTGTAAATTTTATGATAATTATGTTTTCATCATTAGGTGCAGAAAGCGTGGGCAAGAGCTAATATGGGTTTAACAGATTGCAGACAGAGCATTCATTGGACTAGTATAGTAAGCAGAAATTTATTTATTATTGTCCAATTATTTCTGAACAGGATTCCAAACAAGAAAAGGCAGAATTGATTTCAGTCTTTTTTTAAAAAAAGTGACAGCTATTTAAATCTTTTTAAATCTGACTTCTCAGTGATTTGTTTTTTTAGTAGTTGTTGGAAACAGCTTATGTTGCCATGGAAAATGAGGCATTGCATAGAAAAGTTGGTCCAGTAGTTCTGCTGGACCGCTCAGTGAAATTCAGCACCATTTATCATGACAGTACTTAGCAATAGCACTTAGACTTATATACTGCTTCACAGTGCTTTATTGCCTTCTCTAAGTGGTTTACAGAGTCAGCATATTGCCCCCAACAATCTGGGTCCTCATTTTACCCCACCTCAGAAGGATGGAAGGCTGAGTCAACCTTGAGTCTGGTGAGATTTGAACTGCCAAACTGAGGCAGCCAGCAATCAGCAGAAGTAGCTTGCTGTAGTGCACTCTAACCATTGCGCCACTGTGGCTCATGATAGTCTTTTGTAGCTCTTGACCATTCTAAGTCTCATGGATAACATTTTGCCTAGTTACACTATGTCATCTCATAAAGGGGAGCCAGTTTGTGAAATATTCTGGTTCTTGCTTTTTATTCTACTGTATATTTGTCCACATCAACACTCATCTTTTTGAACTTGGGTACCACTGCTTTGCTAAAGATATCTAACAGGTGCCAAAGACACTATGGAAATCTTGAATTATTTATTGTCTGGAAGCAGTGATGGAGCTGGATGTGGGTTAAGAGATTCTTTCTCAATAGAATACATAAATCATAGCTGTGGATACAAACTCATCTGAATAAAGATGTATTTCCTTTGAAGGATTGGCTAACAGTTTGGTGTTCTTTTGCTCATGTAAAATGGTTGTTGTGCCCTTTTGTACAGAAAACAGATTACATTACACAGTTACAGTCCTTATTTACCCTCTTTTAAGTTTTTTTAAAAAAATAAAGTGGTTTAGGGAAGCCCTAGGAGAATATTTTAAAACTTAAGCTAGAATGCACACAATACCAATGTATTTAAGTGTATTTTATCAGTTTTCTATCAATTGTACTGGTTACTAACTTGTTTCCAAGAACTAAAGAAAATAGGGATGTGTGGCTGTGTTTATATCTAATTTGGGAGAGTGCTATATGCATTCATTTATTTCATTCAGTCACATACTGTGCTTGTCATTTAAAGCATATATGCAATGTTTTTAGCTCATGCTAAGAAATACAATAATCTATAATATACTGTTCTCTATTCAGCTTTCTATTTTATAAATTACTTTTGATGTAACTGTCCATAATGCAAATTTCCCAAGTATACATTTTGTAAATATTTTTTCTAACATGTTTGTACAAAATGTTTGTGTTAAGAATTACAGATTACATACCTTACTACTGGTACTAGGTGTATTATTGTAATAGTGTCCATATTGATGGATCACATCATTTTAAGTTAATTTTTTGTGTGTTTTTAAAAATATAATTTAAGGAGTTGTTTATTTTCTTATAAAGCTGAGATACTGAAAGAAATATTGCCTTTTTTCAACTAAACTTTCCTTTCAAATTTTACTTTTCAGATACATTTATACATTCTACAACAAAGAACATGAACATAGAAGATGCATTTTTGTGTTTGTATGAGCTCATTTTTTTAAAAAAAGAAACAGGCTGATAAAAATTGAATAAACCATGGCTTTTAAATAATTGTAAGCACATCACCTAGAAAATTGTTTTTTGCCTTTATTTTGCTTTGTCTGATGTTTAAAGCATTTGCATGCCATCTTGGCATTCCAGAAGTAACAGACTGCTTTGGTTGTCGATCTTCACGTCTGAAACTATGTGGTTCCATCTAAATTGTACCTGGCTTTATGTATGTTTGGTGTTAAGTTCGGGAAGTAACGAGGCTGGAGACCAGGGTAGTGACAACAGCTCTTTAATATAGGGTGAACCCAGCGACAGGCTGGGGGAAAAACCTCTCCTTTTATACAGTTCTGCTGGAGGCTTCGTCCAATCAGCAACGTGCTGATTTCCCGCTCAAATATTTTAAAGGTACAAGCGTTACATAACACTCCTCCCTCCCAGAAAACACTTTGTCTCTATTTACATATTTTATTTACATGTTATTTTTCAAGTAGTCACGCAAATAACCTGGGCGTCTCCTAGTTCTTTCTGACCTGCGCGGTTCAGTTCTGGGTGGTGTTTTGAGCTGGTCGGAGGGGCTGTTTTCTCCTCCCAGCTCTTTCTCTGGGCCATCGGGCTCTGGATTATTGGCTGACTCTTTTTCTTGGCCATCCGGCCTTGGATTAATTTTGGAATTTTCCCTGCTGCTTCCTGGGGACCTGATGGCGTCGCTGGAACTCTGGGACCTCAGCTAAGTCTTGCGCCTCCCGGTCATTGTCAGCTGTGGATTCAAAGTGGTATTGGTCATTATCTGTCTCTTTTGGTTCGGTTTGGTCAGTTATTCGTTTCCTTAACTGATCTATGTGGCGCCGCCACACTCGGTTGTCTGGTAGCTCTACCACGTACGATTTTGGGCCGGTTATCTTTATTATTTGTCCTGCGAACTAACCGGGCGCCCCCGTAGTTTCGGGCCCACACCCGTCGCCTATGCTCATTTCCTTGTCTTTCTAGTTCCCCTTGTAACCTCGGGTGTGTAATGGGGTTCAACGGTCAAGTGGGCACTGGAGTTTTCGTCCCATTAGCAATTCGGCTGGGCTTTTCCCAGTGGCCGTGCTTGGGGTTCTGTGCTGGACGGCTAGGAAAAAGTCTATTTTTGTTTGCCAGTCACCTGGCTTGAGCCTGGACAATGCCTCCTTAGCGCCCGGACGGAACGCTCTGCAAGGCCATTCGACGCAGGGTGGAAAGGCGCAGAGGGCATGTCGGATGCCTTCCTCTGCCAGGTATTCTTCAAACTGGGCTGCCGTGAATTGGGGCCCATTGTCGGACACCAGAGTGTCCGGCAACCCGTGAGTTGCGAATAGGTGGCGCAGGGTTGCGATTACTGCTTCGGCCGTGGTGGATTTCATGAGTATGATCTCCAACCATTTGGAAAATGCATCCACCACCACTAGGAACGTTTGGCCGTGAAAGGGCCAGCAAAATCAATGTGGATTCTTGACCAGGGCCCTTGGGGCTTTTCCCATTCTCTGACTGGGGCCGTTGGGGTAGAGGTCTGGACTCTTGGCAAGCTTGGCATTTCCCTACCCTCTCAGCAATCTCTGCATCCATGAGTGGCCACCATACATAGCTTCTAGCTAACCCCTTCATCCTTACGATCCCTGGGTGACCCTCGTGGAGGAGGTCCAATACCTTTCCCCTTAATTTATCAGGAATTATTACACGATCACCCCATAATAGGCACCCCCCTTGAGCCGAGAGCTCATCTCGTTTTTTAACAAATTCTTTGAACCTTAGCCCGGCGCATGACACCCTCTCTGTACCCAACCGGTACAGTCCTTAACACAATGTCCCGGTATGATGCCCGAGCCACTTCCTTAGATGTGACTGGGCCAGAGTCCAAAGAGTCAATAAGTAGGATGGGCGTCCCGGGTGGGGTCTTGATCGCCCCTGGTAGTGGGCATCGGCTTAACGTCTGCATGCCCCACTTCTTTCCTGGTCGATGCTGCAGCTTGTACGAGTAAGCGGCTAAGAATATAGTCCATCGGGTCAAGCGTGGCGAAAGTGCCACAGGCGTTGGGCGGTCGCCAGCCAGTATCCCTAGTAGCGGTCTGTGGTCAGTCACGATTTCAAAATTCCGCCCAAAGACATACTCGTGGAATTTTTTGACCCCTGACACAATGGCTAGTGCTTCTTTGTCTAATTGGCTGTAGTTCCTCTCTGGGGAGGACATCGTTCTAGAGTAGAACGCTATAGGGGCTTCTGTGCCGTTTGGAAGTCTATGGCTGAGTACAGCCCCCACCCCATAAGGGGAGGCATCGCAAACCAGCACTAGGGGTAATGAGTCGTGATATTGGATGAGCAGGCTATCACTTGAGAGCAGGTTCTTTACTGCTTCAAAGCCCTATTTTCTGACTTTCCCCAAGACCAAACAGTATTTTTTCCTAAGAGCCTATGCAGCGGTTCCGCAACGGTTGCTTTGTTCTTTAAAAAGACCGCAGAAAATTAACCAATCCCAGGAATGCCTGCAGCTCTGCTTTGTTTTTGGGCGCTGGAGCCTTCTAATTGCCTTAACCTTGCTCTCAGTAGGGTGAATTTTCTTGTCTATCCGTAGCCCAAGAAATCGAGATTCGACCTATCTGGCATTTATTTGCCTTGACTTTTAATCCGCTGTCCGGAAAATGCTAAAGACCTTTCTTAACCGCTCCCCCAATTCCTCCATGTTTTCCCCTGAAATTAGGACATCATCAAAGTAGGGAACTACCCCTGGGAGCCCCTGCAGTAGTCGTTCCATCAGGTTTTGGAACAGCCCTGGTGCCACACTGACCCCAAATTGCAATCGGGTGCACTTGAATGCCCCTGTGCTACAATCGTTTGGGCTTCGGCCAGCGGGCGCTCACGGGCAGTTGTTGGTAGGCTTGGGCCAAGTCTAACTTTGCAAAGACTTGCCCTTGCCCCAAAGAGTGCAATAAGTGTTGCACCACGGAACCGGTAAGCGCTTTTCTGTAAGGCTTTGTTAGCGTCGCCTTGTAGTCAGCGCAAATTCTAATTGACCCGTCCGACTTTATTGGGGTGACGATTGGCGTCTCCCACTGCGTGATCGACTGGCACCAAAATCCCTGATTTATGAGCTTGTCCAGCTCCTTATCGATTTTTGGTTTTAGGGCAAAGGACTCTCCTCGCCTTAAGCCTAATGGGGCTACCTGGGGTCTAAGTTGAAGGAAATAGGGGTCCCTTGTACTTGCCCAGGCAGTCCTTGAAGACATCTTGAACTCGTTAAAGAGAATGTCTTTCAGGTTACAGTCACTTCTGTAGATGCCAGTCACTCCCATGCCCAGGGCACGAAACCAGTCTAGTCCCAACAGACTGGGCAGAGTTCCTTCGACGATCGTGATGGGCAGGGTCTTCTTGTGAGGGCCGTGCTCGACTGACGGAGGTGGTCCCTCGAACAGGGATGCGATTCCCTGGTAGTCGTGGACTCGTAGTCGTTGTGCTTGCAGGTGGCGCCGCGACGGACGGCAGCGACTTCGCCAAAGTGTCCCAGGACATGATGGTGATCGCTGATCCCGTGTCTACTTCAAGCCGGCACCGTACTCCTCTATTTTTGGCCTGGTGAAGATCTTCTTCTCCACTTTGCCGAGGCGCGCCTATGACCACAGTTGTTTGGTTGAATCCGCGCCTTTTTGTTTGAGCCAATCGCGGGTCGCCTTTGCCGATTCCAGCGCCTGATTGGCCGATTTGAATTTTCGGCGGGAAGGTTGGGCGGCTCGACAAACTTGAGCTAGGTGCCCTTACTTCCCACACCGCCGACATGTCGCGTCTTTAAATTTGCAGCGTTGGTGCTGGTGTTGACCCCCGCAGCTTCCGCATTCGTCTCGGTCCCTTTGTCGCGTTTCTCGGTGCGGCAGACCCTTCCTCATCTTCACCGTCGGATTCGGTCTGAACCTCCTCCTGGTGCACGGGTTGCGCTTCGCTCGCCTTTTGTGGGACAGGCTTCTGCAGTGTCTCTGCCGCTTGGGATGACATTTCATGTGCTCTGGCTTCGTCCAGGCGTTGGCTAGCGTTAGGTTGCTCTTTGCTGGCAGCCGTCGGGATGTCTTTGACCCCTCGGATGAGTTGCTCGAGGAGCACCTCGTCTAGGTCACGGTATCCGCAGTCCTTGGACGCCTTCTCAGGGCGGCCATGTAGTCACCGATGGACTCGCCTCCATCTGCCTTCGCCTCGATTCAAACCGCCGCACGTATTTGGACGGCGTTGGTGCGGCGGTTCTTAGCAAAGTCTGTAAAGTTGGCCACGACACCGACTGCAACGGCGTTGGCTCTGCCAGGGCTTCCGCGATGTCGATGACCTCCGGGCCGCAGTGGCTTAAGAAATAAGCCCTTTTTCGGTTGTCTGGAACTCCATGCAGTTCGTTGGCTTCTAGGAAACTTTCGAAACGGGTCATATACGTTCCCCATTTCTCCTTAGCCGGGTCGAACGGTGCGGGTGGAGTGTAACTGGTCATCTCGCCTTTTCTGCCCTGGATTTGCTGGGTTCGGGTCTATCGTGCTTCAGCTTGGTTCTGGTTCTCCTCAGCCTCGATATCCCACCCTCGTCGCCAATGTTAAGTTCGGGAAGTAACGAGGCTGGAGACCAGGGTAGTGACAACAGCTCTTTAATATAGGGTGAACCCAGCGACAGGCTGGGGGAAAAACCTCTCCTTTTATACAGTTCTGCTGGAGGCTTCGTCCAATCAGCAACGTGCTGATTTCCCGCTCAAATATTTAAAGGTACAAACGTTAATACATAACATTTGGGTTCTCCCTTGTAGGGTAAAATCTCTCCCAATGGCAGCAAGTGAGGCGATCCAAGCAATTATTTATTTCCAAACCTGGCAAACAAAAATGAGTCAGTGGTCTCTCTGTACTAGTGCAAGAATCTCAAGTATACATATTTTTATTTTATTTATTTTATTTTGTCATATTAGTATATATAGGCATTAACTGAGAGCATATGCAGCAAGACAAATTCCTTGTGTGTCCAATCACACTTGGTCAATAAAAAATTCTATTCTATTCTATTCTATTCTATTCTATTCTATTCTATTCTATTCTATTCTATTCTATTCTATTAACATGAAATAGCTATATAATATATAAGCATATATATGAGCATAAGTATGTAATAACTATATTAATTGGACATAATGAAAAGAAACAATAGGACAGGAATGGTAGGCACTTTTGTGCTCTTATGCACGCCCCTTACAGTCCTCTTAGGAATGGGGTAAGATCAATAGTAGATAGTTTTTGGTTAAAGATTTTGGAATTTTGAGAAGAGACCACAGAGTCAGATGGTGTGTTCCAAGTGTTAATGACTCTGTTACAGAAATCATATTTTCTGCAATCAAGTTTGAAGCAGTTAACATTAAGTTTAAATCTATTGTTTGCTCTTGTATTGTTGCGATTGAAGCTAAAGTAGTTTTCAACAGGAAGGACATTGCAATAGATAATTCTATGAGTTAAGCACAGGTCCTGTCGGAGGCAGCGGAGTTCTAAGTTTTCTAAACCTAGGATTTCAAGTCTGGTAGCATAAGATATTTTGTTGTTTTCAGAGGAGTGGAGAACTCTTCTTGTAAAATATTTCTGGACACGTTCAATTGTGTTGATGTCAGAAATGTGGTATGGGTTCCAGACAGGTGAGCTGTATTCAAGAATTGGTTTAGCAAATATTTTATATGCTCTGGTTAGTAGTGTAGTGTTTTTGGAAAAGAAGCTATGCAAGATTAGGTTTACAATTCTTAGAGCCTTTTTTGCAATGTAGTTGCAGTGGGCTTTGGCACTTAGATCATTTGATATTAAAACTCCAAGGTCTTTAACAGGGTGGGGATCATCTGTAAGGTAATGTCCATCAAGCTTGTACTTAGTGTTTGGCTTCTTTTTTTCCAATATGTAAGACAGAGCATTTGCTGGTTGAGATTTGGAGTTGCCAATTTTTAGACCATTCGGATACAAGTCAAGGTCTTTTTGAAGGGTAGTTGTATTGTTGATGGTGTTAAATAGTTTGACATCATCAGCAAAGAAAACACAATTACTTGTGATATGGTCACAGAGATCATTCATACATAAAATGAAGAGTCTTGGTCCAAGAACACTGCCTTGGGGAATGCCACTCTTGACAGGAACAGGATTTGATAGAGCCTATTTTGACCACTTGTTGTCTGTTTGATAGGAAAGCAGTTATCCAATTGTGGAGGGGTCCTGAAATGCCATAGGATTTTAGTTTTAGGAGAAGTTTATCATGTACTACTGAGTCAAAAGCCTTACAAAAGTTTATGTAGATTGCATCTATTGCTTTGCCTTGATCAAGATTTGTAGTCCATGTTACATATGTATCACTATGTCCATGTTACATATGTATAGCTATGTAAGTATATGTGTTATATAGAATATTGCTCAAAGACAATTCAAGTATGCATAGAGTAAATAGGACCTGTCATTCTGGATTTTTTTTTAATAAATGATAAACTGTATAATAAGAAAAAGAGTCACAGGTATTCTTCAAAGTGCGGATACTACAGTAAACCTCCTTTCAAATATAACAGCAATTTTGATATCTAGCAAGTATATCACCGTTAACTAGAGAATGGGGAAGAAAAATAAACCACTCCATATTATTGAGTCTGGGTTAAGGTTAGTCTGATTTGGAGTTAAATCTGAGATATTTTATAGACAAATATTAATACATTTTCGCAGTGGTTAAATCCTCCATGGTTTGCCACCGGTTTGCTGCCCGCGCATGCATGGCGAGTGCCAAATGTGCGTTGTGCGCACATGCGCAATGCAGCAAACACACACTGTGTGTGTATGCATAGTGCACACCAATGCATGCTGTGCATGTGCGCATGCACCATGCACGCCAAATGCATGCTTTGCGTGGAAAAAGGAGGCTTAAGAAGGTAAGTAGAATAGTGATGGGGGGAAACAGCTGTGCCGTGCAATTTAGATTCGCTAGAGAGCAAGATTTCCTGCTTTCCAGCAAATATAAATCACGCAAAACAGCTGATTGTCGAAAATACGGTAGCATTTTTTGTACTACCGGTTCGCCCGAACTGGTAGCTTTTATTACTACTAGTTCACCTGAACCAATGCAAACCAGTAACATTTCACTCCTGCATTATCTTTAATTTCACTGCTTCTTGAAAAGGTCACAGAAGTACAGCCATTCCCCGCTCCCCAGTCAAGGAGGGGAATGAGCTAAGACTTTGGTTCAAATTTCACTTTGGACTTTGGTAAAGTCAGCCATTCTAATTCTTACATTTGCATTTGCGAAGTGTTTCCAAAATTGTTTCTACCACCTCTCTCACAGGGTTATTGAAAAGGGTAATAAAGCCTGTGAAATGCTGTATAATGATGACAGGACAACATAACCTGAAGCTGTTTTTACATGTCATGCTGGAGAATTTAACCAACTATAACAAAATGGGATCCATTGTTTAAATTTCCTGAAAGAACTGAAACCCCCCCCATCATTAATATGTATAGGAAAAGCTAAACTACTATGTTTTTGAAGTGTTCACATTAAAAAAACAATTAAGCTACACTGCTCAGTATCTTAGCCATCTTTTTGGAGACAGCCTGACATTAGAAACTTTTATGCTCACTTTCTAATACTGTTGAATGGTTGAGATTCTCAATAAATTTAATATCCTAGAAATTATTGAATTGAGTAGCAAAGAATTAAAGTAAAAAAAATTAAGTCCACCACTTTTTATGAGCCATGAAGAAAATTAGAAAGAGTATAAATCTTTTTGAGAGATGATGTATCTCTCACACACATTTTATATTTGAAAAAAGTCCATATCTGGAAGGCTGGAGGTTGTTTGATACATACTGTTTGTAACTATATAGCTTATGCCACTGTATTTAAGTCAAGGTATATAAATATACTTTGAATATTAAGATAGGAGGCATATAAATTTAATAAATAAATAAATTTCTACAAATTAACAATATTGTCAACTATCCAACAAGGAAATGCTTTTGGGAGATTTGAATTCCCAACAGTAAAACTTTTTTGGATACACCATATCCAATAAAGAAGAAACAAAACCAGCTCTGGTTTTCCTGCACAAATGCTTGCCTAGTTAAACAATAGCTTCCTCTTCTCCCCACCCCTGGGTGATCACATTGTCCAATTATTATGAGACATCCTTTTGTTATGGGAACAGTCCATCTCTTTCTCAAGCATCTGCAGTGGTGACCTTGATGGTTTCCATGCTCTCACAATCTCTGCATATATTCTCAACATTCCATTTCCCCCTTTCCTCTCCCCAGTTCATTGGCAAGTTGAAAAGCATTAGGGTTTAAAAGAAGCAAAGCAGTTCATTCTTGACAGTTATATCTAATATTTTAAAAATACGATGAACAGGTAGTCTTGACTTATGCATTCATTTAGCAACTCTTCCAACTTACAAGAGCACTGAAAAAAACATGGTCAAAATTTGGGTGCTTGGCAAAAAGCACATATTTACAATGATTGCAATGTCTCAAGGTCATAAACTTGCCATAGGCTTGACTTTCCTAGGGATGAGGGAAGTAGAATTTACAACTATGTGAATCACTTAACAACAGCAGTGATTGGCAAAAAAAAAAAAGGTTGTAAAATCAAGCAGAACTCGTTTAATGGTCTCCTTGCTTAGCAATGGAAGTTCGAATCCCAATTGTGGTTATAAGTTGAGAATTATATGTAACACAAGAAAATAAAACATAATGGACTGTGTGTGTTGGAAGTTACTGTACCTAAGCCATACTCTTAAGAGGAATTTAAAAAGCAAAATACTATATTAGTTGTAGCAAGCAGAAGGATCCACAGGAGCTTGCCATTTTAATAAGAGTGATGAACCAAGCATTGTAGCAATGCATGCAGGCATCACCCCTTTTATACATGTGTGTGACATTGTGATGTATATTCAAAACAGATGGGACATTGTACCACAAGGCTGCAATATTGCATTCATCATTCTTCCCTCCTTTTGTGACATGTAGTTGCTTATAGAAAGTACTACCTATTCTTATCAAAATCAAAGGACTTTGAAAAATGTATTTAAAAATCTTATTAACTGGCTTGTTTTTCAAGCCCGGGAGACTCCCAGAGCAGCACATAGTAACAAGGAAGAAAATAAAACCAGGACAAACTATTTGGTAATAAAGTGCAATAGACTGTATCTTCTTTGGACTTTCAATTTATGGAAGAGATTATCCAGCAAAAGCTTCTACTTGAGAAAGGAGTTGGCAGTTCCAGTCATCCTCCCCACCCAACTCAGAACCAACTCTTAATGCTCCTCCAAGGGAGAAAAGAATCAGGATACTTGCACATATACAGCTTTCTCTTTCAATCCTGGTAATGTTTAGGAAGCAGAAGGTACATAAAAGTTTCCACTTAACAATAAAAAGAAACAGTTTTGGCCCAATATAGTCCAAGTTCAGTCCTATTCAGACACAGTTCCAACCCTACCTCTAAAAATGAAGCCTTATTGAATTTTGTTTGCTTTAGAAGTTCAGGAGTGTAAGCTTTTCATTAAGTCCAAATATGCTGTTTTTTCTGAAAATTAAGAAAACAGATAACAAAATGATTGCTCATGATAGCAAAGAGAGGGGGAACATTCATCGTGAGGAACCTATACAAACATTGCAAATGTAACCGATAATGAAAATAATCCACTTGTGGCAAAAATTGCAGGTATGTTTGTCATAAAAGTGCTTACAAATGCAGCCCAACACTTTTAACACATACATGTATGTGTGTGTGTGGGGGAGAATTTCTGCTAGCAAAAAACAACAACAACAACATTTTGCCTTTTTAGAATGAAGCGATAAGTTAGAAACCTAGATAGATGCTGTGAGTCCATCTCTTAAGTAATACCACCTGGAAGGACCCAGGAAGTGGACCGTTTCTCTCATGGGCTTATCGTTTGGAACATCATCCCACTCTAAAAATTGGTTTGCTCCCAGAACTGTTGGTGTTCTGTATATCCTAGAAGACCTAAATGTTCCCCTTGGCATGGACCTTGAAGCTTGGGTGAACCTGTCATTATGGTTTTCTTTGACATGACTGTGGCTATATGGTTGAGTTGGATTGCCCTCGGTATCACTGTGCTATTATTCTACTATTGTTCTTTTGCTCTTATTCTTTTCTTCTGTTAATTTTTAATCTTGTTATCATTGTCCAGAATTGTGATTGTGAGGTGGGTGGCTAATATATTAATACAAGCAAAAAAACAAACACCAAATTATTTTGTTTAGCTTTATTTTTTTCAATGCATTTCAATATTTTTCAATATTTAGTATTTTGAAATAAAACGAAATTTTAAAAAATGGAACAATCATCCATATCTCAAGCAGCCTTTGAATTTAACTGATCCTCAGGAATCTGGAGCCCTATGAGAGAAATTGAGACAGAAGAATCAACCAATCATATTTATTTGATCAATGACCAGAAAAAAACTGAATCAGAAGAAAACAACTAGATTTGAAAAGATGAGCAAAAAACATTTAGCTAGAATATTAGGTATAGTTTATTTATTTTTGCTTGTATATGTGTCTGTTTAAAGGCTAATATTTTGTCTCTGTTGTTTATTTTCTCAATGCAAGCTCAGTAATGTTATATTGCTTGGAATTTATGTACAATAGAGTTTCCTCTAAGGAGGAACAGACCAATATCATCTTGTTGCCTGCCTCGAGTCTTATATTTACCTTTATATTTTTCTAGTGGCATTCTTTTAAGATGCAGTCAGTGATTTGAACAGCTCCGTGTTTTTATCTTCTCCATCTCTGAATGTTTCTGCCCAGTAATATTTAAAAGGTAAACAGCATGTTTTTAGACTCGCTTCCCCCCTCTTTTCTTTTTCTTTTTTTTGAAAAAAAAAATCCCCATTCTGCTTATCTCTGAGGAATTTGGCCTATCTCTCCACAACAGATAAAAGGCTGATTTCCCTAGTCATTCCTTGAATGCTACAGGAATTTTTAAATTTTAAGTTAAGAGAAAAACAGCACAGGCTCTGGGAGTTAACTGTGGGTTAGGGGGAGAATGCTGGGTGAGGTACCTCCGCAGAAATTTGGTGGTGACAGCAGGAACTCCCAATGGTTACTCCAAGACAGGAGTGACTCAAGGTTGATTGACGCAAAGGGCTTCCGAGAGAAGAGGCACCTCTCTGTCTATAGACTCAGAAATACTATCCATAATAATCGCATTTAATCATTATTAAACGTGGAGTGCAGTAAGCAAACAGGCTTTTGCATGAAGCAAGTAACTGAAAATGCAGAATCGTGGTCTGAAAGGAAGGGAACACACATGACATTCAGGCATTGACTGCCTGAAAGAAGTCAATGTCATTTGCTGACAGAAATTATATAAGTATCTATGACAAAGTACACATGGGCATAAAGGGCCTCTGGTGGCTCAGCAGACTAAGTCTGTCTGTTATTAACACAGCTGCTTGCAATTACTGCAAGTTCAAGTCCCACCAGGCCCAAGGTTGACTCAGCCTTCCATCCTTTATAAGGTAGGTAAAATGAGGACCCAGATTGTTGGGGGCAATAAAGTTGACTTTGTATATAATATACAAATAGATGAAGACTATTGCTTAACACAGTGTAAGCCGCCCTGAGTCTTCGGAGAAGGGCGGGATATAAATTCAAATAAAAAAAATGATATGGGCATAATGGCCTAATTGGGTAAATACTGCCATTATATATTTTCCTCTCAGGAACTGAAGCAAAGTCATATGTTGAAGTATTTGCATGATAATGTTGACATGAACATGTCATTTTCTAGCCCCATTGAAGATGCTCATGATCACATGATGATGTTCAACTTATTTTCCAAAGCATCAGACGGGGGGGAAAAGCAATGGATGGAAACTAACCAAGGAGAGAAGCAACCTATAACTTAGAAGAAATTACCTCACAGTCAACCTGAGGAACAGTTTGCCTTCAGAAGTTGTGAGTGCTCAATCACTGGAAGTTTTTAAGAAGAGAGTGGACTGCCATTTGTCTGAAATGGTATAGGGTCTCCTGCTAAAGCAGAGGGTTGAACTAGAAGACCTCCAAAGTTCCTTCCAACTCTGATGATGTTCTAATTGTTTTATTTGTTCCTATATTACTGCCAACAACAGAAGGAACCATGTTAATCAATGTTATTGAATCTGGATTCAATAACACATTTGATTATAAGAGGATAAACCTTTTGTAAACACTGTTCATATGATAAAGTATGCTGCTGTAGTTCATGAAAGTTTATGCTTTTTAATTAAGTTTGTTATTCTGCAAAGGTGCTACTGGAATCTTTCAGATTTTTGGCTACCATTAATTAACATGACACTCCTCCTATAATATTGTTGGCAGTAATTTAAGAGCATCAGCAAAGATGCTACCTGACTCATTCTGATTTTTGCAATCATATAACTAATAGATTAATGGTCTTGTCCTGAATCCAGTCATGTGCTAAAGTACAGTAAAAACTGGGACTGGGAAAAAAAATCTACATTTTATTTTCACTCAGTGCAATTTTATTATTAATTATTATGTCATTGGTGTATTTAATACTTTTGTATACCACATGCTATCATCCTATGCAATTGTTCACATCACTTAAAAAGTCAATAAATGTCAGTCAATATACAAAATCAAGTAGCCCAATAAAAATATCATAAAAAGACAATCCAACTTCAAAGCAACAAATAGTCATGATACAATTCCAACAGTGAAAATCAAAAGCAGACACAAAGGCAAACTGGCAACAGTTATAGTAAAGCACAGCTATTAGACAGGGACAACTGCAGTTTTTTGTACAAAATGTCAATCAAGAAAAAAAAGGATATTTTACAGCACTTTGCAATGACTGTTCCTTAACTGCAGAGCACTATTTATTTAGTTCTCGCTTGCACTAGGGAACCATGGAACAGAGAAGAATGACAATTAAATATCATGAACTACTTTTTACATATATTGGCATGTGGGAACTAGCTATTGTTCTATCTTTTAATGTATAGTATCTTCCTCACCTTACACATATCTTTTGAAAAAAAAGAATCCCCTGAAGTAGTTCACTGACACTTTACAAAGCAGAAGCAATGGCTAAGTTATTGAAGGCTGAGATGAGATCAGAAACCGTTACTCCCTGTCCAATTATGTTAGACTGCAATATATAGAAAAGTTAACTTCTGAATAACTTTTCACTCTGATTACCAGTTCAGAAGTATGGGTATCTATAGAATATTTCTACAAAAATATTATTTTTGTGATAAAGTAGTATATCAAAGAAGGAGTCATTAGCAATGGATAGTAGACATCTTCCATCCCACAGGACATTGTAGACATACAAATGTAATGCCTTGTGATCTTTACTGTTTCAGCTTTTTCATAGTTCTCACCTTTATCTAACTTTCACCATTTCAGATTTTGAAGGGGAAAAACATTTGTTCATTTAAAGGAAGCGATTGCTGACATTGCTGCAGTCTTTCATGGCTGTATCTTCCCTTTACTGTATGAGATCATCTGAGAAATTACTTTTCATAAATTTACATTCACATTTGCAGCAAAAATTATACAAAGAATAATTGATATTATTAACTATACTTTGAAGGCTACACTTTGCTTTTGAGTTATAGAGACAGTTTATATCATCATAACATATTGCTGTTAATTTCAGGTGCAAATAGTAGTTTGTATATAAATATATATATATATATTCAGTGCAGTAAAAGACCTTATAGGGGAGATGGTTGGCATAAAATGTAATAAATAAAATTTAATTAATTAATAAAAAAGATAGTTCCATTCTCAGTCTTAAAAAGGCTTTACTTGAAAGGGCCGCTGATAAAGGGTTAGGCTTTATTCTCCCTACTAGACCTTACTCAAATGAAGCCAAATAAATTAAGTAATTGCAAAGAAAAGATACTCAGAGATAAAACTGTGTGGTTTAATGACACTGTTGATAATTGGATGAAAGATTCTTGCATTCTAAATTTAACCAGTATTATCTGCTCTGAAATCCCTTTAATTTCTAAAGCAAAATTCTTTTCTTTCACTGCTGAAAAAAATCCTAGCACGCAACTCTGAACTGTAACAATTTGAATTGTTGAGGTAATCAATTATTTCCATATTGTTGACAAATTATTAGATAGAGCACAACTAGAAAAAAATCCTATTGAAAGTTTTTTTTCCAATAATTCAGTTTCAACTTCTTTTGCTCAGAGTTCATTAATGCAATTTTCAATATAATGAAAGTCGTGTCCTTAAAAAAAAAATGACTACAGGAAAAGGCAGGTTCTGTTCCTCCAAGCACTCAGGGCTACTGGAATTCTCTCAGATCCATGAGAAATGGCAGAAATAATGTCATCTTAGTTTCTTGGAGTAAAGAAGATGCGGAATCTGTAAATTTAACTCACATCTATTAGTTTCACTGTCACCAATCATGTAGTTTCTGTACAAGTCTCAAATATTGTGTTTTCTTCCATAAGCCCACTCTTCCAATGTATCTGAAATAATTTTAACTTTCCTCCATATATATAGTCCCATTAGATCAGCCAGCCCATTTATGTCCTGCCAAGACTGTCCACAAAAGAGTATGTGTGTGTTTATTAAGAATGCAAGACTGAGAATTGAGATCTCCGTATACATGTCAATAATGATACACTTAGTGTAGCCACACTTAATAGAGAAATTGTGAGATGTTACTCACAATTAGGGTGGGCTTCAAAAATTTCAGCAATGGGTTCTCTGCCCGATTGCTGGGTGGGCGTGGCCATGGTGGGTGTGGCCTAGTCAGCCTCCTGCACCACGGTTGGGGGAGGGGTATTTTCACCTTCCCCAGGCTCCAGAGGCTTTCCTTGAGCCTCTGGGAGGGCGAAAACTGCCTCTCCCGGGCTTCAGAGGCCCTCTGGAGCTTCCGGGAGGCCCATTTTTCCCCCTCTCTGAGCCTCTGTGCGGGCCCTGCGCTTACCAAAACAGGTCACGTAGAGACTCCTGGGAGGGGTCGGGTAGGAGGGGCCAGCCAGAGGTGGGATTTGGAGGTTCTCCAAACTGGCTATAACATTAGCTATGGGTTCTCTCAAACCCAGGGAAACCCATAGCAGCCCACCTCTGATGTTACACATCTTTTTAATCTTTTGCTGAAACGAAAAAGCTAACATATAAAATTTAGGTCTTCTAAACATAAATTCAAACAATGGGGGTAAAAACAGTTTTACAAAGGAGAGTTTTGTACTTCCTTGCCAGACACACAGTCCACATTCCCATGACTGAGAGATGGCTCATGGCCATGTATACCCTCAGAGACACATTACCTCAGCCTCTCTCTCTGCTGGAGATACACATGATTTGGCCCTTTTAAAACAAACAACAGCACTTTGGACTACTTGGGGAATATGGCTGGATAAAGAATGAAGTGTTCTACCTTCCTTGCAGCCTCTAATTAAAGTGAAAGATCTCCAAAAATCTATCAAAGTCTCAGAAAAAAAAAAAAGCAAAAGGCTTTTGTTGCAGGGAGCGGCTACTTCCTATATCTATATCTGTCTATAGAGATAGATAAAACAGTGGTGGGATTCAGCCAGCTTGCACCACTTCAGGAGAACCGGTTGTTAACTTTCTGAGCAGTTTGGCAAACTGGTTGTTTGAAGAAATCATTAGAACAGAGAGTTGTTAAATTACTTGAATCCCACCACTGGATAAAACCTTTAGCCAGTGTAGGAATTTAGCACCCACCCCCTCCTAGAAGAATGAAATATTTTATAAAATATTTAAAAAGCAGAATATATTTCCCTGGATGAGAAATGGAGAAACATGTTTTAAAGACAAAGGAGCTCCCTGCAACTTCCTGACTCCCCCCCACCTTTGTCAATGGGCCATTAAAAGCCTCAGCTAAGCTCACTCATTCTCCCCACCTTTGTCAATAGGCAATTAAGGCTTCAGCCAAGCTCACTCAATCCCCCCCACCTTTGTCAATGACCATCTTTTGCAACACAATAGAACAGAAACTCACCACATGGCAAGGCTCAGGCAAGCTTGAGAGACAACCTACAAGGCTAGCTAAGACCCCCACCCCCTGGGAGTCTTGACAGCCAATCAGGATACTCTTCCTGTGCCCCAGAAAGTTCAAAGCTCAGAAAAAGCATAAAACCAGGGAGCACACAGGATCTCGCCCTTTTTCTGTTCAGGATCTCAAGCCATGTGATCCTGACCACCATTAAACCATCTTTCCAAGCAGCCTCCATGTTTCCAGTGTCTTTGTCCCCACTTGGAACTGAACCCAGATGGATATTTCTTCCAAC
Organism: Ahaetulla prasina; assembly: GCF_028640845.1. Lineage (NCBI taxonomy): Eukaryota > Metazoa > Chordata > Lepidosauria > Squamata > Colubridae > Ahaetulla > Ahaetulla prasina. Next base: position 276,863,049 of record NC_080539.1, on the reverse strand, counting down.
ACCAGGAATCTACCCTAGGCATGTTTTGTTTGCTATATTGTGCTATGTCAGAGAGTCTTTATATTCATTAAATTAGGCAACGGTGTGTAATATCAGCCTTCTTTCAGACTGTTTTATGTTTTATGAAGTTTTATGAAGTTATATGTATACATATTGATTTGGTTTATGGATGGATGTTTTTATCAGGGCATTAACATTGTTCATTAAATTAACAAAACAGACTGTGGGGAATATTTTACAAAGTCATTTCTCCCTGAATGATTTAATGATTATTTCATAAACCTTTGATCTAATTTTTATCAGTCCTACTTTATAGAAACCGTCCCCAACCCAGGACCTCTAATATGTGTTGTACTACATAGCCCACAAATTCTAGCCAGCACAGTTGCTGCAGACTCTACAAATTTGGATGGCATCATTATAGTGGAAGTTACAAGATTCTTAATATAGAAATATAACATGCATTTTTAGTATATTAAATATACATACATATAAACAAAACAAAACAGGGTCCCTCTCTGATTTTGTTTGTGAGACAGGATTTTTACAGTTAAAAGGTAAATGCTGAAACATAGCATATAGTTAAACACTAGAGGAGAATTTATGAAAATCACTATGATTAACAGAAAATTACATTATAAAATTAAAAAATATCAAATCTGGAAAACATTGCAACACTACAGCAATCCTTAGGTCTGTGGCCTGTGACCACAATTAGGATTAGAAAATTCATTGTTAAGCAGGGCATTTGTTAAGTGGGGCATCACATTTCTGCACTTGATTTTATTGTATGACTATTTTTGTCATAGTAATTAAGCAACCTGACCATGACCTTCCTTGCCAGCCTACCTGTAGAATTGGGAATGTTGCAAATGACATTCATGTGACCCAGATGCTGCAATTGGTATAAATGCAAACAGATTACCAAGTGCCCAGATTGCAATCACGTGACCATAGACAAGCTGTGATGTTTTAAGTGCAAGGATTGGTCATAAGTCATTTTTTCCCAGTGCTGCTGTTGTAACTTTGAATGGTCACTAAACAAAAGGTTGTAAGTGGAGAACTACCTGTACAAACAATATTTAATGAATAAAATTTAGCAGCTTACTCAATGAATTTTAATTTAACTACTTTTTGTTTGCTTGTTACTTTGCTTGTTAGCAACATAAGCTGGGCCCTAAAGATATCCCTTAAGTTAGCAGTATCCTAATAAAAATATCAATTACACAAACTTTAAAATTCATATTTCCCATATGCCTTTCTCTAATAAATAACTGAACTTCACCTGTAGAAATAATCAAACAAAATGTAAATATTTTTTTAAATGGATCTTTGGGACCCTTACTAAAGAAAGTTTCAGGAAAGGCAAAATCTAGGATAAGGATACTTAGACCACTCAGTGTTAGATTCGGGCAATAACGAGGCAGGAGACCAGGATAGTGACAACAGCTCTTTACTATATGGTGAACCCAGCAACTCGGGCTGGGAAAAACCTCTCCTTAAATACAGTTTAGCCGGAGGCTTCAACCAATCAGCAACGTGCTTGTTTCCCGCCAAAATATTTAAAGATACATTACACTCCTTCCCTCCCAGAAAACACTTTACCATTATTTACATGAGATTTACATATTATTTTTCAACGTAATCACGCAAGTAGACTGGGCGTCTCCTGACTCTTTCGGACCTGCGCAATTCATTCTCTGGGAGTGAGTCGAGCTGACCGGAGGGACTGTCTGTTCCTCTCAGCTCCTCCTCTAGGCCATCCAGCCCTGGATTATTTGCAGAGTCGCCCTGCTGTTTTCTGATGGAGCTGTTGCCGCTGGACCTCCTGGAAGTCAGATAAGTCCTGCTTGCCCCAGGTTTGAGTCAGCTGTGATTCAAACATTGTATAGTCAGGGCCTGTTTCGCCTAATTCGGATTGTTCGGTTATGCTTTCTTATTTGGTCTATGTGGCGCTTCCATACCCGGCCATCTTTTATCTCCACTAAATATGATTTGGGACCTGTTATTTCTAGGATTTTTCCTGCTAACCAGGTCGGGCCTTCGCTATAGTTGTGTGCCCACACTCGGTTGCCTATTGCCATTCCTCTTGTTTTACCGTGCCCCTTGTAACCGCCTGGTGTGTAGTTTGGGTTTAAACGGTCTAGTGGGCACCTGAGCTTCCGACCCATTAATAACTCTGCTGGGCTTCTGCCAGTTGTGACACAGGGGGTTCTGTGTTGGACGGCCAGGAAGGTATCGATTTTTGTTTGCCAGTCGCCTGGCTTGGTTCTGACAATGCCTCTTTGCGCCCGGACGGAACGCTCTGCAAGGCCATTCGTCGCAGGGTGGAAAGGCGCCGAGAGGACATGTCGGATGCCCTCCTCTGCCAAGTACCCCTCAAACTGGGTTGCCGTGAATTGCGGGCCGTTATCGGATACTAATGTGTCGGGCAACCCATGGGTTACAAATAGGTGCCGAGGACTGAGATCACTGCCTCGGCTGTCATGGATCTCATGAGAATGATTTCCAGCCATTTGGAGTAGGCATCGACTACCACCAGAAAGGTTTGGCCGTGGAAGGCCGCAAAATCGATGTGGATCCTAGACCAGGGCCCTTGGGGTCTCTCCCATTCCCGAATCGGGGCCGTTGGGGTAGCGGTCTGACTCCTGGCAGGCCTGGCATTTCCTACCCTCTCAGCAATTTCCGAGTCCATTAAGGGCCACCACACATAGCTTCTCGCTAGACCCTTCATCCTCACGATCCCTGGGTGACCTTCGTGAAGGAGATCCAACACCTTTTCCTCAATCTCTGGGATCACCACTGATCCCCCATAGCAGGCACCCCTTGAGCCGAGAGTTCCCCACGCTTTTACAAACTCTTTAAAACGCCGCCCGCGCAGCGGGCCACCCTCTTGTACCCAACCAATTACAGTTCTTATTGTAATGTCCTTATACGAAGCCGAGCCACCTCTTTGGATGTGACTGGGCCAGAGTCCAAAGAGTCAATTAGCAGAACTGGTATTCCTGGAGTGGGGTCTTCAATAGTCTCTGGTAACGGGCATCTGCTCAGTGCGTCTGCATGCCCTAATTCCTTTCCTGGCCGGTGTAGCAATTTGTAAGAATACGCTGCCAGGAAGATGGTCCATCGGGTCAGTCTTGGCGAAAGTGCCAGCAGACCTAGCAAAGGTCTATGGTCCGTGATGATTTCAAAATCACGACCAAATACATACTCATGGAATTTCTTTACCCCTGAGACTATAGCCAAGGCTTCCTTATCAAGCTGGCTATAATTCCTTTCAGTTGATGACATGGTTCGGGAGTAGTATGCAATAGGGGCTTCTGTGCCATTAGGTAACCTGTGGCTGAGCACAGCCCCCACCCCATAGGGAGATGCATCGCAGCTTAACACTAGTGGTAGTGTGCCATTGTACTGGATAAGGAGGCTATCACTCGTTAGGAGATTTTTTACCCCTTCGAATGCCTTAGCTTCTGCCTTTCCCCAAGACCATGCAGCCGTCTTTGCTAGTAATTTGTGCAGCGGCTCGGCTACTGTTGCCTTATTCTTAAGAATACTGCGAGAAGTTGACCAGACCCAAGAATGCCTGTAACTCCGTTTTGTTCTTGGGCACATGGGCCTTCCTGATGGCCCGTACCTTGCTCTCAGTGGGTGAATCCTTCCTGTCTATCCGTAGCCCAGGAATTCCACAGACTCAACCCCGATCTGGCATTTGTTTAGTTTAACTGTGAGACCGCAGACCGGAAAATGCCCAAAACTTTTCGCAGCCTTACCCCTAATTCCTCTAGGTTTTCAGCGGATACCAGTACATCGTCAAAGTATGGTACCACCCTGGTAGGCCCTGCAATAGCCGCCCATCAGGTTCTGAAATAACCCTGGAGCCACACTGACCCCAAACTGTAATCGGGTACACTTAAAAGCCCCTCTGTGAGTCACAATTGTCTGCGCTCGCTGTGTTGCTGTCTACGGGCAGCTGTTGATAGGCTTGGGCCAAGTCTAGCTTGGCAAAACTTGCCCTTGCCCCATTGAGTGCAGTAAGTGCTGTACCACCGAACGGGTAAGCACTCTTTGCAACGCTTTGTTCAGCGTTGCCTTGTAGTCAGCGCAACCGGACCGATCCGTCCGGTTTGACTGGGGTGACTATGGGGTCTCCCACTTAGCATGGTCAACTGGCACTAGAATTCCCTGGTTTACTAGCTTGTCCAGTTCCCGGTCAATCCTGGGCTTTAGGGCTAACGGGACCCTCCTAGCCTTTAGACGGATAGGGCAACTTGGGGGTCTAAATTAAAGGATATAGGGGTCCCTTGTACTTGCCCAGGCAGTCTTTGAAAATGTCCCCAAACTCCTTCGTGAGTGTGTCTTTGAGGTCGACTTCGCTTCTGAAGATTCCAGTCACTCCCATGCCCAATGCTCGGAACCAGTCCAGTCCCAACAAGCTTGGCAGGGTCCCATCGACGATGGTGATGGGCAGAGTTTTCTTGTAGTGTCCATACGACGACGGATGGACGTTACCCTCGAACAGGGATGCGATTCTGGTAGTCCTGTACTTTAGTCTTTGTGGTTGCAGCTTGCGCTTTGCGATGGCGGTAAGGCTCTCACGAGGTTGTCCCAGGACATGATCGTGATCGATGAGCCGTGTCCACCTCCAATCGGCACGGCACCCCTCAATCTTTGCTTTTGTGAAGATTTTCTTTTCTAGGCGTGTTGATGCGTGACCCACTTTCACGACAGTTTGGTTTGATTTCGCGCCTTTTTAAACTGACCACCGCGGGCCGCTTGCCGTCCTCGCTCTGATTGGCCGGTTTGAATTTTTGGCGGGAAGGTTGGGGAGCTCGACAGACCTGTGCTAGGTGCCCTTCCTTTCGCATCGCCGACATGTTGCATCTTTAAATCTGCATTGTTGTCGTTGGTGTTGCCCTCCGCAACTCGCAGTCGCCCGGTCGTCTTTCTCCGCCTCCCGTGTGGAAGACTCTTCCTCCTCCTCACCTCCGATTCGGCCTGGACCTCTTCACTGTGGACCGGGTTGATTTCGCACCAGCCGTTGGTGTGACCTGCTTTTGTAAGGTCTCTGCTGCTTGGGTGGACATCTCGTGAGCCCTGGCTTCGTCCAGGCGTTTGCCAGCGTTAGGTTGCTTTTAGCCAGCAGCCGCCCGCAAACGGATGTCCCTGACCCCGGATGAGTTGCTCCAGCAATGCCTCGCCCAAGTCTCGATACTGCAATGTTTTGAGGCTTTTCTCAGGGCGCCATGTATGCACTGATGGACTCGCCTTCTTGCTGTCTGCGCCCCGAATTCAAACCGCTGCACATACTTGGATGGCATCGGTGCGAAATGCGCTTTCAGCAGAGTTTGCAGAGTTTGCCACGGTACCGACTGTACCGGCGTTGGCTCAGCCAGGATTCTGCGGTGTCGAAAACTTCTGGACCGCAGTGGCTCAGGAAATAGGCTCGTTTCCTGTTGTCTGAAACCCTTGAAGTTCGCTGCTTTCGAGGAAACACTCGAAGCGAGCCATGTATGACCCCCATTTCTCCTTGGCTGGATCGAATGGCACTGGCGGTGTGTAGCCGGACATCGCTGCTTTCCGCCCTTGTTTTGCTGGGTTCGCGTCTTCCTGGTTAGTTCAGCTCTTTTCCTGGCGCTCTTAGCCTCGAAATCCCACCTTCGTCGCCAGTGTTAGATTCGGGCAATAACGAGGCAGGAGACCAGGATAGTGACAACAGCTCTTTACTATATGGTGAACCCAGCAACTCGGGCTGGGAAAAACCTCTCCTTAAATACAGTTTAGCCGGAGGCTTCAACCAATCAGCAACGTGCTTGTTTCCCGCCAAAATATTTAAAGATACATTACACTCAGCATTTTAAAAAGAAATCTAGGAAATAAGCAAATATTTCATATAGTATTAGAAAGACAGGCAAAAAAGACTTATGTGTAATTCTCATAGGCATACAAATAAGATCATATAAATAACAATAATTACTCTGGGAATGGAATAGAAAATAACATTACGATACTTTAAATGGCCACTAATAAAAGAAAGTCTCAGAAATGGTACATTGATATTGGGGAAATAAATAGCTTGACACATTTAAATAGTCGATCACCTATAATTTTAATTAAAGTAAAAATTGCCAATAAATAAATCTGGCAAAAGAGTAAAACTGAATTTGCACTTGATCAGCCTTGGCAGCTCTACTCAAGTTGAATTTAAAAAACTGCTTCATATGAATGCCTAAGGTTGGGTCTAGTTTCTTAAATTTTCTGTTTATCTTATAATGGATTAATATGGTAAATAGCTTAGTGGTTGAGCCAGAGCACTGGGAAAGATGAGCAGAAGTCAGGATGGCTGTATGAATCATTCATACCAACCATCTTATATTGGCATTCAGAATTTTTTGCTAATTGGTTAACCATATAAATTGGATGGATGGATGGACGGACAGACAGACAGACAGATGATGGATAGATAGATAGTGACCTCTCCCTCTCCCTCAACCTCCTCCTTATCTGACTCTGCAGCTAGCTCTGCTGGCAGTCAATGGGCCACAACAGATAGATGTTAAGATAGATAGATAGATAGATAGATAGATAGATAGATAGATAGATAGATAGATAGATAGATAGATGGATGATAAATACATTTAAACTATTTTAAATGATCACGGCCAGCCAGATACTGACCCTATTTAAATGGCCTAAACAGAATAGCAGGAAGTAAAGAGATGGGATGAGATTGTAAGGACAAAGCAAGGAGAAATGTTTTTTAAAATATATTCTAATTTTCGGCCAAGTGCAGGGAATTTTGATAAACTAAGCTCCAGGACATGGTATGTGTGACTTTTGTTTCAATAAATAATTTAAAAATGTCCTCTCAGAAAAACACACTGTGAAAATAGCAGTGGCTGTAATAATCTTTAACTGATTTCAAGTTTGCCCTAATTTCCGCCTTATTTTCCATAATTTTAGAAGACAGCTGTTCCAGTTGTTAGTAGCGCAAACAGATTATTTACAAAATGTGGAGTGCAATGTATAGCATTGGGATTACCCATCCGAGGCTGTTTTTCTACACTGTCTAGTCTTATGCATCATTTATGGAAATGAATATTTTCCCCAGTCTATGCTTAGGCAGTGGCAATAAAAGAACTTAACAGTTCTTCAGATCCCATTTCCAATCTCAAATGTATCAGAGATATGTTAGTTCTCTGGGATTCTGCAATTCCTTACAAAGCCCTTACCAAAAAAGAAAAAAATAAACAACCACCCCAACACTTTTATTTCATTGTGTCATATAGTGATGACACTTACTATGCAAACCAATGAGAAAGCAGTGTGGTTTCCTGGGGATATCTCTGGGCAGTTTGTAGTGGAACTGAGAAATGTGGTAAAAGGGTAATTATATTTGAATAATTAATCCTATACAGTTGTTGCTGAATAGAATAGAATAGAATAGAATAGAATAGAATAGAATAGAATAGAATAGAATAGAATAGAATAGAATAGAATAGAATAGAATTTTTTATTGGCCAAGTATGATTGTACACACAAGGAATTTGTTTTGGTGCATATGCTCTCAGTGTACGTAAAAGAAAAGATACCTTCATCAAGAATCATAAGGTACAACACTTAATGATAGTCATAGGGTACAAATAAACAGAACTACATTCCGTTGCCTTCAGTTACCTATACCACAGCTAGTGCTATTCTGTGATGAGGTAGAATAAAATCTCAAGCAGACACTGTGCATTAGTTCCAAAAAGAAAGACCAAACTATTTGCAGTTTTTGCAATCATTCATTCACAGAAGAGACTGTTGCGCTCTCTAAATAACACACTTGGGCAATCAGTTCTTTACACATTGAAATAGCAGCATGAGGCCTTGGAGAACATGTAATTGAGAATAACAGTGAGAAGTTAAATAATCAAAGTGCCTGGAAAATAAAATATCCGTGTCTCCTTTGGCCAAGGATTTCTACCCGCAAAAATGAAAGACTATTTTTCTTATTTCTTTTCTTTTTCTTTTTTTAAAAAAAACATACAGTAGGTAGAAAAAAGCCCCAAGGACTTACAGAATGAAAAATCTAAAACATTCATGTGGATTTCCACCCCCACCATGAAAACCATTTCATGGAGAACATCTGCTTTAATAAATTTGGATTCGTTTTTTTAAATAATAATTTTATTAAAGATTACAATGAAGAAGATAAAAACTAATGGAAACTAAGGGAAACAAAAGAATACGAAGAAAAAAATAGAAAAAGAAACATGTACAGTATAAAAGAGAAAAGAAGAATATAGAGTAGTAAAGAAGAAAAACATATAGGTGGCATTCCCTTGTCTCCCAGAGCTCTAAACCCACCAGAGCAGGGATCTCCAACCTTGGTCCCTTTAAGACTTGTGGACTTCAACTCTCAGAGTCCCTCAGCCAGCAAAGCTCCACAAGTCTTAAAGGGACCAAGGTTGGAGACCCCTGCACCAGAGGGTTTGGTACGACTTCCGGGGAAGAAATGGAATATTTCAATAAATGATTACTGAGGCAGGGTTATTATATGCACAGAGATGTAAAGATTCAATACTTATTTAGAGAATAAAGATTCAACCACTATGAAAGAATTGTGGGTGTTGACAGATTTAGCTGAAACTAATGAACTGACTTCTCTGATTAGAGAAAAGACATTATCTACATTAAAACTGGAAGCCTCTTATGGACTCTTCTACATAAAAATGAAAAATATGACCGTATAATTTACGGTTTTGATGATTAGGCAGGAAAGATTATAGAAAGAAGAATAGAATAGAATAGAATTTTTATTGGCCAAGTGTGATTGGACACACAAGGAATTTGTCTTGGTGCATATGCTCTCAGTGTACATAAAAGAAAAGATACGTTCATCAAGGTACAACATTTACAACACAATTGATGATCAATATATCAATATAAATCATAAGGATTGCCAGCAACAAGTTATAGTCATACAGTCATAAGTGGAAAGAGATTGGTGATGGGAACTATGAAACGATTAATAGTAGTGCAGATTCAGTAAATAGTCTGACAGTGTTGAGGGAATTATTTGTTTAGCAGAGTGATGGCCTTCGGGAAAAAACTGTTCTTGTGTCTAGTTGTTCTGGTGTGCAGTGCTCTATAGCGTCGTTTTGAGGGTAGGAGTTGAAACAGTTTATGTCCAGGATGCGAGGGATCTGCAAATATTTTCACGGCCCTCTTCTTGATTCGTGCAGTATACAGGTCCTCAATGGAAGGCAAGTTGGTAGCAATTATTTTTTCTGCAGTTCTAATTATCCTCTGAAGTCTGTGTTTTTCTTGTTGGGTTGCAGAACCGAACCAGACAGTTATAGAGGTGCAAATGACAGACTCAATAATTCCTCTGTAGAATTGGATCAGCAGCTCCTTGGGCAGTTTGAGTTACTGAGTTGGCGCAGAAAGAGCATTCTTTGTTGTCCTTTTTTAATGATGTTTTTGATGTTAGCTGTCCATTTGAGATCTTGCGATATGATAGAACCCAGAAATTTGAAGGTTTCTACTGTTGATACTGTGTTGTCAAGTATTGTGAGAGGTGGAAGTATGGAAGGGTTTTTCCTAAAGTCTACCACCATTTCTACGGTTTTGAGTGTGTTCAGTTCCAGATTGTTTTGGTTGCACCACAAGGCTAGTCGTTCGACCTCTCGTCTATATGCGGATTCGTCATTGTCTCGAATGAGACCAATCACTGTTGTGTCATCTGCGAACTTCAGTAGCTTAACAAATGGATCATTGGAGATGCAGTCATTGGTATACAGAGAGAAGAGAAGTGGGGAGAGCACACAGCCTTGGGGGGCCCCTGTGCTAATTGTACAGGTATTTGATGTGATCTTGCTTAGATGTGTAACTTTAGAGAGAGAGGTTAAGTATTTTTGTATGAATAAACTGTTGTGACGAATATAAAAGGTTACTTCATTATTACTTTTTTCTTTCTTTTCTATTTTTCTTCAGTATTTTTCCTTTTCTTGCACTTTTTGCTTTTTCTTTGCTTTTTTTCTTTTCTTCCTTCCTTTATATTACTTGGTATTCATTTTTACCTTCAGGTTTACAAGTTTTAATAAAAATCATATACTAAAGAGAGAATTACCGTTAAGCTTTTTTCTTTTTCCAAAATATTTCAAATAATTTTGTAACAGAATAACAGAAAGGGACTTTGGAAGTTGGAAGGGACTTTGTAGGTCTTCTGGTCCAACCCCCTGCTCAAGCGGGAAACCCTATAACATTTCAGACAAATGATTATCCAATCTCTTCTTATCAACCTTCAGTGTTGAAGAACCCACAATTTCTGGAGGAAAGTCATTCCACTGAGTAATTGTTCCAATTAAGAACAATTAATTAAATCTTTATTAAAGAGAAATTAAGGAAATTTCTCTTTTGTTCTGGTTCGGCTCTCCCCTTGATTTGTTTCCATCCATTGCTCCTGCCTTCCTGTGCTTTGGAGAATAGGTTGACCCCCTCTTCTTTGGGGGGTTTCCCCCTCTTCTTTGGGGAAGCACCTTACATATTGAAACACTGCTATTATCTCACCCCTAGTCCTTCTTTTCATTAAATGAGAGTTACTCAATTCATACAACATTCCCAGTTGCAATGTATGGCTCTGAAAGTTGGACCATAAGAAAGGCTGAGCGCTGAAGAATTGAGGCCTTTGAACTATGGTACTGGAGAAGACTCCTGCGAGTCCCTTGGACTGCAAGGCAATCAAATCGGTCAGTCCTAGAGGAGCTCAATCTCTAGAAGCCAGATCCTGAAGATGAAACTCAAATACTTTGGCCACCTAATGAGAAAGAAGGACTCACTGGAGAAGAGCCTAATGCTGGTAACGATTGAGGGCAAAAGAAGTAGGGGATGGCAGAGAATGAGGTGGCTGGATGGAGTCACTGAAGCAGTAGGCATGAGCTTAAATGGATTCCAGGGGATGATATCCAGCATCACTCCTTCCCTTTTGCCAACTGCAAACAGGAAGAAGGTTTTAGAGATCATCTTCAGCAGCTTTGACAATGGACCAAACATTTACTGTCTTACCATTTCCAGAAAACCAATGTTATTTGGGGAAATATGAAAGATCCAAGCAGAGTAAATATCCCTTTCTGAACCTCTATTGAGGAATAACTGGGCAGATCCATCAACGCACACATTCAAGAAAAAGCACAAAATAGATCGATATATCCATACCACCATGCTAAGAAAATCTTTTTGTTTAAGCCAATTATCTAAAAAACTGTCAAGTAGATCCCAAGAGAAGAGTTTGACTCTCGTGCCCTTCTGCAATAGTCAGGAAAAAAAATCTTTTTAAAAAGATATTTTTGCGTCAGAGATGCAGTGAGTTTTCTAAAGAAAACATTCAACTGGATCATTTGAATTAAAGTATAGGAGGCTATAAAAACCTTGTAAATTGGACTTGTTTTAATTACCACCCCCTCATTAATTTCAATATTGTTTTTCAGACTGAAAAGGAGTTACATGTACTTTCCAGAGACCTCTGCCAGGAATTATACAGGGCTAGTTAGTTTTGCACCGTGTTGCAGGATGAATTAGTGAATGTGTGATAAAATAAAAGATTTTTGTGTTACTCGCAATAATTCTTTGCTATATTTTGAACCAAATGACTTTTTTTTTGCAGTGTTCCATAAGAAGTCACTGAATGAGGCTGCATAAAGCTACCACTTTATAGCTATTACCCATCTAAGGAATATTAAACATGAATATATTTAAGTCCCATTTAAAATCTGTTTAGGAGTCTGATATAATTGCTAAATAGTAGAAAAACTCATTTATTTATTTATTTGTCACTGTCACTGATTAGGCAACAAGCCAAATAAAAAGCTGTATGTATTTTATTCTCCCCGCTATCCTCAAAAAACTATCAAAAGAAACACTTTGTATTGTCTCCTACTAAACCAAAAAGGATTTATAATTTGATGATATGTGATACAACCAAGCAGCAGCAAAGCAAGGTTATTACAGAGCAAGTTATCGGTAGAAATGATTTATACTCAAGGTAGTAGAAAATAATATAAATTTCTGAAAAGAAAAATCCAGACAGCACCCTGACACATCAAATGAAAGTTACTTGCTCCTGGGAGGATAATTCAAAAGCTTGTTTCCCAACCCACAAAAGTGAATTGTGCTGTTTCCCTTTCGCTGTGAAGAGAAGATTGGAAGACTAGACTGGAATTGTTATAAGATAGAGCAACACACATATACACACACACTACAGAAGCTTTTAAAATTTGTTTATATAATTTTGAAAGTTAAGGACAAGGAGCTTTCATTTTAGAGAAAGTCATCTAATAGCTAAATAACAGGTAGAACTATTAATGGATAATAATTATACATTACTAATAATTAATAAGCCATTGTGAAATAGTGATTAAGAAATTACTCCTGGCTACTGAGAGATTAATCTACCCTCAGTTAGATTAATCTACCCTCAGTTACCTTGGGCCATTTGTGGCCTGTTAGTCTCTGTTAGCCCAACCTACCATGTAGGATTGCTCTTGTGAAGATAAAAGGAAGAGAGATCTCCATTCAGTAGGGAAGGATAACAAATGTAATATATAACTAAATGAAGCTACACAAATGAAAAAATCCTGTAGCTTTAGAACTGTTTTCATGTTGTTGTTGGTTGAAATTGCTCAAATATTTTCAAGAAAAAGAGAATATTGCCTGTCCTTGATTAGCAGTGAGAAGAAAAAAGTCTTTTCAGACTCATTTTTTCTTCCATTCTTAAAGGAGATCCTAATTTAAATTTTGTAAAAAAAAGAGTAAATAAATGAGAAGATATCCCCAGCCTTTTTAATGTGTGAGTGAAGAATAAGTAAACATTCGACGGTTAAGTATAGCTTGGGAAATCCCAGCAAACGCACAAATCAGGTGAGGTACAGAAAAAGAGCAGAGTTAGGTCAGTGGGCTAAGATGACCAACTCAGAAGTCAGGGCAAAAACTGTGAACCCACAGAAGACAGAAAATTGACAAGAAAATTGTCACAAATTGCTGGGCACCCAACAAGAAAATGGACAGAACAACAATGTTGTCATCACAAAAGGCAAGCTTCTCTTAGCAAAAAACTCATTTTGAGGTTATAGTAAAAGGTCAACTTTCTTACAAACATCATGACATCTATCTCCCAATAGGCATTGAGTGTTTGACATTTTGAGTTGCCCAGCTTGAAATAGCCACACAATGAATCTGAACTAAATTACACTAAGATGGTCATCTTGGTTGTATGGTTGTGTGCACATATAAGTAGGGAACATTATTTATGCACAGAGTATCATTACTCTTTTATTTTAAAAAGGCGAAATAAAAATAGATGAAAACAAGCACATCTAGCTTCGACATTTAAAAAAATAATAAATTTCTTTTCTTTCTGGATCATTTTGTGCCAGCCCAAAAGTGTTTATATCATCTTGATGAGATTAGAAAAGAAACAACATGGTTTATAATTCATTTATCATTCAGGGCCTCTGTGGCTCAGGCTGGTAAGACAGTCTGTTATTAACACAGCTGCCTGCAATTACTGCAGGCTCTACTCCCACCAGGCCCAAGGTTGACATCAGCCTTCCCTCCTTTATAAGGTAGGTAAAATGAGGACCCAGATTGTTGGGGGCAATAAAGTTGACTTTGTATATAAATATACAAATAGGATGAAGACTATTGCTAACATAGTGTAAGCCGCCCTGAGTCTTCAGAGAAGGGCGGGATATAAATGCAAATAAAAATAAAAAATAAAAATAAATTTCAGAAAAGAGGGAGAGAAGAGATTGGCTTCCATTTGTGTCAGTCATAGGAATTTTCAACTGGAAATAATAAATTCATTTTTTATTTACATAATTTACCTTATGTGTCACTGTTTGCTAAAATTACTGATATATTTTGTCACTAAAACAGTATTGTCTATCATGTGACCAAATTTGAATAGTTTTGGAAGAAGTGATTACCTAATCAGAACGTCAATGCGAATTGCATGAGTGCCACATAATGCATGATATATATTTACAACTGAACTTCTTTCAATAAAATATGTCATAGAGCAAAGCTTTTGTTTTAGTAACCTGTAGCATGGGAAAAGCTGACTGGAAGTTTGTAGCAATTTGATATTGATTTTTTTTTAATTTCCCTGTTAGCGTTTTTTTTCCAGAATGCCTTTGATTACAAGAGTTATTAAATAGTAGTTAGTGTTGATATCATTTTTCTTTAAAAAATATAGATTTAAAAGAGTACCCAATTCCAGTTGATGCTGGGAATATCACATAGCTCATAAAAAGTAGAATAATACAAAGGAGAATCATGATATGAATCCAGAAATCCCATATGTGGAACAACGTAAATAAATTTTACAATAGCTCACCCATCTTTCTGCCCCAAGACCTGGCAGTATACAGTAAGTTAGGTTTTCCATCTCTTTTGGAAACTCATCAGATGGAAACCATATATGAAGAATTCTCAATTCTTGTTTTGCTGTACTAAAATCAGCTCATAAGAGGCAGTTTTATCTGCTAAAACTAACTTTTTTCCACTTAAATATATATTTATATTGTGTGACCCAGGGGTGAAATCAGGTTTTGACAGGTTCTGGGGAACTGGTAGTGGAAATTTTGAGCAGTTCAGAGAACCGGTAGAGGAAATTTTGAGTAGTTTGGAGAACCGGCAAATACAATCTCTGGCTGGTCCCAGAGTGGGGTGGGAATGGAGATTTTGCAGTATCCTTCCCCTGGAGTGGGAATGGAGATTTTGCAGTATCCTTCCCCTGGAGTGGGAATGGAGATTTTGCAGTATCCTTCCCCTGCCATGCCCACCAAGCCACACCCACAGAACCAGTGGTAAAAAAATTGAATTCCACCACTGCCTAAAAGGATTATTTTGCAAAAATAATTTGTGAGCTATTATAGTAGTCAAGCATGGATTATCTAGTTCAGGTAACACAACTGAAGCTGCTTTTCTTGAAAGGAATGCATAAACAATCTGTAACAAACAATTTTATTCAGGAAGAATAAATGTGAAGACAGTTGTTAATTTCTAGAAGATAGAAGAAAGTTTAAAGCTCTGTTTTAAAAGATATGACTATTTAAAAACAGATTTGCAACTCAGTTTGAAAAGGAAAAAAAACCCTGAATCAATGTATGATTCAGCTTCTTCTGAACTGCAATCTGAACTTTCTGAGACCATTGCAAAAGCCTGATTTTTAAATACAAATCTGTACACAGATAAACACTAGTCTTGTTATATTGAATAGAACCATCTGTATTCTTGGTTTGCTTAACCTTCTTACACAAGGCAACCTATAATTCTTCTGTCAAATGGGGATGTTGTTTTTTCTTCTTAATTGCACTTTTAAAAAATATCTCTGAATAAACTTCTTATTTGTAGTTTATTGAATTTAATGTATGAAGTATGCTACTTCATACATTAAATTCAAACAAATAAGCTCTTTTACTGGACAGATATGCAAATATTACAGGAATGTTCTCTTCTGTTTTACCCCCAAAAATATCCTGCTGTGATGCCTCATCATGAACAGGGTGTGTGTGTGTGTGTACGCGCGCAGTGAAAATGCTGAGAGAGTATGCCAAGAGTACATAGTTCCAGTAGGGGTAACTCAAGGATTGAAGGTCATCCCAGCTGCCCAGCTAAAGTAAGCAAGCACCAATATTGGGTAGTAATAATATAGGAGACAGACAATCACTTTGGTGACAATGGCAAAGTCATTACCAGATACTGTGTGGGAGAAGCCAATGGTAAACCTATATTTTACAATAAAATATAAAGCAGTTGATGATATAGTGCTGGATGATGCCACCACTTACTCCAGGTTGATAGCATTCAACACGCTGCTGAGAAAGAGCTGGAAGCTGATGGTATTTATGACATGGCTTGATTAAAGCTTTTGAGATATCTAGTTTTTGATGTTGCCATGCAGAAAAAAAATCTGAAACTTCAAAGATAGATTGAAAGTGGGAACATGAAACATAAGAAACATGAACAGAGATCTCAACATAGTGAAAAATGAAGTGGATCAACCACATGTTGATTCCTTAAGCATTAACTAGTTGAGATCGACTGGAATTGGATATTCTTGATCAGAAGGTCACAATGTTTATTACTCAGGACATAAAAAGCAAAGAAGGAAAATGGTAGTTTCTTAGCAAGAAAGGATATAGTCAAGACAGTACTCGTTTACACTGCAATCAATGGCTGAATAATATCAATTAAACTTCATGTATGACAATTATTCAAGTTTCTGCTCTAACTACTGATGCAGAAGAAAAGTAGTTTTAGGATTTTTATGTTCAAATTGGGTTTGAACTTGACAAAACATAAATGAAAAAATGAATTGCTTGTGGTTGGAGACTGCCAAAGTTTGGACATATTAAGGGGGAAAATATAGTTGGATTGTTTGGCCTAGGAAATTGAAATAAAACAGAAGAATAATTTATCAATTTCTGCCAATCCAATGATTTCTTCATTACTAAAACAGTTCTGAAATAATAAAAACAATACCCATATAGGCAGGCATCACTAGGTGAAATATACTCACTATATTATTGGTAGGGTGAAGTGAAATTGCTCAGGTATAACATCAAAAATATGGCTGGGTTGACTGTGGAAAAAACATGCATTACTCACATATAAGTTCCAAAGCTGAAGAGGAAGAAGAAAGCCAATGAGTTTCCACAATAAGATATGAGTGTATGCTCATCATTTTCGAGGAGAACATCAGGATTCTTTTTGAAGGCTTGAACTTCATCTGGAGGAATTTAAAGAGTGAATATAAAGTTAAGGAGGAATGTGACAAAAGACTGCCAAAGACCAAAACAACAACAAACAGAAGAAAACAAAGTGGATGCCAAAACAAACAATCACATTTGCCAAGAAGGAAAGCCAAAGCCAAGTAAAAGAAAGAGCTCATGAAGAACTTTTCAAAGAATTTCAGGGAACTGGTAGATGAGACAAGAAGTGGTATTTCAACAACATCTGTAAAGACATCAAAGATAAAACCAAAAATGGAAAAACAAGAAAAGTCTTCCAAATGTCTCTGTACTCAGAAGAAAGTCCCAGCCTTGAACTGGTATGTCAATGGACAGACTGACTGAAAAAAGGTCAAAGATGGAAGAAGTATACTGAAATTCTGTACACTAGTGATTTCAACATCAAATGTTCTCTACTCAAAAGAATTTCTAATACTAAGTTGAAAGGCTGAATTACTAAGTTGGATGGCTAGAACTGTAGGAAAGCATAATAGGTCTCTATGATCCTGATCACTTCCACCAATGGCCCAGATTTCACAAGACCTGAACATAGAATTGAGTCATATGGAGGAAGGCCCCAATGAAGTCACTCTTCTTGTGGAACAGCCTCCAATTTACTGCTCTGAAAGTTTTTGTAACTGCAAACAATCTATTTTCAAGTAACACATGAATGAAATCTTACTAAAATCTTGCCATTCACCATAACAAATCTAAAGACAATAGAAACTGCATAGAGACCATGAAGGTGAACTCACCATACAGAATACTTAAAACAAATAAAGCTTAAAATATTATTTTAAACAATGATGAGTATATTAATTATTTTGGAGACTTAACACACTTTTCTGTTCAAAAATCTATTGAAATAAAACTACCATAATTGGATGGTTGTTGCCAAATTTCACGAGCACAGACAACTTTGAAGGTGGGATATGGAATACACACCTCTTTCCCCATTCCTATTCAAAGGACATTTCTGTTTTTATTACTCAAAGAATCTAGAATCACAGGTGGTGTTTTTCTGCTATCTGCATTGCCAATATTTATAGAAGAACTAAGTCCAGTAGGTCAGCAAGAATTATAATGTATGCAGACAGATATATAGGATAATCAAGTAATGAAACTAAATCACAGGCATGACCTAGAACAGGTCTGTCTCCTCATAGCAGCAGGAATCAGTAATAACAATAAACCAGTGTACTGTAATTTCCTTACCCTATTTCCATTTGGATTTGCAATGCAGGGATAAAACAATTGAAATATTTCTGCTTAGGAAATAAAAGAAAACGAAGGTCATGATATTTAAGGTAATAATTTAGATACTACATGTCCTCTATCTAGTGGTAGATGGCAGAAGAATATGGGCTCCAATCTGTCTAAAGTAGGCAGTCTGGTGCCAGTTCATGGTCTGTTAGATCCATGGCCTGCATAGCTGTAGGTGAGCAGTAGGTAAGTGAGTGAAACTGTAACCATCCCTTACCCAATCTGTGGAGAAATGGTCTTCCATGAAATGCCTGGTGCCTAAAAGATTAGGGACTGCTGTTCTAAAGTATACATATCTCCCCTCAACAAGAATCTTCTAGAAATCTAAAACCTTTACTAAATTTAAAAAAAGTCTATTCAGTACAAAAATATATTTTTATAGATCACTTTTTAAAATACTTCCAATTGGTTCGAGCAATATTCTTAGGTTTGTCCATGTCCTTCCTCTGTGAGTTCCATCCTTCTTCTCACCTAATTCTCATCTATGAAGTTCAGGTGCTTCTCTGATCGGTCTTCTGCATCATTGATACAACACACATACAGAGCTGCAGATATGTTGAAGTAACTCAGACTTTCTGATTGCTACATTTCCTAAATAAAGCTTTATTAATTTTTTTCCTCTGTCTTTCATATCCCCAACACTACTTTGTTTAAAAAGTTATCCTCTTAATTTTATCGGTTTCCTCTCCACACGTTCATTTTAACTGCATAAGGCTCTCTGTTATCCAAGAGGGAAAATGGTGACACAAATATTCATTTAAAAAGGATAATTAAAAAGAGCAAGTTAGATTTTTAATATTCAAACTCAGAAATAGGCGCTTTCAAGATTAGAGGCTTGTGTTCTGTGTTATTGTTGGATAAGCTTTTAATGTTACAAAATGTACAAATGAAAGCGAGCGCTCAATATCTTTGCATATCTCCAAAGCATTTCTATTCCAAGACAAGAAAGAAAGAAATCTTTCACAGCCCTTTTCAAAAGGACAGATTCTAAAGTGTTATAAAATCATTGGAGATGCACTTGGTTAAGATATTGACAGAGCCCATCCTAATTTATCTGATCGAAGAGCAAATGGCAATAAGATTTGATAAGAGCATGTATAAGCAGAGGCCTGATCAGACTAGAATTCTTCCACCCCCTGAAAAATACAGTAGAAGAATTCAAACTGGGAAAAAGAGGGAAAGGGTTGTTTTTTTTTTAGCCTTCGAAAACTCTTATCAAGGGGAGGAAGCTTATTCATTATCCTTTGATGATTTGAAGCAAAACTGCTTTTCTCCCTCGGAATGTATAATAAAATGGCAAATGCAGATTTGTTAGAACCAGAGAAGATCGTTAAAGCATACAGTATGTTTAATTTATTTTAAGAGGGAGGAACAAGAAACACAAATGCTTTCTATAACTCACTCTGAGTATCCTAAAAACACATCCCATAAGCACAATGCAAGCATATCATGTTTTCCTGATTCAGGGGCAACTTAGTGTAAAATGTAAATATTCCCTTCTGCATGTTTACAGGGAAGTGAAAGCATAGAAGAAGAGGACATCTTTACTTCTGACTCCCTCTACTGTTTTTAGGCATATGGAGCTATTCAAGCTGCAAGTTGTGTTTATCTTTAGCAGCAATTTATTTAAGGTACAGGTGGGCTTCGACTTATAACAGCTCATTTAGTGACTGTTCAAAGTTACAATGGCACTGAAAAAAATGATGACCATGTTTCACACTTGTGACCATTCCTGCATTCTTATGGTCACATGCTCAAAATTCAGATGCTTGGCAACTGCCTCATATTTACACTGCAATTGCAGTCTCCTGGGGTCACGTGATCATCTTTTGCGACCATCTGACAAGCAAAGTGAATGGGGAAGCAAGATTCACTTAGCAGCCATGTCACTAACTTAACAACGGTTCACTGAACAACTGTGGCAAAAAAGGTTGTAAATTGGGGCAAAAATCAACAAACAAATATCTCACTTAGCCTCAGACATTTGGGGCTCAATTCTGATCGTAAGTCGAGGACTACTTGTCTGAAGTTTTTCATCCAAGCAAAAATATTAGAAATGGGATCTAGAAGCAAAGAGGTGGTTTAGAGTCTCTCGCCACTGCTAAGTTGACATGATTGCCGTCATTCTCTTGCTGAAGCAAAAATAAAACATCTCACTAGCTTCTAATCACCTATTATCCTGCTAAGGTAATGAACTAAGAAAACTGAAGAAAATTTATCTTCTTTGAAATTGCCCTCGGATTCTGTTAGAATATGGAGCAAAATGCTACTTGAATGTGATACTGCTAAGTCAATGTAAGCCTTTTTTACTCATGGACTGGGATTGCGATGAAAGCAACATTGTGCACATGTTTGTCAGATGTTTTCCCCTGGTTACATGCAGAAAGTCCTCAGTTTCTATATTGGTGGATTTTTTTCAGTGGTATTTCATCAAAACACCAAAATTTAAGAATAATGAAACCAAGACAAAAACTACAATTGGAAACAAAAAACAAAATTCAGAACTGTTTAAAAACAACTGTAGCTTGACAGTACAGCATCTGCTTTTTGTGCAAAAAGTCTGAGGTTCAATCTCTAGGTACCACTGAGAAATAAAACTGTTAAACTGAAACTGCATATAGATAGTTCTAGTCAACGTGTAACATCAGTCATATAGACAATGATGAAATGATAAAATATTATTTTTACTATTGTTCATTTTTGGACAATATGACCCTGTTGCCATCTAACTGGTATAGAAATTAAAACAATTTGTATTGCTGAATAAATAGAAAAGGCAAACATTTTAAACTTTTTTTTTTTACCATTACAAGGGTTTTTTTAGTCTCATGAAAATTCTGTTCCAAGATCAGTAGGCAAAAGTGGTTCAAAGGCCCAATGTTTTCTAGAAACATTCAGTGCTTCCTGCTAACTGCAAAGTGAATAGAATAGAATAGAATTCTTTATTGGCCAACTGTGATTGGACACACAAGGAATTTGTCTTGGTGCATGCACTCTTGGTGTACATAAAAGATACATTCGTCAAGAATCATAAGGTACAACACTTAATGATAGTCATAGGGAATAAATAAGCGATCAAATCCGATTAGGAAAAAGTCAATATTTGACTTAAGGATACCAGCAACAAGGTTACAGTCATTAATAGTAATGCAGACTTAGTAACATGTCCTGACAACAATTTTGTAAGATCAGTCCTCATAACATTGCTTTTGCTGCCTCACCAACCCACAACTGATGCAGCTTAAACGCAACTTTAGTTGTTCCAGTTTTAAAATAGCGCTCTCCCACTGATCCCAACATGGAGGTTTCCTGATGCTTCTGATGACAGGCAGATTATACTTTGGTTTGTGTATACTTGTGTTATAATTTGTTTACTCCATGGGCTACTTCTGGATCCTGTCAGCTGTATTACTGACAACCCTGTAGTACCCTTGCAGCTGTTTGGTTGGGCTATTTGCCTTGCTGGGTGCCTAGCTTCTGTGAAAAAAACCATGGAGATCAGAGGTGGGTCTAACCAGTTCTGGAGAACCAGAAGTGGAAATTTTGAGTAGTTCGGAGAACCAGTAGTAAAAATTTTGCCTGGCCCCACCCCCATCTATTCTCTGCCTCCTGAGTCCCAGCTGATCAGGAGGAAATGGGGATTTTGCAGTAACCTATCCCTGGAGTGGGGTGGGAATGGAGATTTTGCAGTATCCTTTCCCTGCCACGGCCACCAAGCCACAGAACTGGTAGTAAAAAAATTTGAAACTCACCACTGATGGAGATAAAATGTGGTAGCTTGGATTCAAAAAAGAATAACTAGTCCAAAATGAATCAGTGGGGACTTCACCTGAGTCTTAGTGGTCACTTCATAACATGTTAATTTCTGCACTGTATCAATTTTGTTAACATACAAAGGGTGATACTGCAAAGGACAGTTGTTAGTACTAGGTCTGAAGGAAATAATTACATTTGTCATACAGATGGCTCTCAAATGATTCTACAACAAAAGGCAGACAAAATCCTCCTAAGCAAAAGTCCGTAACATCTAGCAACCATCTGCCTGTTGCTAGAGAATCAGAAGAGATGCATTTTTAGGTGTGTCTGTTTTTAAAAGATAAGCGGCCATGTCAAATGTTTAGATAAAGAAGTGGCAGAGTATTGTTGGAAGAAATATCCATCTGGGTTCAGTTCCAAGTGGGGACAAAGACACTGGAAACATGGAGGCTGCTTGGAAAGATGGTTTAATGGTGGTCAGGATCACATGGCTTGAGATCCTGAACAGAAAAGGGGCCGAGATCCTGTGCACTCCATGGCTTTATGCTTTCTCTGAGCTTTGAACTTTCTGGGGCACAGGAAGAGTATCCTGATTGGTTGCCAGACTCCCAGAGGGTGGGGGTCTTAGCTAGCCTTGCTGGCTGATGTAATCTTCACAGGTGCCATGTGGTGAGTTTCAGTTGCTAGATGGGTTCTATTATGATGCAGATGATGGCCCATTAGCGAAGGTGGGGGGTGGCAGGAAGTTGCAGGGAGCTGCTTTGTCTTCCAGGGAAATATATTCTGCCTTTTTAAATATTTTCTAAAATATTACATTCTTCTAGGAGGGGGGTGGGTGCTAAATTCCTACAATCCCTACTTTTTTTTCCCCCAAAACGTGAGTTTTGAAACATGCTCTTGGCAAAAAATTAAAATTGATCAAATCAGGGAGGCTCGATGGGTGCTTTTAATTTTTCTGATGCAAAGGAAGCCATTGATAGAGACAACAGAAAAAAAGATTCCTTCAGTGGCTCCCAAAAGCTTTCAACCATGAAGGTCTAGCAGCCAGGGGAAAAGTTCTGGTAAGAATTTTACAGTATCCAATTTTCTATGCCAATTAATTTCAGCTGTTAGATATCATTTTCTGAGAGCTTCCAGTCAGGTTTCAAGCAAGCACACATCCCAAAATTTTCACAGCCATGGTTTACAGGCTGTCCATTTCCAAGGGTTGGTTACTGAACCTGCCCTAGCTCTTACTTTAGTCTATCCAAGATTTTTTTTATTAGTCCAAATTGAGGTTAATCAGTGTGCAATCCAGGCTTTTTCCTTTCTTCTCAAAATAAATTACACAATGAACCCTGGGACTTCTACTCATGAGACCACCAGTGCAACATATCTTGCTTTACTGGGCAACTGGGGAGCATCATTTGTGAGTCATAGTCAGGGCTTGGGTTTTGGATATCACTTTTTCTGCTATCTCTTCAAGAGAGGAATTGCCTGAGGGGGATGCCCCTCCCCCATGGAATTAGCAGGGAGATCTGACTCCTTGGACTTTTAATGCCACAGAGCAAAAATCAACCTAGGGGTCTTGTGTGCAGGTAAGTGAAGGGAATAGACTAATTCTGAATGGTGTGTGTCTCTGTGTGTGCCTGTGTATGCAGCTACTTTTACAATTCAGGCAATACAAACAATACAAACATGCTGGACAAATTTCCCTACCATTAGACAGAAATCTCAGGTGTTCAGAACCAACTGGCAGCCACTCAAATACAATCCTTACATGAATACTTTAGACTGATTACAATATAAATGAGACAAGACAGAAAACCTTACAATGAATTTCCCACCCTCCCCCATAGTCTTTCCAGTTGTCTTCTGGGAATTGAAAAGGGTCTTTTAGTCTTTACTTGTACATCTCAGGGTCCTTTCTTTCATGTCTGCTGGGTAGCATGCTTGGTAATAAGGCTGGTTAGTCAGGCTTGGAAGGTCTGCTCCAATCTGGTTGCTGTGATGACTTTCAGTGGGGGCTGGATTCAAACTCAATTCCTGGCTCCAACAAATGGAAGGTCTCCTCTGGGGGCAGCATCTGGAACCATGTGCTCTGCTTCCACAGTTGCAGAGTCATCTTTTCAGGGCTGAAAGACATTAGAACAGAATCTCCTCCCCACTTTTGTGGGTAATCTTCTCAGGAAAGGCATTGTAACAGGATTAAAAGGTGGGGGGGGGGTAGATATCTTGCAGGCAGAGTTTGAAAAGAAACAACACATCAATATTGCAGTTACTAAAAGATAATGCAGTTTCAACAAAATGCAGTTTCAACAACTGATGAGAAAGAAAAAACTGGATTCACATGCTTCAGGAACAGGTAAAATCATTTAAACACACAGTAAATGCAAGACTGAATTTTTTTTTCTCTTGTAAGTGAACTTAAAACGTTTCCTTATAAACTTGAGTTGTTACTTTAAGATAAAGAGGAGGAGAAAAAAGCAGAAATGAAAAGTTCTGTGCCCTATTCCCGGTGGCCACACGAAAATAGGGCAAAGGCTTTCTTTCTTTTCTCTCTCTCTCTCTTTTCCCTATTTTATTGCTTCAACCTTTTGTTTTGTTTTCCCTAACAATTTAAAATTCTTGTCTCTAGAGATCAGATACATTTTACAGTTACAATTACCTCAAGGGCCCACAAAGACAGACATACACACATAAAAACAAGGAGGACAGAGAGGAAAACAAAACTCTGAGATTTACACACACACTGATCATTCCGCCATAAATCTCAGTTAAATTAGGAAGGCACAAATCTTAACAGACAGACCACGTGGTTCCATAGAAGACAGAGAAAGAGACAAACAAACAAACAAACAAACAAAACCCAAACATTCCTATTTATATATTTCCTTTTCTTTTAAGTACCTTTATTTAGCCAAATTTGTTTCCTATTCTCATCTTTATTACACAATTTCCTCAATTTCTTTTTCCGCATACCAGGTAAAACTGGCAGCCTCCGGGCACTCCAGGCCCCCAGCAGGTCTTCCAGGGGATTTCCCTCCACCCTCGAGCTACTGCTTCCCATGTTTCCCTCTCCGATGTGAGGTTTTATTTTTCACTTTGGCTTAGCCGGGTGGATCCTCCTACAGTTTTCAGAAAAAAAGGTTCTGGGAAGGACTTTGACTCCCTTCTGTCGAAGTATGAGCACCTTCCTGTTAAGGGAGCTTCCGTTTTGGATCAAAAAAGGTGATCCCAGAGGACCTACTGCCCTGCCAGTAGGTACAAGCACCTCTTCAACACTGCTTCCTGCTTCCTTTTTCGCATACCAGGCAAAGCTGGCAGCCTCCGGGCATCCAGGGCCCCAAGCAGATCTCCTGCTTCCTTTTTTTCCCCTCCTTTTTCTCCTTTTTTACTCTCTTAATTGCTTCATTCACACTTACTTTCCTCTCGCTCGGCTTCCGTTCCTAATAAACACAAAGTTCCACGTTTGGCTTCCCCCCCTTGCTTTCTCTATCCTACCGGTCATGGCTCGGTGGAGCTAGCAGTAGGCAGAGGTGCGGCTAGAGGTTGCTCAAAGAGGTGGAATCAGACTGTTTCCTCAGGTGGAATCCCACACACACACTTCCTCCTTCCCTAACAGAAGGTCCTGTGCTCTGGCAAAACCCCCATGCTCTCCAGACTTTTGGTCTTTCTGCGGTTAGGAAATGCACAGAGGATGCAAGATCCAGCTATGATTGGGAAAAGGGCTCTCTCATTCACACACATGCAGGCATACACATATTTCCCATACTTTTCCATGCTTAAAATTAAAATTTAGAGGTACTCACCTTCTTTCCAAGCAGTCTTTGAGCTCAACACTCACAACCCTTTAAAACCTAGTTCCAAATGGCCAAGGTCCAGGAAAACTTACCCACAGACTCAATGGGTCTGCTGCTAGCAAGGAGGCTTACCTGGGCCAGGTCCATTGGTTAGGTTAACAGAGTCCCATCTGGGTCGCCAATTGTTGGAAGAAATATCCATCTGGGTTCAGTTCCAAGTGGGGACAAAGACACTGGAAACATGGAGGCTGCTTGGAAAGATGGTTTAATGGTGGTCAGGATCACATGGCTTGAGATCCTGAACAGAAAAGGGGCCGAGATCCTGTGCACTCCATGGCTTTATGCTTTCTCTGAGCTTTGAACTTTCTGGGGCACAGGAAGAGTATCCTGATTGGTTGCCAGACTTCCAGAGGGTGGGGGTCTTAGCTAGCCTTGCTGGCTGATGTAATCTTCACAGGTGCCATGTGGTGAGTTTCAGTTGCTAGATGGGTTCTATTATGATGCAGATGATGGCCCATTAGCGAAGGTGGGGGGTGGCAGGAAGTTGCAGGGAGCTGCTTTGTCTTCCAGGGAAATATATTCTGCCTTTTTAAATATTTTCTAAAATATTACATTCTTCTAGGAGGGGGGTGGGTGCTAAATTCCTACAGTATGTAAAAACATAATGCTGCAGTGTTAACTTTAAAAGTAACTTTTTTTAAAAAAAAACAGGCTTTCTCACACAGCATTTGGCATTAGGAATTTTGATATGTTTTATCTATCAGTCATTTTCAGCAGAGAAACCATAATGAAAACTATTTGGGAAATGCCATAGTGACTAAAAACTTTTCAGCCTGCACGTTTTATGCTGTGCCATGATTTCCTTCTACTGTCAAAGAAAATACCTTCAGGAGGAAAGGGTTAAAAGTATCATATAACATAATTAATGGCTAAACTCATATAGGATAACCTGAACATTTCAGATCCACTAAAAAATAGTTACTTTCAACCAGTGGTGGGATTCAACAACTGGTTCTCTGCCCTAATAATTTCTTCCAATGACCAGTTAACCAAACTGCTCAGAAAGTTAACAATCGGTTCTCCCAAAGTGATGCGAACTTGCTGAATCCCACTACTGCTTTCAACCACAGAGACTCATTTAACTAAACAACAGGCCAGGTGAGAGACCCAGGGTCAGCAAGTGGAGCCCTTTCCCTTTATTAGTCTCTTTTCTTTTTCCCTAGTGCTCAGAATAGGCTCATAGATGCAAGGAAATGATGCAATTTCTAACCATCACAAATTCAGAATTTTTCACTGGAGACTTATCCCTACCATGAATTAACTTATAGGTTAGCTTTTCTTCTCATCTTTACCTCTCAACTCCTTATCTATAATATAATGTTTATTTTGTTCTGCTGAAATTATACAAATAATGAACAGAGCTAGTTCTTTAGTGGCTACTAGGCTGATGAAGGATGAGATATATCTTTTCAATATATTATTATACCATATTGCTATATCAATGCCTGGAGTCTTGATTTAAAAGATTGATGCATATATGTATTTAAATAAATGGTGTGAATTCTAAATTAATGGATATTTGTGGTGCTCATCAGTTTTTTGAATAAATATAGCCAAGCTTTATAATTTATCAATATTATTAATGGTCTGAAACCTTGCATTAAGAAACCATCTGACCCCCCCCCCCACCCTTAGAATGTTAGTTTTATTGAGATTAGAACAAATATTTAAAAAGGCATATATGCAGGGAATATAAAGTGTCCTAGTTTAGTATGTAAGGTAAGCAAAACTCTCCTCCATATTGTGCTTGAATGCTGGTAGTGATGTGCTTATTATTATTTTTGTGGCAACAATGATGATGATGATGATGATGATGATGATGATGATGATGATGATGATGATAATAATAATAATAATAATAATAATAATAATAATAATAATAATAATAATAATAATAATGGATACCTAGGATGCTGGCAGCAACCCGTATCAACCATTAGCACCAGTCAA
This sequence comes from Ahaetulla prasina, assembly GCF_028640845.1. Taxonomy (NCBI): domain Eukaryota; kingdom Metazoa; phylum Chordata; class Lepidosauria; order Squamata; family Colubridae; genus Ahaetulla; species Ahaetulla prasina. Next base: position 276,835,463 of record NC_080539.1, on the reverse strand, counting down.
TGGTATTTGTGATGCATTTTTGAATGTTCAGTTGACTGAGTTTCATGTTTAATGAATAAAGTAAATAATAATAATGTCTTAATGCCTTCTTCCAGGACGTTTTGTACCTTCTTTGTCTGGTCTAGAGTTCTTGAATTTTCTGCTAGTCTCCTCTTTAAATACAAGCCAGGTCCAATCCTGCTTAGCATTTTTTGAGATCAGACAAAATGATTTGCTCCTCCATCATGGTCTGAATTATTCTAAAATAAGAGCTATTTATACACATGATCTCCTCTACTCTGTGCTTAATGGGAGCTGAAATTTTACACCATCTCAGATTCCTTTTGTCTGTATAACATCTACATAAAAACTTCTGTATTAAAAGAGGAGAGAACTTGCCTGCAGATCCTATCCTCTACTTCTATTTGGTGGGAGTAAACATAAATTCCTTCAGAGTATGCCAAATGCATAGCAAAACTGGCACTGGTCGAGGGAGGACAATCTCATCATCTCTCTGTAAGTATTTCTTAAACAGCACCAACATCAGTCAAAAGTTTCCTTTACAAATGGCCACAAATTGCTGCTTCTCTTTATGTTCTGGTTTGCAGAGATACAGATGAAAGATTGAGAAATCACACGGCTAATTCCAAATGCTTTGGATATGTGCTTAATGTGCGCTATTTGTACGCATTTAGTCTAAGTACCCAATCTTTTAGGAGAGCAAGTAAAGGGAGAAGATGACTCTGTTTACGCCCCTTTGCTTTAATGAGTCACTGAATGGGGAGTATATGGACTCATGAAATGTATTTGCTTGGAAAGCTTCTAATTCTCATATTAGATCTTTGTTTCATGTAGATTGTTTCGGTGGAAAGGAAAAAAATACAGAATATGTTATGTAATTTGATATTAATTAAATAAATGTGTAGTTCTGGGAGCAACTTGCCTGCTTCTACCAATATCTTTTTTTAAAAAAAATAGTATACTGAAAAGGCCAGAATCTTGTGTACAATCATTAATTATACAGTACAAGCGTATATGTTGGACTATATAGACAAGAATTGGTTGATGTCATACACTGTCAGGAATGGGGAGGGAGAGAGTTTTTAACTTCCATGCCTGATCCAAAAGATTGGGGTGGGACCCAACAAAGCTACATGGGTGCCTCTTTAAACTCACTTTGCAGTAACTACCAATTCCTTGAATCAATGCAAGATTGGCTGGCAGCCCTTGATAGACAAAACAGAAATCTATCATTTGTTTATAGACTGGTTTTTATTGTTAATAATTTTTTACTTGGCACAGAATGCAGAATGGTGAAAGTTAGTTATTTAAGGTGATTTCTGCAATTAGGAAAGATATATATATATATATGTAGGTCTTTGGTTATTTGAGTTTTCTCCCGCATAAAATTGGAAGTCTCTTGGCGACGTTTCGACGAAGTCTCATTCGTCATCTTCAGGCTTCAGCTTCGTGCTTCTGGGAGCAATGTGTGATTGCAGCTGTTTCTTCCTTTTTAACTGCTAGTGGGGGTTTGAACTGATTGGGTGAGAGCTTGGCTGTGCTCTGATTGGCTGGGGTTTTTTTGTGCTCTGATTGGATGGGGGGTGTGTCCTGTTTGGGTGGGGGCTTGGTTGTGCTCAGATTAGTCTGAGTTGCAGGGGGATTTGAGCTGGTGAGCTGCATTGCTGTTGTTTGGCTTCGTGTTCATGGTCGTGCTACATCTATTATATATATATATATAATATTATATATATATATAGATATAGATATAGATATTAATATATATATATATAGATATATAGATATATAGATATATAGATAGATAGATAGATAGATAGATAGATAGATAGATAGATATAGATATAGATATAGATATAGATATAGATATAGATAGATATAGATATATAGATATAGATATTTTCTGAGGTTTTCACGGGTGTTTGTATGTAGGTCTTTGGTTATTCGGGTTTTCTCCCACGTAAAATTAGAAGTGTCCTGGCAACGCTTCGACGAAGTCTCATTCATCATCTTCAGGCTTCAGCTTCGTGCTTCTAGGAGCAATGTGTGATCGCAGATGTTTCTTCCTTTTAACTGCTAGTGGGGGTTTGAATTGGTTGGGTGGGAGCTTGGCTGTGTTCTGATTGGGTAGAGGTGTGTTCTGATTGGTTGGGGGCTTGGCTGTGCTCTGATTGAATGGGGGGGCTTGGCTGTGTTCTGATTGGGTGGTGGGGTGTTCTGTTTGGGTGGGGGCTTGGTTGTGCTCAGGTTAGTCTGAACTGCAGGGGGATTTGAGCTGGTGAGCTGCATTGCTGTTGCTTGGCTTCATGTTCGTGGTCGTGCCACATCTATTTTATATATATATATATATATATATATATATAATATTATATATATAGATATAGATATAGATATAGATATTAATATAGATATATATATAGATATATATAGATATTTTCTGAGGTTTTCACGGGTGTTTGTAGGTAGGTCTTTGGTTATTCGGGTTTTCTCTCGCGTAAAATTAGAAGTGTCTTGGCAACGTTTCGATGGAGTCTCATTCATCATCTTCAGGCTTCAACCGTGCTTCTAGGAGCAATGTGTGATCGCAGCTGTTTCTTCTTTTTAACTGCTAGTGGGGGTTTGAACTGGTTGGGTGGGAGCTTGGCTGTGTTCTGATTGGGTAGAGGTGTCTTCTGATTGGTTGGGGGCTTGGCTGTGCTCTGATTGGATGGGGGTTTGGCTGTGTTCTGATTGGATGGGGGGTGTGTCCTGTTTGGGTGGGGGCTTGGTTGTGCTCAGATTAGTCTGAGTTGCAGGGGGATTTGAGCTGGTGAGCTGCATTGCTGTTGTTTGGCTTCGTGTTCATGGTCGTGCTACATCTATTTTATATATATATATATATATATATATATAATATTATATATATAGATATAGATATAGATATAGATATAGATATTAATATAGATATATATATAGATATATATAGATATTTTCTGAGGTTTTCACGGGTGTTTGTAGGTAGGTCTTTGGTTATTCGGGTTTTCTCTCGCGTAAAATTAGAAGTGTCTTGGCAACGTTTCGATGAAGTCTCATTCATCATCTTCAGGCTTCAGCTTCGTGCTTCTAGGAGCAATGTGTGATCGCAGCTGTTTCTTCCTTTTAACTGCTAGTGGGGGTTTGAACTGGTTGGGTGGGAGCTTGGCTGTGTTCTGATTGGGTAGAGGTGTCTTCTGATTGGTTGGGGGCTTGGCTGTGCTCTGATTGGATGGGGGGGTTTGGCTGTGTTCTGATTGGATGGGGGTGTGTTCTGTTTGGGTGGGGGCTTGGTTGTGCTCAGGTTAGTCTGAGATGCAGGGGGATTTGAGTTGGTGAGCTGCATTGCGGCTGTTTGGCTTCGCGTTTGTGGTCATGCCACATCTTCATGGTGGGTGTCAGTCTGCTGCATGTATGGATTGGAGCGGTTTGAAATGGTTAATGATGCAGCTGTGGTCTGGCTTCTGGTCTGTGGTCGTGCTTCATCATCGGTGTGGGTTTGAGTCTGCTTTCTGTGTGGATGTGTGGTGGTGTCATCCTGTGTGGCCCTCATGAGTGTGGGTCTGGCGTCATTCCTCATGTTAGGGACTTGTTTGTCGATAAGGGTGGGTTTCCAAATGGCTGGTAGGCGGAAGGTATCATCTCGTTTATTCATGCTGTGTGGGCGTTTTTCTATCTCGATGGCTTCTCTGATTATTCTGTTGTTAAAATGTTCAGTTTTGGCAATAGTTCTGGTCTTTTTAAAGTCAATTTTATGTCCTGTGGCTTTAAGGTGTTGGACCAGGGAAGAAGTTGGTTCCTCTTTTTTGACTGAGTTCTTGTGTTCTTCAATGCGTGCACTTATTCTTCTGTTGGTTTGTCCAATGTATGTGGTGGTGCAGGCGGTGCATGGGATTTCATATACTCCTTGATTTTCTAACTCAATTTTGTCTTTAGGGTTTCTTAGGATGGTGGATATTTTTCAGTTTGTGCAGAATGCTGTCTTGATGTTGTGTTTGTGGAGGATCTTGCTGATTCTGTCTGTGGTGCCTTATATATATGGGAGAAGGGCTTTGCCATTTTCTTGTTCTCTGTCTTCAATTTTAGTGGGGGTTTCTTTATGGATTAGTTTGGTAATCTTATTTTTTTTGGAATCCATTGGATGTTAGTACGTTAGTGAGAGTGTGTTGTTTGGTTTTTAGGTGTTGTTCGTCAGCTAAGCGTTTTGTTCTGGAGATGAGTGTCTTGGCTACGGAGTTGATCTGTGCTGGGTGGTGGTGTGAGAGTGCGTGCAGATAGAGATTTGTGTGTGTTTTCTTCTGGTAGATGGTGTGTCCGAGGGAGCCATTGGATTTTCCATAGACTTTGTTGAAACATTGCCAAGACACTTCCAATTTTACGTGGGAGAAAACCCGAATAACCAAACACCTACATACAAATACCCGCGAAAACCTCAGAAAACACACACACACACACACACACACACACACACACACACACACACACACACGTATATGTATATGTATGTATGTAGGTCTTGGCATATTCGGGTCTTTTCCCGTGTAAGGTTGAGAGTATCTTGGCGATGTTTCAGGTCATTATCATCATTCTGACACATTCTGTCAGGTCACTTTGTAGGGCAGCAGCCTTGTCAGTGGTGTTAAATAACTACCCAATTCCAGAAAGTACTGTAAAGCTCTTTGGCCTGTATATGGACTTAAATGCTATTGCTATATAGAAACCTGATGAAGCAGGGACATTAGTGATAAGTATCCTCAGACTATAAGACCAATGGGCAGAGCACTGTTAATATTTGGAGTTGCTTTTCACTCCTACTGAGTGGCTGAGGATGCTCTCTAATGCTGGGACCTTGGGAAATGATTTAGGGAAGAGGTGAAGATAATGACTAGATTTTTTCCTTAAACTGGACAAACTCAGCAGAACAATTTCTAGACACATATCTGCAGACCCATTTAGAGGTTATCTTTCTAACACATTACCTTAATATCATACCTCTGAATTCAGGCTACTTATCTGGGTCTATCCTTCACTTTTACCTTTATTAGCCAACACCTATTGAAAAGAAGACTAGAATCTATATGTAAACATGTAAACACAGTTATAAATATTCTTTCATCTGGATTTGTGCTTGCAAAAGTTTAGGATGATTGGCTATAAGGTATGATCGTCTTGATTTGTAGGATCCACATGAGTAGCTCACTGCACATAGGGGAGAATTTTCCCTAGGAGTAATTCAGCCAGGCATCACAAGAAAACGTGTTTTCTAGAACAGTGAGGGATATCGGCCTTAAATTATAGCTACAGATATGCAAAATGATAGTCTCTCAAGGCTTTTATGTGGTTTACTCATACTAATGATCCTTGATAGTCTTTGAACTTGAAATTATTAGCTGGAGTGTGAGCTATTAGAAACATGTTGATGATTTGAAATACAGTACAGAGAGAATTCTTATTTGTTCGGGGACTGGCTAAGTCAACAAATTATTTTTAAATGCAAGAAGCAGCTTTGAGTAGACGCCTAATGCTTGGAAAAAAAGTTTGCAGATGCAAACAGTTCTGTATCTTGCAGATATATAACTTATCATAAGATAAATTATATTACTGGTAATAGTACACACATACAATTATATATACATATTACATATATATGATCTATATTATATTTTTAGATATAAGCTAAATATTATTTTTGTGAAGCCAGTGTTGTATGGTGCCCACATTACTGGTCACATATGCATGGAAGAGATCTAGGTTTGCTGTAAACTGATTTTATTACTGAGCAGAAGTTGTAGAAAGTGCTCCAAGAGAGAAGGAGGGTATAAAGAAACAGGCAGCTTGCACCAACTCATTTCCTTATGTATACCTGCCTATCACATCACAGCTGTGCAGATCACATCTTATTAGTACCTGGTATGAGAGATTACTAGGAAATTTCAGGCCTATTGATTACACAGTGAGGTTGAAAAAAACCATTCTTAGAAAGTGGTCATTTTCCATGGTTCCCAATAAAAACTACACAGATGTACTCGAGAGGTCACCACAACTCATGTTCAACTACCTTTTTATATAGCTAGGAATCATATATATGCTTAGCTTTTCATTCTTTCTCACTACTGACGGGTCCATTCATACTTGGAGTTCTGGGTTACATCTCTACATTCTCTAAAGCAGGGGTCAGAGTCCCTCAGCCAGCAAAGCTTGTGGACTTCAAAGCAAAGCTGGCTGAGGAACTCTGAGAGTTGAAGTCCACAAGTCTTAAAGGGACCAAGGTTGGAGACCCCTGCTCTAAAGGAATCTCTGCAGGAGGATCGATCAATGTAAAAACTTAAGGAAAGTTTGCAAGATTCTTCACTGAAGATGTAGAGTGGTGTTTGCTTGTTTATTTGTTTATATATTGAAGGAAATGACTAATTCTTTATTCATTGGTTCAGCACTCCTGGTCATTTTTTTTAAATGGGTGTGCATTGGAGTCAGACAAATCTTAAATCAAATGTAGCTATCTGAAGACAATCAGAATTAGAGAAAAATCAGAATTAACCTGGAGTGAATTGCTCTACAATTTTTCTCCTTCAAAGCTTGGTGTGCAATTTGCAGAATCAGAGCCAAACGAAATCTCTCATGTTCTATGCATTTTCTCATGTGCTTGAAGATAAATGTCTACAGTAAGAAATTGTATCATTCTTGGTTTAGAGACTTAGTTATACTGCCAGGGAATGGGAAGATGCAAAAAATTTATTTAGTAATAATTTTAATACAAAAAAGTCTCATTTCCAATTCCTGAGCCAATACAAGAATAGAAATATTGCTGCATTTCTGGTGACATAAAATATATAGGTGAGTAAAAGTAGTTCCTAGAAATACATAACAAAGACATTTGTTTGCAATATTTATAATATATAGGTAGAGACAGAGAGACCTGCAGGTGAATTTTTGATACAGATTTTTATACTTTGCAAAAATGGGATGGCATGAAGCCAAGGCTGACATGAATTTGAAAATAGAACAGACAGATTTGCACACGCATTATTAATTATATGTGATTATTTTAATTTTCTGAAAGAATGTGAATTAAATGATTTTTAAAAAAATATTCCAAATCATACATGAATACCTTCTCTTTTCAAATCAGTAAAACAACTAGGATATATTCCTCCAGCAATTACATGAACAAAAGAGTATATCAATAATTAATAGGTGTGAAGATAATTGATCTCCATAGCTTTTGAGACTGAAAATTGGTGTCTAGCAGGTTTCAGGGTTCTAATTGGCTACAGAAAGATCAACACAAGTATATGCTGCTTTGTAGCATTCTGATTTAGCTAATTAAATTACATGTTCCAACATTGTCAGGAAATGAACTAAGAATTACAAAAAATGTAATAATAATAATGATGATGATGAAACATGTAACAGTGATACCCATTGTCATCAGGGCACTTGGTACCATGTCCAAGAATTTTATAAGATACATCAACAAATTGTAGCTTCCTGCAATAACACCAGCAGAACTGCAAAAAAAACTGCACTACTTGGAACATCATATATCTTAAGAAGGTACTTGGTTGATACCTAGGACGCTGGCAGCAACCCATATCAACCATCAGCACCAGTCAATGGTATTTGTGATGCCTTTTTGAATGTTCAGTTGACTGAGTTTCATATTTAATGAATAAAGATAAATAATAATAATACCAACAACAACATCCTCTTTCAATATACCCCCCCCCCAAAAAAAAAAGTAAAGGAAACAATTGGTACATTAATGGGAGAAGATGGCAAGGAATGACAGGGAGCAGGGAGAACTGCTTAATTCATTCTTTGCATCTGCATTTACACAAAAGGAAAAAACAACAACAGTCCAGCCTATCAAAAACAGTACCATAATAGTCAGATTAAGAATACAAATCAAAATAGGCAAAAAAAATGGTAAGACAACACCTATGACCGGATGGATTGTATTCCAGAATTCTGAAGGAACTGATGATCTCAAAACCATTGAACTATATCTTTCACAGATCCTGGAGTACTGGGGAACTACCACAGAACTGGAAGGAAGCTGATGTGGTTCCCATCTTCAAAAAAGGGGAAAAATGGATACAAGGAAACTACAGACCAGTCAGCCCGACACTGATAACTGGGAAGATCCTGGAAAATATAATCAAGCCATGGAACTGTGAATAACTAGAAACAAGCAAAGCTATTACTTAGAAGCCAACATGGCTTTGTCAAAAACAGATCATGCCAGACAAACCTTATTGCGTTCTTTGACAAAGTGACTAAATTAATGGACCAGTGAAATGCTGTATTCAAGAATTGGTATAGCAAATGTTTTGTATGCTCTAGTTAGTAGTACGATATTACCAGAGAAGAAGTTACGCAAGATTTAGGTTAACAACTTTTAATGCCTTTCTGGCAATGCTGTTACAGTGAGCTCTGGCACTTAGATTGTTTGAGATGAGTACTCATCTCAAATGATCTAAGATATTATAGAGAAGAGGGTATAACTATTCTCCAAAGCACCAGAAGGCACGACAAGAAGCAACAGACAAATTTTATCAAGTAGAAATCCAAACTAGAACTAAGAAGAAATTTCTTGACATAAAAACAATTAATCAGTGGAATGGCTTGCCTCTAGCACTGGAGGTTTTTAAAAAGAAATTGGATAGCCATTTGTCTAGAATGGTATAGGGCATGATGGCTAACCTTTTTGCCATTGCATGCCAGGAAGGGGGGAAAGTCACATGTGTGCCCACACCCATAATTCTATGAGCCCTGCAGCCACACATGCGTGTGCCACCCCCCATGGTCCCCCCGCTCCTGGTACACAATGACATAGTAGGCCCATTTTTTGCTTCCCCAGCCTCCAGAGCCTTTCTAGGAGTCTGGAGAGGGTGAAAACAGCCTTCATCACCCCCTGGAGGCCCTTTGGAGGCCGGAAGTTGGCAAACAGGCACTCCAGGGGCGTGGGGAAAGCCGTTTTTGCCCTCCCCAGACTCCTAGAAAGGTTCTGGAGGCTGGGGAAAGCAAAAAACAGGCCTTCCCCCCTACCCCCCAAGGTCCTCTGGAGGCAGAAAACAGCCTGTTTCCCTACTTCTGGTGGGCCCACAAGGTCCAAAAATCAGCTGGCTGGTGCATGCATGCCTGCCAGAGCTGAGCTTGCGTGCCCACCGATATGGCTACACATGCTTCTCAAGAATTTACACCAGAGATGAGATATGAGGGATGCACAAGGCTTTTTTTTCCCTGCAAGAGGTCTTATACCAACTATGCAACTACATAATTAATCATATATACATATATGAAGTCATTTTGTAAGATATACTGGAGAAAAAAAAGAAATGCTGCTGTTTGTAATATTATAATGGAAATGAGCCACTAGTTAATCCAAACCTGTGATACATGTTACCCATCTCCATTTATTTTTCTTGGCAATATTATTTAATTTCAATTATACAATTTATAATGGAACATGAAACCAATGGAGCAAAGTTCTGAATCATGGATTCAGAGCTAGTTCTTAATATGCGTATTTTTAACAGCTCCACAAATCATTAACACGTGAATATCAACACTGAACATATCTAACATGTGAAAGAATATAAGAGTTCTAAAACTGGTCTCATGTATAGAGATATAAATCCATCAGCAGGTCAGCATTGAGAAGACAATGCATTACCTTGAAAAAGCTTTCAATTTCAAACCTTAATATGTATTTCTGAATATTGGGGCACTGTGTTAGACTTAAAAACTCCCCTCAAAGACGATAGAAATTAGTGAACTATTTTGGATTCTCAAGAATTAATATGGTCCTTAGCTATAAGTATAGGAAATTCCTGAAGTTATCTGTAATAAAGATGCTTTTCTCTGATAATTGTGGTATCTCTTATCACATAACCCTAACAATGTCTGGTTTAGAATAACACACCACTTTAACCAAGGAATTGTTTTTCATTCGAACAACAATTAAGTGAGTATGTCTGTAGTTTCTAAAAGAATCTGTCTCTGCTTTCATCCTCACTATTAACATAGTGGTTGACTATTTTTGGAATATTTGCCCTAGGGAACGTCCATCGCTGTATTGAGTAGGATTGCCAACAGCTACAGGGACATAAGCTTCCTATAGGTTTTCTGTGATTGAAGTAAAATCGGCTTTGCTTTGCTTCTATAGTGATCAGTCTCTGCCTTCAATCCATCTAAACACCTCTGCTTGGGCAAGCAATGGAACATCAAATGCTGAAGTTAACTGCATGTATATTCTAAAAAAAATAATAGTATGGATTATTTCTAACTTTGCCCAAGTTTCCAGCACATAACCCTAAATATGCTCCCAGCAATTTCTCAGCACTCAGAAGTAAATTTCAAGGATGCATAATCAATGTGTATGTGTATGTGTGTAACAGTTGTTCAGGGCAAGAAACTTTGTTCTGTTGGTACTTGTTATTCTCTCAATATGGTACAATGACACCAATTTAGCAAACTATGCTTTTGGCACTGAGGTTTTTAGTAGTTCAGAAATAAACGTAGTTCATCTGCAAAAGACCTTTGATAGATTTATATATGCCAAACCAGTGGTGGGATTCAGCCAGTTTGCACCACTTCGGGAGAACCGGTTGTTAACTTTCTGAACAGTTTGGTGAACTGGTTTTGGAAGAAATAATTAAGGCAGAGAACCGGTTGTTAAATTATTTGAATCCCAACACTGTGCCAAACTATATGACATTGAAAGTAAAATTAGCATTATTAATTATGTGTATTAATATATAATATTAATAATTATGTATATACAATAATATGTAGAATTTCAACTCATGAGTAAAAGTATGAACTTTTGATAGTAGTGGCTTTCCTTCCTTCTCCCTCCTTCCCTCCCACTTAAAAGCTATCCCAATCAAAATTTCTAATGGTAGTAGTTTGCATGGCATGGTCATTTATAGTATTTGCCAGTTTTGAGAGCTCACTTTATTAAAAATGCACAAAGTGTGCAAATTTCTGTCACATATTGTGACAAAAGTCAAAGTGACCAGACAATCTGTAGTTCACATTTTAAAGTTCCCAATTTCATTAGTAGAGTGACTGTCATTGATTTCAACTAGAGCCAGGTTGTTTCTTTAGTCAATTAAAGAAGGTAGGTAGAAAATAATTGGTATATCTGGTGTGAAGTGGTTATTCTGTGTATACCCTACCCAACCCACCTTTCCTATTTATCTGTTTATGCATATTTTTTTTTCTTAAATCCTGATTACTTTGCTTGATTTGTCTGATTATGTTCAGATTTCTACTTGGCCCATAGCAGTCAGGCCATTCACTGCTTCCTAACAGTAGGAATGGTAATGTTATCTTTCTCCCACTCCTGGTCCAGTGCAAATGCATCCACATTGTATTTTCTAGTTTCAATCCAAAACCACTACTTTCTGAACCATTTTAAGCCATCCAGACCGGTGGTGTGATTCAAATAATTTAACAACTGGTTCTCTGTCCTAATGACCTGCTGGGTAGGCGTGGATCAGTGGTCATGTGACTGTGTGGGTGTAGCCAACTCAATGTCACTCACATCGATGGGCGTTTTGCCTTAGCTGTTACAATGTAATAAGGGTTAACCAGAGAGGCAGTTTCTGTAAGCAGGGCAATAAAGATTAGGCTAGAAAAAACACCACAATGTTTCCTTTCTGCTTTCCTTACAGAATTAGCCCTATAAAGCGGAAAAAACAAAATAAGGTTTCTTCCAACAACCAGTTCTCTGAACTGCTTAGAAAGTTAACAACCGATTCTCCTGAATAGGTGTGAACTGGCTGAATCCCATCACTGCTACAGACCTAATGGTCTGCAGCACTTGGTTGCATTTTACTAGTGGCAAAGAACTCCATTTGGTTGCCTGTCTGACATACCCAGTGGCCGGTTCCTGCTTTTTAAAATAATCTTGTAGTTGGTCCAACCATGGCCCATTAAGTCATTGAACTATCACAACCTTTGAAGCTCCCTTGCATTTCTCATTGGGCATCCTTTGGGCTTTTGCCTAGATTAGGTGAAGTATGCTCCCATTACTGCCCACAGTACTAGACCACTCCCCTTCTCTTTTTATTTTTTTTTTAAAAATCTTTAAGGTGCAGTATACAGGACTGTTGCTGTTTTGTTTCTATGAAGTTTAAACACTTCATTTTTCCTGGCTGCAAAGTTTCCAGAGGAATGTAGTCCAAAAGAACAACCTGTTCCACATTGCTTTAATTGTTTTTAAAGAATTTTATTCAGTTTCAAAAATAAAACTGTTAAAATACAAAATACATATTGTTTTAAATATTGTATCATCAAAGCAGTGATAGTACCATAAGGAAGAAGAAGACAAAAAGAAAAGGGTCCATATCATTGTACTGTTTTTACTTGGCTGTTCACCGCCCTGAGTCCTTCGGGAGAAGGGCGGTATAAAAATTAAAATATTATTATTATTATTATTATTATTATTATTATTATTATTATTATTATTATTATTATTATTATTATTATTATTATTATCATTGTCAAAGGAATTAATGTGGAAAGAGGATGTGTGTGTGTGATGTCAGCTTTGGAAGCCATACTAGGCCGAAGGCTTCCACACACTGCCACTTCCTCCTCTGTGGGAAAGGAGGGGAGGAGGGTGGTAGTACAAGGGATGATTAGACAAAACTACATTCTTCCTGCCGGTCAAGGTCAGGCTAGGTTCACATCTGGAGAAGGAGTGGCTGGAGTGATGCTTCAACATGGGATGGTTGAGGATTGGAGCATGTGACCGGCAGAGGGGTCATGAGGGTGGAGATTTTGGGGTTTGTATTACTAATACAGGATCGAGAACTACCAGAAGTACAGGCAGGATTTCGTAGAGGCAGAGGAATTAGAGATCAAATTGCCAACATACGCTGGATCATGGAGAAAGCTAGGGAGTTCCAGAAAAACATCTACTTCTGCTTCATTGACTATGCTAAAGCCTTTGATTGTGTGGATCACAACAAATTGTGGCAAGTTCTTAAAGAAATGGGAGTACCAGACCATCTTATTTGTCTCTTGAGAAACCTGTATGTGGGTCAAGAAGCCACAGTGAGAACTGGACATGGAACCACTGATTGGTTCAAAATTGGGAAAGGAGTCCGGCAAGGCTGTATACTATCACCCTGCCTATTTAAGTTATGTGCAGAACACATCACGAGAAAGGCGGGGCTAGATGAATCAAAAATTGGAATTAAGATTGCTGGGAGAAATATCAACAACCTCAGATATGCAGATGATACCACTCTAATGGCAGAAAGCGAAGAGGAACTAAAGAGTCTCTTGATGCGGGTGAAGGAGGAGAGTGCAAAAGTTGGCTTGAAACTCAACATTAAGAAAACTAAAATCATGGCATCCGTCCCTTTCAATTCCTGGCAGATAGATGGTGAAGAAATGGAGGTAGTGACAGATTTTATTTTCCTGGGCTCCAAGATCACCGCAGATGGGGACTGCAGCCAAGAAATTAAAAGACGCTTGCTCCTGGGGAGGAAAGCTATGGCAAATCTAGACAGCGTACTAAAAAGCAGAGACATCACCCTGCCAACAAAAGTGCGTATAGTCAAAGCTATGGTTTTCCCAGTTTCAATGTATGGCTGTGAAGGTTGGACCATAAGAAAGGCTGAGCGCCAAAGAATTGAGGCCTTTGAACTCTGGTGCTGGAGAAGACTCCTGCGAGTCCCTTGGACTGCAAAGCGAACAAACAAGTCAGTCCTAGAGGAGATCAACCCTGACTGCTCTTTAGAAGGCCAGATCCTGAAGATAAAACTCAAATACTTTGGCCACCTAATGAGAAGGAAGGACTCCCTGGAGAAGAGCCTAATGCTGGGAAAGATTGAGGGCAAAAGAAGAAGGGGACGACAGAGAACGAGGTGGCTCGATGGAGTCACTGAAGCAGTAGGCATGAATTTAAATGGACTCCAGAGGATGGTAGAGGACAGGAAGGCCTGGAGGAATGTTGTCCATGGGGTCGCAATGGGTCGGACATGACTTCGCAATAACAACAACAATTACTAAGGGAGGAACCAGAATCCCCAGTTTCGGTTTTCATCCAACTGTGCCAAGTTACCTATGCTAGTAAAAGAACTTTGAAAGATGTTGGCTTTGGAGTCTTTTCTGCAGGAGGGGTTTTCTGGAATGCTGACATGTAAAGGCATTCATGTGTGCAAACATGAGCCGTGGTGGCGCAGTGGTTAGAATGCAGTACCGCAGGCTACTTCTGCTGATCACCGGCTGTTAGCAGTTTGGCAGATTGAATCTCACCAGGCTCAAGGTTGACTCAGCCTTCCATCCTTCTGAGGTCAGTAAAAATGAGGACTCATATTGTTGGGGGCAATATGCTGACTCTGTAAACTGCTTATATAGCAAAAGCAATAGCACTTAGACTTATATACCACTTTATAGTGCTTTACAGCCCTTTCTAAGCAATTTGCAGAGTCACCATATTGCCCCCAACAACCTGGGTCTTCATTTTACCAACCCTGGAAGGATGGAAGGCTGAGTCAACTTTGAGCTGGTGAAAATCGAACTGCTGACAGTCAGAGAATTAGCCTGCAATACGTGCATTCTAACCACTGCACCGCCATGGCTAAGTGAGTGAGCACTGCAGTGGTGGGTTTCAATTCATGCTTATATTTATATATATTATTTAATATGTACTCGAGAAAATAAATAAATAAATAAATAAATAAATAAATAAATAAATAAATAAATAAATAAATAAATAAATAAAATAAAATAAAATAAAATAAAATAAAATAAAATAAATATTTCTAAGAAGTCCCTAAAAGGAAAAGCGAGGCATTGGTAGACTGTTCCAAATAGAAGGCAGGCAATCTGATTTGCCTTCTCTGGATAAATGGGAAAGCAACAAACAGGGGAATTACAGATTAGACTTCTGGTGGTTGCAGTCCAGACTGGAGCTCAATTGAGCCTCATTGCCACCCTGCTGCAATCAGACTAGAACTCCTGAAATTGGCTTAAGAAACAGCCAGGAGCAGCCTGGGAGAGCAGCAGCTTAGCCTGCAGTGCAGAACTGTCCTAAATTTCACAAATCACAATAATGCCTCTAGCTTAAGCAGAAGCCGTTTAGAAGGGGGTAAGTTAGTCTTTCCTTCTAAAGTTGACATACAGAGATGATGACACACATTTCAGCAGTATTTATTGCAATGGGAAAATGAAACAATTTTAAAATTTACGATACAGCATTTCCTTTATAGATTTATACTCAGGATTGATCTGAGCTGGTTCAGCGTTCATTATTACATTTCATTTATTCAGCCATTTGATAACATTCAACTGCAGCTAGATATTGAAAGCAGAAACAATGTTGATAAATGACAATCAGCATGAGAATTCTACATGAGGATGGGGATCATCTGTGCTTAGTAAGTACTAAGCAGTCTGTCTTTGTAAGTAAAACACGACTGGAATACTCAAATTGTTCCAGAAATCAGAAGGTCAGATTTGTGTTATTTAACTGCATTCCAGTAGGAGTAAACCAAAAGAGATCAAGAGAGGAACAAAGAGATGATTAAATGCTTGAAAGGCTGTTGCAGAAACTATCAAGAAAATTTATTTTCATTTGCTTGAGAAAATAAGATTGAAGCGAACAGCTAAAGCAACCTTTATTATGGTCTTTAGGCCAGAAAACACCACATAGAAACAGGTGCACTTAAAATTATTGATAAGCCTGAAAAGCAAGCATAAAAGCATAAAACAGAGTTACGTAAGAATAAAATTAATATAATAACAATGATAAAAATAATGGAGAAGTTTGCGAAGATTAATGTTATTCTAAGTTGTAGGTTTTGACAAATAGAACAAAGACAGGTAGTCCTCAACTTCCAACCCTAACTGAACCCAAAATTTCTTTTGCTAAGTGAGACATTAGTTCAGTGAGTTTTGCCAGGTTTTACAACTTTTCTTGTCACATTTCTTAAGTGAATCACTACCGTTATTAAATTAGTAACATAGTTGCTAAGTGAATCTGGCTTGACTTTGCTTGTCAGATCGCAAAAGGTGACCACATGATCCTGGGACACCGCAACCATCATAAATATGACCCTGTTGCCAAGCATCCAAATGTAAATCATGCGGCCAAGAGGATGCTAAATTAGTCATAAGTGTGAAAATTGGTCATGAGTAACTTTTTTCAGTGCTGTTGTAACTTCAAATGGTCACTAAATGAGCTGTTGTAAGCTGTTGTAAAGGCATTGGGCAACCTGGAAAGAAAGTCCTGGGTAGATCAAAGAGGTGACAGATAAGCACTGTGCTTTCTACAAGTATTTCTTTAGCATGGGATTCCCAAAGGTGCTTTTTCAAGAGGCAACTGGACTTTCTGTTTTTTTCTTTGAAGACATTTCGCTTCTCATCCAAGAAGCTTCTTCCACTCTGACTGGATGGTGGGGTTAGAGATGAAGACGCTTTCTGGATGAGAAATGAAACATCTTTAAAGAAAAACAAGAAAGTCCAGTTGCCTCTTGAAAAAGCACCTTTGGGACAACCATGACCTGGATGACTGAGAATCTCCACAGATATTTAGCATGGGATTGATAAATGTCTTCTGAGATTATCTGGCAAGAGGCCTAGGGATTTATTTATTTATTTATTTATTTATTTATTTATTTATTTATTTATTTATTTATTTATTTATTTATTTATTTATTTTTGTCAAAACAATATATACAAGCATAACACTAAAAGATTATATAATGTATAAACAAATATATGAGGAGAAACAAATATATGAGGATTTCACAGAACTGTCCCCATAAGCACATATATATTGCTGAAGGGGAAGAAGCTAGCAGTATTCAAAGTATTAAAATCATTAGAGAGGATTATGACAGAACACCTCCCAGTTGGTATGAGTTTTCAGATATGAAGGCTGAATATATCCATCTTCAAGATCTACCTGGTATATTCCTCTTCATATTTTCTAATGTACCAGTTAGATGACCATTATTCCAGAATGCAATAACAGCAGATGACAATGAGCAATCAATTTAATTTAAAAAGGGGAAGGAAGTATAGTATTGGGGAAATTAACTTCTTACTTTATCCAGCTTAATTTACTTGTCAATTGATTTTTCAAAAGGTGCATTTTAGGTGATAATTCATTTTAAACCTCAGAAATTGATTTTTTTTCCCAAAGATGGAAATCCACTTATGTTAAAGATGGGATATTTAATTAATACAATTTAATTGAGTAGATTTGGAAGAAAAAGAAAGAACTGGTCAAACCTCATTTTAGTAGACTATTTGGTGGATGGGGGGATCATTTATACCTGGATATCAGTTACATATATAAGGATATTATTGCAGCAATTTATATATTTTTCCTAATGGCATAAAATTACGATAACATTAATATATAACACTCACCTCTGGATTGCTTCAGATACAACAAACTTGTCTATTGCATTCAGTTTTGGTTGTCACGATGTAAAAAAGATGTTGAGACTCTAGAAAGCGTGCAGAGAAGAGCAACAAAGATGATTAGGGGACTGGAGGCTAAAACATATGAAGAACGATTGCAGGAAATGGGTATGTCTAGTTTAAAGAAAAGAAGGAGTAGGGGAGACATGATAGCAGTGTTCCAATATCTCAGGGGTTGCCACAAAGAAGAGGGAATCAAACTATACTCCAAAGCAATGGGTAGAAACTAATCAATAAGAGAAGCAACTTAGAACTAAGGAGAAATTTCTTGACAGAACAATTAATCAGTGGAACAACTTGCCTGCAGAAGTTGTGAATGCTCCAACACTGGAAATTTTTAAGAATATGTTGGATAACCATTTGTCTAAAGTGGTGTAGGGTTTCCTGCCTGGGCAGGGGGTTGGACTAGAAGACCTTCAAGGTCCCTTCCAACTCTGTTATTCTATTCTATTCTATTCTATTCTATTCTATTCTATTCTATTCTATTCTATTCTATTCTATTCTATTCTTTGGAGTAAGGATGGGTAGGATTGAATGCTGGGTAAAAATTTTCCCTACAGGTTCTGTGGGCGTGGCTTAATTGGTGGGCATGGCTTGGTGGTCAGGTGACCGGGTGGGCGTGGCCAATAACAATAAATAATAAAAATAATAAACAAGTACACAAAACAATAAGTACCAAAAACCAACTTTCACACTTTACACACACATAACATAACAACGTAACATAACATAACATAACATAACATAACATAACATAACATAACATAACATAACATAACATAACATAACATAACATAACATAACATACCATAACATAATAACAGAGTTGAAAGGGACCTTGGAGATCTTCTAGTCCAACCCCCCGCCGAGTCAGGAAACCCTACACCATTTCAGACAAATGGCTATCCAAAATTTTCTTAAAAATTTCCAGTGTTGGTGCATTCACAACTTCTGCAGGCAAGTTGTTCCACTTATTGATTGTTCTAACTGTCAGGAAATTTCTCCTTAGTTCTAAGTTGCTTCTCTCCTTGATTAGTTTCCACCCATTGCTTCTTGTTCTACCCTCAGGTGCTGTGGCAACCCCTGAGATACTGGAACACTGCTATCATGTCTCCCCTAGTCCTTCTTTTCATTAAACTAGACATACCAGTTCCTGCAACCGTTCTTCATATCCAGTCCCCTAATCATCTTTGTTGCTCTTCTCTGCACTCTTTCTAGAGTCTCAACATCTTTTTTACATCGTGGCGACCAAAATTGAATGCAGTATTCCAAGTGTGGCCTTACCAAGGCATTATAAAGTGGTATTAACACTTCACGTGATCTTGATTCTATCCCTCTGTTTATGCAGCCCAGAATTGTGTTGGCTTTTTTGGCAGCTGGCTCATATCTAAATGGTTGTCCACTAGGACTCCAAGATCCCTCTCACAGTTACTACTATTGAGCAAGGTACCACGTATACAGTACCTGTGCATTTTGGGGTTTTTTGCCTAAATGTAGAACCTTACTTTTTTCACTGTTGAATTTCATTTTGTTAGTTAGTGCCCAATGTTCAAGTCTGTCAAGATCCTTCTGTATCTTGAGCCTATCTTCTGGAGTGTTGGCTATTCCTGCCAGCTTGGTGTCATCTGCAAATTTGATGAGTTCCCCATCTATCCTCTCATCCAAGTCATTGATGAAGATGTTGAAGAGTACTGGGCCCAAAACAGAGCCTTGGGGTACTCCACTGCATACTTCCCTCCATGTGGATGTAGTTCCATTGAGGACTACTCATTGAGTGCGGTTTGTCAGCCAGTTACGAATCCATCTGGTGGTGCTGCTGTCTAACCCACATTTTTCTACTTTATCTAGTAGTAGGTTATAGTCTACTTTATCAAATGCTTTACTGAAGTCCAAGTAAATTATATCGACAACATTCCTCTGGTCCACTAATTTTGTCATTTTGTCAAAGAATGCAATGAGATTAGTCTGGCATGATCTGTTTTTGACAAACCCATGACACAACACAACTGACTCACACACAATGTAAAAGCAGCTGGACTTCACCCAAAATCGTCCCTGCAACAAGCAGGAACCTCACACAGCCACAAAAAGTCCAAAAACCAACTTTCACACTTTACACACACACAACACAACACAGCTAACACACACACAAAATGCCACATACAGCTTTGTGAGAGTTTGTGTGTTTGTGTAGTTAGAGTGAAACATTACAGAAACACACCAAATCTCAGAAAGCTACACAAATATTTTATTTTATTATTTTATTTTATTTTATTTATATTTTTAGATAAAAGCACCTAAATTTAAAACCTCCTTAACTTTAAAACTTCCTTAACTTTAAATTGCTATGTCTAAAAAAAATTAAAACTCCTAAAAAAACCCAATTAATTTTTTTAAAGCTCCCCCCCTTACTTTCCCAGTTCAAGGGAAAAGGCAGGCAGATTGAGTTGCTCACTGACGAGATGGATTGCAACCAGGCAGATTCAGTTGCTTGCTGATACAATTGATTGCAGCAGCCGAAGCAAGGCCAGAATAGCGAGCAAGCTAGAAAGAAGCAGGAAGCTGCCAAGTAGGCAAGTGGGGACCGGGTGATTGTGTGGGCATGGGGGGGCAGGGATTTTTGCTACTGGTTCTCTGAAGTACCCTCCCCCATTGCTACCGGATCGCGTGATCCAGTCTGAACCGGGAGCATTTCACC
Organism: Ahaetulla prasina; assembly: GCF_028640845.1. NCBI lineage: Eukaryota > Metazoa > Chordata > Lepidosauria > Squamata > Colubridae > Ahaetulla > Ahaetulla prasina. The sequence goes on along the minus strand of NC_080539.1, from coordinate 276,815,302 downwards.
CCTGATTGAATGCCTAGGGAAATTTCTTCCATTGCAAAATAGGGTTCCATTAACTCAAGTTTCACTGTGTTAAATTCATTTCATTTTTACAATTCACTTATGTGAGGTGGTCCTACCAATTTTTTGATATGCCAACCCTGGCTCACCGTTCAAAATTTCCAGTGCCCCCCAAAAAGATTTTGCAGCCCTATTGAAGATCGACAGCAGCAAGATAATGTCTATTCAACAAATAACATTCTTGGTCCCACTCAGTTGCTAGGGAATGAAGAACAACTAATGGGAAGTAAACCTTTCAACATTCCAAAGAAATGTTAATTCACAGTTGTTACTTTCTTGGTATCCTGCCATGTCATTGCTATTCTATCCCAGATCACTGTGGATTTCTCTAATTGTCAGAAGGGAGGATAGATGATCTCTGAGGTTTCTTCAATTCTGAAATTCTAGGAAAATAAGTCACTTAAATGCTTAAGCATTTCTCAGAAGTGATTTAGAATTGAACGGTATATTTGGGAAGGAGTAGCTTGTTAACATGTTTATGTTTCACAGAATATATTACTATAATGGTATGTGGGAAAGATTTTGAGAGGCAGAGCAAAGAGGCAGGGGTGAAATCCAGCAGGTTCTGACAGGTTCTGGAGAACCAGTAGCAGAAATTTTGAGTAGTTCAGAGAACCGGCAAATGCCACCTCTGGCTGGCCCCAGAGTAGGGTGGGAATGGAGATTCTTGCAATATCCTTCCCCCAAGAGTGGGGTGGGAATGGGGATTTTCCAATTTCCTTTCCCTAGAGTGGAGTCAGAATGAAGATTTTGCAGTATCCTTCCTCTGGAATGGGGTGGGAATGGAGATTTTGCAGTATCCTTCCCCTGTCACACCCACAAAGCCACACCATGCCCACCAAGCCATGCCCACAGAACCGGTAGTAAAAAAAATTGGATTTCACCACTGCAAAGAGGTACTGACCAGAGAACAGTCAGATGAGAAACAGGTTAGCACACAGCTGGATAGCAAGCAGGGCAAGAAGCTTAGAAGAAACCCCCTTTAGTTTCTTGGGCTGTAAAGGACATGGCAGGAAAATTGCACTTGCAAACTTGCAAGATTCTATTAATGTAGCCTTACAGTAAAGTAGAATTAGTTTATCTGGTTGTGTCTATTAATGTAGCCTTACAGTAAAGTAGAATTAGTTTATCTGATTGTGTCTGGCCTACCCAGTAAGGCTAACAATTACAAAAGAGCCTTGGTTAGGATTACTGTTTCAATTATGAATCACATCACGGTTTTGTAGCCAATATATTGTTAAGGCCTCCATAGAGGTTAGCTCCTTGACCGATAGCCTTTAAACTGCAGAACATCACATGTCCGCTAAAGGAGGTCCAGAAGGACAGCACACAGGAAGTAGAATTCAGCAGGCAGCTATTGACAAACTGGAATTGCTTCCTCCTGGAAGACCAATTCTCACCAAAGGGTTTCTGAATGCAGATTGACCATCAGTGTACTATGCATTTGGAAATTTGGCCCACCTAACTTCAGGCTCATTCTTCTTGCATAACAACCTGAATTTGTTGACATGGCATTTAAGTGCTACAGCAATGTTGCCAGTTCTTAAATACATGTACTTCCCACCTCATTCCCATATTTTATGCATATTAATTAACCCCCAATCTCAGTCTAAGAGAAGTCAGTTATCACTCTGTCCAGTGGTGGGATTCAAATAATTTAACAACCGGTTCTCTGCCCTAATGATTTCTTCCAACAACCAGTTCACCAAACTGCTCAGAAAGTTAACAAATGGTTCTCCCGAAGTGGTGCGAACTGGCTGAATCCCACCACTGACTCTGTCCCACAGAAAACAATTGGATTTAAACCACTTATTTCTCTGAGCATTTTAACTTCCTGTAAAATATAGTATAGTAATTAACACAGCAATGAAACAGGTATCTATCTTCCTGATATTCTTGTTGTAACCTAGGCACATTTAGACATAAAAGACACAGTTAGTCTTAAACAACCCTATTTTATTATAACAGCTGGGAATGAAGTAATTCATTCCAATAACTTAGTCCAAATTAATTCCAAAACAAGTCCTTCAGAAAAAGTCCTTTGGCCTTATCACAAACTTTGCCAAAGGCTTTTCTTGGCAAAGCCCCACGAAGTTCAGAAATAAGAGACACTGACTAGAAACAAATGTCGCAACGTTGCTTTCTTACAAAGAGCCCAAGAGCCTTTGCTGCTCTTTTAAGCCTTATGGGAGGGGCCAATCATCTCCTGGCCTTACTCCCAAGTCATCCCTTTTGATTTAGCTGCTCTTGCCTTCTGGCAGCTCTTCGCATGCGTGCACTAGGAACAGGCTCCTCCTGTGCCTCTGCCTCTCTGCTGTCCGCCTCTGGAGGCTCCGGAGTCCGTGCATCACTCCCAGATGGCCCTGGCCCCATCTCTGCCTCCTATGCAGAGCCCTTGTCTGGGACTTCCCTTGACTCCAGGACTGGCCCATTGTCCTCCCCAGCCTCCTCACTGACTGACTCTGCTGCCATCTCCGCTGTGATGGACCACAGCAATCCTACAGTCAATTTCATAGTTTTCAAACTTGTTTTTTACACAGGCAGACTATCCCTTGCATGTCTCAACTCCAGACTGAAGCAGAACAGTTATTTCTTTCACCACACTGTTTTTAATGCATAACATTACCTAGAATCACACCTAAAATAGCTAGGTCAAACTGACATTTGTGAGCTGAATGCAAATATCAAAGCCATTATTTGCCCTTTCATCCTGGGAGGGTGTGAATAACAGTTTTTGAAGCATCTCATTATTGCAGATTTAGTGTAATTCAACTCAAAGTCAGATGTGGAGGGTAAAGGACAATGATGGTATAAGGAAGTGGCCTTGTGGATTACAAGGCGGTTACATCTTACTTCATAACCTCTCCAGGAACAGGACGCCCAAAGGGATTACTTGACAATTTCAACACTCACCTTCTCTGTAGTGCAATTGATTTTTCTGAATTCTTTTAATTCTTCTTTTACTTATCAGGTTTAAACCCTTGGCCACAAGGTCAGAATTTATTCAGTAGGCTTTGCCACGTAGCAAAGCTTTCACAGTTTATGAATACTGCTAAAATGCAAGCAAATAATTACTAATGTAGGATTATAGTAGCATTCGCTGCAAACAGTTCTCCCTTCCTGAATTTAGAACTGGACTGTATATTTGGGGAGGAGTAGTCCAAGTCTATGCCCCAACCACTGGTGCTGAAGAGGATGAAATTGACCGGTTCTATGAAGCCCTACAGCACCTTATAGAATTAACACCAAAAATGATGTCCTTATCATCATGGGGGATTGGAATGCTAAAGTAGGAAGCCAAAAAATAAAGTTTGGCCTTGGAGTACAAAATGAAGCAGGGCACAGGCTAATAGAATTTTGTCATGATAATACAATGGTCATAGCAAACACTCTTTTCCAACAACCCAAGAAACGACTCTACACATGGACATCACCAGATGGTCAACACAGAAATCAGAATGACTATATGTTCTGCAGCCAAAGATGGAGAAGCTCTATACAGTCAGTAAAAACAAGACCAGGAGGTGACTGTGGCTCAGATCATGAGCTTCTCCTTGCAAAATTTAGGCTTAAATTGAAGAAAGTAGGGAAAAGCACTAGGCCACTCAGGTATGAACTAAATCATATCCCTGATGAATATACAGTAGAGGTGACAAATAGATTTAAGAAATTAGATCTGATAGACAGAGTTCCTGAAGAACTATGGACGAAGCTTCACAACATTGTACAAGAGGTAGCAACTAAAACCATCCCAAAGAAAAAGAAAGGCAAGAAAGCAAAATGGCTGTCTGTGGAAGCTTTGCAAATAGCTGAGGAAAGAATGGAAGCGAAAGACAAGGGAGAAAGAGAAAGATACATCCAGTTGAATGCAGAATTCCAGAGAATAGCTAGAAGAGATAAGAATACCTTCTTAAATGAACAGTGCAAAGAAAATTGGAGATATGAAGGGAACGTTTCATGGAAAGTTGGGCATGATAAAGGACCAAAATGGCAGGGACCTAACAGAGGCAGAAGAGATTAAGAAGAGGTGGCAAAATTACACAGAAGAACTATAGCTTAACATCCCTGATAACCATGATGGGGAGGTCACTGATCTTGAGCCAGACATCCTAGAATGTGAATTCAAATGGGCCTTAGGAAATCTGAGCAACAACAAAGTTAGTGGAGGAGACAGTATCTCAGCTGAGCTATTCAAAATCTTAAAAGACGATGCAGTAAAAGTGCTACACTCAATTTGTCAGCAAATTTGGAAAACTCAGCAGTGGCCACAGGACTGGAAAAGGTCAATTTACATTCCAGTTCCAAATAAAGGCAATGCCAAAGAATGTTCAAACTATCGCACCATTGCACTCATTTCACATGCTAGTAATGTTATGCTTAAAATCCTACAAGATAGGCTCCAGCAGTATGTGGATCGAGCACTACCAGAAGTACAGGTAGGATTTCAAAGAGGTAGAGGAACTAGAGATCAAATTGCCAACATACGCTGGATCATGGAGAAAGCTAGGGAGTTCCAGAAAAACATCTACTTCTGCTTCATTGACTATGCTAAAGCCTTGATTATGTGGATCACAACAAATTGTGGCAAGTTCTTAAAGAGATGGGAGTACCAGACCATCTTATTTGTCTCTTGAGAAACCTGTATGCGGGTCAAGAAGCAACAGTGAGAACTGGACACGGAACCACTGATTGGTTCAAAATTGGGAAAGGAGTCCGGCAAGGGTGTATACTATCGCCCTACCTATTTAACTTATATGCAGAGCACATCATGAGAAAGGCGGGGCTGGATGACTCAAAAGTTGGAATTAAGATTGCTGGGAGAAATATCAACAACCTCAGATATGCAGATGATACCACTCTAATGGCAGAAAGCGAAGAGAAACTAAAAAGCCTCTTGATGCAGGTGAAGGAGGAAAGTGCAAAAGTTGGCTTGAAACTCAACATTAAGTTGCTTGCTCCTGGGGAGGAAAGCTATGGCAAATCTAGACAGTGTACTAAAAAGCAGAGACATCACCCTGCCAACAAAAGTGCGTATAGTCAAAGCTATGGTTTTCCCAGTTGCAATGTATGGCTGTGAAAGATGGATCATAAGAAAGGCTGAGCACCAAAGAATTGAGGCCTTTGAACTCTGGTGCTGGAGAAGACTCCTGCGAGTCCCTTGGACTGCCAGGCAAACAAACAAGTCAGTCCTAAAAGGCCAGATCCTGAAGATGAAACTCAAATACTTTGGCCACCTAATGAGAAGGAAGGACTCACTGGAGAAGAGCCTAATGCTGGGAAAGATTTAGGGCAAAAGAAAAAGGGGATGACAGAGAATGAGGTGGCTGGATGGAGTCACTGAAGCAGTAGGCGTGAGCTTAAATGGACTCCAGAGGATGGTAGAGGATAGGAAGGCCTGGAGGAACGTTTTCCATGGAGTCGCGATAGGTCGGACACGACTTTGCAACTAATAACAAAGCTTGTTAACGTGTTTATGAATTAACCAGGTGACATATATTGGAAGCCTATTGGAGAGATGCAACTTTTTTTTGGAGACATTTATGATCATGGTTGGACAATGAAGACATGCCAGAAGCAGATCTTCTTTTAACAGGGTTTGATAGGGTAGAGCCAAGGGACAACTACCATGTTTCCCAGCACACCTTAGATTAGGGGTCTCCAACCTTGGCAACTTTAAGACTTGTGGCCTTTGATTCAGCAAAGCTGGCTGAGGAATTCTGGAAGTTGAAGGCCACAGGTCTTAAAGTTGCCAAGGTTGGAGACCCCTGCCTTAGATCAGGAGTGTTAACCTCAGGGCCTGCGGGCCCACCACCATTTTAGCGAAGGGAAAAAAAGTTGTGATACGTCACATGATGAAAATGTGATGCCATGAGTTTGATACCCCTGCCTTAGATAGAGCACCAAAGGCATTTAAGTATTAAGGACGAGCATACATTTTGAAGATATTGTTAAGAGCTACTTTTTTTCCCCTTTGCTTTCTTTTTTGGTTAAATTTGTACCTAACATTTCCTCCAGATGCTCAAGATGATTTATTTCATGTTTCCCCATCCCTAACTTTTTTTTTCTTAACAGCAATCATTTGATGTAAACATTGAAAAAGCATACAAGTTTAAAAGTCACCCTTTGAGTTTAGGGCTACGGAGGGATTTGAACTTGAATCTCCCTGGTTGTAACCTAATATTCGAGCCATGGCATACTCCTTACTTATTTTTAAGCAATATTGTCTTGGACCACCAAGTGTAACTACTACTATTAGAAACTAACTGGACAGATTTTCTGGTTACTGGAGAAGGAAGTTAGCCATAAATGAGTTTGATGTGGCATTGCTAAAGAACAGGTATCAAAGCTCTGTTTATTGACATCCTCATGCCTATCACTTCCCTAACACCAGAGGACACAGGCCACCATGAATTATGGTAGAAGAAAAAACAATAACCAACCAGCTAATATTATAATTTACGAACCAGTGAAATACTTTTGGGCATGTCTTCACTTGCCAAGCAAAGGATTTCAATTTATCAACCAAAAATGCAAGAGCCAGTTTATGCTTTCTCAGCTAAAATAGACCTGTAAGATCAGGCAGCCTAAAACTGCCACCCAAGACAGTTCAAGTACATGTTGATCTAAACAACCACCCACGTTAGATATATATAGCGCAAAGAAAGATTACAGACAGCTACATGCACCATGAATTTTCAGTCAAAATGACACAAGAGCAAACACAACAGACTTCAGCTGAGAGTTCCAAGTTTGAATGCCATAAGAAAATATATTCTGCTGTCCACAGAGGTTTATGGTTCTGTTTTTTTAACCTGCAGTGAGAGGAGGCTTATATAATATGTTCCCAAAGAAACACTTCTTCAACCAATGATCCATAACCGAAGCCAGCTACGTATAAATTGATGTAGAGAAAGTTGCTCAGGTTCTGCTCTTTGTTGATACAAAAGGATTTTAGTTGAACATAATAGTTGATCCTACTATCGTTTTCCTCAGAAAAGTTTATAATTACAGGCAACTGAATGCTCAGAAAAAAGATCCGCAACAGTAGCCTTGCTTTCAGAACTAAATACATGAATACGTACATTAGTTATGGATAAATCAACAGAAATCAAGACAGTGGGCATGACCCTCCTTTTTCTATCCATTTGTTCCAATCTGATCCCAAATATCTTTTTTCAATTGGACATGGGTCAATGGGAACAATGCTGTACGGAAGCCCATGCAAAAGATCCCAAGATCTTTCTCTGGTTGTTGTTGGTTGTTGTTGTTGTTGTTTTTGCATATATGATCCAAAATCAGGTTTGGAGCACTGTGGCTATTACTTGCCATTGTTTGTGCCACTGCGGCTATCATTTTGATATAGTGGGAGAGGAGTAGTAGATGAGAAATGGTCAGTGTAGTACTTACTCCATTTGGAATGAAGAATGAGGCTATAAAATAACTAATGCAGAAAAAAGTGTTAGTAATGAATAGCAATAGCACTTAGACTTATACACCGCTTCATAGTGTTTTACATAGTGTTTTCTCTAAGCAGTTTGCAGAGTCAGCATATTGCCGCCAACAATCTGGGCAATAGTTATTCAGATAAATTTTCTTTGTTAGTAGAGAATATATTTTTATTATCTTAATATGCATTGAATGTTGACTGTCTAATGTGATCTGGCTCCTTATGTTACAAACACTTATGCACCAAAAATGTGAGCATTTCATTCTGTGCACATATTTCTCATTCAAAATCCATTGGCATTTGAGTGCTTTTGCACTGATGAATCAGTACTTGGCAATCACAAAGACAGAATTCAGTAATTTATGCCTGTTTTATTGTAACCTGACAGATCCTATAAGAGGGAGTAAATAGTTGGCTGGAGTTTTTGAAGAATATTATGCAACCTGGAGGAACTCTTCAAGAGTGAAAATCTGAATTCAGGAACTCGTGATAGGAAATAAATATTTAGGTCTGTGGTCTTTTTGTCTGTTCCAATTGCATTATCTATAGCAGAGATGAAGTCCTGTGAATATATAGTGTTTTCCAAAAAAATGACATGTAATTTTGCAAAACGCATATATATATGCACCATAAAAGTGCTTATCAAAAGTCTATATAATCTGAGCATTAATATTTATGATGGAAAATATGTAGGTTTTCAAGGCTTTAAAACACAGTCTCAGGATTAATATTTATTTCTGAAATATTTTTCATGTGTCAGCTCATAGTATATTTGTTAGAAAATTGCAGTTTTTAAAGTAGACTTACTCAGTGAAAACAGAAGTCTTGGCAATTGCTGATTATCATTTTTCAGCAAGGATCAACCATTTTATTAATATTGCAGATTAGGAATGTTCCCTACTTGATCCCATAAGCAGAAGAACTGTTTAACCTTAAATGATATAAATAGCTCATCTATCTATTTGTTCCCTTTATATAGTTCATTTATCTTGTTTATGTATTTGTCTTCCAAACTATTATTATTGTAATAGATATTTACAATATCTATATTGTGTTATACAATACAGTACAATAAAAGGTAAAGATAAAGGTTCCCCTTGTACATATGTGCTAGTTGTTCCTGACTCTAGGGGGCGGGGCTCATTTCCGTTTCGAAGCTGAAGAGCCAGCGCTGTCCGAAGACATCTTCGTGGTCATGTGGCCAGCATGACTAAACACCAAAGGTGCATGGAACGCTGTTGTCTTCCCACCAAAGTGGTTCACAACCCCTAGTGATCACAGAAAAGGAAGTGCAAGACCTATTTCACAGACAAAAGCCAGGAAAAGCTCCAGGCCCAGACAACTCCTTCTTGCTTAAAAGTCTGTGCTGACCAATTGGCCCCCATCTTTACCCGTATCTTCAATAAATCACTAGAGATGTGCTATGTTCCTTCTTGATTCAAACGCTCTACCATCATCCCAGTGCCGAAGACCACTATCAAGGAACTGAATGACTACAGACCAGTTGCTTTAACACCTGTAGTCATGAAAACCTTTGAAAGGCTAGTGCTGTCCCACTTGAAAACCATCACGGATCCACTGTTAGACCCCTTGCAATTTGCATACTGAGCCAATAGATCAACAGATGATGCTCTTAATATGGCTCTGCACTACATCCTACCACATCTTGAATCTCCAAAGACCTATGCAAGGGTCCTCTTTGTAGACTTTAGTTCAGCATTCAATACCATCATTCCAGACACTCTTCTAACTAAGCTAAACCAGTTACAGGTACATGAATAGACTTGTAAGTGGATCACAAGCTTCCTAACAAACAGGAAGCAGCAGGTGAAGCTAAGCAGGATCACATCAGATACCTGTACAATTAGCACAGGGGGCCCCCAAGGCTGTGTGCTCTCCCCACTTCTCTTTTCTCTGTATACCAATGGCTGCATCTCCAACGATCCATCTGTTAAACTACTGAAGTTCGCAGATGACACAACAGTGATCGGTCTCATTCGAGACAATGATGAATCCGCATACAGATGGGAGATCAAATGACTAGCCTGGTGGTGTGACCGAAACAATCTGGAACTGAACACACTCAAAACCGTAAAAATAATGGTAGACTTTAGGCGAAACCCTTCCATACTTCCACCTGTCACAATACTAGACAATACAGTATCAACAGTAGAAACCTTCAAATTTCTAGGTTTTACCATATCACAAGATCTAAAATGGACAACTAACATCAAAAACATCATCAAAAAAGGACAACAAAGAATGTTCTTTCTGCGCCAACTCAGAAAGCTCAAACTGCCCAAGGAGCTGCTGATTCAGTTCTACAGAGGAATTATTGAGTCTGTCATTTACACCTCTATAACTGTCTGGTGTGGTTCTGCAACCCAACAAGACAGACACAGACTTCAGAGAATAATTAGAACTGCAGAAAAAACAATTGCTGCCAACCTGCCTTCCATTGAGGACCTGTATACTGCATGAGTCAAAAAGAGGGCTGTGAAAATATTTACAGACCCCTCACATCCTGGACATAAACTGTTTTAACTCCTACCCTCAAAACGACGCTATAGAGCACTGCACACCAGAACAACTAGACACAAGAACAGTTTTTTCCCTGAACGCCATCACTCTGCTAAACAAATAATTCCCTCAACACTGTCCAACTATTTACTAAATCTGCACTATTAATCTTCTCATCGTTCCCATCACCCATCTCCTTCCACTTATGACTGTCTGATTGTAACTTTGTTGCTTGTATCCTATGATTTATACTGATATTGTTTCCTGATTGCTTATTTGTAGCCTATGACTATCATTAAGTGTTGTATCATTAAGTGTTAGATTTGTACCCTATGACTATAATTAAGTATTGTAAGTATTGTACCTTGATGAAGGTATCTTTTCTTTTATGTACACTGAGACCATATGCACCAAGACAAATTCCTTGTGTGTCCAATCACACTTGGCCAATAAAATTCTATTCTATTCTATTCTATTCTATTCTATTCTGTTCTGTTCTGTTCTGTTCTGTTCTGTTCTGTTCTGTTCTGTTCTGTTCTGTTCTGTTCTGTTCTATTCTTCTCTTCTCTCCCTTAGGCTTGCCCCACAGAAGCCTCCCCTATCCTATCCCCTGGTTGCTGCTGTGAAAGTAAAAGTAAAACTGAAACTCCTCTCCTCTGCTTGTGTTTTGCACTTTTCAGGTTGGGAAGGGGAGTAGAACTCCTTAGCATGAGAGGGCTGTTTGGAAAGTGAAACAGTATTTGCTGTGTGAGCAAGAAGGAGACAGGAAGGAGCCTGGCTGTGGCTTAGCTAAAGTGTTCTGTATTAAAGCTGCTTCCTGCTGTAAAAGTAAAACTGAAAGTGAAACTCCTCTCCTCTGCTTGTGTTTTGCATTTGGAACAGATTTCTTTTCAGGTGGGGAGGGAGAGTAGAATTACTTAGCATCAGAACGTGTTAATAATAATATAGGAAATACTAATGCTCTGATGGTGATTTCAAAAAATCTTTTCTTAGTGAGCACCTAGAAGCCAAGAGGAACATATGTGGCAAATTTCAAGTTTGTAGGCTTTACGGTTCTGGAGATTTCATGATTACAGTGTGAGTGTTTTTCACTTTTATATATATAGATGAAGGATGCTGAAGTCACTTAATTGGGAAATAACTGTACATCCAGTATGCATCTAAAAAAAGGGTACATATATAATTACAGTTTCCAGATCTCTTACAACCCTTTACTTGGAATCATATGGCACAAAAGCACTGTGATTTGGAACCAACCATTCCCTTCTTTCCCATCTGAGATGGTCTCCTGTGCTTGTTGTTAAATAATTACCAGGTGGCTGCCTCTATCTGGATTGTTGATGAGATCAAGGTGAAAGCCTTGTCCAATATAAACCCATCTCTTATTAACTACATAGACATATCAATGGATTTTTCTTGTCAAAATTGGAAATAATTTGCCATTGCCTTTTAGGCAGTGGTGGAATTCAATTTTTTTTTATTACTACCAGTTCTATGGGTGTGGCTTGGTGGGCATGATGTGGCTTGGTGGGCGTGGCTTGGTGGGTGTGGCAAGGGAAGGATACTGCAAAATCTCCATTCCCATTCCAGGGGAAGAATATTGCAAAATCTCCATTCCCACCCCACTACGGGGCCAGCCAGAGGTGGTATTTACCAGTTCTCTGAACTACTCAAAATTTCCGCTACCAGTTCTCCAGAACCTGCTGAATTTCACCCCTGCTTTTAGGTATGCCCCTGATCTTTTCTGGTGGGGTGCCATTGAGGTGAGAGAAAGAATTTGACATTTACCACTACTGATATACTAACATACTTTCCCCTTATCCTCTAAATGACCAAAGAAAACACACACAGCAAATACTGTTTCACTTTCCAAACAGCCCTCTCATGCTAAGGTGTTCTGGATTAATGTTTTATTTATGAAATGTGAATTCTTCCTTCAATATCAGGAATCTATGAGATTTTCTCTTTTTTAAAAAAATTTTTTTTTTATTAAACTTTAACTTTTAAAAACAAAATAAAGAAAAATAGAACAAAAAACAAAAACACATTAAAAACACATAACAGACATAACATTACATATTTTACAGCTTGCCCTATCGGCAATGATATATATTCTCTGTTCTTATTTACTCGTTCCTCTACATGCTTATATTTACATTGGTTTCTATTTACCAATCCATCCTTATCCGGTTAACACAATTCAATGGTTTACACCTCCTAATTTTAATTTAATTAGGTTAACATTCCAATTTATTATTTTGATTTCTTTTTTCTAACCAATCATATAATTTATTCCACACTTTGTAGTATCCCGACTCTTCCCTTTCCTTAATTTCTAGCATCATCTTGTCCATTTCTGCACACTGTAAGATTTTTCGGATTATTATTTCCTCTCCTGGAACATTGTTTTGTTTCCATCCATATGCAACAGCGATCCTTGCTGCCGTTAATATATGAAATATTAAGTATTGCAAAGATTTGTCTATGTTTAGGTTAATTGTTCCTAATAAATAAAATTCTGGTTTAAATTCCATTTTTAGTTAGGTAATTTCCTCTAGCCAATTTTTGATTTTTTGCCAAATTTTTTTTATCTTGGGGCACATCCACCACATATGGTAGTATGTGCCTAGCTTATACCCACATCTCCAACAATTTGGTGGTGAATTTGGGAACATTTTGGCCAATCTCGCTGGTGCAAAATGCCATCTATGAAACATTTTATACAGATTTTCTTTATAGTCTACTGCCATTGTTAATTTATAATTTCTATCCCACAATTTGTCCCACTTTTCTAATTCTATATTATGCCCGAAGTTTTGCGAACAGATCATCGTTTCTTTTACTGTTTCATCTTCCACTTTGTATTTTAAGAGGAAATTATAAATTTTTGTGATCATTTTCCCCCCGGATCCTAATAGAATTTTGTTTATATCCAACTGTTCTCTATGTATGCCATATTGCTCCTGATCTTTCTTGAATCTGGTTTTTATTTGTAGATATGGCCACCATTCCATGTTTAATCCTTGAATTGATTTTAATTCCCTTTTTTCATTGAGTAGCTCTGCGAATTGCATCGGGCCAATGGGCATAGGTAGAATTCTTGTTTTCTTATTTTCCTCCCCCAAAATTATGGTGCGTCTTATACACCGGTGCATCTTATACACCAAAAAATACGATAAATAAGTGACACAAAATGCAGGAACATTCGGATCTAGCCTTTACCCAGTGCATAATTAAAATTTGAATTTAGTTTCTATGATGCAAGCTATGATAATATTTAAAAAGTGGACAAATCCGTGTCTGATAAGATTATGAGAGTGATGAATAGTGATGATTGCATGCTGTTTCTTACATCAAGGCAGTGTCTTGCTTATGAACTTCTTGGCCGTTATTTGGCATAGAATGCTAGATTGAAGAAAGCAAGGAACATATAGAATTATCTGTATTGATAAATTGGCATCCAAGCGATGTGAAGATGTCATTTTACATTTAGAGCATAATCCTATCATTTGGTGTTCTGCAGAAGCAAATCCCACTGAATTTGGGAACACTTAGTCTACCGCAGGGGTGTCCAACCCTGGCAACTTTAAGACTTGTGGACTTCAGCTCCCAGAATTCTCCAACCACCTATGCTGAGGTCCACAAATTTTAAAGTTGCCAAGGTTGGATACCTCTAGTCTACATTTATCGGTATTCAAAAAAATCAGCTTCCTCTAGAAGTTTGTGGGTTTCCTTTTATTTGCATGACTACTATTGAGAATTCTAGAAGTTGAAGTCCATATACTGTAGCTGGAGAATGCCAAAATTGGTTTATAGGACTGCAGTCTAAACCATTGTCTCACCACCTACTTTTCCTATTTACATCTCAACATGGAGGAAACATGCTCTATTTTTCCTGCCATGTCTCCATGATATTGTCATCATTTCATTCCCAGCCCAAGAGTGAAACAGGCTGAAGTGATCCTCCACTAAACTAATACTTCACCCTTACACTGACAGCATCCAAGGGCATCTGTTAAGCCTTGTCACCCATTATTTTGAAGAGAAGTCAGGCAATTAACCTGGGAAGAAATGCAGTAGAAACATGATAGAGATCAGTAACGGGGAGAGCAAATATTATGCTAGTATAGTTCTCTGACAACTCATGCATGCAAGGATTGTTCTTCAGCTCAGCAGCGGAAAAAGCCCCATGTGGCCCATAGATCACATGGCATAAAATTATCTGCAAAAACAATTCAAATTGATCTGATGTGGTCTAGTTAATTAATTACAGAAATTTCTACACAGCATTTTAAATTTGGAGTTATTGTTTGACGGAGTTGTTTTCCTTCTGAAAACTACTGCTTCTTTCTTCTAAGAAAAAGGAAAGATAATTTATAATTGGCATCAGTGGGGAACAAATCATGATTCAATTTCTGTCTGGAAAGTGAAAAAAAAAGTTCATAGACAGAAAGTTTTTCCATTTTGTAAGGATGTGATTAGTTAAGGTGCTGGAAGTACGTGATGTGATATCCCTTGAAAATACTTTACCAGTCAAAAGCCATGCATTTTGGAGTGTAATGTCAAAGTAATAAGCATTTACATAGCCATTCCAGGAATAATGAATTGCTACAATAATGAAGGTTGTTTGTTTTATTATCATAGAATCTCATAAAATCAGCATTCTGGAAAACTGAAGTAAGAGTCTGAAACAACTTTACTATAGAAAATAGAAAATCAACTATAGCTATTTATCTTTTCAAACAGACCTGAGCAGGATTTACCAACATTTTGGATGCTCTGTGAAACAATGAACAATTTAGCTACTAATATGATTTTAATTATAATATTTTCAATTCACATGAAGGGGGGAAAGGAGAATGGCTACTGCCAATCATCTGCATTTTTCCAATGCTGCAGAACAATTTACAGTCAAAAAAATATTTAGAAGGATTATGTTAAATTAAAAGGCTAATTTAGTTCAGGAAGATTTAAGCCAAAACAGCACTTCCATTTCCGATTACTGGCATTTAGAGCAGAGTTCCCTAACCTTTCTGACTTTGTGGAATGGCGGGGAGAGGGGGAGAGAGGGGATAGTTCCTGGGAGCAGTAGGCAAGCGCATGTGTGCACATTCCTGCCTCTCATGCAAATGAAGTGGCACATGTACACTTGCCTGCTACTCACGTAAGTGGGGATGCCTGTGTGTGCTTGCCCGCCACTTCTGCAGCCTGGTTCAGAAAAGTTCAAGACCTAGTTCGCCTGATTTAGAGGAACATTATTTCTGATTCTGAGAGTACCAGTATCTGTCATCAGCATTATTTTCTCAATCATCTGATTCTATTCTAAAACTATTTAGGTCATCAGAAATTACCATATCATTGTAATCATAGCTTCTGCCCTTTAATTATATATTTCCTGTTGAGTCTAGGAAGTCAGATTTCTGAGTAGGCCTCCTTAGGATTGTTCTGCATTGATCACACTGGACATAAAGGAATCAGGAACATTTCGGAAACCACTGATTTCTTTGGGGATTAAATGGGATTAAAAATCTCACTTTCTGAAAAAATAATTTTTCTGGCAGACCTTAAAAAAAAGCTGGAGGAAAATTGTCCTTCTTATGCACGGATTTAAACTTTAACTTTCCCTCACTATTCTGGTTCTTTTATTATAGCACTATGGTTATCACATGAATTTGTGATTACAGAGGTTACAGAATTTCAAGATGGCAGCACATTGCCTGGCTGCAGCTGCTTCAGCTTTCAAAAGTTTTGGGATTTTGGAGATGAAAGAATCATTCAGATTGAGTGATTCTTTAAAAATTGTAAAAGTGAAATAAGTGAAAGGAAGTGAAATAAGAAAACCTAAAACTCTGAAAAAGGTATAAAAATCAAAAATTTGATGAGAAATGAATTAAATTTATCAGAGATAAATGCAAAGATTTTCATTGAAGAAACCAAAATCAAATGGACATGGAATAGAATGACAGTTATCTGACTTGGTAGTACTATTTGTGAACAGGTCTTGGAATTGTAGTTGATTGAAAACAGAACACAAATTAACTATTTGATATGGTGGTACAAAATACGAATGCAGTTTAAACTGCATCAACACAATTAAAGATTCTAAATCATTAAACATACTTCTGTGTTGAGTATTTTGTTAAGTACTATGTTAAATACTGGATATTGCATTTAAAAAAGGATTTTAAAAACCACCAAAAACCCAGAGAAGAGCCACAAGAATGTTCATGAGATTAGAAATAAGTCCTCTAAAGTGAGATTGAAGGAATTGGAAACTTATAGTTTAGAGAATACTGAGGAAAAAGAACATTCTAAAGAAAGTCAAGTCTTGTTCACCATCATTTTGGACTAGATGATATAGAACCATGATGGCGAACCTATGGCATGTGGGCCAGAGGTGGCCCGCAGAGCCCTCTCTGTGGGCATGCACACTATAGCCCCAGCTCAGCCAGCCAGTTGTTGGATTTCCAAGGCACGCATGAGTGCTGACCAGTTGGTCATCAAGCAAACAATTCTGTCAAACCAGTGCAAACCAGCTGAATTCCCACCACTGCATATACATATACATGCTGTTGGAACAAAATTGCAGGTATCTTTGCTGCCTTCCTTCCCTCCCATTCTCCCCATCATCAACACAACAGAGTTGCCAAGAAATATAGCAGCTGGCAAGACAATTGTGTACAGTTTAAAGAAGTGACACCCACAAACCAACATGCCATTTCTTTCTTCTCCAGCTTGGACTACCTCATGATTCCTCCTTTGTAATGAATGCCTTATCAATCAAAGGCAAGATAAAAACTGAAATAATAAAGTGCCTTGGTTGCTACTCATAAGTCCTGAGACAATCTTCTTACCAAGTTCTTATTGGTAGTTGATTTCCCTTCTCCTGCTTCATTTTATCAGGTGGTGCAGTGGTGCAGTGGTGCAGTGGTTAGCATGCAGCACTGAAACCTACTTCTGCTGACTGATGGCTACCAGCAATTCAGCAGTTCGATTCTCACCTGCTCAAGGTTAACTCAGCCTTCCATCCTTCTGCGGTCCATAAAATCAGGACCCAGATTGTTGGGGGCAATATTCTGACTCTGTAAACTGCTTAGAGAGGACTATAGTGCACTGTGAAGCTGTTTATAAGTCTAAATGCTATTGTTATTTCAGGATAGCTACAAAAAGGCCAATGGAGCCATAGGAGTAGGTTCATTTTTTAAAAATTTAAATATGGAATTATCCCTAAATTTGTGTGGTTCTGAGGATGCTTGGTGCCAGACCCCTTTATTTAATCTCTCTTTCTTTCTTGTCATGGGCATATGCAGAAATATGTTTCCAAAACTTTTCAGGCATATCAAGTTACTCTTCCTTTGCCCTTGCACCCACACTCTTTTCGATTCCAACATAGCTTCAGTAGAGATTTTTTCAGGTGACATCAAGCAGGTCACAAAAGCTGATGCATTTAAATAAATGTGCCAGTCAAAAACATTTGCTACCAGTCTTCCTCTGATTTCAAGCAGATGCATTTAAGTATCCAATTGACTAAAAAATAAATTAAAAAAAAATCTAGGATGGGGTTTGCAGGATGTTGTCTTGATTTAAAATCAACATTTATTTACATAAGGCTAGCATCTTTGTTACTTTCATTGCCCTTAGATCTGCGAACTAAAATTCTGTTCTCCCTTAATTTTATAGAGTCAGGTTGGATTGAGCAGGGATTTAATGTTCTAGCACCATGATGGCGAACCTATGGCACACGTGCCACAAGTGGCACACAGAACCCTCTCTGCAGGCACACAAGCTATTGCCCCAGCTCAGCTCCAACGTGTATGCCTCCCGCTGGCCAGTTGGCTTTCGAGTCTCTGCTGCGTATGTGTGTGGGGGCAGGGTGCATGCAGGAAATGCATGAGGGTGCAGGGGTTTGCAAGCCCATGCACAGGGGTCGTGGCACATGGGGGATTGTGGCATATGCGGGGGTCATGTCGCATGCAGGGGTTGTGCATGCATGCGCAGGGGGTGGCAGGGGGCATGTGGGGGCCATGAATGCATGCATGGGGGGGAGGAGGAGCACATGGGGTCATGTATGCATGCGTGGGGGTCAAAGGGAGTACTGGGGGGTCACACATGCATGAGTGGGGGGTGGAGTGTCCGGGGAGGGGTCGTGCATGCATTGCATTTTGGGGTGCGCGTACGTGCGCTTTCAGCACAAAACAACAAAAAAGTTACCAGTCATAGTTCTAGTGTCAGCTTTGGATGCTGACATCTAGCATATAGGGGCAGAATTCATATTCTCCTTTTATATCTTGCAGAGAAATAGATTTATAAATACAGGTAGTCCTTCACGTACAGTCATTTGTTTAGTGACCATTCAAAGTTGCAATGGCACTGAAAAAAGTGACTTATGACTGGTCCTTGCACTTTCAACCATCGTAGCATCCCCACGGCACATAACAAAAAATTGGCAGCCTGCAACCAGTGTGTATTTATGATAGATGTAGCATCCAGGGGTAGTTACTATTTGTGACCTTCCCGGCCAGCAGGAGACTCTGCCCACCCACCAGGATGTCATTACGTCCCTTTGTGTGCCTGCTATGTGCACGCACAGAAAAGTTGCGCATGCACATAGCATGCACATGCTCCAGTATGCTCCCATTCCCAAACCGGTAGCAAAGGTAAATGGATTTCACCGCTGGGAGTACCTGTAAGTTAAGGAAACCTGTATTGTTTTAGACTACATTAGAATCTAAAGTAGTACTGTAGAATCTACTGTAGAATCTAAAGAGAACTGCAGTCCCTTGGACTGCAAGGCGATCAAACCAGTCAGTCGTAGAGGAGCTCAACCCTGACTGCTCTTTAGAAGGCCAGATCCTGAAGATGAAACTCAAATACTTCGGCCACCTAATGAGAAGGAAGGACTCACTGGAGAAGAGCCTAATGCTGGGAAAGATTGAGGGCCAAAGAAGAAGGGGATGACAGAGAATGAGGTGGCTGGATGGAGTCACTGAAGCAGTCGGAGTGAGCATAAATGGACTCCGGGGGATGGTAGAGGACAGGAAGGCCTGGAGGAACGTTGTCCATGGGGTCCTGATAGGTTGGACATGACTTTGCAACTAACAACAACAGAATCTAAAGTATGACTGCCTTCTTAGCAGTTCCAAAAGAAAAGCTTAGTAAACAAAATGTTATTTTGCCTGCAGGTAATTCTTGCTTGTCCTAAGCGGCAAGATGCATGGTTGCGGTTATCAATATAAGAAACATAGATTAAGCTTCATTTTCAGACATATATGAAGTAAATAATATAAGCATTGAGAGCCCTCTGTCTCTGGCAATTTATATGCACATTCTGATGTTGGGGAAAGGAGGCACAGTTCATTGTCTGCAAACCCCAAGAGCTATTAATTCCTCTAGTGGTTTTCATGAAAACAAGATCCACTTTATAACTCATACATATGTAACTACATTTTGAATAAGAATCTGTCTTCAGGGACATGAAATATATACATGAAATCGATAGGAAACTGAGGCTTCTGTCATAATAAACACAGTTATCCATGAAGGCTATAAATAATGGAGTCTTTCTCCACGTTCATTCTTAAGCTAATTCTCTAATATATGGGAACTGCTGTACACAGCAAAAAGCCTTTCTAGCCACCTCTACAGTTAACTTAGTGTCAGAAAAGCATGTGGTTCTTTTTTTTTTAAGTATCTGGGAGCAATGTTATTTATATCACAAGAGGCAAAGAGGATTTTGTCTGCAATGTGATCTGACTATACCACAGGTCAGTGCGCCACTGAAGTTGATTTAATTATCAGATGACTTGCAGCTACTGAAAACATCTGGGAATCAGTGTCAGCCACTGCTGTGCTCACATGGGTCAGGCAGTCCTGCCTTGTGCTTAGCAATTGGTCCTGCTACAATTCAGCAAGATTCAAGAATGTGTCCAGAGCTTCATCCTGAATGAATCTTGACCTCAGTCGCCCTGTTTGCAGCATGTTGTTTTAAACTCCCTCACAGCTCCCTTTGGTATTATTGTTCATTCTGTGTGGTTGTCGGAATGTGAATATATATTAGAGAAGTCTATTATCTGCTACTCCTGTTTTTTTAAATAATTCTGTAAAATCATTTCATGATCTGCTTCACTATGCAAATACATCAGTAGCGCTATTTTCTAGGCATGCCCAGAAGATCCCAGGAGGACCTCAAAGGCATGCATACACATGACCAGAAGATCCCAGGAGAACCTCAAAGCAGCCACATTCAGCCTTCAAAGCAGCTGCAGTCATTTTGTAGTTTCAAGGGAGTAGATCTAAAGATGTGCTTTGCTCACTGAGTGGTTTTATACAAGTCAACTGTTTTGTATTGTCCAAGTGCAAAACCACTAAAAAAAAATACAGCAAAACAAAAATCAGAGATGGCCAATGACTAAAGCAACAGTAATGAAAATACAAAAAGGAATATCAATTCCATACAGTAGCTCCTATTAATGGATTGAAGTCACAGTAAGGTGCATCTTAGGTGAACCCCATTATGCAAATGGCAGACCAAATACATTCTCAACTTCCAATGGTTCATCACATTTTTTATATGATTCACAGTATTTTTAATTTTTAAAGGAAAAGCAAGGCCTCCCAAAAATATTTTTCATTTGTAAGCAAAGTATCAGTTCTGATTACTGCCTGCAAGGAGATTTATTTGGAACATTCAATGATGTCATCTTGGATTTCTTGAAAGAAGAAAGGAAGGAAAAGATGGGGACTGGGAGTGCCAGTGTAGTGTATTCCATAAGCTACTTTAACAGGAGTCTCAGGCTCAAATACTTATATGGTATTCATATGGTATTTAGTAGGTTATGTTGGATCAATCGCTACGTCTTACTTTAACCTACTTCTGAAGATTGTTACGAAGATAACATGGTCAGGAGAGGATTATGCAGCCTTTTTTGAGGTTCTGGAAATGGGAAATCAATGGAATAAATACTACCATCTATAAAGTGGTAGCATTATATTACTCAACCCTATAGTAGTGTGGTGTTTGAGTACAATTCAGTAATAGCTGAGTAAACAGTCTAACCAAACTTGGTCAAGTTGCACTAGCACTGATGATGTTAACCTAGTTTTGGTAATGGAACGTCTGCAAGAAAACAAGCAAGCTCAGAGAGCAACAAAGATCCCTCAAACTTGGTCAATTTACTTATTTATTAATTTGTATTCTGCCTTTGTAATAATTTTTACAAATAGTGAACATATGCAACACATCTTCCTCAGGGGTGAAATCTACTTACCTTCCTTATCGGCTTGGGAGTGCATGCGAGCACGTCACATGCACAGAAAGTAAAAAACACATTACTTCCTGGTTAAAACCAGGAAGTAATGACACCCGGGTGGGTGGGTGGAGCTTTACTCTGCTATTGCTACCGGATCGCCGAACTACCGACCACGATCGCTACCAGATCACGCAATCCGGTCCAATCCAGTAGCCACAGGGCCTCTGTGGCTCAGACTGGTAAGACAGTCTGTTATTAACACAGCTGCCTGCAATTACTGCAGGTTCTAGTCCCACCAGGCCCAAGGTTGACTCAGCCTTCCATCCTTTATAAGGTAGGTAAAATGAGGACCCAGATTGTTGGGGGCAATATGTTGACTTTGTATATAAGTATACAAATAGGATGAAGACTATTGCTAACATAGTGTAAGCCGCCCTGAGTCTTCGGAGAAGGGCGGGATATAAATGCAAAAAAAATAAATAAATACCCCTGATCTTCCTCCTATTTTTCCCACAACAGCAACCTGTGAGTTGAGTTGGGCTGAGAGACTGAGGGACTGGCTCAAGGTCAGCTAGCAGATTTCATGGCCAAAGTGGGACTTCAATTCATG
Organism: Ahaetulla prasina; assembly: GCF_028640845.1. Lineage (NCBI taxonomy): Eukaryota > Metazoa > Chordata > Lepidosauria > Squamata > Colubridae > Ahaetulla > Ahaetulla prasina. The sequence continues at coordinate 276,793,419 of NC_080539.1, read as the reverse complement.
TTCTCCTGCTCTCTAGCTTGGTGCCTTAACCACTAGACCATCCAATTCGAACCAAGTAAGTTTGAGTGGCTTGCAAAAATGAAACCAAACCAAACCAAACAATGAGCAACAATAGGGGACCTGGCTCACATTCATACCCTCTCCTGATGAGAAATTCATCCTGGCCCCAATACTCAGGATACCTACATTTTAAAAGCTTCCATAGGACAGCAAAATCATGGCCAGCGGAACACAGTAAAAGTAATATGAACTGTTGTACCTTAATAGCACCAGGGTGACATCTACCCTGTATGGTTAGATGTGTAGAGTAAGCTGTCCTTGCATGAGAAATGTTGAACAGGTAGTACCAGTATTGATCAAATGAGATTGGATAGAAGAAACGTTGCCTTCAATAATTAGAGAAAATACACAGAGATTTAACTATTAAACAAAGCAAAGTTTTTCCAAATCTTTACTCAGGAACCTGAATAAGAACAACAAATAAAACAATTTCTTTTGATATTCCTTGCATATGTCAAAAATAAGTTTTTTCTCTCTCTGAGAAACCAGGAAGATCAGAAAAGGATTTATGATCTCTTTCTGTTTGAAATTGCTGATCTGCACATTTAAATACTGACCACGTAGAATTTGTTTACATTTTTTTTGTTAGATCAAATATCTCCACTGATCTAATAAGCTTCTGTGCATTCCTCCCTGCAACAGCCTAGATAATGAATTAACTCCCCTTCATCGTAAGCCAAATCAATCAGATAAAAGAATGTTATAAGCATTTAGCAGCACCAAACAAGATGCCTGAAGCTACAGATACTCCAATGACAGATAAGGATGCATCCTTTGGTAAAACAATCCAGATTCAGTGTAATAAATCAAGCTGTATTTTAAAAAAATTAAATATCAAATTGCTAAACATCCATTCTCCAGGAAAATAAATGTTTTTCAAATATATTGTGATACCTACATATATTGTTATGACAAATTAATTAAATAAATAAATAAATAAATATCTCTAACTAAAACATACAACTTTATGTATTTTGGAGTGCTGTTTTGTAATCAATCGAAGAGTTAATTTTGAACTTCTAACGCAGATATTTATTTACATAAAGTGTTCCATTTTAATGTCAAATTGTCTTTTGATAACCTCAAGGGGAAAAACTGTAAGAAATCCATTCAACAATGCCAGACAGCGGCCTACCCTGCAAATTTGGCTACATTTCATTTCAGTGCAAATTAAATGAAAGTGAGTGTTTATAATCAACAGTTCTGAATTTAATAATTTCTGCATTCTGTCACATTAGGTTCAGTGACCATTTGTGGAGAGAATCCAGGGGATACATCTAAGGATTCAGAGACATGCATAAGATCCTGGGCCAACAGAGAGTTGAAACCAAATAGTCCTCAGAAGGGCCCAAATATTACTTTCATTTATACATACATCCTCCATCCAGTGGTGGGATTCAGCCAGTTCGCACCACTTCGGGAGAACCGGTTGTTAACGTTCTGAGCAGTTTGATGAACTGGTTGTTGGAAGAAATCATTAGGGCAGAGAACCGGTTGTTAAATTATTTGAATCCCATCAATGCCTCCATCCATCTAGTAACTAAGTTGTGGAGGAATTTTAATTCATTTGTCTACCTTTACCCCTTGGATTTTACAGGAAGACAAATAAAAGGGATGCGGTGGCTCAGTGGCTGAGATGCTGAGCTTGTCGATCGAAAGGTCGGCAGTTCAGCGGTTCGAATCCCTAGTGCTGCATAATGGAGTGAGCTCCCATTACTTGTCCCAGCTTCTGCCAACCTAGTAGTTTGAAAGCAGGTTAAAAATGCAAGTAGAAAAATAGGGACCACCTTTGGTGGGAAGGTAACAGTGTTCCGTGCGCCTTTGGCATTGAGTCATGCTGGCCATATGATCACGGAAACATCTTCAAACAATGCTGGCTCTTCGGCTTTGAAACGGAGATAAGCACTGTCCCCTAGAGTTGAGAATGACTAGTGAGGGGAACTTTTACCTTTACCTTACCTCTACCTCTTGGATTTTACAGGAAGAAAAATAAAAGTAGTTTTCCATCTTGGAATTTTCAAGCCCACGATGTGTTTTTGTTCTACAAAACTTAATAGTAGGCCTTTGTTATAGAAACAATTGTAGCAGACAGGCTCCTTTGAATGGATTTGCTAGATGGGTAGGCAGTTAAGGCAAAAGGTTGCATGCAACGAAGTAGAAGGGACGGTTGTCCTAGCAAGAACTTACCATTCTGACACCCTTTTTATGAGGGGTCAAATGCTAGATGGAAATAACTCTTCTGATTACAGTTTCCAGTTTCTAATTTTTAAAGCACTTCATTTTATGTGTGCCAGTGAGGATCTTATGGCTGTTGTTATGTTGAAGAGTTCAAAGAATATTATACACAAATGCTTCCAGACAGAGTTGAAGGAAATGTGGGGAAAGATTCACATTTAAATAGCAAAATTTAAATACCAGCTGAAATTTGGCAAGTGTTTCTCATTTTGGTTGGGTTTTTTTGCCATATGGCTATAGTTTGAAGTATAACATTTAAGATTTCTTACATTTATAAAAAGTGTGTTGCAGTCTATTTGTCCAGACTTAATTCTTGAAGAGTCTATTAAAATCAGTTGCGCTTAAACAAGCATAATTACGGTACTTTAAGTCCCATTAATTTCAATGGCTCTGCTACAAGTATGATCAAATCTAGATCTAAAACAAATGTTCCCATCTTAAATTAAAGTCTAAAACAACAAGCATAATATTAATGAAAGCAAAATAATTGATGTGGCAAATGGGTAGGCAAGACTCAGCCCCCACATTTATCGCTTGCCAGCTCTTCATATTAGATACCAAGTTGTCGGTTCAGACATAGTGAATAACTCCTCTAGACAGCTGCATGCTCTGAATTATGTGCAAAGTCAGCTTATCCAAACACTTCCCATTCTGCTAGAGGAAAAAAAAAATCATCTCTTGTAAAAATAACAAAGTTGATGGATGAAAGATTGGAAATCAGAGAACGTTGCAATCTGCCCTCAGTCTCAGATTTAAGGTAGAAAGATTTGTCCAAATATCAGAATTTATTTATTTATTTATTTTATTTATTTATTTATTTTTTATACCGCCCTTCTCCTGAAGGACTCAGGGCGGTGTACAGCCAGAGTAAAATACAAAATATATACAATTAAAACGGATTTAAAATATAAAATTACTAAATGGCTCAGAATTAAAATGAATTTAAAATTTAAAATACTACTAAAACCCAATTTAAAATCAGTCCATTTATGCCAGTCCCGCTTGGATGAATAAATATGTTTTTAGCTCACGACGGAAGGTCCGAAGATCAGGCACTTGACGTAGACCAGGGGGGAGTTCATTCCAGAGCATCGATGCTCCCACAGAGAAGGCCCTACTCCTGGGGGCTGCCAGCCGACATTGTTTGGCGGACGGCACCCTGAGGAGACCCTCTCTATGAGAGCGTACAGGTCGGTGGGAAGCATAGGGTAGCAGCAGGCGGTCTCGTAAGTACCCGGGTCCTAAGCCATGGAGCGCTTTAAAGGTGGTAACCAGAATCTTGAAGCGCACCCGAAAGACCACAGGAAGCCAGTGCAGACTGCGGAGCAGTGGTGTTACATGGGAGCCACGAGCGGCTCCCATTACTACGCGCGCAGCTGCATTCTGGACTAACTGCAGCCTCCGGGTGCACCTCAAGGGCAGCCCCATGTAGAGAGCATTGCAGTAATCCAGCCGAGACGTAACCAGAGCGTGAGTGACTGTGCATAAGGCATCCCGATCAAGGAAGGGACGCAACTGGCGGACCTAGCGGACTTGGTAAAAGGCCCTCCTGGAGACGGCCGCCAGATGTTCATCAAAGGACAGCCGTCCATCCAGGAGGACGCCCAAGTTGCGAACCACCTCCTTTGGGGCCACTAACTCACCCCCAACAGTCAGCTGCAGATGCAGCTGACTGTACCGGGGTGCCGGCATCCACAGACACTCCGTCTTGGCGGGATTGAGCTTGAGTCTGTTTCTCCCCATCCAGACCCATTCAGCTTCCAGGCACCAGGACAACACTTCGACCACTTCGTTGGGGTGATCCGGGGTGGAAAAGTACAGCTGGGTATCATCCGTGTACAGATGATAACTCACCGCAAAACCACTGATGACCTCACCCAGCGGCTTCATATAGATGTTGAACAGGGTAGGCGAGAGAATTGACGCCTGAGGTACCCCACAAGTGAGGCACCTCGAGGACGACCTCTGCCCCCCTGTCAACACCGTCTGTGACCGGTCGGAGAGATAGAAGGAGAACCACCGATAAACGGTGCCTCCCACTCCCAATCCCTCCAACCGGCGCAGCAGGATACCATGGTCGATGGTATCAAAAGCCGCTGAGAGATCTAATAGGACCAGGGCAGAGGAACAACCCCTGTCCCTAGCCCTCCAGAGGTCATTCACCAATGCGACCAAAGCCGTCTCCGTGCTGTAACCGGGTTGGAAGCCGGACTGGAACGGGTCTAGATAGACAGCTTCCTTCAGGTGCCGGGGAAGCTGCCATGCAACCACACTCTCTACAACCTTCGCTAAAAAGCGAAGGTTGGAGACTGGACGGTAATTTCCCAAAATAGCTGGGTCCAGGGAAGGCTTCTTCAGGAGAGGTCTCACCACCGCCTCTTTCAAGGCGGCGGGGAAAACCCCTTCAACCAAAGAAGCATTTATAATCCCCTGGAGCCAGCCTCGCATCACTTCCTGAGCAGCCAGTACTAACCAGGAAGGACACGGGTCCAGTAAACATGTAGTTGCATGCAACCTCCCAGCAGCCTGTCCACGTCCTCGAGAGCCACAGAATCAAACTCATCCCAAATAACCTCCACAAGACGTGTCTCTGCCATCTTGGCTGAATCATCGCAATCATGGTCCAAGCCATCCCGAAGCTGAACGATTTTATTGTATAGATAACCGTTAAACTCTTCAGCTCGTCCCTGTAGGGGGTCATCCCGACCCTCCTGTTGAAGGAGGGAACGGGTCACCCGAAACAGGGCGGCCGGGCGGTTATCTGCCGATGCAATGAGGGTGGAAACGTAGGAACGCTTCGCATCCCTCATTGCCACTAGGTAGGTCTTAGTAAAAGACCTCACTAGTGTCCGATCAGCCTCGGAACGGCTGGACCTCCAAATACTCTCTAGGTGTCTTCACCGGCGTTTCATCTCTCTCAGCTCCTCGGAGAACCAGGGAGCCAATTGAGATCTACGCCGGGTCAGAGGCCGCAAAGGCACGACAGAGTCCAAAGCTCCAGCCGCGGCCCGTTCCCAAGCCGCAACCAGTTCTTCAGTCGTGCCATGGGTAAGATCCTCAGGAAACGGCCCAAGCTCCGTCAGGAACCTCTCCGGGTCCATCAGGCGCCTGGGACGGAACCAATGCATTGGCTCCGTCTCCCTGCGGCAGGGAGCAGCGGTCCGAAAGTCTAGGCGAAGGAGAAAATGATCTGACCATGACACCGGTTCTTTCACTATATCTCCTAAAACCAGATCATTTACCCACTGTCCAGAGATAAAAATCAAGTCTAGCGCGCCTCCCCCAATGTGTGTAGGGCCATCAGTTACTTGAATCAGGTCCAAGGCCGTCATGGAGGCCTGGAACTCCTGAACCACCGTCGATGACAAGCCGGCCGATGGCAAGTTGAAATCTCCCAAGACCAAAAGTCTGGGAACCTCAACTGCCACGCCAGCAAGCACCTCTAGTAGTTCAGGTAGGGCTGTAGTCACGCAGCAAGGAGCCAGGTACGTGATCAACAGCCCCATCTGATTCCGGTGGCCCCACTTCACAAGGAGGGATTCACAGCCAGCTATCTGAGGAACAGTGGACTCCCTCGGCTCCAGACTTTCTCTAATCACAACCGCCACCCCCCCACCCCTACCTTGGGCCCTCGGCTGATGGAATGCACGGAAACCTGGAGGGCACAGTTCAACCAGGGGTACACCCCCTTCTGTGCCCAACCAGGTCTCCGTAATGCCCATAAAGTCCGCGGACTCCCTCTGAATAAGGTCACAAATCAGGGGAGCCTTGTTGACCACGGACCGGGCATTGCAGAGCATCAGCCGAAGACCCAAGCTCTGAGGATCTTGACCATCCGGGGAACGAGTGAGGACTGGGGGGCCGGAGCACGTGATCGCTTTTAAACATCGACCACGTGCTCCCAAAGGACGATATGGCCCCCTGCCTCCGCCATATCTGCCCCTCCCACTTACCGTACTGATGGAATGGTACTCTCTGCTCTGTTCAAACCCCTCCCCCCTGTCTTCGGACCAGCTAAAATAGTGTCGTGAGCACGTGCAAGGACTGGACATACCCTCCCCGACGGGTTTCCCCCAACACCCGCCCTTACCCTCCCCCCCTTTAAAAATTCCCTGTTTAAAAATCCCCAAAGGCTCTTCCTAGACGCATGCCACCTCTGTGGGTCCCAAGACCCGTCATTGAGGCCGGCCCTTGGTAATGCAGTGGGCCATTCCTGCGAGGCGGGGGCACCCCGCAGGCGGAGGAGTTCATGTGCGGAGTATCGCATGTTGAACAGTAGAGACAGCGAGAGAAAGTCATATCCTCAGAATGGACAGGCAAGAAGATGGTCCGACCCATGTGAGGCCACTCTGTCCGGTGGTAAGTCAGAGGGGGCCAACACCCATGTGGCAAATAGGTGAGTAGCGTCGTCATCCCCACCATCGCTGGCACTGTCAATTTCCGGAAAAGGGAGTCCGCCGATAGATCTTATAAAACCGGGTGGAGTCCCCTCCCTCCCCCCCTCTTCCAAACAGGGCGGGGGTCCAAAACCCGTCGAAACCACAATGACCCAGCGAGGAGAATAGTACATGGGGCTAAAAAGGACGCCGTTCTCGAAGCTCACCCCCCGCAGCCTTATTTCCATGCCGCGGTCTCGTCCTACTTCCAGTACCGATGATAAAGGCGGGTGCAGATGTAAGCTCCGCGGACCAGGCGCCGATAGACCAATGCGGGCGTGGGTCGTGTCCTACCGCATATCGCCCCAACCGCCCGCACCATGGCCGCCGCTGTCTGCATCTCCCATCAGGCCCGGTCTTCGTGTCCACCACCTCCGCTAAGGACACATACCTCAGCAGCCCAACAGAGCACTCCCGGGCTGCTGGGAAGATGAAAACCATTCGGTGCCGAGGACGCCAAGATGCCATAAGACGCCAGGAGAATTGCAGGCCGAAGAACAGCCGGCCACCAGCAGGCCGCCAGCAGCAGGCCGCGCGCCTCGCGAAATGGCCGCTCATCCTCTGCTCGCCGCATCGCCGCCCCCCCTGCCCGTTCTCCACAGCTGCTAACTCGAGAAGGTCCAAAGACCCCTCCTGCGGCTGCTGGGATGATAGTCCAGTGGGTCAGGGGGTACAGGCGGCTCGGCGAGTCTCAGGAAGCCACCATTCTGGAGAAAAACATCCCTCGCCGTCTCCCGACTTAGCCGCTAGCCTCCATTCCTCGCGCATGCGCAGAGCCCAATTGAAAGATATAATGGCTGTTGTCTGCTCCCTAGAGAATGAAGACAACTTTAGCTAGGAAATGTGCTGTTTAAGCTCATTTTATTGTCCATGGACGTTATTAACACTGATAATTATGATAGGCTTCCTGTGGAGACATATTTGATCAATTATTGCAGAGGTAGATTGACATGTGGCAAAATAGCCTGCTTCTATGTCTCAATGGATATGAATGAGTTTATGTCTGAGTAATGATTGTGCTGCTCTGGAAAGCCAATGACCAACTGGTCGGCGTGCCTGCACACCTCAGGAACTTGACAACCAGCTGGCTGGTGCACATGCACACCTTGGAAACCCAACAACCAGCTGGCTGAGCTGGGGCAATGGTGGATGTGCCCACAGAGAGGGCTCTGCGTGCTACATCCTGGACATAAACTGTTTCAACTCCTACCCTCAAATTGACGCTATAGAGCACTGCACACCAGAACAACTAGACACAAGAACAGTTTTTCCCCGAAGGCCATCACTCTGCTAAACAAATAATTCCATCAACACTGTCAAACTATTTACTGAATCTGCACTACTATTAATCTTCTCATAGTTCCCATCACCAATCTCTTTCCATTTATGATTGTATGACTATAACTTGTTGCTGGCAATCCTTATGATTTATATTGATATATTGACCATCAATTGTGTTGTAAATGTTGTACCTTGATGAACGTATCTTTTCTTTTATGTACACTGAGAGCATATGCACCAAGACAAATTCCTTGTGTGTCCAATCACACTTGGCCAATAAAAAATTCTATTCTATTCTATTCTATGTGCCATAGGTTCGCCATCATGGTGATCATGCTAAAAGCATTTTAGATGCAATTGTATCAGAACTTTGCAGCAACCATTTCATTTCATCTATGTGTTAACTCGATCACATTTTTAAGAACACTTTTAACATAATTATTATAGATTGTGGCGATTCATTTACTACAGTGTACATGAAAGTCAGGAAATAACAAAACAAAACATCATTATCTATTTGTGTTTGATACAATGCTTCATTTTTCTAGCAGTGTTTCCAATTGATTGATCATCCAAAAGATTAAAATCAACATAAGGGATTTTATGATGGGCTTCAATGTGCAAATGGCAATTCACATTACCAGTTTGTTACCAATAATTATATCTATGTATTTAACCCTCCCCCCACAAATAATAATACTCAGAACACATGAAAAGTTACCCTTTCTAGTGAAAGCCACAAGGGATTTGATTAGCATATAAAGCTCACAATATAAATTTTTAAAACTGAATATTAGGGACAATGATTAATTACTTCTAATATCCTAATTTATTCCACTGAATGGAGCTCCATTTTGCAGTTTATTCCTGCTCTATGTAGGTACTATATAAGACAAAAACTGAAAATTGATTTTTTTCTAATGTCTCTTGCTCTTTTTTATCCTCTATATCAGGGTTCTCCAACCTTGGCAACTTTAAGCCTGGAGGATTTCAAGTCCCAGAATCCCACACCCAGCAAAGCTGGTTGGGGAATTCTGGAAGTTGAAGTCCTCCAGGCTTAAAGTTGCCAAAGTTGGAGAACCCTGCTCTATATATTTATGTTTTATCTTCACCTAAGGCAGGGATTCCCAATCCCCAGCCGGGGCCCATAACCAGGCTGCAGCCTGTTTGGAACTTGGCTGTGCAAGTGGCAGGTGAGCATGTGTGTTCACACAGCTACGCTTGCGTGAGTGGCAGGTGCTTTTGTGTGAAGCTCGCACAAATGGAGCTGCTTGCGAGCATCTGCTGCTCACATACAACCATCTCCTCTTCCCCCCCACCACCAGTCAGCCAAGTGAGAAAGGTTGGAAACCACTGACCAAAGGTTTAAGTGACATTATATCTTTGTATTTTTCTGCCCTGCTTTACCACCATCTCATTGCAGCCAAAGCTTTCTTCAAGTCAAGCTTTTTTTTATATATTTAGCAACTCAGCCCTTCTTCCCCTGCAATTCCAGTTGCCTTCAACCCATTATTTAAATGGCCATTTCCATCAAGTTCCAAACCCTGACATTGTGAAGCAATTTCTTATCTGTCTTGACTAAATGAGAAGAGATACAGTGAAAAAGAGAGCGTTAACGGGAAGAGAAAATTAATATTCAGGATAGGGGCTGACCATAAGTTGGAAAACATACCCAATATGAATAAACTTTTCCCTCTTTCTTACAATCTCTCTTAAACATCTTTTCTCCGAGACTGTAAAGCGCTCCACCCAACCCATACACAGTATTTGAATGAACTTGGGTCTAATTATGTGCACAATTAGAACTCAGATTCTAATTGTGCACATATGAGAACAAGAAGAATAGCACTAAACTCAGTAATGGTCCACACATTTGTATTGCCCTCAGTCCCTCACGTATTGTTGCATAGCATCAAAATTTCCAATATCAGTTCTTCTCAGAGTAAGCAATTAGCGGACTCCTAGAGGTTGCTGAATGACAACTCCCAGCAGCCATAGCTGACATGGCCAATTATGAGGGATGCTGGAAGTTGTCACTCAGCAGCTTTTGGAGCTCCAGGAGGACAGCCTACTTTATTCATGCATTCACATTTATTCAGAGGCTTATCAGGAAATTGTCTGATTCAGAAGAATTGAATGAAGAAGCGCAAACTCCAAAAGCTTCCCAGTTTCAGATGATGGTGGGGGAAGTTCCCAAGCTTGAGCTAGGAAAAGATTCTGGGTCTCATCAGAAGGCTGCACATAGAGAGATGAATGCCATCTGCAGACAAATGATAAGCCACTGCTGGTCAAATAGTAAGCTTATGTGGAATGAACTGGAATGGGAAAAGTTGCAAAAATGCTAAAGTATTCATCTATTGCAATCTTAGAATACCCAGTAACAAAAACATTGGTATGCAGACTATGGGTTAAAGAAGGCTCATTTCTGGAATCAAAAGTCATAAATTCTTCTTCTGAAGTTCCTGTTATCTCCTTTCCTTGGCACTTGAAGTTTTAGTCTGGTTTATGGCTTGCATTGCTGATTTATGTTTCAGCTTTTTCACTTGGTCTGTTACTGAGATCTGCTGGCTTTGACCTGTGCCTTTTTTACTGACTACCAAAGGCTGGTTCTGCCTCCTGACTATAAAATTCTGGCAGAGAAGTTCGCCCTTACAGCAGGATATTGGCTTTCACAGGTTTGTTCTTTATAAATCACCTCAGGCTTTCAGTAAACAGCAGTGATTTAGTTTATTCAGAATAACAGAAATACATAAACTGCTTGCAGGCCTTAAATTGTTTATCTAAGTAAAAGGCCACATTCTGCAGGTAACCTTTGTTCATTTTCTTTCTGCTCGTTCTTTACTATAGAGTATTGCCAACTCATTCTCTTGTACATTAATTAGAATCACATCCCATCACTCCATATATTGTCCCTAAAATCTCACTATTTCTGATTATGCTTCCTCATTTTTCTGCAACATGCTTTTATTTGCCTCTTTGTAGGAACTGTTGGCACAGTCTAAGGGTTTGTAAATCCATTGGAAAGCCTACCTTTCGTGAAGGGTTGAAATCAGTGGTGGGATTCAAATAATTTAACAACCGGTTCTCTGCCCTAATTATTTCTTTCAACAACCAGTTCACCAAACTGCTCAGAAAGTTAACAACCGGTTCTCCCGAAGTGGTGCGAACTGGCTGAATCCCACCACTGGTTGAAATCCTACCGCAAAGGGTTCAAATACAAAAACAGTGGAGGATATTTAATCTGCACCGGCCAATCTGAGAGTATGCAGAGACTTGAAAAGATTGGGATGGGACGCTCAACTTCTGAACAACCTGTCAGGAGCAAAAAAAAAAAAATCCCTCAGGAAAAGAGGAAGGAGAAAGTTCCAGTTTGACATTGTTTATTTGCCTTTCATTATAGGAGAAGAATGTACCTATGGTACCATAGGTTTTAACCAGATAAGGAACTACTTCAAATCTAAAAATTGGTTGGCAAATCAGAAGAAAATAGCCACTACATTCTGGATCCCCCCCCCACATTCCAGAGAAATGTATTCCAGAAAAACAAAAGACAATGAGGTTTAGATAGTTTGTGTGGGAGAAAAAGAGTTAAGACAGATCCTCCCTAGAAGTTCTGAGAATATTCATTTAATGGTGTGAATGGTCTGCTTTAGTTTGGCAAAATTTCTGTTTGTAGGTGAGGAACAACCAAGGAAACTGCTTAGAAGATCTTCAATGTGCCATCTTCTTGGTTTTTGGAGCCTGATAAAGAAATGGTAAATTTGGATGGTCCTTTTCCTGAGTTGTTTTATACATTGGTTTGAATTATCCCTTTATATCCTGAGTCCTGAACTAATTAGAATTAGATGACTTAGTAACCGAACCGTTGTCATGGTCCGATCATTTCCTCCTTCGACTAGACTTCCGAACCGCCATCCACCACCGCAGGGAGACGGAACCTATACGGTGGTTCCGTCCCAGGCGCCTGATGGACCCCGAGAGGTTCCTGACGGAGCTTGGGCCATTCCCTGAGGATCTGGCCCACGGCACGACTGAGGAACTAGTTGCGGCCTGGGAGCGGGCCGCGGCTGGGGCCTTGGACCATGTCATGCCTTTGCGACCTCTGACCCGGCGCAGATCTCGTTTGGCCCCTTGGTTCTCCGAGGGGCTGAGGGAGATGAAACACCGGAGAAGACGTCTAGAGAGCACCTGGAGGTCCAGCCGTTCCGAAGCTGATCGGACACTAGTTAGGTCCTATTCTAGGACCTACCTAGTGGCAATGAGGGAGGCGAGGCACTCATATACCTCCACCCTCATTGCGTTGGCAGATAACCGCCCGGCCGCCCTGTTTCGGGTGACCCGCTCCCTCCTTCCTCAGGAGGTGCGGGGTGGCCCCGTGCAGGGGCGTGCTGGGGAGGTTAGTGGGTATCTTTACGATAAAATCGCCCAGCTCCGGGATGGTCTGGACCGAAATTGGGATGATCCAGGCGAGGGAGAGGAGACACGTCTTGTTGAGTCCATTTGGGATGAGTTTGACCCTGTGGCTCCGAGGGCGTGGACAGGCTGTTGGGAGGCTTCACGCCACTACATGTTTACTGGACCCGTGTCCTTCCTGGCTGGTACTGGCCACTCAGGAGGTGACACGAGGCTGGCTCAGGAGATTATCAACGCTTCTTTGTTGGAAGGGTTTTCCTGCCGCCTTGAAAGAGGCGGTGGTGAGACCCTCCTCAAGAAGCCCTCCTGGACCCAGCTATTTTGGGTAATTATCGTCCAGTCTCCAACCTTCGCTTTGTTGCGAAGGTTGTAGAGAGTGCTGTGGCGCGACAGCTACCCCAATACCTGGATGAAGCCGTCTATCTAGACCCGTTCCAGTCCGGTTTCCGACCCGGGTACAGCACGGAGACAGCTTTGGTCGCATTGGTGGATGATCTCTGGAGGGCCAGGGACAGGGGTTATTCCTCTGCCCTGGTCCTATTAGACCTCTCAGCGGCTTTTGATACCATCGACCATGGTATCCTGCTGCGCCGGTTGGGGGGATTGGGAGTGGGAGGCACCGTATATCGGTGGTTCTCCTCCTATCTCTCTGACCGGTCGCAGAGCGGTGTTGACAGGGGGCAGAGGTCGGCGCGGGACCTCACTTGTGGGGTGCCGCAGGGGTCGATTCTCTCGCCTTCTGTTCAACATCTATATGAAACCGTTGGGTGAGATCATCAGTGGCTTTGGGGTGAGATACCAGCTGTCGCTGATGACACCCAGCTGTACTTCTCCACCCCAGGCCACCCCAATGAAGCTGTTGAAGTGCTGTCCCAATGCGTGGAAGCCGTCGGGTCTGGATGGGGAGAAACAGGCTCAAGCTTAATCCTCCAAGACGGAGTGGCTGTGGATGCCGGCACCCCGATTCAGTCAGCTGCAGCCGCGGCTGACTGTTGGAGGCGAGTTACTGGCCCCAAAGGATAGGGTGCGCAACTTAGGTGTCCTCCTGGATGAACGGCTGTCGTTTGAAGATCATTTGGTTGCCGTCTCCAGGGGGGCCTTCCACCAGGTTCACCTGGTTCGGCAGTTGCGCCCCTTCCTTGATCGGGATGCCTTGTGCACGGTCACTCATGCGCTCGTTACCTCTCGCCTGGATTATTGTAATGCTCTCTACATGGGGCTCCCCTTGAAGTGCACTCAGAGGCTTCAGTTAGTCCAGAATGCAGCTGCACGGGTGATAGAGGGAGCTCCGCGTAACACCGCTCCTGCGCAGACTGCACTGGCTGCCTGTGGCCTTCGAGTGCGCTTTAAGGTGTTGGTTATGATCTTTAAAGCGCTCCATGGCTTAGGGCCTGGGTACTTACGGGACCGCCTGCTGTTACCACATGCCTCCCACCGACCCGTGCGCTCTCACAGAGGGACTTCTCAGGGTGCCGTCCGCCAAGCAATGTCGGCTGGCGGCCCCAGGAAGGTCCTTCTCTGTGGGGCTCCACACTCTGGAACGAACTTCCCCGGGTTTCGCCAAATACCTGACCTTCGGACATTCCGTCGCGAACTGAAGACGCATCTTTTATTTGCCTCTTTGTAGGAACTGTTGGCACAGTCTAAGGGTTTGTAAATCCATTGGAAAGCCTACCTTCGTGAAGGGTTGAAATCAGTGGTGGGATTCAAATAATTTAACAACCGGTTCTCCCGAATTGGTGCGAACTGGCTGAATCCCACCACTGGTTGAAATCCTACCGCAAAGGGTTCAAATACAAAAGCAGTGGAGGATATTTAATCTGCACCGGCCAATCTGAGAGTATGCAGAGACTTGAAAAGATTGGGATGGGACGCTCAATCTCTGAACAACCTGTCAGGAGCAAAAAAAAAAAAAAAATCCCTCAGGAAAAGAGGAAGGAGAAAGTTCCAGTTTGACATTGTTTATTTGCCTTTCATTATAGGAGAAGAATGTACCTATGGTACTATAGGTTTTAACCAGATAAGGAACTACTTCAAATCTAAAAATTGGTTGGCAAATCAGAAGAAAATAGCCACTACATTCTGGATCCCCCTCCCCCCACATTCCAGAGAAATGTATTCCAGAAAAACGAAAGACAATGAGGTTTAGATAGTTTGTGTGGGAGAAAAAGAGTTAAGACAGATCCTCCCTAGAAGTTCTGAGAATATTCATTTAATGGTGTGAATGGTCTGCTTTAGTTTGGCAAAATTTCTGTTTGTAGGTGAGGAACAACCAAGGAAACTGCTTAGAAGATCTTCAATGTGCCATCTTCTTGGTTTTTGGAGCCTGATAAAGAAATGGTAAATTTGGATGGTCCTTTTCCTGAGTTGTTTTATACATTGGTTTGAATTATCCCTTTATATCCTGAGTCCTGAACTAACTCTTGACTTAAATATGTTTCAGTTTCTTATTTCTAGATATTCTTGAATATTCCCATTGATGTCATTTTCCTTAGTTTCCACACTTTCGTTATATGTTAATATGGACTGTAACTAGTATGACACTTTTCTTTGAAGATATTAATTCTCAAGAATATACAATGCAATGGCTGGATTTACATCATGTGCAACACTATAGTTGAATTAGCCACAGTGATTGAGTTTATACATCAGGGTAAACCATAAATTAGGGTTTGGTTGATTTACTCTATGTGGCAAGCTAAAATCAAGCAATTGATAGTATTGGTTACAATGGCACACAATTCCAATATTGTGGGAAAAAGCAATGATCAGTTGAAATATGAATTACAACTTTTATAATTCAGTGTCTAGACGTCTAGAGAGCACTTGGAGGTCCAGCCGTTCTGAAGCTGATCGGACACTAGTTAGGTCCTATTCTAGGACCTACCTAGTGGCAATGAGGGAGGCGAGGCACTCATATACCTCCACCCTCATTGCGTCAGCAGATCACCGCCCGGCCGCCCTGTTTCGGGTGACCCGCTCCCTCCTTCATCAGGAGGTGCGGGATGACCCGTTGCAGGGACGTGCTGAGGAGTTTAGTGGTTATCTATACGATAAAATCGCTCAGCTCCGGGATGGTCTGGACCGAAATTGGGATGATCCAAGCGAGGGAGAGGAGACACGTCTTGTTGAGACCATTTGGGATGAGTTTGACCCTGTGGCTCCCGAGGCGTGGACAGGCTGTTGGGAGGCTTCACGCCACTACATGTTTACTGGACCCGTGTCCTTCCTGGCTGGTACTGGCCACTCAGGAGGTGACACGAGGCTGGCTCAGGAGATTATCAACGCTTCTTTGTTGGAAGGGTTTTCCTGCCGCCTTGAAAGAGGCGGTGGTGAGACCCTCCTCAAGAAGCCCTCCTGGACCCAGCTATTTTGGGTAATTATCGTCCAGTCTCCAACCTTCGCTTTGTTGCAAAGGTTGTAGAGAGTGCTGTGGCGCGACAGCTACCCCAATACCTGGATGAAGCCGTCTATCTAGACCCGTTCCAGTCCGGTTTCCGACCCGGGTACAGCACGGAGACAGCTTTGGTCGCATTGGTGGATGATCTCTGGAGGGCCAGGGACAGGGGTTATTCCTCTGCCCTGGTCCTATTAGACCTCTCAGCGGCTTTTGATACCATCGACCATGGTATCCTGCTGCGCCGGTTGGGGGGATTGGGAGTGGGAGGCACCGTATATCGGTGGTTCTCCTCCTATCTCTCTGACCGGTCGCAGACGGTGTTGACAGGGGGGCAGAGGTCGACCGCGAGGGACCTCACTTGTGGGGTGCCGCAGGGGTCGATTCTCTCGCCCCTTCTGTTCAACATCTATATGAAGCCGTTGGGTGAGATCATCAGTGGCTTTGGGGTGAGATACCAGCTGTGCGCTGATGACACCCAGCTGTACTTCTCCACCCCAGGCCACCCCAATGAAGCTGTTGAAGTGCTGTCCCGATGCGTGGAAGCCGTACGGGTCTGGATGGGGAGAAACAGGCTCAAGCTTAATCCCTCCAAGACGGAGTGGCTGTGGATGCCGGCACCCCGATTCAGTCAGCTGCAGCCGCGGCTGACTGTTGGAGGCGAGTTACTGGCCCCAAAGGATAGGGTGCGCAACTTAGGTGTCCTCCTGGATGAACGGCTGTCGTTTGAAGATCATTTGACGGCCGTCTCCAGGGGGGCCTTCCACCAGGTTCGCCTGGTTCGGCAGTTGCGCCCCTTCCTTGATCGGGATGCCTTGTGCACGGTCACTCATGCGCTCGTTACCTCTCGCCTGGATTATTGTAATGCTCTCTACATGGGGCTCCCCTTGAAGTGCACTCGGAGGCTTCAGTTAGTCCAGAATGCAGCTGCGTGGGTGATAGAGGGAGCTCCGCGTAGCTCCCATATAACACCGCTCCTGCGCAGACTGCACTGGCTGCCTGTGGCCTTTCGAGTGCGCTTTAAGGTGTTGGTTATGACCTTTAAAGCGCTCCATGGCTTAGGGCCTGGGTACTTACGGGACCGCCTGCTGTTACCACATGCCTCCCACCGACCCGTACGCTCTCACAGAGAGGGACTTCTCAGGGTGCCGTCCGCCAAGCAATGTCGGCTGGCGGCCCCCAGGGGAAGGTCCTTCTCTGTGGGGGCTCCCACACTCTGGAACGAACTTCCCCCGGGTTTACGCCAAATACCTGACCTTCGGACATTCCGTCGCGAACTGAAGACGCATCTTTTTATTTGCGCGGGGCTGTCTTGAATTTTATCTTTTATCAATTTTTAAACGGGGTTTTTAGTATGGAAATTTTTTAATGTTAGGCTAATTTAAATAAGTTTTTTAAATGGTATTTTAATCTGTATATTGTATTGTTTTATCTTGCCTGTACACCGCCCTGAGTCCTTCGGGAGAAGGGCGGTATAAAAATCAAATAAATAAATAAATAAATAAATAAACTCTTGACTTAAATATGTTTCAGTTTCTTATTTCTAGATATTCTTGAATATTCCCATTGATGTCATTTTCCTTAGTTTCCACACTTTCGTTATATGTTAATATGGACTGTAACTAGTATGACACTTTTCTTTGAGGATATTAATTCTCAAGAATATACAATGCAATGGCTGGATTTACATCATGTGCAACACTATAGTTGAATTAGCCACAGTGATTGAGTTTATACATCAGGGTAAACCATAAATTAGGGTTTGGTTGATTTACTCTATGTGGCAAGCTAAAATCAAGCAATTGATAGTATTGGTTACAATGGTACACAATTCCAATATTCTGGGAAAAAGCAATGATCAGTTGAAATATGAATTACAACTTTTATAATTCAGTGTCTACCTTGGCAATATAATTTAGGGGGTTTGGTCTTTTAGCTACAAGTAGAAAGCTTCAGTTTATGAAATCAGCTGAACTAAACTAGTGACAATGTCTTATGCGAAATTAAACTTCTGCAAAGAGGAACAAAATAATTTTTGTTGGAGTTGAGTTTTAATTTAATTAATCTTTCCAATATTAGTTTATATAGATGTCTGACTAAAATAACTACAATTTTAAAAAATGAAATCATTCAAAAGCTTTTATTTGACATAGCATCAAAACAGTAATAGGAAGAAAATGTAACTAGTGTCATTTTGATGTTATGTATTAATATAGAGATAAGATTTATTTTCCCATCTGAAAAACAAACTAGGGAAATAAGGAGGGAGCCAAAATATTGAGGATAATTGAGGAAAACAAGTTCTGATATATCTAGATTGAAGAGTTGTCATTCTGGGAATTGAGAACTATTACAGCTTTCATCATATTAGGAAGTAAATTTTTCTCAGGTAGATTGTCTCATTTGGGCAAAAATCAGCAGGCTCTGACCTGTTCTGGAGAACTGGTAGTGGAAATTTTGAGTAGTTCAGAGACCTGGTAAATACCACCTTTGACTGGCCTCGCCCCCATCTAGTCACTGCATCCCGAGTCCCAGCTGATCGGCAGGAAATGGGGATTTTGCAGTAACATTCCCCTGGAGTGGGAAGGGAATTGAGATTTTACAATATCCTTCCCCTGCCATGCCCACCAAGCCATGCCCACCAAGCCACACCCACAGAACCAGTAGTAAAATTTTTTGAATCCCCTCACTGATATACATACATACATACATACATACATACAAAGATATACATACGTACAACATTTTAAAAAGATGTTAGAACGAGCCACATGCACACACCCACACACAGACATGAAGTTTCCACTTATGCTGGCCTATGACCAAAATAAAATTTGGATTTGAGGTTTCAGCTATTAAGAATGATCACTTTTTTATCCAGACAACATATTATACAAAACACACTTCTGAGAAAGATACTTAAGGCTCTCCTTTGAAGAAAAAAACAACAACTGTATGGAGTCTCAGATAAAAAACAACAACATATTTTTAAAACCAGGATCATACCATTTCTTTGTTCTCTAGACACATCCCATCTACCTTTGAAGACACTGTTTGTAGTTCAGAATGTATTTGGTAGTCAGAAGGTTATTTTCTACTTCTTTCTTCCAAGAGAAAGAAACAAGCCAAAGTATCTGCTCTTTCTTCAAAACTGAAGAGGGCCAGTCCAAGCATATTTTAAATCAGAGTTAATTTGACTCACTTACCGCAATTTGCTTCAAAGTTTACTCGTTGATGCTTTAGTACAATGAACAGAGGAAAATGAGATTTGACTTTTAATAAGGTTTATATAGGGAAACTTTTAGTGAATTTTGCCTTTAACTAATCAGTGAAATTTGTGCCTCAGGCGTCTCCTGATCTGCTGGTCTGCCACTACTTCAAACCTAGAATTGCCTGGACTTTAAGAAACCTTTTCTGTAAAATAATTTCAGTGCATCTTAAACAATGAAGAGTTTAGTGAGTGGAATCAAGAGGAGAAACCTAAAAACCATTTAAAAAAGTAATTATTTTGGTAATCAGTCTGCTTGGAAATAGCTTTGATTTCATCTTTGATTGTTACTAATTAACATCGAAGAGTCAGTTTAAACTTTGTTCTGAATTATAACCCTGATCCTGCTTTTTCATTAGAAAAAACTTAAAACCTAATACTATCTGAAAGACAGCCAATACTGCATTGACTCGAGGACAAGATACCTATTTCATTGCCAGTACTCCATGTTCTGCTCTTCATTTTTAAAGGGCAGGGGTAGAACTAAATGGCAAACACAAGTTTCATTAATGTAAAGTATCATTAGCTGATTCAATTTCAGCTTGGATTATCTGCTAAAACCTGTGTCATGTATTTTGTTTCATTTTTACTGGCCCTTGTTTCAATTTTGCTAACGATAGCTAGTGGCAATTTACAGCTTTTATTCAGATTTAATCTAAATCAGGGGACTCCAACCTTGGTCCTTTTAAGACTTGTGGACTTCAACTCCCAGAGTTCCTCAGCCAGCTTTGCTGGTTGAGGGACTCTGGGAGTTGAAGTCCACAAGTCTTAAAGGGACCAAGGTTGGAATCCCCTGATCTAAATCATCTGTTACCTTCTTCTTCCTTTTCATTTTCTCCCAGAGTAAACAACAAGAGCTCTGGGTTTCCATTATATATAAAATATCAAATATAATTCAGGTTTGATTGTCTGTCGTGACCTAGGCCCAAGTAGTTATTACCAGACACAATCAGTTCTAAACAAACGTAGTTTATTAGAACAGCTGAGAATTACTTCATTCTCAGCTTAGTCCAAGTTAATTCCAAAAGAAATCCTTCAGAAAAAGTCTTTCGGCTTTATCACAAACCTTTGTCTTCTTTGGCACCCAGCAAAAGGCTTTTCTTGGCAAAGCACCATGAAGTTCAGAAACAAGAGATAGTAACTAGAAGTCAATGTAGCAACGTTGCTTTCCTACAAAGAGGCCAAAGCCCCACGAAGTTCAGAAACAAGAGACGCCAACTAGAAATCAATTTAGCAATGTTGCTTTCCTACAAAGAGCCCAAGAGCCAATAAGCCTTATGGGAGGGGCCAGTCATCTCCTGGTTTTACTCCTAAGTCATCATTTTTGATTTAGCTGCTCTTGCCTTCTGGCAGCTCTTCGCATGCCTACACCAGGAACAGGCTCCTCCTGTTCCTCTGCCTCTCTGCTGTCTGCCTCTGGAGGCTCCGGAGTCTGCACATCGCTCCCAGATGGCCCTGACCCCATCTCTGCCTCTGACACAGAGCCCTTGTCCGGGCCTTCACCAGAGTCCAGGATTGGCCCATGGTCCTCCCCAGCCTCCTCACTGTCCAACTCCACTGCTAGCTCCACCGGCTGCTGGAGGACCACAACATTATCTTGATTTGTACCAGATGGAGAGTAAGTGGCACGGTGTGTTGCCTGTTAGGACACAACAGTTGGGGGTGTGGATGACTTTTAAATGTAGCCGTTGATCAACATTTTGCACCATTAATCAGAACAGCTCATCCCTCCTTCAGGACAAATCCAAAGTTTACTGCATAGCAATTCAACTGTATCCTGGATTGAAGAGAACATTTCTTTCCCCTTAGGCTCCCAGCTTTTAAAGACATATGATAATTATGTTTATCACATTTTACAGCAGGGATCTCCATAACACTCATCAGATGAATGCTTTGCATGATGACTTTCATTAACCTCTAAGAAGAAAGACAAATATAAGCCACTAGAATATATGCATATGTGTTCAAGGAAGGCAAATTAATAAAACAACACTGCAAACCAAAATACTCAGTGAAAATATTCCGAGGAAAAGACATCTAGAAAGGTTTATCTGGTGAAGTCATCAATTAATATTTCCAGACAATTGGCTTGTCTTAGTCTTCTGATTTCAGAATGAGAAAGAAACAAGGTTCAAGAAGACGATTCTGATGTTTATAAGTCCCTCAACACCGTCAAACTATTTACTAAATCTGCACTACTATTAATCTTCTCATCATTCCCATCACCCATCTCCTCCCAATTATGACTGTATGACTGTAACTGTGTTGCTTGTATCCTTACGATTTATATTGATATTGTTTCCTGATTGCTTATTTGTATGACTATCATTAAATGTTGTATCATTAAGTGTTAAATTTGTACCCTATGACTATCATTAAGTGTTGTACCTTATGATTCTTGACAAATGTATCTTGTCTTTTTATGTACACTGAGAGCATATGCACCAAGACAAATTCCTTGTGTGTCCAATCACACTTGGCCAATTAAAACTTCTATTCTATTCTATTCTATTCTATTCTATTCTATTCTATTCTATTCTATTCTATTCTATTCTATTCTATTCTATTCTATTCTACAGCTGGGCAAGTTAATTTCTATGTGATTATGCAACATATAGAGAATCAGTGAGAAGGTTTCCAAGCCCTTTCTAGCTAACAGATAGCACTGAATGACAGACTGATCTCAGCCTGAAACTAAATATATTGTCTTTTCTTCTCAGATTTTTTTTTCTGATAATCAAAGTCTTTCCTAAAGAAAGAAAGAAACTAAATTTGAACATTTTTCTTTTGCCTGCCAGGGTGGCATATATCTTACTACATGGTTCTGTATTTTGGCTCTTTGACCGAGATACCATGCTGAGCGAGTAACACCTGGAAACAGGACATCCTCGGAAAACTGCCTAGACAATCCTATCCAATACAGGGGAATGAAATGCAGCCAATTTTCAGTGCTACTTGCTATTTGCAAAAGGAAATCCCCTATTTGCCACAAACTTTGGGACTGTAGGAGGAAGAGGCTGAGGTCTAGGAAATAGTAATTGATCAGTAGGACCTCCCTTTGCTCTACAAATAGATCTAAAGTCTTGGTCCTACTGATTAAGGAAAGTGACTTCCATTTAATGCATGTTTGCACTATGCCGTTATCAAGCCAGGATAGGGAGTCCCCAAGATGGTAAAGCTGGAGATCAGAGCATGGCCCTTCTTGACCAGCATGAAAACAAGAAACAGATTGTTGTTATTGAGAAGGTTATAGCTTAAAGCAGGGGTGGGAAACTACGGCCCTTTTGTGACTTGTGGACTTCAACTCCCAGAATTCCTAAGTCAGCCATCCACAAGTCATAAAGGGGCCATAGTTCAGGGGTGAAATTCAGCAGGTTCTAACAGATTCTGGAGAACTGGTAGAGGAAATTTTGAGTAGTTCGGAGAACCAGCACCTCTGGCTGGCCCCAGAGTGGGGTGGGAATGGAGATTTTGCAATATCCTTCCCCCAGGAGTGTGGGGGGGGGGAATGGAGATTTTGCAATATCCTTCCCCTGCCACGCCCACAGAACTCCTAGGGAAAAATTTTGAATTTCACCCCTGCCATAGTTCCTCACCTCTGCCTTAATTTATTTTATTTTGTTTATTTATTTATTTATTTTGTCACAACAGTATATATAAGCATAAGCATGAAATGATAATTCATGATAATTCTTTATCCTCTACATCGGTGCTTCCCAACCTTGGCAACTTTAAGATATGTGGACTTTCAGCCAGAATTGGGAGTCAATGTCCACATGTCTTAAAGTTGCCAAGGTTGGGAAGCACTGACCTTGAGGAGTTTAAACTCTGTTTAACTGTGGCTTTATAGCATTTCTTTTAAATAAATTTTTAAAGAGCCAATAGCTGGATACTATATCATAACATGTCTCAAAGAGTAAAATCATTAAACTATCAAAGACATATTTTAATATTAATAAAAGTAACACAGACTAAAATGTCAGAGAAAATAACTTCAATGCATTGAGAGAGCTAAAACCAAATAAGTAAATAATATAGCACAGCAAAAGGTTATCCTGGGGACAGAGTTATTTCAGAAAGAGTGAGTAAGTTTGTGTGTTTTTAACTCCTGGAGAATGCCTGTATGAATCCCTGCAGTTTTCTTGCCAAGATTTCAGAAATGGTTTGCCACTACTATCTTTCTAGGATTGAGAGAGTGTGACTGGTTCAAAGTCCAGTAGACTCCATACCCAAGGAGGACTAGAACGTACAGCCTACCACTTTCTAGCTTGGGGCCTTAACTACCTCTCTCTCAATTTGCCCCTTAACTTATCTGGGCATGCAAAATCGATCACATTACTCTAGCTAAAAATGAGAGATTCTAGCAGGAGGAATCACAAGAGACACCTATTCATTTCCGTATTCTTCCAATGATCACATGGAATGGATCTTCACATCCACATAAACAAAATTGCACACTACTGCAGAAACAATAAACTATAAACATCCATATTTTTCTTCTCATTGGTTATACTGTGTACACATACAACTTTACCATTTTCTTTCTTTTTTTTTAAAAAAAATTGAATGACATTTTATTTTTGCTTTTTTTTGTACTGTTGTTTAACCAACAATAGACCTCAGTCTAAAATCAGATGAACATGTAACTCATAGTCAAATGTAGCCAACTCCAAATGAAAGAATGACACGTTTTGTTGCCATGATTTTCTGGACCACTGATGGGAGAATATGGTGGCTTCAATCTGAGAAACAGAATCAGAGGTGGAAGACTTTAAATGTAATTCATTGGGGATTTGGGGGATTTTCAATTATGTCAATCAATAATCAATCATCTATTTATTAGCAATAAATAAATAATAAATAATAAATTTATTTATTTATTTATTTATTAGCAAAGATATGCATGCTTGACAACTCTAGAATTATTGTAGGATTAATTTTTTAATTCAGATTCCATTAATGCTAGTATCATAATAGGATCTCTCCCCTCCCCTCCCACTCACTTCCCAGTGGGTCCATACATTAGGAATTCCCAATCCAAAGGCTGCAAAGTTCATCAAAAAAAATGTAAACAACTTACATCACTTAAATATAAACAACATGAGAAATAATCCTAATATTTGATATTTGATTCACTTACCTTACCTTACCTTACATACCTTATTTTCATAATGTTTTGATTTCCTTTCCATCTTGTCCTCCCATTGGGCATTAATGTTTTTAACTTTCTTTTCAGTTCAACTCTTCAAAGTATCAGTATCACTCCCGAACATCCCAAGTCATTCCCATCCCTTTTTCTTTTCATTCCATTCACTCAGCTGGAGGTTCCTTGTTTAGGAGGCTCTCTTCACTCACTTTGAAAACAGTTTTTAATAGCCATTAAAATCACTTCACATTTTCTTTGTCTCTTCCAATCTCAACTTTTCCTTTCTTTTTGAATTATGTTCTTTACAGCTATCTTTTTTTCTATGTACCAATTATACCATATTTTTCTCTAGTTCTCATTTTTTGTAGCAATCATTTTCTTATATGCACATTTAAAAAACAAAAATCTACAGCCACTTCAGCTTCAACATTCCCCTCTCTACATCCTTTCTAACATTTCCCTTTAGGGAAGCTCCACACATTACTATGACACTCTATAAAATTGTTCTTTTCAAGTAGCTTGAAAGTTTCAAACAGCTTCCACGTCTTCTTATATTCATTTTTTGAACTTTCTATTGGGATTTTTTCCCCATACAAGACTCATACAAGACCCTTCCTGTAGTCTTTCTTTATTCATTCTCATTTGTTTTGCTTCTTTCTTTTCTTCTACATATATTTTATGTCAAGGGCCACTGCCAAATAATGGTCTGCTCCACATTCAGCACCTTTCATCATTTTGTATCTTGTATTAATTCCAAATTTTGCAACTAAATCATCAATACAGCCATGCATTTAGAATTTCTATGTATTTCTTTGTCCCACATACAGTATATATGATAGATACACACTTAAGACTATATATTTAAAAGCAATAGTGCTTTTTTTTCAAGCAGATCTCTATTTTCATTCGTTGCTGAATGGATCAATCACTTTTCTATCCTTTTTAGTCTCATTTCTATTATCTTTCCTAACAAACAGGAAGCAGCAGGTGAAGCTAAGCAAGATCACATCAAATACCTGTACAATTAGCACAGGGGGCCCCCAAGGCTGTGTGCTCTCCCCACTTCTCTTCTCTCTGTATACCAATGACTGCATCTCCAATGATCCATTTGTTAAGCTACTGAAGTTCGCAGATGACACAACAGTGATTGGTCTCATTCGAGACAATGACGAATCCGCATATAGACGAGAGGTCGAACGACTAGCCTTGTGGTGCAACCAAAACAATCTGGAACTGAACACACTCAAAACCGTAGAAATGGTGGTAGACTTTAGGAAAAACCCTTCCATACTTCCACCTCTCACAATACTTGACAACACAGTATCAACAGTAGAAACCTTCAAATTTCTGGGTTCTATCATATCGCAAGATCTCAAATGGACTGCTAACATCAAAAACATCATTAAAAAAGGACAACAAAGAATGTTCTTTCTGCGCCAACTCAGTAAGCTCAAACTGCCCAAGGAGCTGCTGATCCAGTTCTACAGAGGAATTATTGAGTCTGTCATTTGCACCTCTATAACTGTCTGGTTCGGTTCTGCAACCCAACAAGAAAAACACAGACTTCAGAGGATAATTAGAACTGCAGAAAAAATAATTGCTACCAACTTGCCTTCCATTGAGGACCTGTATACTGCACGAATCAAGAAGAGAGCCGTGAAAATATTTGCAGATCCCTTGCATCCTGGACATAAACTGTTTCAACTCCTACCCTCAAAACGACGCTATAGAGCACTGCACACCAGAACAACTAGACACAAGAACAGTTTTTTCCCGAAGGCCATCACTCTGCTAAACAAATAATTCCCTCAACACTGTCAGACTATTTACTGAATCTGCACTACTATTAATCGTTTCATAGTTCCCATCACCAATCTCTTTCCACTTATGACTGTATGACTATAACTTGTTGCTGGCAATCCTTATGATTTATATTGATATATTGATCATCAATTGTGTTGTAAATGTTGTACCTTGATGAACGTATCTTTTCTTTTATGTACACTGAGAGCATATGCACCAAGACAAATTCCTTGTGTGTCCAATCACACTTGGCCAATAAAATTCTATTCTATTCTATTCTATTCTATTCTATTCTATTTCAATATCAGTTACCAGAGTAATTTTTCTCCTGGATCACATTCTTTCAGGATGTTACACAATTTCCACTAAACCTGATTCCTGGTTCTTTATGAAATACATTTAGCCCTTTAATTCATAAGGCAACTCATACTTTAATTTTCCTATGTGTATTATTTATTATTATTTATTATTTATTTATTTGTCAAACACAACAGTATATATAAGTATAAGCATGAAATAACCATACAAATTGGATATAACGAAGGAAAACAATAGGACAGGAAGGGTAGGCACGCTGGTGCTCTTATGCACGCCCCTTACAGACCTCTTAGGAATGGGGTGAGGTCAGTAGTAGATAGTCTTTGGTTAAAGCTTTGGGGATTTTGGGAAGAGACCACAGAGTCAGGTAGATTCATCAATGGCACTCCACAAGACATTTTTTTTCTTTATTCAGCTGTATTGCATCCTCTTCTTTCTCCTATTTTCACAGATATACAGACTATTTTTCTTTCATTCATTTGTTAATTTGTACTTATCATTTATTTCTCTTATGTTCTAAGTCACAATCTTCCATAAATCGTAACAAGTAATCTTGAGACTAATTTTACCTATATTTTGCATTATAGCTTTGATCAGTTGAGGCATTTATTTGTCCTTTTTAATAAGATAGTGAAGGCAAAGTCTAGGTTACCAGTCTAAGTGTACCACTCCTCATCTGCTTGGTACAGTTTCTATTTGTGCAAATTTTATGGACTCAGCAGCAGCTGATTGGAATAATGGGAATTGTGTCCATACAGATCAAGCAGAGATGATAATTCCCAAATCTAAACTAGCATACAAACCTCAGCAAATTTTTTACAGGTTACGTGTTATGACACTAAATTTGAAATCTTTCATTTGTTGGAGCCTTGCAGCAGAAAGAGAAATGGAAATTTGCTTAATGTGGGATGATAACGAGATAGATAATTTATGTAAATTAGCATTTGCCCAGACTACCAGATTGTTGTGAAGACTCCTAAATTTCATAATTAAATTCCCATTCTTTCTCAGTCACTTTTTTCCCTTTCCCTCTGTCTTTTTCCTGTCTTAGAAAGATAAAGTGTGCAATATTATATGACTATGGTGGAAAGATAATGTTAAGCATCCTCCTTCCCTTCTACAAGACCAACTCAAAATGATACCTTGCTCTTTAATTTGAGACAACTAAGCCAGGAAGGGGCAGAGGAACGATCAAAGAATTACATGTAGTACTGTTCTGCCCTTTAAAACCACCCCACTGGTAGTTTTTCAAACATAAAAGTGACATTTTGGTATAAAGGTCTTTCTGGCATCTGATGTTACATGTGCCTTAGAGCCTTTGTTGGATTTTGACTGGTGCTACAGTGTAATGCTAGTTACGAAAAGGATATTGATTTTACAAAGTCTATTTTAACCATTCTGGATGTTTTTAGAAGTGTTCTGCTCTGTGCTGGGAACCAGTCTGGTGATATTAACCTTTTTTCTCCATTGGTTGTATTGTTTTCCCCTCCAAAACAGGTTTTTTGGTTATCCTGTTTCCTTGTCTCAAAAAAATAATAACTCTCCCCCCAGCGAAACATTCTGTACTCTAAATGGCTAGTTCTCTGTCTAATACTCCATACCACATGGGTGAGGGAAGGAATTCCTATCATGGGAGGCAGCTAAGAGAGGAAGACTCACCAGGCAGAGATCAGCTGGGTGGTGGGGGCCATGGTCGAGACAAACGAGGGAACCAGAGATCAGCAGCAGCTATGCCACAGGCATGATGGTAGGCATCGGTCAAGGTAGGTGGGGTGAGATAAAGAGTGAGGGGCGGGGTGGGGCCAGCCAGCAATTTAACATCGGTTCAGCCGAAGTGTTGCGAACCGGTTGAATCCCAACACTGGTTTTAGGGCTATCTAGCATCCAGAACATAATAACACAATGTAAGAGACTCAGGGTTTTTTTAAAGTTACTTGAATCCCCCTGACATTAAAGCTGAGTATGTTTTATATTTAAATGGAATTAAATTAGATTTAGTAAGTTTAACACATAATTATTTGAGGGAAAAAAAACATCATGTGTTTATTTCAGAAAAAAATCTGTTAGCAATTTTGGTACCTCTTGCTTTTGTTTCCTTTTCTGTTGTATCCTATTCTACTTTTCTCCCCCTTATGCCTGGTCTCCTACAGACAACCAACTGCTTTATTAGTCTCATTTCTCACGTTCCATTGTTGGACTAATTTATTTAATTGATTCCTTTTCAAGACTAGAGAAATGTTTTTGCCTCTTTCTATACCAAAGACACAACCCACTAATAATGATTCAGCACAAGAAATTAATATGAAGTGAAAATAAAATGTTTGCTAAAGATGTTTCTCCTCATTTATTCAATCTAATGTGAGATTTTTCAATCTGATAAAACTCCTTGGCATGTAGAAATATGGGTAAATAATGAAAAATCTTTCATATAATCATGCAACTTTAGACTTCCAGGAGAGATGGCAAGCTAGCATGTCTTTGAATGAGCGGAGATGAAATCTCAGCCATGACCAAAGGAGTAGTGAGTAAACCTCTCCGGACAAGAAGAGGATGGGAGATTGGCCACTTGTGCTCTGCATAGCTGCTCCTCATGAAGAGATTGTAGGACAGTAATTCTCAGTGGTGAAATCCAAAGTTTTTTGGATTCTGTGGGCATGGCTTGGTGGACATGGCAGGGGAAGGATACTGCAAAATCTCCATTCTCACCCCACTCCAGGGGAAGGATACTGCAAAATCCCCATTCCCACCCCACTCTGGGGCCAGCCAGAAATGGTATTTGCTGGTTTTCTGAACTACTCAAAATTTCCACTACTGGTTCTCCAGAACCTGTCAGAATCTGCTGGATTTCACCCCTGGTAGTTCTCCTTGGGTTTGAGCACTGAGAGAAAAAGGGAAGTCATCATGCTCTCTCAACTG
The DNA here is from genome assembly GCF_028640845.1 of Ahaetulla prasina. Lineage (NCBI taxonomy): Eukaryota > Metazoa > Chordata > Lepidosauria > Squamata > Colubridae > Ahaetulla > Ahaetulla prasina. The sequence goes on along the minus strand of NC_080539.1, from coordinate 276,764,146 downwards.
TGGCAAAACCTTTTAAAGGAAACCAAGTTCACTAACTTCACTTTCTAATCATTTTTGGAAATTACCTACTTAACTATCTTATTTTTAAATTAAGTTTCCTCAGCTACTCTTTAATTTGTTGGCTCCCCTGTTGTACCTTAATGAGTTCCGATACAAGAGAATATTACTAGTTTAGAACTGAACAGTGGAGCCCTGGTGCTCTCTGAGCTTGGTTGTTTCCTTGCAGATGTTTCATTATTCAGCAAGGTAACACTGATGATGAGTACACTGAGGATATTAGCTAGTTGGGTAATGAAATGTCTGCAAAGAAACAACCAAGCTCAGAGAGCACCAAGGACTCTACACATTAAAGAATTCTTAGCCTGCTGCATGCTATGGAATATTTTATTTGGGGACATCCTTAAGCCATAGAATGCAGACACTGTGATCTTTTCTATGGTAATGTGAAATTCTTGACATAGTTGTTAGAATTCTCTGGAGTTCCTTTTCTTTCACCCTGCTGCTACCTGGGTCATCTTATTTGGATCATTTATCCTCTAGAGCTGTGCTGGTGAACCTATGGCACGTGTGCCACAGGTGGCATGCATAGCCATATCAGTGGGCATGCGAGTTCAGCTCCAGCACTCATGTGCATGCCGCATGGCCAGCTGATTTTCCAGCCTTCTGGGCCCACCAGAAGTAGGGAAACAGGTTGTTCCTTGCCTCCAGAGGACCTGGGGTGGTGGTGGGGAAGGCCTGTTTTTTGCTGTTCCCAGCCTCCAGAGCCTCTCTAGGAGTCTGGGGAGAGCAAAAATGACCTCCCCCACCGGAGGCCCTCCGGGAGCCAGAAATGGCCCATTTGCCAACTTCCGGTGGGTTACTCAGAAAACACATACATACTCTTTTATGACATTCTGTTGGGGTATTAAGAATAACTCTCAGAAGGAAGGAGAAAAAACATTGGGGACATGATAGTTAAACTTAAAACTGCTTCCAGCTACAAGATTTTAAACTTAAATGTAAGAAGTTTTTACATGTGTCGCAGACTTTGCTCTCCATGCAAGAGCTGAAGCCCATCACAATCAGATCCACCTGATCATTGTGTTTTATTGGAAAAGTGAACCCTGCACTTGTGGGAATATGCTAGGAGAAGAAGAATATTGTGTTTTATTGGAAAAGAAGACAATAAGAAAAATGCCAAGACTTTTTAGCATTTTATCCAGATATTCTATGCGTGGAGATCTTTCTTATTACATAGAATGAGTTTCTTTTGGTGAATTGTCCCTTCATCTCATAATCTGCTTTAGAAATTTGGAGATTGTGTTAGTATAGTGGTATGGAAGAGAATCAATGAAAATGGAGTCTCAATCACTAGGGGTGTTTCCAAGGTCTTTTACAAAGGAAAGTTTTTAATTTATTTTGTGAAAACTTTGGATTTAAATCTCTGTATTTAGTAACTAACATTAAAGCTGTTCTTGAATAATTTTACTGCAAAGATGGTCTTTTTTTCTGCTACTATTTTAGAAAACAGGATGTCTTATCACAATAAAAATAATAGGTGACTTTATTTTTGGCAATTAAATACACTGAAATCGAGCAAAAGAACATTTTGTTTCCTTCAGGAAATGGTTTGCGCAATAAACATCATTGCTATGAAACAAACATACATTTCTGGGTTTTAATAGCACTCACTTTAGATCTTTCCCAGCTGCTGCTGATAGTTGTATCACACATTGTCAAAACCAAGCTCTGCTCTTGTAATAGTCCTTAATTATGTCTGTGGATTCTGGTTACTTATTTTTACTGCTTTCTCACTTTCCTGTGTATAGATTTATTTTTTTAGTTCCTTAGACAATAACTATGCTTTGATTTACATATTTCTTAGACTTCAAGTTTGGTCACTGTGTATTTGGTTAATAAAGTGAGCAAACTTAAGGGTTTTTCCCCCCACTGATTGTAGCAGGGGTGAAATCCAGCAGGTTCTGACAGGTTCTGGAGAACCGGTGGTGGAAATTTTAAGCAATTCAGAGAACCAGTAGTGGAAATTTTGAGTAGTTCAAAGAACTGACAAATACTACCTCTGGCTGGCCTCAGAGAGGGGTGGGAATGGAGATTTTGCAATATCCTTCCCCCAGGAGTGGGGAGGGAATGAGGATTTTTCACTATCCTTCCCTTGAGTGGGGTGGGAATGGAGATTTTGCAGTATCCTTCCCCTGCCACACCCACCAAGCCACAATACACCTACCAAACCACACCCACAGAACCGGTAGTAAAAAATTGGATTTCACCACAGGACTGTAGTACATCCTGGTTGGTTTGTTTTAGAAGTATAATGGCATGGGGGCTTTGACTTTGATTTGTAGTTAAATTTTCAGACAGAAATGGTGCGAGAGACATCCATTACATAATCATTGGCTTATGCGATAAAACAAGTTTCCGTTTTATTCCCTGTGTACTTAATTTATATATGAAATCCCTGAAGTTTTTGTATTGATCCTTGGAAGGCTATGACACTTCTGACTAGGTTCTAGTGGGTGGCTTTGGAATGGATGAAGACAAACAAGTTGAATTTTATTACAGACAAAACTATTGGGCATAGAACTATTACAGACTATTGGATGGTAAAACTCTCTTGATTTATCTAATGCTGGCTGAAGTTCCAATATACATGACACTGGAGTGTAAACTAAACGTGATTCTGAATAAAAGTTCTTCCTGTGGAGTGACAGATGGTAGCAGCAGCCAGGAAAAACATTTACCAACTTCAGTCAATACATTGGCATTATCTAGATTAAACAAAATTACTCTTAGTTTGTGTGAATGACATTCGAATTAAGCTACTTTAATATATAGGATTTTGTTTAGAACAGAATATAGAGACTCATGGCCAAGTTGTTGCATTGCATTTCAGCAATCCTATATGAGCTACATTGGTTTTTGGTCCCTCAGAAGATAAATTTCTGGAGAAAAGAATATGTCTAGTTTTGTTTCTACCTGGAAACTGCTTCTAGGGAAAAAAAAAAAGAAAATTTTAGCTTCATGAGTATGACCACATTTACAAGTCACCACGATTGTAAAGCGAGAAGTCCATGTTAAACAAGTCCAGCATATCCAATAGGTATTTTTTTATCATTTTCTACTGGAAAATTTCAAAAAAAATATTGCACATCATAGTTATGTGACTGCAGAATACTATAACCAGTTATAAATGTGAGCCAGTTGCCAAATGCTAAAAATCACATGACCACAGGGGAAGTGGGAGCGGGGCAGTCATAACTTCAAATGTGAGTGTAAGTAGCATTTTAAAAAGTCCATTGCAATTTCAAACTGTTAATTAAATAACTTGTCTGTAAAGATCTCATCTGTTTTGCAAAATGGTGGATAAATGTTTAAATAAATAAATATAAATATTTAAATAAATAAGTAAACAATCATTCATATTAAACATATGCTGCTCTCTGTGTTTTCAGAATCCATATGCAGCGAATAGGGATACAGTGGCTCAAGTGACTAAGATGCTGAGCTTGTCGATCAAAATGTCGGCAGTTCACCAGTTCGAATCCTTAGTGCTGCGTAATGGGGTGAGCTCCTGTTACTTGTCCCAGCTTCTGCCAACCTAGCGGTTCAAAAGCATGTAAAAAATGCAAGTATAAAAAAAGGGAGCAGCTTGGTGGGAAGGTAACTGCGTTCCGTGTGCCTTTGGCATTTAGTCATGTCGGCCACATGACCACGGAGAGGTCTTTGGACAATGGTGGCTCTTTGGCTTTGAAATGTAGATGAGCACCACCCCCTAAAGTCAGGAACGACTAGCACATATGTGCGAGGAGAACCTTTACCTTTATGCAGTGAATTCCTTTAAAAGGTCATTTTTGTCCTTTTCCAATGAAGAAGGATTGCATCTGCTTGCCCAGTTTTATTGTTGTCAAGTTTGATGCCTTGATCTAAGAACACATTTGCTAACGAATCATCTTAGCAGGTCTGTAGGAGAAAGTAAACTCCTGTTAGCTGATTTGTCTACATAAAATTTGTTGGCTTGTAGTTGCTGTAAAGATGTTGAGCTCTGACTGATATCATGGAGAGTAAAAATTGCTGTTGGAATCTGGAATAGGGGAAAAGCCAACCACATTAGACATTGACTATTACTTTTTCAGTCTAGTTATTATTGTTTATTGAATATTTTAAAGAAGATGTGTAGATCAAAGCAAGACAAAAAAATGAAAAAGATTTAAAGAATATTGCTTTTTTTCTTTTGATTAATTTTATTTTTGAAGAAATTCAAAATTCTTCTTGAATTTTGTTTGCATTGAATGGACTACATCTTAAATAATTACCATATCTGTTAAATTTTTAAATTAATTTATTTATTAACCACACTTTTATCCCACCATAGTCAAAAAGACTCTTGCTTGTTATTATGAGCCATAGTGATGCAGCAGTGATTAGAATGCAGTACTGCAGAGTACTTCTGCTGACTGCAATTTGGCAGATCGAATCTCACCTGCTCAAGGTTGACTCAGCCTTCCATCCTTCCGAGGTCGATAAAATAAGGACCCAGATTGTTGGGGGCAAAATGCTGACTCTGTAAACTGCTTAGAGAGCACTATATAAACACTGTGAAGCAGTATATAAGCCATGTCAGGGAATTGGACAATTTGAAAAACAGATTTTCAAAATAGAATAGAATAGAATAGAATAGAATAGAATAGAATAGAATAGAATAGAATAGAATTTTTTATTGGCCAAGTGTGATTGGACACACAAGGAATTTGTTTTGGTGGAAATGGTCTCGGTGTACATAAAAGATACGTTCATCAAGAATCATAAGGTACAACACTTAATGATAGTCATAGGGTACAAATAAGTAATCAGGAAACAATCAATATAAATATAAATCATAAGGATACAAGCAACAAAGTTACAGTCATACAGTCATAAGTGGAAGGAGATGGGTGGTGGGAACGATAAGAAGATTAATAGTAGTGCAGATTTAGTAAATAGTTTGACAGTGTTGAGGGAATTATTTGTTTAGTAGAGTGATGGCGTTCGGGAAAAACTGTTCTTGTGTCTAGTTCTGGTGTGGAGTGCTCTATAGCATCATTTTGAGGGTAGGAGTTGAAACAGTTTATGTCCAGGATGTGAGGAGTCTGTAAATATTTTCACAGCCCTCTTTTTGACTCGTGCAGTATACAGGTCCTCAATGGAAGGCAGATTGGTAGCCATTGTTTTTTCTACAATTCTAATTATCCTCTGAAGTCTGTGTCTGTCTTGGGTTGCAGAACCAAACCAAACTGTTATAGAGGTGCAGATGACAGACTCAATAATTCCTCTGTAGACCTGGATCAGCAGCTCCTTGGTCATTTTGAGCTTTCTGAATTGGCGCAGAAAGAACGTTCTTTGTTGTGCTTTTTTGATGACATTTTTAATGTTAGCTGTCCATTTTAGATCTTGCGATATTGTAGAACCTAAAAATTTGAAGGTCTGTACTATTGATACTGTGTTGTCTAGTATTTTAGGAGGTGGAAGTATGGAAAGGTTTCTCCTAAAGTCTACCACCATTTCTACGGTTTTGAGTGTGTTCAATTCCAGATTGTTCCAGTCACACCACGAGGTGCGACCGGAACTAAATATTAATAGTAATGTAACTAAATGTATTAATGTAACTAAATGTATAATATTAATATAACTAAATATTAATGTAACTAAATATTAATAAACACTCCAAAATATATAATTTATCTTTACTATTTCCCAAACACATTTGACAAAGAATATTAATTATATATAAATTGTATTTATGATATGTGTTAAACTAGTTTAATTCAGTGCATATGACATTCTTTTCTACCTAGCAATTCTAAAAGTATTGAGGGAAAATCTGACAACCCAGGATATAAAATACAGATAATTGTATATAATTTATATGATTTATATTTGTAACATATAGTTATTGAAATGTGATCAATGATTTATTAGAGTAATAACTTGATTGTCTTGAATTTATTATCAGATCAATTGAATATACACATATTCAATTTCAATATAAGTAAAGTTTACTTCTGTACAGATGCTTTCTAAATGAGGATTAGACTGTGTTAAGGAACAGAAAGATAGAATTGATAAACAATTTGGTGGGCCCTCCTTGATTTGCAGCTCTTGTTGAAGGAACAAGTGATATCATAGTCAGGAAGATTGGTGAAAACATAATAATTCATGTCCCAATCAAGGAGCTAAGAATTATTATTGTAGCATGTAAAATTATAGGCAGTTCCAAGCAAGGTGGTTCAGCCAGTTTTCATGCTTAAGGCAGGACTCAAACATACAGTTTCCTGATTTCTGGCCTGGTACCTCAATCAGTAGACCAAATTGGCTTCATTTTACATTCCAGTTGTGTACTGTGCTTCACTTTCAAGCAAGATTCATCTTGTATGCTAATTGTACTCTTTCCTGAATCAGGTATTGATCACAGCCACTCTTGCTGTTTACTCCCAAATGGATTATTGTGATCAGCTCTACAGGGGTCTGTCCTTAAAGATAATTCAAAAACTGCAGATGAGGTGACACTGACACTTATGGGTATATCTTGGTATGCCCACATTAAACCACTGATCCATCAGCTACACTGGCTCCCAACAATCCATTCTTATGTAAAGAAAATATGAGACCATGAGTTCTAATCCCATCTGAGGCATGAAACCAACTTGGTTACCTTGGGCCAGTCCATCTCTCCCAGCCCTGGGAAGAAGGCAATCACATGTCAAATCTTGTCAAGAAAACTGCAAGGATTTGTTCTGGTGGTTTCCAGAAGTCAGCATGGTGGGGGAGGGGGGAGGAGGACGAAGAGGAGGAGACAAATAACAGAAAGTTGCATATGAAAAATGTATACAGGGTGAAAAAGATACTGAAGCAAAAACTAGTGAATTTGGTTTTTTTTTTTTTAGAAATATCATTTTCTTTGTAATTTGGTAAAATTGAATAATATGCTGTTCATATAGTACTCAGACCAGAACTGGATTGATTTGCTTTCCTTTGTTTCTCAAAGCCACTGTTTTGAAACTCTTATCTATTGATTAGTGATACTATCTCTACATATAAATGTCTTCCTAATGACTGCCTGTCCTTTGAAATATATGTGGAATTAAAATGGCACCATAGACTAGTTCAAGAAGAGAATAGCCTTCTCTTGGAAAAACTTTTAAAAGATTGGCTCAGAGCCTTTAGCGTTTTCTCCTCCAGAATCCTCAACTTTTTTGCTAGTGTCCTCCTTGCTCTCAGGGGGGAGCAAATGCTAAAGGCTCAGAGCCTCAGTATTTCATTCAGACCATTTAGCATTTTCTCCTCTGGAGAGGAGAAGGAAGCTAGCAAAAGACTTGGATTCTGGAGGAGAAAATGCGAAAGGCTTAAAGTCTAAGGATTCTGAAGTGTTGAGTTCAGAGCCTGGGTTCCAGTGATGAAATCCAATTTTTTTTACTACTGGTTCTGTGGGCGTGGCTTGGTGGGCATGGTGTTACTTGGTGGGTGTGACTTGGTGGGCATGGCAGGGGAAGGATACTGCAAAATCTCCATTTCCACCCCACTCCAGGGGAAGGATATTGAAAAATCTCTATTCTCACCCCACTTTGGGGCCAGCCAGAGGTGGTATTTGCTGGTTCTCTGAACTACTCAAAATTTCTGTTACCAGTTCTCCAGAACCTGTCAGAACCTGCTGGATTTCACCCCTGCCAGTTTTTAATCCCAGAAAGGGTATGGCTAGCTGATGAGAGCTAAATAGCTTGAAATAGATCTATACTAGTCTCGCTATATTTCTTTGTCGGTAAAATATAAATCGAACCCAAAAACAGTTTGTCGTGAAAGCAACTGCCTGCAAAAGTCCCCTGGACTGGGGCTGAAAGGCAAAAGTGGAAGAGTATGATCCGTCCCATATTTGTGTAGACCATGTTGCCCTGATAGACCGATCTCACGGGAAAAAACAATTGAGGTTCAGAGCCTTTCAAAATGCTGGCTACTCTAGGGTTTTCCACTCTGGAGGAGATAATACTAGCAAATGCCATCATTCTTATGGAAGCTCTTTTTCCAAATTTTCTGAACTATCATGAGAATATGGCCCGCATGCAGGATGGAGTGAGGCAAAGGAAAAGTAAGCAGAACCAATCATTGTGGGCTGGGGAGAAAATCCAGGAGTGAAATGCTACTGGACTGGTTCAGCTGAACTGGTAGTGGCGGCAGTGGCGGCTTATGGTTCAGAGATCCGGTTGCGGTGGCAGTGCGAGGCTCCACCCATCCACCCACCCACCCATCCAGAAGGCTTTGCACATGTGCAGAGGGTCCAAGTACACATGTGACGTGTGTGCGCGAGTGAAGTGAGCATGTGCACACAGAGCGTGCACTTCCAAACCAGTAGGGAAGGTAAGTAGATTTCATCTCTGAGAAAATCCTTATGCCAGTGTGCCTAATCAGCAGGTGCCTCCTAGCCCATGGCAAGTTTATGTCCTCTGAGGTTTCCCAGGGCCTCCCCACTCCCTGAGTCACTTCTGTGTGGACACTTAACAACCCACGTGGTCACTTAATGACTTCAATGAGGAGAGCTTAGATTACAGTTATTGAGTGAGGTGGTCATGTGGGTTTCACAAGTAATGATTGTATTAACTACCAAAATTCTGGGCTTAATTGTGGTTGTAAATCAAGGACTACCTGAAAAGACTTGCATTTCCTAAGCTGAAAGCTGCAGCAATGTGGACAATGATACAAGCTCTACTGTCATTTTAAGGGACAGACTCGCTTTCCTTTATTTTTTCAAAATAAGCAGAATATAATATTTTAAGAGGATCAAGAATCCTCCAAGTATTTTTGTTATTATGGTATGATTTTTATGCAAAAGAAATGCAACTCTGAATGTGAAATGATCTCAATCTGACAAAAGTAAGATTACACACAAGAAAAATCTGTTTTCTCCCATTATCATATTATCAATCAACCTAAGACAACGCTCCCAGTGTAAAAATAAATTATATGGGGGTGTGGGTGGGAGGGTAAAGAACTAGTTAGCCTTTCACATAAATATAATAAATGCCCTTTAATCAGATCTGATTGAAATGTGTCCAAAGCAGAGAAATATTTTCTTGGAGTTATGCTCCATTTAAGTAACCAACTGTTCATAATTGTTTTAAATATGCTACATGGGTTGTTATCAGCAATATAATGGAAAGTAAAAGGATTATATTAAGCAGTTAATCTGAATAATACTCATTGATACCCATTCTTCACACACTGGTACCATAAATGGGTTACATGAAATTACAGGAATTAGAATTTAAGGTATAAAAGAATAGAATAATATCACTATTATAGGGGTTACCCATACAAAGTATAATACTATAAGAATGGTATTCATTTCTAAAATTATCAATAAAAAGGGTATGACATGGCTATCCTATGGTATTAACTGCTAATAAGAAGAGCACAAAAGAATAAACCAAAGCTAAAAAAAAACCTACAGATAATCAGCAGAATTAACTATAAGGCATAATGCACTAAGAGTCATGTACGTGAAATGGCCGACTTTATAAATTTACTAAATAAATGGATTTACATTACTAGAATTAAATTGCAGATTCATTTTATTTAATTCAATCAAACATCCAAGATGGGGAAGGAAAAAGAATTCATAGCAAGCACAAATAAGAATGGGGGGTGGAAAAATTCAAGGTTGGAATATAGATAACCATTTATTCATTTATTTGTCGTAACAATATATACAAGCATTGCATAAAGGATTATATAATATATAAACATATATATGAGGAGAAACAAGGTACTATAAACATATATATATATATATTTATATATATATATATATACACACACACATATAGGGGAAGAAACAATAGGACAGGAACGGTAGGCACTTTTGTGCTCTTATGCACGTCCCTTAGAGTCCTCTTAGGAAAGTGGTGAGGTCAACCGTGGATAGATTTTGAGTAAAGCTTTTGGGGTTATGAGAAGAAACCACAGAGTCAGGTAATGCATTCCAAGCATATACAATTCTGTTACAGCAATTGTGTTTTCTGCAATCTAAACTGGAGCGGTTGACATTGAGTTTAAATCTGTTGGTAGCTCTTGTGATATTGTTATTGAAACTAAAGAAGTCATTGACAGGAAGGACATTACAACGGATGATTTTATGAGCTAAACCCAGGTCCTGCCGAAGGCGACGAAGTTCCAAGTTTTCTAGACCCAGGATATCAAGTCTGGTGGAATAAGGTATTTTATTGGTTTCAGAGGAGTGGAGAACTCTTCTCGTAAAATATCTTTGGACACGCTCAACTGTGTTGATATCGGATATATGGTATGGGTTCCAATCATGACAAAATTAAATCTTAGAATACAAGTCCACCTTGATAGTACTGGAGATACGGTTTATTTTTTAATACTGATAGCTCTAAAGACAAATTTTTGTGTTATGATTGGGATTGGAAGACCCTTTAAAGAGAACAATACAATAAATAACATATATGCCACTGACTTAACAGATCCAAAAAGGATGGATGTGGGTGTTTGTCACATGGAATACTAGCAAATTTATCATGAGTAATACTAGAGGGCAAGATTAAAAAAAAACAAAACTCACAGAGAAGATGGAGCAAAAATTTTAGTTGGATTTCTGACCACACAGCAATGGATAGTTGTATTAAGGTTGTTATGTTTGCTGATATTCCATAGGCATATGTTATGATTCCATTGGCTATTGCATCTACAAAAAACAGTCTATAAGATAAAGGCTGCAGTGCAGTCCCTTATTTTGGATTCAAATGGAATTATCCATCTGGTGCAGCATTGATCATACCAGGTGGGTCTATGACAATTCATCATGGCCAACTTGCCATAGTCAACTTGCTATGGCTAACTTGCCGCAGGACAACTTGCCATGATCAGGTTGCCATGGGACAACTCACTACAGTACAAGAACTAGACTAATATCAAAGAAATGGTGGAATAGAATCATTAAAGAAAGGATGCAAAAGGAGAGACAAAATGAAATGTGCATGACAAAAATTAAAATATTTTTGTATTTATTTTAAATAATTAAATTGAATTGTTAAATTGTCCTGCAGCGAGTTATCCTATAGTAAGTTGGCCATGGTGAGTTGTCCAGTGGTGAGTTGGCCATGATGAGTTGGCCATGGAGAATTATCCCATTCTGTCACTAGCCTTCTGGACAATATATGAGCTGACGCCAATATATGAGTCTACTTTGCCAATTCAAACTTCTGGAGGGAAAACTCCACCCTCAATTTGCAGCATACCATTTGGAATATAATGGAGTGTTCTGTCTCCTTCCCCACTTCAGACCCATGAGCTGGCCTTCAGCCAGTGGATTCACGGCTCTTATCAGTCCTGGCAGAGAAATCTCAGCTGCCTACCAAAGTTCAAACAAATGACTCACGTAGCAAGACTTTCAGCTCTTTTTGAAACGGATCAGCTAAACTTTGCTTCCTGTGGAGTGAGAGCAGTCCCAAAGCTCCTTATATATCCTGTGGGGTGGGGCTCCTGCCCCACCCTTCCTTTTGATGACGCTGCCTCTCTAATCTTCTGAAGCACGGGTCGATCCAAGCTTGATTATTATTATTATCAGCTGGGTCTGAAGACGTAGCCTGGGGAAGGGAGGAATCAGGGGATGAAGGCCTCATTACGTCCTCTGACTGGTCTGGTTCTGGCTCCTGGAGCCGAGCCAAAGGAATTGGTGCTCCAGAGGTAAGCTTTACCGGCCCTTCCCCCTCACTCTCTGAATCACTTTTGGGCATGGGGCCAGGTTCGGGGGCTGGAGTCACAACATGGAGAATATCCAAAATTATCCTTGGATATTTAGATATTTAGTTTGCATTTTTTTCAATATTTTTTCTTTATAGAAAGTACAAAGCTATATACTGCAAAGAATAATAATAATAATTGAACAAGTGTTTACCCCTGAAAAATCTAAGTGATTGAGGGTTTAAATTGCCCACCTATTTCATAAATAAAACTATAATAGAGCAAAAGCTGACTTCTGGACATTTTTGTGGCCTGAAAGGCTTGAGCATTCCATGTACCTGAATTACAGATATCTGTATTGTCTCATTTGTTTGCTAATGAAGCTTCTAGTCCACCAGGATGTTTTTGGAAAAGATTATAATTTTGGTTTTAGAATAAGTAATAATGAGTCATTTTTCTTGACAATATTTTATAAAGAATTATACTATTCTTAGTCCCACCACAAAGCAAGAAAGAATGATATATAAGTATAAAGTAAAGTGTGAATTTTTCTGTTGGCCCAAAGTGGGAAAAGAGTCTTGATTTCTAAGCGTCTGACGTACAAAGTTTAAATAATAACTGAACAGGAAAGGAACCAAAAGACAGTCCCGTTTCATCCCCTAATTTTGAGAAGCGTTTTTCATCAAGTATCCTTGGCCATTACAAAAGACCATAAAAATAATTCTGAGGCAGTTTTTGTATCAAAAATATAACGGCTTCGATTTATATTTGAGGCTGCCAGCTTATTTCTGAGCCTGTCACAAAGGAGAGAATCAAGAGTGGATTTATGAGCCTTGATGCTGTATTTTTCCTCCAGAGGTTCAAGTACTAGGCAGTGGTCAAGCATGGACCTGCCAACTCTGAAACTGCCCATTCATCTGCAAAGGTTTGTTTTGATTCCAGCCTATTGCAAAGTTTAAAAAAAAAAGATGTCTCAAAGTTTGCACACAGCAGACAAAGAGGATGATAACCAGAGGTGGTATTCAGCAGGTTCTGACCAGTTCTGGAGAACCAGTAGTGGAAATTTTGAGTAATAAATACCACCTCTGACTGGCCCCGGCCCCATCTATTCTCTGCCTCCTGAGTCCCAGCTGATTGGGAGGAAATGGGGATTTTGCAGTATCCTTCCCCTGGAATGGGGAAAGAATGGAGATTTTACAGTATCCCTCCCCTGCCACGCCCACCAAGCCACGCCCACCAAGCCACGCGCAAAGAGCCTGACGATAACTATCTCACAATGTGTCCTTGCAGAAGCTTTTTTTAGTAAATGGGAATAATAATGGCAAAGCACAGTCATGGGGGATTACCAGGGAAGAATCAAAAGTGGGAAACAGCTATTAAAACTGTTGGCCACTAATCAAAATTTGTTTTGAAAAGTTAATGGGAATATAATCTCAACCCGCTGCTTTGCTTCTGTTAACCTATGCCACTAATTTCTTTACTCCTGCAACTGTGACTGGAGACCAAATTGAGAGACTGGGCATGCAGGGTCATAAGATAAGTCAGAATTTATATCTGCCTCTTAAGCAAAAAGGATTTGCAAATGCAGCTCCCAGTTCACTGCAGCAATATAAAAGATTAACCTTAAATATCTGTTTTTGGGCTATAATCTGTTTAAAAGGCTGTCTGGTCATTTGCTCTGGTGGCCTGTATAAATTTAGTCCATAATTCCTTTTAAGCATTTTTTTTTTCTTTTAAAGCAGAGCTTTTTCTGAAACTCTATAGGAGGGAGAAGAAAGTTTTGTGCTGACTAGGATTCAGGTTTGCCTCCCAGGGAACCTTGATTACCCTACAGTCTAAGTCAAACAATGGGTTCAAAAGGGTGTGAGTTGAGCAGGGATGAGTAGGGGCTAGATCAGTGATGGCTAACCTTTTCCAGACTGATTGCCCAAAGCGAGTGTGTGTGTACGAATGTGCACGTGCATGCACCCCCAAAATGCAATGCATGTGAGGCCGCCCTGCATGCGCCTCGCCCCCCACATCCATGGCAGAGACCTGGAGACCAGCTGGCTGGCGGGAGGTGTGCACGCATGCACAGTGGAGCTGAACTGGGGCGACAGTTCCTGTGCCCACAGAGAGAGCTCTGTGTGCAACCTCTAGCCTGGGTACTTACGGGACCGCCTACTGTTACCTCATGCCTCCCACCGACCCGTACGCTCACACAGAGAGGGACTTCTCAGGGTGCCGTCCGCCAAACAATGTCGGCTGGCGGCCCCCAGGGGAAGATCCTTCTCTGTGGGGGCTCCTACCCTCTGGAATGAACTTCCCCCTGGTTTACGCCAAATATCTGACCTTCGGACCTTTTGCCGCGAATTGAAAACGTATTTATTTATTCGCGCGAGGCTGGCTTAAATTTTGTTGTATTTTAAATTTATATTTTATATTTCTAAATTTTATATGAATTTTAATGGGTTTTTAGAATTTTAAATGTTTTAAAGTTTTTCGGCCAAATTGTATAATAAAGTTTTTTAATTTTGTTTTAATTGTATATTGTATTGTTTTTGGGCTTTTATTCTGGCTGTATGTAGATCGGGAGAAGGGCGGTATAGAAATCTAATAAATAATAATAATAATAATAATAATAATAATAATAATAATAATAATAATAATAATAATAATAATAATAATAATAGCATGCATGCCATGGGTTCACCATCACAGTGCTAGACTCTTAACAGATTATTTCTGTAATTCTGTAATCAAAGCTGGCAAAGGTCAGTTGCAAGATTGAGACATGGGCTTTTGACAATTTTTTTGTGTAGAAAAAGGAAACAGCAGAGGGAGGGAGGCAGTGAAGGAGGGAGGAAAGAAGGAAGGAAGGAAGGAAGGAAGGAAGGAAGGAAGGAAGGAAGGAAGGAAGGAAGGAAGGAAGGAATCTGACAAGAAATTGGAATCACTTCCACTTCCACTTGCCACTTTCACTGATTCACCTGCCCATGGTCGCTTTGTTTTTCTGTTTAGGTAAAGAAATATCTCTGAAACAATGACCCAACGGATCACGGGTTGCCTAGTTAATATGATACGTGGGTAATCTATAATCACAGACTGAAACTGGTGGAAATTTAATAATTCAAGGCAGCATCTAAGAATATAAGCAGTTCTACAAGAAGCATTAAAAAAAAATAGGGTGTTTGGGTCCAATAAATGCAGATTTATTGGTCCACATAAAACTCCTGGATGAATCCTTGCAGTTTTGTTGGCAAAGTTTTTTTTTTACAAGTGTTTTGCCATTGCTTCCTTCCCGGAGCTGAGAGACAGTCATTTGTCCAAGGTCACTCTCTTGGTTTTGTGTTTAAAATGGGTATAGAACTTACTCTCTTCTGGTTTCTAGCCTGATGTCTTAACTACTACATTGAACTGCCTTTCATAATTATGTATGTTACATTGTTATGTTATATTTTTATTCTTCCTTTTTAATATATAATTAATATAAGAGCTGTGCTGGCGCAGTGGTTAGAATGCAGTATTGCAGGCCAATTCTGACTGCCGACTTCCAGCAGTTGAGCAGTTTGAGTCTCATTGGCTCAAGGTTGACTCAGCCTTTCATTCTTCTGAGGTCGGTAAAATGAGGATTCAGATTGTTGGGGGCAATATCAGAAGTGGGTTTCAAACCCTGTCGCTACCAGTTCACTCACATGCTTCTGTGCATATGCAGAAGCTTCTGTGCATGTGCAAAGATGTCCAGGTGGGTGGGTAGAGCCTCCCACCACAGCCACTACCAATTTGCCCGACCCGGGGTGAACTGGTAGCAACCGACCACTGGGCAATATGTTGACTCTTTAAACCACTTAGAGAGGGGCTGTAAAGCGTGTGAAGTGGGAAATAAGCAGGGGTGAAATGCTCCCAGTTCGGACCAGATTGGCCAATCCGGTAGCAGTGGTGGCGGATGGTTTGGAGAACCGGTAGCAAAAATCCCTGTCGCCCTCCCCCCCACATGCCCAGCTGAGCCATGTGATCGACAGAGCCTCTTTTTTTAACTTTTAAAAGCATTTTTTAAACAACCTCTTTGGCCGGAGAGGTTGTTAAAAAATGCTTTTAAAGGGTTAAAACAAGGCTCTGATGATCCCAGCTGAGGTGCTTAATCTCAGAGGCTTCTCTTTTTTTACTTTTAAAAGCATTTTTTAGGTAAAGCCTGCTAGGCAAAGAATGGGGAAGGCGTTCATTTGAGAGAGAAAGACAGAGAGAGAGAGAGAGAGAAAGAAAGAAAGAAAGAAAGAAAGAAAGAAAGAAAGAAAGAAAGAAAGAGGGAGGGAGGGAGGGAGGGAGGAAAGAGGAGAGGAAGGAAGGACTACAAACCTGCCACTAGACGCAGCTTCAGAGGATAATCCAGGGCTGGAAGGGATCTGGAGATCATCTAGTTCAACTCTGCTCCAGCAGGACATTGTTAGTGAGTTTCTGTCTTTTGATCCCCCAATCACATGGTTACATAACCACACTCATCCAGTCACATGACTCCCCACCAAGCCACGCCCCATCAAGCCACGCCCACAGAACCGGTAGGAAAGAAATTTAGATTTCCCCATTGGAAATAAGTGCTGTTGTTAATTCAAGGCAGCAAACATATGGGAAATAATGCTATGCCTATGAAACTTGAACCTAATCTGGACCAATAGGTAGTAAGGACACCACATAATCTGCATGAAGCAGGTTTGGATTACCTTTTTTTAAATACTGTTTCCCTCTGCTTGTAGTTACCATATTCATAAGTAAAAAGATGCATGAATTGTTTTGAAATCCACTCTTCTGTTCCTTTTCTAAAGTGAGCTAAAGAGCCACTGCTGTCACTGTTTCCAATTTGCTTGTGTGATACACTATTGATTTCTTCCAGTGATTCTAGGTTTTGTGTTTGGCTATTGCTGGATGAAGCAGTAGCTTCCAGAGTTCCAGAACTCTGTCTAACATAAACCTTGTTCATGCTTGAAAGGGGCCTATGATTGCAGGCTTATTTGCCTCCTATCATAGCTCTGCATAAGTGACCCCAGGATCAGTTTCGCTTTGTCACTTTTGTTTTTCATGGTTTTTATGTATCTTACCTATCAGAGATCAAAATTCAGTGTTTGCAGGGAAAAAACTAAATTTTCTCAGCAAAAGTAGATCGTTTAGATAGGGTGCAGAATGCCTGCATCTTGTCCACTTCATCCTTTGCGTGTCAGTCATACGTCAGCTTGATTAAAGTTCATACCTTTCTGTAAATGTATAAGAAATGCTACATTTATTTTCATATACAACATGCCACGATAACCATAGACCTTTTCTCCCTAATACGCATATTTTTGCATACAGTTTTCCTTAAACTGCTTGACTGCCATTTCCCCTAAGGTAGGCTTTTTAATTTATACTTTCTGAACCCAGAATTGTACTGAGAAAATGGCAGAAGAGCATAACCTAAAAGATAACTATGCAGTTGGCCAGAAAATGAAGAACAGAAGGAAAGAGGGGGGGGGGGAAAGAAGACTGAGAAGGAGATACCCCAACATGTAGAAATAAAAAAATGAAAAGACCTTTAAAGATATCATATTTGTTTTCTGATTACCAGATCCAGAGCATTGAGTGGTTTCTGGTGAACTAGTGTGGCAAACATGGGGCACAATTGTGAAACCAAGAATCTGTTCTGATAGCAACAAATGGCTCCCATCCATTGTTTATAATCAGATATATTAGTCAGCAAACAGATTTCCAAGGGAATCTGTGCTGCCTGAATCAGTTCTAATTAAGTTGGACAAAGCATCAGTCAATGGATAAGAGGGAATAGTTCTGTCCCAGCACTGGGAGATATCAAGGAGCCTTGTAGTTTTGCTCCCATGAAAGCTGATGACATTTTCTTAATTAAGCCATCTCAAACTTTTTTTTGCTTGTTCCTGTTGTTATCTATTATCTTTAGCTGAACACTGTTTAAGCACCGTTTGCTTTTCGCAGGTTTTTTTTTTTAAATAAGACCCATCATGATTACTAAACTGCTTCTGATGTGTTGAGTACAGCTTCCCCTGCACTACTTTATATTAGTCTACAGTTAGAGCACATCTTGAAACTTCTGTCAGCCTTATCTTCAAAGAGCAATTCAAAGGGCTGTGAAGTAAAGAGAGATGTTTGCTACAGGCCATTGCTGTACTCGGTCCCTGCTCCCCACAAGTCCTTGTCAAAGCTCTTATCTTTCACCCCACAACTTCTTAATACAGATGCCTTGACTTCCATCTGTCTATCTGTAGAAAGTGCTTCTTATCCAGCTACAGAAGAGAAAATCCTAAACTGCAGGTTTATGGAAGGAAAAGTGGTTGCTGCAGGGATGCAATCTCCTGTCCTCGTTGTCCTGATGAAACCTATTTTGAGGAGTGGCCAGAGATGGTATTCAGGCGGTTTGGACCATTTCGGGCAAAACAGTAGTAACAACCTTTGGGTTGGCCGCCCTGGCCGCAATCCCATCCTGTTTTGCTGTGGTTTTGATGCCACATGCATGTGTAGATGGCATGTGTGAGCAAATTCCCATGTTGTTTGACACCGCACGGATGCGTGGACAGTGTGTGTGTGTGAATTCCCGTGTTGTTTGATGCCGCATGCATGTATGGACAGCATGTTTGGGTGAATTCCTGTGTTGTTTGACACTGCATGCATGCGCGGATGGTGCACACTCGAGCGAAGCAAGCATGCTCGTGCATACTCACATTGCTGGTGCTGGGCAAACTGGTGACAGAAAGTGAAGCCCACCTCTGGGAGTGGCCTTCCTGTGACAATCACAGTGCGTTGAACATTCATGAAATGTTCTACTTCAAAACTAACTGAAATTCATAATGAAAATAAAAACAGCAGTGTATAAGCAATTTGGATTAAGGCTCTGCAGATCTTTGAGCAGATGACTATAGCTATTCATATACCTAGGAGAGGGGTCTCCAACCTTGGAAACTTTAAGACTTGTGGACTTCAATTCCCAGAATCCCTCAGCCAGCAAAGTCCACAAGTTTTAAAGTTACTAAGGTTGGAGACCCCTGACCTAGGATATTGATAGCTTTTATTCTAGAAAAGCAGAGAGATCGTACGTATCGTTTTCAGAATTTATCTCTGTTTATACACACACATACAGATACAAAATTATTTTTTTCCAAATGTGATATTTTTTATATTGTATTGTATTATTTTAAAACACTGAAAAATAATTATTTTTAAAAGTCCTTGGCCAATGAAATTTTGACAACAGAAATGATGAGAAGTAGAAACTACAGTTCTGATTCTTAAAAGAGAGCTAATAACAGCAGGTTGAAGACCCGTTTCCAAAATCAACTTTTTTCTGACAATCTCTGTCTTGTATGGATTAAGTCTGAATGTATTGTGATCATCCAACCATTATTGCAGGGTCGATAGAATGCAGTGTTGCAGGGCTAATTCACTGCTCACTCAAGGAGTTCAATTTTGAATGGCTCAAGGTTGACTCAGCCTTCCATCCCTCTGAGGTTGGTAAAATGAGGATATGCTGACTTTGTAAACCACTTGGAGAGGGCTGTAAAGCACTGTGAAGCTCTGTATAAGTCTAAGTCCTAGTCCTATCACCTTCAACTTAATACTAAAGTAAAAGAGGAATAGAACTAATGTCATCTGCATATTACTTTAAAAAAAGGTTTCATCTATAACTTATCCAAAATATATCTATTATAACAATTACATTCTAATTAACATTACATCCATCTCTTAAATATAATATTTAATCCAAATTCCTAAATTTTACTATCTATCCTCCAAAGTTAAACAATATTCTAGTTATAGGTGTAATTTTAATAATGTTATTTGATATAAGTAAGGTAAAGTGAAGATTTTAACTATTACAATTGATATTTTGGATATTTGTAATATTATTTGTGGTATATAAATGTTAAAGATGTGAAAAGATGGACTATTGCTTACCCTTGAAGGTTGGACAGAAAAATTAAAGAAACTAAGTTGGAAATATGAACTATTTTTGAGAGACTGCTTAAGGAAGAAAGACATTTTAGAAGAACCCTTGGTGAATATTGGAAGATGGAACGTTGTTTTGATATTGATTGATGAAGGTTGGCTATTAAAACTATGTACTTTATTCAAGAATAAACACTAACTCAATCGGAAACTTCTGAGAACTCTAGGAGTGGAATGGTCAGATATATAATGGATTGGAAGAAAAGTATCCTCTTTGTCTATGGAAGGGGAGTGGAGGTTTTAAGGAATGATTATGGATTATGATTTGTGTTAGATGTTAATTCTTGTTGTTAGTTTTATACCCTGTATTCGGTTCTCGGAAGTCCTGGGGGGTGGGGGGAGGAAGGGGAGGGGAGGGGGAGGGGGTAGAAAATGGATTGATAGTTAATGTACAAAGACGATTGAAGAGGTATAATTAATGTAAGATCGGACCTGCCTGGCTATTACTTTAGAATGATGGGAAAGAAGGAAGTAGAAGAGAGAAGGAGGAAAAGAGAAGAGGAGGAGGAGGAAAGGAAGGAAGAGGGAGAAGAAAGGAGTAGGGAGGAAAGAGGAGTGGATGTAGATAAGAGAGGGGGAGGAGGGCTATGGAAAGTAGAAGAAGGTAGAGAAGGAGAGTTTGAGGAAAAGGAAGGGGGTGGTGACCGGGCAGATCCGATTAATGGTATATGATGGTACATTAAACATGTTATTGGATATATTATTGGATAAGAATATCAAAATAAAACTTTTTTGAACAAAAAAAAAAAGGTTTCATCTACCAGTCATGTCTGACTCTACAGGGCAGTGCTCATCTTCACAGCTGAGGGAGCCAATAATGTTCAAAAGACACTTCCATGATCATGTTGCCAGCATGACTATATGCTAAAGCACGCAGAATGCTGTTACCTTTCCACCAAAGTGATACCTATTTATCTATTTGCATTTGAGTGTTTTCGAACTGCTAGGTTGGCAGGAGTTGGGGCAAGAACTGGCGTCCATCCAAGCATGCAATGCTTGGGTTTCAAAATGCAATGCTTGGATTGACAAGCCATTTATTTTAACCGCTAGGCCACTGCACCCCCTTATATTACTAGAAAACCACCCTCAAATGAAGATGTCTTCCCCAATTGTGAGGTTCTGATAAATCTGAAGAAAAATAGGAGGACTGCATCAGATCACTCTAAGTCCTTCTGTTACCAGTCTACCTGCTTCCCACACATCTGCCATTTATCCCAATAATGGTGACACCATGGTTTAATATTTTCAACATTGGTTTGTACTTCAGCATTAGCATATAATGTGCTAGGAATGCAAGGAAAGACATTGTTCCCTTGACAACCAATATATTTATGACATTCCAATGAAAACAATCAAATTATATGATTTTTCTCATGTTAAAGATCTTTTTAAAAAAAATCCAAAATAGATATTTGCTGACCTATTTTATGGTGATTTATGCTGATTTGCTTAGAGTTGTACTTAGAAACTAAAGAGCAGATGAATTAAATATTTTTTGAAAAAAGTAATCCAGTGTAATAGGGAAGCGCTGGCATTTTCCCCCATAATAGGGTAAAAACATTATTTTATTTATTGGATCATTTAATAAAGAGAAAAGATAGTTGACCTTTTAGAGGTCATTAATACTGCCACATTTTTGCCGAATAGCTCCAGCACAATAAAACGTTTGATAAATTCCCCCATATGTTTTTATCAAGAGAGCAAGTGTGAGCAGAGACGAGGAAAAGACAATACAGAAGTCTCTGAACTGTCCAGAAAAGAATCTATTAATATGAAGGATTCAGTAGACACAATAAATTGTACTCTAAGTATTTTTTTCAAAAACCACCAGAAATACCCATTTCCCCTTTTTATTTCCAAAGCACTAATTCTCATGATACATTCCTACTTGACTTGCACTTACACAGAGATATAATTTTCCTACTTTTAAACACTGAGTTTATGGGATGTCAAGCAAATTGGTGTAGCTGGTTAGCAAGTTGGTTCCATTCTGGGAAGAATTCCTTCATCTTGGGTTTCAATAGAGTCCCAGTTTGGGTAAGGTATAATAACAAAATTCAGCATTTATTTGTTTTTTGTCTACTTATTTATTTATCATATTTATATGCCATCAGCGGCTTCTTCAGGACCAAACTTGGTAGAGTCAGGGTTATGACTTGCTGAAAAAAATTGCCTGGGATATGTAACAGAGGATTCTGTTATTCTGGTTGCAGAATAAGATATGTGAGAGGGACACGTTGCTGAATAGTAGACTGCTGAGTAGTGGCATTGTAACTTTAGTCTTAAAGACAGTAAATATTTTAGCCAGTACTTATGTTAGATCACTGCCCTCTCATTCATCACTGAGAGGCTTAAAACTGCCTCTCTTATGCAGAATTTTGTCCATGAATTTATACAGGAATGGTTAGCTTTGAGAAAGTTGAGTTTAGGGCTTCTAAATCTGGGCTACAACAATCCAGACAACAACTATATAGCAATGGTCCAGTCTTAACCCTTTGTGACCATCTGGTAGTCAACCAACCACTAGATTTTTGCAGGCCAGATCTTGTAGTTCTAATTGAATTAAACTCCCTTGTGATGACAGGACTAGCACAGAATAATAATAATAATAATAATAATAATAATAATAATAATAATAATAATAATAATAATAATAATAATAATAATAATAATAATAATAATATTCCATTAGAATATCAGAAAGCAAAGTTGAATATTGGGGCTGATCACATGTAAGAAGTTGAGAGCTGAGAAATTGAATTAAATCTAAAATAATGTTAACATTGCCACCTCAAAAGCAGAGTGCTTAATATAGTGATGCTATTCATGGCAAAGTTGGAGAGCTCATCTGCACAGTGTCTCTCAGTAATCTCCACTTATGAAGGCTAAATTGTAACTTTGTCTGATAAAAGCCAGAAGTACAAAAAATCCCAAAACCCATTAAATCTGAGAAGCTCTTCAAAGTTTCAAGCTTTATAAAGACATTTGATTCAATTGGTTGCTTTGAAGTGAGAGTTAGTGCTTCAGTGCTTGGTCATAATCTGTTGATCAAGGCTTTTAAAATTGAAACATTCTTTCAAAGCTTGCACAGACTTAATGTTTAATAAAGCAGTTGTTTGTAGGCCATCTTAGTGAACAGACAAAATAATTTTTTATTTTTTATTTTTTTTTTTTGTTTACATTTATACCCCGCCCTTCTCCGAAGACTCAGGGCGGCTTACAATGTATAGGGCAATAGTCTCATTCTATTTGTATATATTTACAAAGTCAACTTATTGCCCCCCCAACAATCTGGGTCCTCATTTTACCTACCTTATAAAGGATGGAAGGCTGAGTCAACCTTGGGCCGGGCTCGAACCTGCAGTAATTGCAGGCTTTGTGTTCTTAATAACAGGCCTTACCAGGCAGAGCTAAACCGGCCCTTGATTGACCCTAGAAAACCCTAGGGTCAACATACCCTAGAAAACAACATACTAGTTAGTTATGTTGTCATCTTGGAATTCTTTTATGAGGAATAAAAGTCTTTTATTGATGTCATTTTCTGACCCTCATTCTCAGAATTTGAGAATGAGGGTGTTATTAAAATAAACCAATTTTCCTCAATTTACTGCTAGTGTTGGATTATAAATCATATTATTTCTAATTGACATGAGTAAAATGGAGAATTTGCTTCAAGAAGTACAACAATTCTGAGTGAAAATGCAGTGTTGCTATGTGCTGAAATGTGATTATTACGATTGGCTGCAGTCAGCCATATGTTTATATCATTATAATTCTCTCTCTCCCTCTCTCTCCCTCCATCCCTCCCTCTCTCATCTATCTATCTATGCACATATCAGGTAGTCTTGCTTCTATTTTCCCCATATCAAAAATTCATAATGAGGTTAATTGGGCGCTGAGAGAATGACTGGCCCAAGGTCACCCAGCCAGTTTTCATGCAGATCTAGAACTCACAACCTCCTGGTTTCTGGGCCATTACCTTAACTACTATACCAAACTGATCTTCATAATAAGATAGAAGGATAAGAGACCCTGGAAGCCTTTCTTAGTTATAAGATTCCTTCCTTCTTCATATGGCTTGCACAATAGCTCCCTAAGGTATTCATTGATCCGGTGGCTTTATTATGATTTGTCTGACTGGAAGATAGTTGATGTAAATCTTCCTATGTATTACTGTATCATAATATTGTACAATAATAATATTGTAATTTTGTATTCATGTACAAAAATCAACATACCGGTAGTTCTTGTAGGTGCATCAAAAATATAGGATGTGTTGATAGTTGCAAGTGAGACAATATGAATGACATGAGCAAAGTGGATTAAGAGATTCCATTTTTTTTACTAGTGATTATATATTCAGCTAGTGTGCTCATAAGTGCACAAGGTGCCATGTAGGATCCTGCAGTTGCTCACTTACAGTAGGATTTATGGCAGAACATTGTCAGCAGTTTCTGTTTTTTCCCCCTTTGCCAGCTACAGTATATGGCTACTGTGCATGCAAGTGATGGAATGATTATTTTCTATTCCTGCCCTGTTTTTTCCCTATCTTCTTTGGATGTGATTGTTTTATTATTTTAGCCACTAAATTCTAACATAATTCCATAGTAAAAATATTGAGGATTAGAATTATAAGTATTTATGTGATGACCTGGGGCATGGCACAAAGGCAACCCAGCCAAGGAATAAGTACAAGTCCCTTTATTAGCCCCAAACTTTATTTATTTATTTATTATTTATTTATTAATCGTATTTATATACCGCCCTATCTCCCAAGGGACTCAGGGCGGTTTACAGGCATTAAAAACAAATAAATACAATATAGATACAATATAAAAACATTTAAAAAACTTATTCTAACGCCCGTCAAGTTAAAAGTTAAAAATATAAAAATAAAACCCAGTTTAAAACCTAAAATTTAAAAACTAGCTCAGTCCTGCACAATTAAATAGGTATGTTTTAAGCCCGCGGTGGAAGGTCCGTAGGTCCGAGAGCTGACGAAGTCCGGGGGGTAGATCGTTCCAGAGGGTGGGAGCCCCACAGAGAAGGCCCTTCCTGGGCGCCGCCAGACGACATTGCCTCGCTGACGGCACCCTGAGGAGACCCTCTGTGAGAGCACACGGACGGTGGGAGGTATTCGGTCGCAGTAGGCGGTCCCGTAGCAACCCGCCCAATGCCATGGAGCGCTTTAAAGGTGGTCACCAAAACCTTGAAGCGCACCCGAAGGCCACAGGAAGCCAGTGCAGTCTGCGCAGGATGGTGTTATATGGGAGCCACGAGGGCTCCATCTATCACCCGCAGCCGCATTCTGACTAACTGTAGTCTCCGGATGCCCTTCAAGGGAGCCCCATGTAGAGAGCATTGCAGTAATCCAGGCGGGACGTCACGAGTGCGTGAGTGACCGTGCATAGGGCATCCCGGTCCAGAAAGGGGCGCAACTGGCGTACCAGGCGAACCTGGTAGAACGCTCTCCTGGAGACGGCCGTCAAATGCTCTTCTAAAGACAGCCGTTCATCCAGGAGGATGCCTAAGTTGCGGACCCTCTCCATCGGGGCCAATGACTCGCCACCGATGGTCAGCCGCGGATTTAGCTGACTGTACCGGGATGCCGGCATCCACAGCCACTCTGTCTTGGAGGGATTGAGCTTGAGCCTGTTTCTCCCCATCCAGACCCGTACGGCCTCCAGACACCGGGACAGCACTTCGATAGCTTCGTTGGGGTGGTCCGGTGTAGAAAAGTACAGCTGGGTATCATCCGCATACAGCTGATACTTCACACCGAAACCACTGATGGCAAGTTAAAGTCCCCCATGACTAAAAGTCTGGGGGTCTCAACTGCCACCCCGGCCAGCACCTCCAGGAGCTCGGGCAGGGCAGCTGTCACGCAGCAAGGAGCCAGGTACGTGATCAGCAAACCCATCTGACACCTACGACCCCATCTCACAAAGAGGGATTCGCACCCGGCAATCTGAGGCACAGTGGTCTCCCTCGGCTCTAGACTCTCTCTAATCACAACCGCCACCCCTCCACCCCTACCCTGGGCCCTCGGTTGATGGAATGCACGGAAACCCGGCGGGCACATCTCAACGAGGGGCACGCCCCCTTCCGTGCCCAACCAGGTCTCCGTAATGCCTATAAGGTCCGCGGCACCCCCCTGAATAAGATCACAAACAAGGGGGGTTTTGTTCACCACGGACCGAGCATTGCACAACATCAACCGAAGGCCCAGGCTCTGAGGATCCTGACCATCCGAGGCAGGAGAAGTCAAGGGGTCGGAGCGCGTGATCGCTTTCAGACATCGAGCACGCGCTCCCGAAACTTGGTATGACCCCTCGCTTCCGCCATATCTGCCTCTCCCACTTACCGTGTCAATAGAACCACCCTCATCAATAGGAACACCCTCCACCCCCATAACCTCCGAACCTGATAAAGAAAGACCGCCGCGAGCATGTGCAGAGACTGGCCCCTTACCCGACGGGTTACCCCCATTGCCCGCTCTTACCCTCCCACCTTAAAATTCCTCTAAAAACCCCCCCAAGCTCTTCTTTTTCGCATGCCACCCCTGTGGGACCCAAGACCCGCCATGGAGGCCGGCCCTCGGTAGTGAGGAGGGCCATTCCTGCGAGGCGGGGGCACCTCGCAGGCGCAAGAGTTCATCAGAAGTATAGTGCGTAGCAGCTGAGACCAAGAATCGGCAAAATAGAGGCTCCATCTCCGAGTGGCAAGGTGGTAACAGATGGTACTAGTCCAGAATGAGGACGGATGCAGAATGGAACAGCGATAGGCACCAAATGACAGTCTAGGTGGTATTCTGTCGGGTGCATAGTCCAAGCACCCTGGAACCGGGGGTGAGGGGAGATGGCACTCCAGTCCCTGGCACATCCTCCTCCGTCTTCCTCTGTCCCCAAATAAGTCCCATTGTCTCCCCAAAAGTCCTAATAGGACCAAAACGCCATAGAAGTCCCAAAAGGCCGAGGGGCATGGATGATGTTATCACAGTCACAGTCCACAGACTGGTTACAGGGGAACCGCTCGGAATGCCTCCATCATCTCCCGCAGACCTCCAACAACCCCTCAGACATGGCCAGGAATAAATCCTAACCACCCCAGAGGCCAGGTCTCTCAGCCTTATCCCCAAGAGGCCAAGCCCTTATAAAGGCTAAACCTCTCCGAGAGGCTGGAGGATATGAAGGCTGCCAAATCCACAGTCCGGCAACAGGGAGAGAGCCAACAAGCCGTGGCAACGAGGCAGATGGCAAAAATAAGGGTAGATGTAATACCTCCGCTGTCATCCAGGTCGTCCAAGTTGCAGAGGCTAAAACCCACAAAGTCCGGAGTCCATAGTCAGAAGAGGGCCGGAAGATGAGTCCAAGGCTAGAGGCCCGCCGGCGAGACGAATCGGCCGAAAAACGGCCGGATAGAAAACGCCGACTCATCGCCCCACCTCCGAGCCTACAAACATGGCCGCCCGAATCCACCGCCAGCCTACCCGGCCTCGTTCTCGGCAGCCATGTGTCAGAGAAGGTCCAGAGACCTCTCCCATGGCTGCTCGAGGAGAGATCTACCGGGCCGGGGACAGCAGGCGGCTAGACGGGCGACCGAGGCATCGCCAGCATCGGAGGGGCCTTTCCTCGCCGGAACAGAGTCTTCAGAGCTGCGCCATCTTGCGCATGCGCAGAGCTTGACTACTTTGCCCCCAACGTCCCTTTACTCTCCAGTCTGGAGAGAAACCCTTCCACAAACCTGTAAGCAGACAAAACTTCCAACCATAAATCCAACAGTGCAAGATAAGGTAATTAATCAGGCAAGCGAGCAAGATAAGGAATTCCAGAATTGAAGTAGCCGTAAATTAAACCAGTTGGGAGGATGCCAGGAACTCAGATAAAGCAGTCAACATGAGCATGAACTCAGCATTTGTTCCCGACAACCACCCCTCCCATTTGCCTCTCCTTTTAAACTCCAGCTCCAGGTGTATCTTGTGAAGGGGATCAGGGCCCTTTCCTCCCTCGTAAGCCACGCAACCCACATTGTTCTCTTCTCCGTTCTTTCCTGCATACCCTAAGATGAGAAGGGGATGGGTTTTGGTCTTCACCAGAACCCCCTCTCCCTTGTTCTACCTCTCCCCTGCTCTGCCCAGCCTGACTTTGCCCTTCCCCAGTTTCCTCCGCAGCCAATGGAGCCACTGTCTCGCTCTCTGTCAGCTGTTCCTCTTCCATCTCAGAGTCAGACTCGATAGGACAATTTACTACTGTATTTGGTGGTAGTTCTGGAGAGCACCAAAAAACAGTTTGAATTTCATGTGGCCTGAATCACAAACCACTCTTATCATGGGGAAACAAATAGAACAGGGAAAAGGTATTTCATGCCCTCCAGATATTTCAGATTACAAACTTCATTAGCCTCAGATAGCATGTAAACCCTATGAGTGGATTGACATAACACACTAAACCTGAGTTAACAAAATACCCATATTGTATTCAGATGATTCATTATGCCTAAATAATTAAACCAGTGGTCCCCAACCTTTCTGGCTTTGCGGACCTGCACCGGTGGCAGGGAGAGACAGGAGATTGCTCTGTGAGTATGTGTACAGCTCTATTTTCACAAGCAGCAGGCATGCATGCACACCGCTTGCACAGATGAAACTTCACCAGTGGTGGGTTGCTCCCGGTTCGCTCCAGTTCTGGAGAGCCAATAGTAAAAATCTGCTGCCGTTTGGAGAACTGGTAGTAATGGTGGCTGGCCATGCCCCCGAACCGGTTCCCTGATCATTAGAGGTTTTTTTTTTACTTTTAAAAGCATCTTTTCTTCAGCCAAAAAAAGGCTTTTAAAAGTAAAAAAAAAACCCTTGATGATCAGCAGGGATCATCAGAACCCTTTAAAAGTTTTTTTTTTTTTAACAACCTCTTCGGCTGAAGAAAGGTTTTACAAGGCTTCTCTGGCGATCCCAGCTGAGTTAAGAGGTTCTGGGCTGCTATTAGGCAACTTCAGCTGGGATCGTCAGAGGAGCCTTTTAAAATCTTTTTTTCCTCTTTTTTATTTTTAATTTTTTTTTTTAATTTACATTTATATTTCGCCCTTCTCCGAAGACTCAGGGCGGCTTACACTATGTCGGGCAATAGTCTTCATTCTATTTGTATATTTGTATTGTATATCCTCTGGCTCACCCAATCCCCCCTCCTCACTTACTTAATTACTACTCCTTTCGGGCTCACTTTTCTTCGATTTCTGAAGTCATTTGCATCAGCTAGCAACTGAATCTGCCTGCCTGCAATCCATGTCCTCAGTGCCTTTGCTGGCTGAGGAACTCTGGAAGTTGAAGTCCACAAACCTTAAAGTTACTAAGGTTGGAGACCCCTGATCTAAAAAATATAAATAAAATAAAATTAAAGCGCTCCATGGCTTAGGACCCGGGTACTTACGGGACCGCCTGCTGTTACCTTGTGCCTCCCACCGACCCGTACGCTCACACAGAGAGGGCCTTCTCAGGGTGCCGTCCGCCAAGCAATGTCGGCTGGCGGCCCCCAGGGGAAGAGCCTTCTCTGTTGGAGCTCCTACGCTCTGGAATGAACTTCCCCCCGGTTTACGTCAATTGCCTGATCTTCGGACCTTTCGGCGTGAGCTGAAAACGCACCTATTTATTCAAGCGGGACTGGATTGAAATTTTATTGGGGTATTTATGTTTTAAGATTTTAAATGGTTTTAAAATTTCGGCCACATTATAATATTTCTTTTTAACTTCTTTTTAATGTTTATATATTGAATTTTTACTTGGCTGTACACCGCCCTGAGTCCTCCGGGAGAAGGGCGGTATAAAAATTGAAATAAATAAATAAATAAATAAATAAAATAATAAAAATATTTGTGCAGCTTTCTGAGATTTGGTGTGTTTCTGTAGTGTTTCACTCTAACTACACAAACACATAGACTCTCCCAAAGCTGTATGTGGCATTTTGTATATGTGAGTCAATTGTGTTGTGATGTGTGTTTGTAAAGTGTGAAAGTTGGTTTTTGAGCTTTTTGTGGCTGTGTGAGGTTCCTGCTGTTGCAGGTGCCATTTTGGGTGAAGTGCAGCTGCTTTTACATTGTCTGTGAGTCAGTTGTGTTGTGTTGTGTTGTGTGTGTGTGTAAAGTGTGAAAGTTGGTTTTTGTGGCTGTGTGAGGTTCCTGCCTGTTGCAGGGGCCATTTTGGGTGAAGTGCAGCTGCTTTTACATTGTGTGTGAGTCTGTTG
Organism: Ahaetulla prasina; assembly: GCF_028640845.1. Classification (NCBI taxonomy): domain Eukaryota; kingdom Metazoa; phylum Chordata; class Lepidosauria; order Squamata; family Colubridae; genus Ahaetulla; species Ahaetulla prasina. Next base: position 276,734,210 of record NC_080539.1, on the reverse strand, counting down.
TGTTGTGTGTGTGTCCCTTCGCAAGGACTTGGAGGCAGCTCCTCTGAGGAAAAGAGGAGGCGGCGAAGCTCTGGCTGTCCCCTGGGAGAAATCGCCCTGTCTTCAGCATTGGTCATGTGACTGAATGGGTGTGGCCAACTTGATGTCACTCACAGCAAGGTGCCGCCCCACCTTGCCCTGAGTGACTTCAAGTTGGCCATGCCCACTCAGTCACATGACCACCAAGCCACGCCCACCAAATAAGTCACACCCACAGAACCGGTAGTAAAAAATTTGGAACCCACCCCTGAACTTCACGCACATATACTCACCTGCTGCTTTTGCAAATGAAGCTGCAACCCAGTTCTGAATGGGCTGTATACTTGTCCGGCCTGTAGCCTGGGGATTGGGGGACCCCTGAATTAAACCATATTATGCTTTAATGTAAGGGCCTGTTTTTAATATCAAAGATAAAGACAATGGCTGGATTCTCACAAGATACTGAACTGTAAACAACTAAAACCAATTTTCTGTATTCCAGTACGTCTTATGAACCCAATCATTATAATTACAGTAGCAGTAATTCTAAAGATGTTGGAACTACTAGTTCACTATCCTTAGGAAGAGTATCTAATCGCAATGTGCAATCTTTTTATATGGTAGAATTTTATTTGATCTTCAGGAATGGTTTTCACATCTCTATCCTTCTTCTCAAATATAACGTAACGTATCGTATCGTAACGTAACGTAACATAACATAACAACAGAGTTGGAAGGGACCTTGGAAGTCTTCTAGTCCAACCCCCTGCCCAGGCAGGAAACCCTACACCATTTCAGACAAATGGCTATCCAATATTTTCTTAAAAACTTCCAGTGTTGGAATATGCTTTTCCAAAAGCAACAGCTAAGTTTGTTCTTGCTTATAATCCACCCCCATCATATCTCTGTGCAAGAACAGATTTCTTTCCTGGTTAATTTGACTAATGACTGGATATGGAAGGAAAGAGTTATGTTGCCCTGTAACATAAGGCTTAATTGATTTGCTTGATTCATCTGTGCCTATTTTGTCTTCAGGGAATTTTGCAATATGTCTTTTCTCTTTTTGTGGCACACTGTGGTTTCGATTGCATAAACCAAGCTGGGTGGTGGGGTTTGCCTTTGGAGTGAAGGTTGAATGAAATAATGTTTGCATCCTTTCAACTTTATGGTTTTCTGCATCCTGTTGCTAATATTTTTTGTGCTAAATTATGGCCTAACTATCAAGGTCATTGCATTTAAAATGTCATTTTCTCACCACAAATTATTGAAAGTTGGCATCCCTTTTCTAAACAGAATGACTTCGAAAATTTTCCCCTAGGTTTCCCAATCCTGTAGATATTTCTTGCAAATGAAGAAAAGGACAGTCTGGCTTCAGTTAAAGTCCTTCATTTAAGTGACAACCACCCAGAATTCCACGCATGTAGTTTTTTGGTTCCAGTAATCTTTGATCCTTTTCTCACATGATTCTGCTCCTGTTTCCAAGTTTTGTTCACCATCTTGCCTGCACTTTGTTGCATTGTTGCACCACAAATGATACTAGAGGAACTGCTGGATTTTGTTGACTCATTGGCAAGTTCTTCATCTTTTAGATGTCCCATTGATATAAATCACAGATATTTGCTGGAAGGAAAATAGAATTCTGTGCAATTTGGCAGAAATGGAAAGATTCCCAAGCAAAACATGTGGAAATGAGCATGGGTATGGTTTTGTGAAGAATTTACTTGTTTCAGTGAGCACAGAAAAACTGGATGGTGTGCATTGGTGGCTGTGAATTATGGGAGTTGAAGTTCAACTGAAAGACATCAAGGCTACCCACCCAGAAAAATCTGCTTTCATACTTTCTCCAGGGTAGTTTCTTCTCCCAAGAAGCACTGATAAGCCCCCAAATGTAATCTATACCTGTGTCCAAATCTCTTTTAAATCTCCCTGTTATTCGCTATCATCACAGTGGGCTGCTTAGATTTAACAGAAGGCAGCTTGGTTTAACAAGATAAGGGGGAAAGGTAACATGCAAGATATTTCTGAGAATTGTCTCTGGAGAATAAATGCAATGCTAGGTAACGAAAATAAGAACATTTTTCACATTTACTGTTTCAGCAGAAATGAAAGAATGCACATATTTCTCTTGTTCCTTGGGGAGAACAGCAGAATGAAAGGGAGAAAAAAAAAGAACAAGGCCAAAAGATTAGACAAATTCTTGGTGCACTGAACCATCAGAAGCTATCACTCACGAGAGCCCGAGAAACAATCTTATTTTCAGCTTATTTTAAACCTCTAACTGCAAGGTTCACTCTCAGTAATTGAGAGGAGAGCATGAAAGTTTAAGTTCTAGTTCCCCTTTCGAGTTTGCTTGGCTATATGTATATATTTATCCATGTCTGTTTCTCCCTTCTTGCATCTATTGTGAACCCCAAGTCTGTATTCCTTTTGCTCCAGCCCCTCATTGCTTTTTCAAACTGTATTTGTTCAGCTTAACCCAGCTCAGTTTGTACACATTCCAGACTGACTCTATTCTTCTAGGCCTGTTACATTTGCAAATGTCTCCTCTCCGTTGTTGCGAGACTAGCATTATTATTTATTTAAAAGATTTGATTTACAGATTTTTACCTACTCTTCAATTGAAAATGACTGCATGTGTTCAAAATAAAAGCA